>NC_042618.1:318978583-319632254 GCF_901001135.1 Rhinatrema bivittatum
ATAGCCTCCTCCTTTAGGCCCCATGGCATTAGGGAGTCTTCCTCTTTCTTCGGGCTTCAGGGCTTGATACTCCTCTTCCTCCTGCTCCTAAGTGCAGGCCCAGGGTCAGTGCCTCACATCTTCCTACTCCTGCCCAGCTTCTTCTGGCTTTGGGCTGTGCTGCACTTCCTCCTCCTCCTCCTGACTGCCACATAAGCCTGGAGGCCGATGCTGCCTCTTCCTCTGTGTGTGTGTTGGGGGGGGGGGGGGGGAGAGAGAGAGAGGGGGCCACACTGTTCCTCCTCCTGCTTCTGAAGATAGCAACATAACCTCTCCTTCTCGCCCATGCAGGCACACATCACACCACTTCTTCTCATGGGCGAGAAGGAGGAGAGGCCATCTTGCCTCCCCCAGGCTTCTGGTGCTCTAGGCAACCTAGAGTTTCCCCTAGCCCTTACGATAACATTATTCATGTTCAGGACCAAGCATTCAGTGTCCTCTACAGTTTTGTCTTATCCCAGAGTGGTAATGAAGCCTTGCCCTTCTTTTAAAAGACATGCAACACCTCATCCAAACCAGAATGTATTTGAAAGAACAAGATGTTTCCTTTGTACAAGGAAACAAATGATGATTAATGTGCTAGTTGTAATTAATCTGCAGTGACAGATTAGTGTACAGCAGTTCTGTCTCTTCTCTTGCAGGAGCCTGCTCTGATAGGACAGGTGGTGCGAAGGGACACGGAATTCAATTTGCTCCTCATTTGCATACATATGACAACCATCTGCGCTAATAGTACTGCAATGTCTCTATTAGACACTGTTCTGGGTATGCAGACTGACTGCACTCTACACCAATTAGGCCTTTAAGTGGAGAAGCTTAAAACATAAATATTTGTAGAGGGAAGGGAATGGTTCAGTGAGTCATAAAATACCCCCATTTGTTTTTCTCTTACATTGAAGGTTGACTTCATTCCAAGTCATTCACCAATAGCCCCTTATGCTTTAGGCTGTTCTCGTATGGATTTTTTTATTTTTTATTTTTTTTTGTAGCTTGGAATACTCTTTTTTTTGTACCTATTTCTCTGAGGATGAGATAGAGAAAGGACTCCTTTTAATGGGTGATCTCCTATCAGTCTTTAAAAGGATCCTTCTCATCAACAGCAGATTTCTATAAGCAAATTTCTTTAAAAAAAGACTGCCAGCCTCATTGTAAAATAATTAAGCATTAATAAAGAGGCAGCCTAGTTTTAGTGTTTTCAATAAGTAATGAGGGACAGATATAGACAGGAATTCTTTTGCTCATTAGCGGTGCTCAGAATGATTCAACATCTTTTCGTTTGTTTGGTTTGTTACCCATAGGTACAACATGTTAGTATTGCTTTTAATCTCAGAGATTTTGGAAATGAAAGTATTCTGAAATGAAGCTGTGCAGTTTTGATGGCCTCGGAACTGCCAAGTAATTTCAAGCCATCAGAGACTTTATTTTTCTTTCTTTAATCTGTTGTCCGGGAAAGTCTGGTTTTTAAATCGCACCTTCTCAAATTGGTTAAGGTCATACAGAAGGTCGGTGGCAGAGGGGAGTCTTGAACTGTACTGTACATATCAGAGCTTCTCCAGGGCAAGATATAGGCATAGGCAATATAGGAACATGCTTTGCACACCTAATTCTGAAGAAAGTCAGAACTTTAGACTCCCTTTGCTGCTGAAGGCAAAAACACCCACTCCAGGTCATCTACCTATAGGCTTTGTAATCTTAAATCTGTCCCTGTGCTTCTCTTAAACCAGTCCAGTATTCCAAGCAATAGGTTACTCTCCTGCCATTAACTCCCATCCCTATATTCTGGACTAAGTGGTAGGGATGTGCAGAGCAAAATTTTATGTTCATATTTTTTATGTCCGAAAGGGGGTCCCACTTGCGGCCAATATGGACATAAAAAAAATCCAATGAGTTGGGTATATGTACATATGTGCAAAAAAAAAAATTAAACCCCCTCACCCTCCTTAATCCCCCCCCCCAGACTTACCACAACTCCCTGGTGATCGAGCGAGGAGTGAGGACGTCATTTCTGCAATCCTTGGCGAGAAGCATGTGACGTCGGTGGCACGTCGAGTGACGCGGCGTCACGTGATTCCCGGCTCGTTCGCGCCGGACGGCTCGTTCGGCCCAAAAAGAACTTTTGGCCAGCTTGGGGGGGCCTCCTGACCCCCCCAAGCTGGCCAAAAGTTCTTTTTGGGCCGAACGAGCCGTCCAGCGTGAACGAGCCGGGAATCACGTGGCGCCGCGTCACTCAGACGCGACGTCACGTGATTCCCGGCAAGTTCGCGCCGGACGGCTCGTTCGGCCCAAAAGAACTTTTGGCCAGCTTGGGGGGGCCTCCTGACCCCCTGAAGCTGGCCAAAAGTTCTTTTTGGGCCGAACGAGCCGTCCGGCGCGAACTTGCCGGGAATCACGTGACGTCGGCGTCACGTGATTCCCGGCTTGTTCGCGCCGAACGAGCCGTCCGGCGCAAACTTGCCGGGAATCACGTGACGTCGCGTCTGAGTGACGCGGCGCCACGTGATTCCCGGCTCGTTCGCGCCGGACGGCTCGTTCGGCCCAAAAAGAACTTTTGGCCAGCTTGAGGGGGTCAGGAGGCCCCCCCAAGCTGGCCAAAAGTTCTTTTTGGGCCGAACGAGCCGTCCGGCGCGAACGAGCCGGGAATCACGTGACGCCGGCGTCACTCGACGTGCCGCCGACGTCACATGCTTCTCGCCAAGGATTGCAGAAATGGCGTCCTCACTCCTCGCTCCATCACCAGGGAGTTGTGGTAAGTCGGGGGGGGGGGGATTAAGGAGGGTGAGGGGGTTTATATTTTTATTTTGGCTCAACAATCGCGATTTCCCACATATCGAACATATCTATGTTCGATATGTGGGAAATCCGATCGTTTATGTCGAATCAATTTTTTAAGTAAAAAAAAAATATGAGTTGCGTTTTACTAATGCGGTCAATCCGAATGCACACCCCTACTAAGTGGTTCTGTTTAACTGCACATTCAAAATCGGCTGACATTCAAATGTTTTGCTGGGCTAACTTCTGAAGTTAACTGAACAAAACCCGAGATTTGAATATTTCCTCCTGGTTTCTGGTTAAATGTTGTGCAGGTAGCTCAGTGCCTGCACAAAATTTACCCAGGTATGAATAGGTGATACTGGGACAATCCAGCACTGATGTTCAGTGCTGCCCAGAAAAAGTTAAGCCGTGAAATTCTGGGCAACACAAAGTTATCTGGATAACTTTATCCGAATATTTTCAGGTAACTTCCTCTGAATATCCAGCTAAAGCCTAGATTAATCATTTTGCTATAAAACTATGAAAAATAGCACCTGCGATAAAAAAGGGGTGTGGTTACTGCAACACACATAAGAGAGAGAGAGAGAGAGAGACTCTTTATAAGGCTCTCATATAAGTAAACTATTTATACCACTATAAGAGGGGCAACTAGTAACTCAGGGTGAGGTTTTGGTGGTAGCTTAGGTTTTGGGGCGGCAGTTTTACAAGCACCGTCAGAGGTATGAACAGCACAGTAGACATCAGTGAAGATTTTATGTGATTTGGAGTGAGGAAAGCTACACAAAGATGAGATTTGTACATTGTACTCTTGCCCTAGCTCGATAGCAGCTAGGTAGAGAGTGCATCAAACTAGGTTGAGAGTACAATGTACAAATTTCATCTTTGTGTACCTTTCCTCACTCCAAATCACATAAAATATTCACTGATGTCTACTGTGCTGTTCATACCTCTGACTGTGCAAATCCCATTTTGGGCATAACATACAGCATAAAGCCAGGAAAAAAGGTGTTGTTATTTCCAGCGTTAAATCTCACGATAGTGTGCATTACGCTATCGCACACAATGTTTGTTAAGCACCCCTCATTTCATAAACTTTTCCCAGACTCCTCCCATTTGACTAAATTTTTTAAATCTGCATATGGATCTCGCGATGCATTAGTTATTGCATGCAATATCGCGTTATCACGGGCATTAGGGTCCTAATGCCTGCGATAAGGCCCTTACGTGATTTGATGAATGACCCCCTTAGTTATCCACATAATTTTACCTGGATCGCTTTCCTGCTTGATGATTTACTCAATATAGACTTCCAAATGTTATCAACTGGCCCTGCTGCCAAAAGTTGGGAAGACCTATTCCCCACCATAACTGAAAAATTTGACTGCCTACCCTGCCCAATCACGCCAGAAGCAGACACTCTCAACCTTCTCCACTACACCACTCAGTTAAGGAACTGATTGATGTCAGTAGTATTTTTATTTTCTGTGTTCTAAAAATATTCTAGATGGTACCTACCAATTCAATGACAGTATCGGTACTTACGGTGCAAAAAATGTTCAGTGTTATTTAACAGCATTGCATGGCCAAGAGATCACTAGGCCATGCAAAAAAGGATAGAAGGCAGCATTATGCAGCAATATGAGAGAAACACATGGCAGGAGGAGAAAAGAGGCTAAGATCTTTGTCACAAAGTTAAGAGAAAGAGGGAAGTAGACAGAGATGAGGCAGGGAGATAAGTAGGCTGTAGATAAGTAGGCTGTAGATAAGTAGGATGAAAAAAAAGCTTTGGGAGGAGGACTTTAGACAAGGCTGAGTTAGAAAAGAGAATAGTACATGGGAATCCTTGGGGAAGATGGAGTGAGAAAGGTTAGGGGAAAAGTGGGAGAGACCTTGGGAAGTAAAGGAGTAGAGATGCTAATATAGGCTGATCAGGACCTGGGCAAGGTTATTAGATGTACTAGATGAACCTTACAGCCTTGTGCCCTCACCCAGCCTAGTCACACCTTCCCTACACACAATAAAAATATATGCATGCATAATGGATTTTACAAGAAAAAAGACATTCAAAGTACAGTCTTCTGAGGTAAAATTATCACTTATTACATGTATGTTCTATTTACCTACACTGCTGCAATCCCAACCAGAATACACCACAAGCAAGTAACAAGGCAATTGAACCCAAGTAGCATTAGGTCCGTTGTAAGGTGCGTTAGGTGTGGGTTTGGACTTCAAAAAGTCATGAGTAAACTAAATTGCAATTACATTATAATTAATCTCTTATACAAAAACAGTAATAACTGCAGCACTCAAACAGCAAGAAGCCTACCTATAAAAAGACAACACTGAAAATAGTACACCGAAATAAATACCAATATACCTCCTATTATGAAAATAAAGCAAGACAAGTGGCTATAAATCCCTTCACACTAGCAGAATACCTCAACTCAGTCACTCATGCAGAACACAGACAGACAGACCCTCACCAAATTCAGAATAAAGTAACCATAAAGTATAAAAAGAATCGTGCAGACAAAAACTTAACTGGAAACCACAACAAGCCAGACTTTGTATGCAGTTCAACATTGGAAAAACAGTAATATCAAACTCTTCAATTAACATCAAACAATAAAATCAAATGTGTCTGTAGTTTTGAAATATTTTAATAGTATTTGACAAATGTTTATAAGTTTTTAATTATTAGATGTTCTATTTGTTAGCTGTTTTGAAATATTTGTTCTGTTTCTTCGTATGATTTCACTATTACGTTTTAAATTTCTTGATTTTATTGTTTGATGTTTGATGTCTGTCTGTGTTCTGCATGAGTGACTGAGTTGAGGTATTCTGCTAGTGTGAAGGGATTTATAGCCACTTGTCTTGCTTTATTTTCATAATAGGAGGTATATTGGTATTTATATCGGTGTACTATTTTCAGTGTTGTCTTTTCATAGGTAGGCTTCTTGTTGTTTGAGTGCTGCAGTTCTTACTGTTTTTGAATAAGAGATTAATTATAATGTAATTGCAATTTAGTTTACTCATGGCTTTTTGAAGTCCAAACCCATACCTAATGCATCTTACAACGGACCTAATGCTACTTGGGTTCAATTGTCTTGTTACTTGCTTGTGGTGTATTCTGGTTGGGATTGCAGCAGTGTAGGTAAATAGAACATACATGTAATAATAAACTAACATGGCTTCCCCCTCCATACCTGGGAACTTTTGATTTCCAGATGCTCTGAGATTAACAAGGCAAAAGGAGAGGGGTTGCTGCTCACAAACATTCTCTATTTCTCTCATATAAATGCACATGCTCACTCACACATACTTACATGCTCAATCACAGGACCATGTCCTCTCTCAAATATTCACATGCTCTCATATACACAAATGTTTAATCACAAGAACATGCTCTTATAAGAACATTAGAAGACACTCTCTCTCACACACAGCACGCACACATGCTCACTCACACATTTCCCTCCCCCCTCTGGAAGCACAAGTGGCTGCAAAGCCTCCTCCTTCAGCCTCCTCAGGCAAAAGGATGCTTTAGACTGTGGGGGCTGATGCTGCTCTGCCTCCCACTCCTGAGAGCCTGCGATCGATACTGCTCCTCCGGCTTCTTCCAGCCTTCTGAGAGCTGCATGAGCTATGGGCTGATGCCGCTCCTCTTCCTACCCCCCGATGCTGCCCCAGCTGCTACTGCGTCTTCTGCCTCTGACCACCATGCAGGCCTGGAGCTGATGCTGCTTCTTCCTGTGATGGGGGGGCCCTGCTGCTCCTCCTTCTGCTTCTAAAGGCAGTGGCATAGCCTCTCTTTTCTTCCAACCCCCGCAGGCCCATGCCATGATGCTTCCTCTTCCAGGTCATGTGGGCAGGAAGAAGGAGAGGCCATACTGCTGATCCCTGACCTCTGGGCAGTTGCCTAGTCTGCCTAGTTCTTCTATCACCCTTGAGGCTGTTAAAGAGGGAAAGGGAATCCCACTTTAGGAAGAAGGGAGAGAAATGATAGCTTGAAGGAAGGGAGAGAAACTGAATAATGAGAAGAGCAGAGATATACATGGGAAAAGATTAAATTATAGAGGGGAGCTTCTGAGTAGCAGATGAAGAACAAAAGCGGAGAGACATCCTGAATGTAGAGGGTGAGAGGAGGAAAAAAAGGCTGGATTGAAAGAGAGAATAAGAAACTTAAGAGAGAGAGAGAGAGAGAGAGGGTAAAGGTTGTGACAGGCAGCAGAGTAACAAATCATAGGGCTGGAAAAGCCTTAGGGAAGAGAAAGGCAGTTACAGGGAAAAATAGTGAGAGGAAAAAGACAATCTGAGTTTGGGGATAGATAGGTTTTGGGTGCTCCACCGATTTTTCATTCCACTTCTATTCACAAAGGCTAAAGCAACTACAAGGGATTTTCTGTTTACATTTGTAATTGTACTAAATGGAAGAGCTCCTACAAAAGGGTAATTGGGGTAATTAGGGAGACAGCAGATTGTTTTTTGTTCCCCTGTCAACTGTAACATGAACCTCAAACTCTTGTTTCAACAGCATCTCTGTTGGAAGAGAATTGCCCTGTATTGCAGGAGAAAGTAATTATCTTGTCTAAAGATTTCAGGGCTTGTCCACCTTTAGAAAGAGGGGTCCCCACTGCAGCACATTAAACTGGGTCCCATCAAAAATCCAAACCAATGACCGCCTCAAATTTCATGAGGAAATCAGAGCTGTTTGAGGTCTGGCTAAACCTTTGGAAACTATTTGTAGATAATGCTCTTTATTGTGTAACCACCTGGATCACACAAAAACCCCATTTACAATATGGGGTTCTTGTATACAGAACAGACAAAATTGATCTCTGTTAGGCCCTCCGGTAAACTGGGGCACCATCACCCACTACTTCAGCTGTTTTTCTCATCCAAATAATTCTCTTCATACTGGACTTTGTGGTTCCCAAGAAAAATAGTGTCCTTACTGATGAAATTTATAGCAAACTTTCCAGGTTTACTATTATTCTCTGCTCCCATAGACAGAGAGCTGGATGAAGTTACAGATGAACAATTGCAACTCATCTAAATGAATTTTGTTCACCAAATTACTTTGCGGACAAATGCACAGGCTGGTTCCATTTTATCCATAGAGTTGCCTCTGTGGAGCCAGGGACTGTCTCTTATGTGGATTTGTACAGCTCTGCATATATCTAGTAGCACTGCAAACAGAGAAACATGATGGCAGAAAAAGATCATAAGTCTCGTCTTGCCTGCCCATTCACACAACTGCTTGGATCAACAATCCCTAGCACTCCTTCAGATATCCCTTGTGTTCATCCCAAACTTAAATCTATTTATTTATGTATTTATTTAGTTAGTTACATGTTTGTAAACCAAGTTAATACATGCAATAAAATAAATATAAAATAATCATAAAATACAAAAAGCACTGACAAACATTTGACAGACAAAGAAATGCTACCAGAGGTTTAATTAATCATTCTTATGCCTGTTTAAATAGAAAGGTGTTTAAATGCTTCTTAAAGGAGGTTAAAGAGGTCTGGAGAAATGAATTGAAAGGGAGGGATCCAGTGAGAGAGAGTGTATGTTCTCTGGTTTTGCACAAATGTGCCAGCTTAATAGAAGAAACATCCAATAAAATTTGGCCAGTGGATCTTAAAGATCGTGTGGGTCTGTAAATTTTGAGGTGAGCAAACAGCTTCAGGGGCCTCTGTGAATAAATGTTAAAATTTAGAAAGAAATGCAATGGTGAACAGCCAGTGAAGTGAAAGGAGAGAGAGAGAGAGAGAGAGAGATGGTACCCTGTTATAGAGTCCATCAAGCTAGGGTGAGAAGAAATTTCATCTTTTTTGAGACTTTCCTCACTCCAAACGATGTCAAATGTTCACCAAGGTGTTCTGCATTGTTCATACATCTCACTCTACATGTGAAATTGGCCCCTAAACCCTATAACACCACTAACACCTCCTATAGAGATATAAATACTTATCTAGTATGAGGGCCTTGTAGATAGTCTCTCTCTCTCTGTCTCTCTCTTTCTCTCTCTCTTATTGCAGGGTGCACTAAGTTTACTGCACCATGTGCGAAGCAGCAGCTTACCGCATGGTGTGATAACTTTCCAATTTCTATAAACACACCCCTTTTTGAATAACCCATGCGTTATTGATGAATCTAGGCCAAAGTTTGTACAGCCAGTCTGAAGCAGGGTGCAAAGGCCTATGTTTACTTATCTGACAATTAAAAAAAAAAAAATAAAAAAAAAAGATCTTTACCACATTCCTGACCCATGGATGAAGAGAAAGCGACATATCCAGAAGAAATCCCAAGTTGTGGATTTGATTAGAAATAGGGATCTGATAGCCTCAAATGTAAAAGCCAAGGGGGCTGGCTTGGAACTAAGGTGCTGTAAAATAATAATTTCTGATTTACTCATGTTTAGGAACTGTCTGTTATCACTCATCCATTTATGAATAGCAGAGAGACAACATTTCACTTAATCAAATGCAAGATCAAAAGTGTTAGGTGAAACAGTGACATAGAATTCAATGTTGTCAGCATATATGTGATAACAGACATCCGGGTTAACCAGAAGTTTTCAGAGGGGGAGATAGATACATGTTGATGAGAACTGCAGACAAAGAAGAACCTTTACTCCAGTGATTAGTGGCACAAGAGAGGAAGAAGAGGAACCAACCGTAATAGACAGAGAACAATCCTGTAAATAAAATATGAACCATTGAATGATATTCCCTGAGAGCCCAGCCTAGAAAGGAGAATTTATTGGTCAAGCATATCAAAAGCAGCAGAAATGCATAAAAGTACTACCAAGATGTAACTATAACTTGAATTTAAACCATAGCGAAAGACATCTAGACAAGAGCAGTAGGGTCTAAATGTTGTGTCCCAGATGAAAAAACAAAACCTGAAAATGGTTATAAATGTAATGAAGATCCAGGAAGTCCTGTAATTGTTGAAAAACACATTTCTCCAATACCTTTGAAATAAACGGTAAGGAAGAGATTGGGTGATAGTTGGAGATTGTAGAGGGATCTAACGATAATTTTTTAAGTGGAGGACAAACGGATATGGGAATTTGTTTTTGAAGATTGATGGCTCTCTGATTTGGGAATGTTTGTTTTGAAGTTTGAGGAATCAATTATGTTTTAATGCTAGACTGCACAGAAAAACCCTAAAAAAGATTATTTTGGATGTAGATGATAGAGAAGACATGTAATGGTAGTTGAAGACCATAAACATCTACCAGCTTATTCATACCTTCTTTTCTAAAAATTAAGAGAGATATATGTGGGTGCATTGACATAATTAATATTTTGCATACCTTGACTGGTTTGTTGGACTGATATTGTGAGCAGGTTTGGCACTTTTTGCTTGGGGTTAAAATAAATAAATAATATTTGGGGAGTATGTTCTGATTACTTTTTTATAATTGTTATTGTGAATGTACTGCTTGATGTATATCAGTTTTTAAACTCTATATTGCCATGTTATGTTTTAGAGTATTTTATTTATTTAAGTGATTTATATTCCAAATTTTGGCACTTCAAAGCAGATTATGTTCAGGTACTGTAGATATTTATGTATTTAGTTTTATTGTAAGTCGCAGTGGATCTGTTGAGAAATGCAAGTTATAAATGTAATGAATAAATAAGAGAGAGCCTCAAAATCTGACCTACTGGCTGTCCTCAAGGACTAGAAGTGACTGCAACTACTTCAGACTGTTTTAACCTTCAATCTATGCCTGTTTCCTGGTTTCCAAAAGCTTGTGGTTCTCTCTCCTTTTCCCCCTGAACTAGCACCTCCCCTTCCAACCTCCCTTCTCTCCCTACTGAAGTTTAAATTCCCAATAACTCTCAACCTTTCGATCCTTGTGTTTTCTCCCAGTTCAAGGCCTTGCTTGAAGGATTAGATGAACATATGAATAAGGTTATGAAGACTTCTAAAAGATGAGCAAATGTTGCAGTGGCAACAGAAGAAGAAGCCTTTGTGATTGGCACTACTGCTCACATTTTTCTGTATGTTGGAATAAATCTGATATTCTCTGTCCAGGGGCAAAGTTAAGTGAATATATGGAAGTCAATATTCAAAAAGCCATTTAGACAGATAACTGAAAATGTATCCTTCTAAATGGCTAACCGGCGATATTAAAAGACATGCAACTAAATTCTAGCCACATTAAGTCAGGGGGAAATCTGGGGATGGACAGGAGGCTTTTCAGGGAGAACCAGAGTTAGCTTCATACGCTATTTGGAGTTAGCTGCTTAATTTATGTCACTAACTCTGGTCATCCCAAAGGGATTCCCTAAAATTAGCCACATAAACCATGCAGCTAACTTTAATATAGCTGAGGATATTCAGTGGCGCAACCACGCAGCTGTATCCACCCTGCTAGTTAGCCAGATAGGTTTATCCTGGAACCAGCTGAGCTGCTCAGCAGCTGAATATTAGCCTCTTGGTGTATAGGGCAACTTTTCCCACTGTACAGGCAAATAGTTTTGGCATAAATGCCAAATGAATAAAAGGCAATGAATGCCCTACTGGGTATCCTATTCAATGCATGAAAATAAAGTCCAGTCCCTTCAATCCCCTACCCCTTTCCCTCTCTACCTCCCCCTCCCAATTATTCACAAAGTTGCATTAATTCTGAATTTAGTTAGATTGAGTTCACAATATTTATCTTTTTTTCTTTCATCTGCTACATTCTGCTCCTTAGCTTACACCTATTAGAAGAGCAGAAGGTATCTTCAGGTTTTTTTTTTTTTATTCATTCTGTAGCCCTGGGAAGATAATACAAATTTCCAAAATTTCTAGAAGCTGATGAACAATCCCTCAGGTGCAAGGACATAAGATACTATTTATTAAACTATTCTCTTTGGGAAATGACTCACCTTTCCCAATTTGAGATCAAGTTGAGTTACAACCAGCTTCAGCAAGTCCTGCACCAGAGGGTTTACAATCTAAACAGATTGTACTTTTATGTAGAAAGCAGATGAACTTTGAAATTCTGTGTTATCTCTTAACCCAAATACATCCAGCACAACACATCTATTTAATTGACATGATTTCCATGAAAATGCATGCAAATCAGCTAATTAATATGAAAATGATATACAAATCAATAGCACAGCTTATTTGATGTATCGCATGATAGGGACAAAGGTGCACTGGAGGCCAGCAGAGCGCCATTTTCAAAATGGAGCTGCCAGAGCACTCTGGCATATCGTTGGACCACCGGGGGGTTTAAAGGTACTGATCTGGGGTCCAGAGGGGTGGGCAAGGGATGCCAGCAATGAGGTCTAAAGGGGGTAGAGGGGCTAGGTTTTGCAGAACAAGGGGCTGGGGCTTTTCTATTGGGTGGGATCAGGGCCAGCAGCGTGACTGCTTATTAAAAATGTGTTAAACGTTTGCCATATCAGGTTGCAAAGCAGGGGTGGGAGAGAGGGGTTCATTAGAATCTCAGGGATTTGGACACTCGGGGCTTCGGGGGCAGGTGATCTGGGCCCACGGCAGCCTTGGGATATAAGGCTGCCATCACGCTGTTCCATCCTCATTGCCATGGTATTTTTCCCTCATAACATTCAAAGGAAGATACCAAATCCCCCTCTAATTAACCTCTTGTCACAATGACTTATCACAATAACTCACAAATAGAGGATAAGTAACGTCCTTGAACTTTTCCCAAGAACCATTCCTAGCGGCCAGGACCTAATTTAGGGCCTCCGTCAAACACGGAAATCTCATCCTTGGCATGTGCGCTGCAAAGTGTCTTTCTGCAAAGATCGCTGCCTCATTTGAAGCTGCATTGTAGATTACTATGCAAAGGCGAAAGGGTTGAATGTACTGTTTAACTTTTATTTCTTAGGTTGCCCCTGTGATTTAAAGGGAAAAGGTTGCATCGAGCACGTGGGGGCTCAGCTGGTGCAATAATGAAGGAGCTAACCTTTCCCTGAGGTGATTCAATGAGGTCTAGACACAGTCAGGGCAGCTGGCAGCTGGAGAATCTCTGTAGCTAGTTGAAGATCAGCTGCAGAATGTACCATGTGGTGTTTGTGTCGGGTGTGCATATACACATCTTTTTCTGCAGCAGTACCCAATATCTTTTATTTATTTTTGTATTTATTTTGTACAGGAGTTGTGGAGGAGCTATAATTAAATCAGGTGACTTGGCACAAATTGAAATTACATTAAATGCAAAATCAAAGTGTGGCACATTCCGCAGCTTTGATGTAAAATGTGGTGCCAGACCTTTAAAATCATCTACAAACTGCTCCCTTGCCCTCCTGATTTGTATTTTTGGTCTTCCAAGGTGGAAGTGCTTTTACATGATGACTAAGTTGTAAGTCTTTTGGTTCCCATGCCATGGAAGTTGTTTATGCAAACAAAAAAATGACAACGTACTTAAATTGCATAACTGCTTGACTCCAATGTGCTCTTCACCTTTCCTTCCTTAGGAGGGCGTTCAGGTGCACATTTGGCACAGGGAGCAGGAGTCACTCAGTGATGTGATTTTGGTACTGCACTGGACTCACTTGCTAAAGATTTTATGCAACAATGGCTTGGCATTTCATCCTTTTGTCTGGGATATGTTTTATTCTCAATTATCAAACCAATATTGTGTGCTTTGATCTCTGACCTTGTTTCGCATGTGTATTATTTTGGCAGACGTCCCTTTATGTGACTTCTATAGATTCTGTATTAAAAAAAATTCAGAGTCACAATATATCTTGTGAAAACCCACTGGAGGCAGTGGGAGCTGAAGTGAAACATATGGCAGAGCCTACGGTGAGAGATCAAATGCTACATGTGTATATGGAAACGGCTAGCTGTACAAGATGAAATATGCACTCCAGGTACTAAAGGATATAGATTTCCCTACAGAGACGCAGTATGTGCATGGCTGTGATGTGTCAGCTGTGAAGAATGGATTATGTCCACCAAATTTAACACCCTAACTCATGTACAGGCTCAGCCACTGAAAGGTAGTAAGCACCCGCAGGTATTTTCACTCATTTCAAGGAGACAGCTCTTATCTACCCCACAACTCCCAAGTGGACTGGAAAGTGAAATATAGGAAAATAAGCTGGCTCAGGTCCATATAATGGCAAGGTTGTGAACCCTGGAACAAGCTTTAAGGTTATTGTGGAGGTAAACATTTGTCTAAAGCCTTTTTTTTTTGTTATTGTTTTCACAAGTAAAGGGCCATTGGCCTTTCATTTATAATTTTCAACCAAGGAGATGAACATTTAATTCCTCCCAAGAGATTTATTAGTCTTTTAGGTTTGGAAAGGTTATCATTTACTAAAACAGTTACTTTAAGGGGGAACTTTTCAAAGCTGTATGCATGCATACAAAACAGTTTAATGAGCATAAATGGCCTTTTGATAAGGTCCACGAGTGGTTGTATGCGTGTAAAAGTGAGCAAAAACAATTTCATCTACCCTTTTACATGTACATGAAAGAGCTGTTCCGGGAGGGGCATGGAAACCATTTACATGCATAAATCTTATGCCTGCTCCCAAACAGGTGTAAATGTGTGCACTGTTTCCCTGCGCACCAGTCCACTTGGAAAATTTGGGCTGAAGTCTGCATGCACTTTCTACATGCAGACTTCAGCCCTATGCAGGCCACTACAAATTTCCCTTCCTGTGTCGTAACATGGAAAAAGAAACTGAAGCAAAAGGCGGTGGTAGATGACATCCCCCATTGTGTGAGCCATTGTGGAGAGAAGTACAGTGCCAATCCAAAAATGCATTTTGGGATGGGATCACTGATTGGATATGTGATGTTGATAACATGCACTCTGAGACACAGCTGAATGGCTTGCATAAAGCATATCTATGAATGACATGAGCACAATGTGCACAGTAGAGTACGGCTCACTTGAACAGATTCAGTTGGATTATTGAACTGAAAACCTTGTAAACTCAGATTCCAGTTCCAACTCTACCAATAGCTCGGTAAACCTTCAACCAGTCACTAAACATGACTCTGCTTCAGTTTTACTTTGAGGTTTTCAAATCCTGATAAGACACATATTGTCATGCTTATGAAAATAAGAATCTGTCTCTCATGGAACTGTTAACGTAAATCATAATTTATCCTTGAATATTAATGGATGGTAGCTGCAATATGATTGACGAGGCTAGATTTTGTATGATTTCAGATCCATGTTTTAGATATAGTGAGGTTGTTGTGTTTAATCCACTCGAATGCACAGAAATAAAAGTTAACAAAAACAAGTAAAAAATATATACGATATCTTTTTATTGGACTAACAATGCATTTCTCGACTAGTTTTCAGAAGCTATTACTCCCTTCCTTAGGTCAGAACAGAATGGGAAAAATATGATATTACTGGAAAATATAAGTGACTCATAAAGGCATTCCAATGAAGCGGAAAGGGGGAGTGGGAGGGGAGAAGGAGTTTGATGGGTAATCAGAGATAAAGGCAGTAGAATTTTTTATAGCTCGTAATGAGTTAAGAAACCCAGCTCTTTTTGGAGTTCTTTCTAGTCAATTTCAAAGTGTCTGATAATTTCAATATCAAAAGTTGTAAATTCCTATGTTGTTTTACTTTTTCATTGATGCAGTGGTCTGGTCTGGAAAAGTGCTCCTCCATGGAGGTGTCACCTTGGTCTTCTCTGTGGTGACTGATTTTGTATCTGTAGGAGTTGATTCTTGTTTTTAACATATGGCCTGTGTAAACTGCCTCGGGGTAGAGTCCCTCCATTTTTGGGAATCCCAGGCCGAGAGAGTCAAATTAGGAACCCATATTGTTTCCTTGAGGGGGGCACCTAAAAAGTCCTCTTACCTGCCGGGTTTAGTATGATTGAGTATAACCCACCCAGCCAGTCTCCCAAGGGCAGGGAGCAAATGCAGCCCTCAGTGGTGTGGTTACAGCCAGAGGAAAGTACACAGAAACTCTGGCTGTGCTTAAAGTGCTCTTTATTTACAGTGATCTTAGACACACAAGTGGAAGCAGACAACAGAACAGACTCCTTGAACTCAGGCAGTCTCTATGCTTTAAGTGCTAGCAGCTTACCAACCTTACAGATAAATCCTCAGTCAGTACACTGGAACTCCGTCAGCTCCCAGGGGCCCGTCTACCCTGTCTAAGCCTTCAGGATTTATGCTCAGGGGTTGGACTCCTCTCTCCTCCCAGGATACCTTGGGGAGCCCAAGCTTAAGGAGGACCGGGTGGGATATATGAGCCTGGTCCTTTAAGGTAGATTGAGGGAGATGCATATACACTCCTTCACATAAGAACATAAGAAATTGCCATGCTGGGTCAGACCAAGGGTCCATCAAGTCCAGCATCCTGTTTCCAACAGAGGCCAAACCAGGCCACAAGAACCTGGCAATTACCCAAACACTAAGAAGATCCCATGCTACTGATGCAATTAATAGCAGTGGCTATTCCCTAAGTAAACTTGATTAATAGCCGTTAATGGACTTCTCCTCCAAGAACTTATCCAAACCTTTTTTGAACCCAGCTAACTGCACTAACCACATCCTCTGGCAACAAATTCCAGAGCTTTATTGTGCGTTGAGTGAAATAGAATTTTCTCTGATTAGGCTTAAATGTGCTACTTGCTAACTTCATGGAATGCCTCCTAGTTCTTCTATTATTTAAAAGTATAAATAACCGATTCACATCTACTCGTTCAAGATCTCTCATACCCCCTCTCATACCCCCTCCCTCAGCTCAGCCTTTCTGGGATGAGTGTCTCTCTGTACACGGGAGACTTCCCTTGACAGAGAATCAACTGCGGAGCAGGAGCTTATGGCTAATGTAGGCCAGAGGATATCTTTCTTCTGCACTCGGGCTGTCGGCTGCCAGTAATCAAAATGGTGCCGATAGCCTTTGCCCTTACTATGTCAAAGGGGCTATCGGCACCATTTTGAATACCGGCAGCCGACAGCGTGAGTGCAGTAGATGGCTCCTGGACCCCCACTGGACCACCAGGAAGTTTTGGCAAGTCTTGGGGGGGGGGGGGTCAGGAGGGTGGGGGTTTTGCTTAAATTTGTTCCTTTAGACGGACGAATAATTTGGTGAAGATTCATTGTATTCTTGGGGAATCGCGATACGTTTCGCTTCCCCACGAATACAACAAATATGGCCCTATATGTTGCGGATTGCCAATAAGTTGCAAATGAATGCACACCCCTAGAAGTTACCGCATTAGTGTCCATTGCCTCCAGTTCCCTGTGGGAACATTCCCTCGCGAAGTGTCCTTGGTCTCCACAATGGAAGCATGTCAAGCCACCTGAAGGTTGTCACTGGAGTGACCAGTTCAGTTGAAACTGTCTGTGAGGCACTAAGCTCCGCTGTTCCCTCTCTAGATTGAGGGTTTTCTCTTGGCAGGATGGTGGTATGAGCATGCTCTGGGTCTGATGGTATGTCTCTGCTACCTCCAGGGCTTTTTCCATCATTAGATCCGGATGCTGACGAACCACTGCCGCATGGACAGATTGAAATTGTTCTGGAACTGGCTTTGGCCACCTCCTCCCTGGTTTTCCTGTCTGGATGCAGCTACTTCCAGGCGGTGGAACAAGTTCCTAGGGTTCTCTCCAGCCTGTAAAACTCCACCTCGAAACCGCTGCCGGTATGCTTCTATGGTTATTCCTGCTCTTCGTAGGATTGCTGCCTTGACCTCTGGATACGTGACCATCCCTTCTGGATTGGCTGTTTGATAAGCTTCTTGACACAGTCCAATAAGTACATTTCCTAGGTGGATAGCCCACCTATCTACAGGCCAGCCTGCAGTCTTGCCATACATTCAAAGTTCTTCAAGAACTCCTCTGAATCCACTCCCGGGGTCATCTTGAGGAGGGTTGGTGACACTGAAAGTGGACAGGCCACAGCCCTTTGCACTGCCTGGGCTATCTGCAGAAGTGCAGCATGCTGCTGTGTCACCTACGCTTGTAACGCTTCCTGCTGGGTCATTTGCGCTTGCAGGGCACTCTGCAGCTGCTGTTGGCCATTTCGAATGGTTCTCCGGGTGTAGGAGAACAAAGAAAACAAAAAAACCTGCTGGCTTCTCTGGCCCTTAGTTACAGCTTGACCCTTCTCTAACCAGGCGGGGATAGCCCTCTTGGCCTGCACACAAACTGGGTTGGAGCTGGGAGGGCCCACATCCAGAGCCACAACCTTTCCTCAGCTGCTAAGAAGCAGCACAGCAAACTGTTCCTCCTCACAGTTCTTCCTAGAGACTGGTGATCCCACGTAGGACACCGTATGTGGCACTCAAACAGTTCAGTGGTGTGGTGGTTACAGCCAGAGGAAAGCACACAGAAACTCTGGTTGTGCTTAAAGTGCTCTTCATTTATAGTGATCTTAAAGACACAGCAGTGGCAGCAGACATTAGAACAGACTCCTGGAACTCAGGCAGTCTCTAAGCTTTAAGTACAAGCAGTTTACCAATGTTACAGATACGTCCTCAGTTGGTATGCTGGGACTCCGGCAGCTCCCAGGGGCCTGTCTACCTTGTCTAGTTCCTCTGGTTTTATGCTCAGGGGTTGGTCTCCTCCCTCCTCCCAGGATACCTTGGGGAGCCCAAGCTTAAGGAGGACCAGGTGGGAGATGCCTATACACTCCCTCACAGTCCTGTTAGTCCAAAAGACCACTGCGATAAATGATGCTGTGATAATCAGTTTAACAATTTTATTATACTAGAAAAAATAAAACTTAAACCTGGCTGGCAATAAACAATATAACAAATGCTTAAGATTAAGCAGAGTCATTTTTCTCAGTAGATTTAAGGAACTGCCATGGGTGCCATTATGGCTTCCTCAGTGGCTAATTTGTTTATGATTATTTTTGAAATGAACTGGATACACAATTTTCCATTTTATAACCATATAGCATTATGGAAGAGATTCATTGATGATGTGTTTATGATATGATCTGGCATGTTAAGTGACTTAACCAGTTATTTTCAACAGTTAAACACATGAGATGATTGATTCTATACAATTCACTATGCAATACAATATTTATACAAACACCTTTTTGGATATATTGATCACTAAGAATGATGTGAGATTTTTTTCAAATGGGACTCTTTCATAAGCCTACTGAAAAACACACCTATTTGCATTAAACAAGTTTGCATCCTCCAGCATTGAAGAACAATTTACCGGTATCTCGGTTTTTTAGATAAAGATGAAATTGTTCCAGTTTGAAAGTGTTTAAAAGAGAAAATTTGATTTTAAACACTAAATTATCCATGAGGGGTTTACCCTCATGCTCATATTCAGAGAACTTATAAAGCATGCCTAGTTTGTTAATAGGGACTTGTTAATGCCTAAGAATGAGGTCGTTATTTTTATTTTATTTATTTAAAAAATTCATAGGCCGTTAATTCTACAGATGTTTTTCACTATTCTTCAATGTTCAATAAAATCACCTGTATTTTGCACTGACATTGGCAAATTCCTACATTATATCCTTGCTTCAAAAATACACAAATGAGGCCAGCTTACATGAGAAATTGCAATTTGCAAGAGTATTTAAGCCCTTCTGCATTGTCTACTATCAAGACTGCCTCCACATGAGATGTTACTAGAGAACGAGTCATTGGACATTATAAATGTGGCCACTGTTCTGTTTGCTGTGATAATCATCAAGCAAAATGTTTTGTAAATCCTGTTGACCAACATAAATACAAATTACGATTCTTTACCAATTGCAATGTTTCTTTTATGGAATATGTGATTTCATGCTCTGGCCCTATGTTTCATGTGGGAGCATGGAAGAGTCACTTGATAGAACATTGAAGCTCTTTAAAATCTAAGGTGGTAACTTTAAAATATGCGTGATTGCACCCTTGAATGTGCATACATAAACACGCATGCGAAAAAGAGGGCATTTTGTAACTTGTACACAAGTGTGTGCACACTTTGCAAAATACACACATATGGACACGGTCAACTGTTCGCATACATGTGTGCACAAGTATGTATCTTCATGCACAACTATGTTCACATCTGTGCCTGCATACGCATGCATGCTCACGCACATGCACACTGCCACAAGGATGGAACTTCCTGTCCTTCCTGGGTCTCCTGTGACACAAGATGCCTCTACCAGTGTGCCAGCCCAATTTTACCACCAGGGACGTTGCCCTCTTGGTATCCCTGGTGGTAGCCAATGAAAAAAGGCACAGAAGCAGGCAACCTGGGAGGAGCTCCAGGCTGCATTTAATAGCCTCCTACCCAATTGGGGAAGTAGTGCATGGGTTGGGCTAGTAGAGGCTGGGGGTGGGTAAGGAGTGCATGTAGGGGTGTATCACGGTGCCAGAATTATCTAAAATATGGCACCTGAGTAAATATATGTTTGCCTGTATAATGTAACATATTTTAGAAAGCCTGTTGCGTGGTTCTTTGTACTCCACAAAGCTGTCCCCTCTCTGTAAAAGGATATGCTCATTGCCTGCACTGCACAGCTACCTTAATAGTGACCTAGGATATTAGGGCCCTTCATGCAGGCTGCCTGCGCAGGTGCCATTGCATCACTTTGATGTCCAGTAATGGAGTGCAAAGAACATTGCGACCAACTTCAGACATCAGTAGGAATTATGATGACATACCATTACGGAAGTCCCTGTTACACTTCTAGGGGCGGATTTTAAATGCCCTGCGCGCCTATTTTGCATAGGCTGCCGGCGCGCGCAGAGCCCCGGGACGCGTGTAAGTCCCGGGGCTTCGTAAAAGGGGCGGGGAGGGGGCATGTCGGGGGCGTTCCCGAAACGACGCGGCGTTTCGGGGGCGTGGCGCCGGCCTGGGGGCGTGGTCGAGGCCTCCGGACCAGCCCCCGGGTCGGGTGATGGCGCGCCAGCAGCCCGCTGGTGCGTGCAGATTTACGTCTGCTTTTAGCAGGCGTAAATCTGCCAACAAAGGTAAGGGGGGGTTTAGATAGGGCCGGGGGGGTGGGCAAAAGAAAGTTCCCTCCGAGGCCGCTCCAAAATCAGAGCGGCCTCAAAGGGAACAGGCAGTGCGTGCTGGGCTCAGCGCGTGCAGGTTGCACAAATGTGCACCCCCTTGCACGTGCCAACCCCGGATTTTATAAGATACGCGCGTATCTTATAGAATCCAGCATACTTTTGTTCGCGCCTGGTGCGCGAACAAAAGTACGCAATCGCGCAAATTTTTAAAATCTACCCCCTAGGGCACACTCATCTTTTTCATCCTATTCCTTCCTATAGATTGAGGACCTGAAGAAGAAGGCCCAGTGGCTGCAACTAGACAAGAGGAGGTGGTTGTACTGGCTGCATGCTCGTCGGGCTGGGACTGGAGGTAAGTTCCTCTCTAGCCATATTCACATGGTTTGTATAGGTCCTGTTTCTATCAGCACATGCACATGGTCCTACTGGTCTGCATGATCCTGCCGCTGCTGTCAGCTTATCAAAATCCTCATTCACACACACACACACACACACACACACACACATCCATCAAGAATGCTCTCAGGGTCACAGGCAGCACTATCATGAACTGTTCACTGAAAGGTAGACTCTGGACTAGCTAGGATACTTTCTGGTTCTTCATAAACACTCATGCATGCAAATGATATGGGCCCTATCCAACACAACTGGTATGTACAACCTGATGGCCCTAGATTTCCTTGCTATTTAGACCACTCCCCATCAGTTCAAAACCCTGTCACGAGTCTAACATACAGCCCATTGCACATGCAAGGCAGCATCAAACAACAGCCAGCTGAAATAGGAATTCTCAATATCCAACGATGTATCTCTCAGTTAGGGACCACAAATAGGATGTCATAGCCTCATACCTTTTCCCTTGTCCTGCACCTTCCCAATTAGAGCAATACCCTGTAACAGAATTGAAGCACATGGCACACTATTGCTGTTCTCTTCACAGATGACAACACGTCATCGGAGGAAATGGAGGATGAGGAGGAGCAAGTCGTTAAGGAAGGAAGGAAGGTGTTGTGGAGGAGGCCGCCAGATGATGACCCAGCCCCAGCCCCCACTGATGCAGCTGCCACCGCTGGGAAGGAGCTGGCTTCTCCTCCCCTACCCCAGCCACAGCAGGATAGGCACCAGCAGTGGGGATCCAACCCCTCACAGAGGCAAACCCGGGCCATAGCACCCTCCCCCCTCCATGTAGGGCCTCCTCCCCTTTTGGACAAGGGTAGCAAGGATGCCGAGACCCAGACTGGCCAGCCTTTGCTGGCCCGAGGAAGGCCCCCATCACCTGCAGCTTCTTCTTCCATTAGCTGCTGGCCTGCTGGAGAACCAGGCTCAGCGTCTAGAGCACCTGCTCCAGGTGCTGAGCGTGTTTTTCAGCAGCAGTTTGCTCAGGTCACAATGCTGATGGAGGAACAGCTGAGGACAATGGTGGCTGCCCTTAGGGATCTCGCCCAAGAATCCTAGTGCCTGGCTGAGGTCCAGCGGTATCAAGGCATGATTCTGCTGGCCTTGGCATGGTGCATAGTCCTTTATCAGTAAGGCCCCTAAATATGCAATCTCTGGCCTCTGGCCTCCCCGGCCCCCTTTTTCTGTTTTTGTAAATAGTTTTGGTCCCTAGTTTTTCCCACTCCTATCCTATTTATTTGATTTTCTTCTTTTATATCGTAAATAGTTTTTAACACGTTTTGAAATACATCTGTTTTCTTTTGCCAACTGTGTGTGTCTCTCCTTTCTTTGGTAGGCCTTTGTTAATAGTGTTTCACAGGTTGCCAGGGTTTATCTTGTTTGTTCAGAAAAACCCCTCCAACGCTAACAGTACGTTTGCACTGAGAGTGTCAATTCTCTGGTCTTTCCCAGGGGTCAAGATTCCCAACAGGCTGATGCAATAGTCTTGGCACTAATTAAAAGGGCACTGGTTTTCGCTGCACATTTTGTAACGCCAATATTATTTCGGGTAAACTCCTCCTGATGCAGTAAGCTAATGATATACTAATGCATCTGGAGTTTATAAATGGTAAGAAACTGTACACTGTGCATTTGACAAAGGTGCAATGGCCATTTTAACTAGGAAAGAGGGTGGCAGCATCCCAGACAGGCTCTCTGTGTAACTGGTGGCTGCTGCTGGTTACTCAGTTATTATTTGGGTAAATAGGGACAGCTGCCTGCACTATTTTTTATGTTTTGTTACTTTTTTGACTCTTTTTAGAATAGTGCTGCAAACTTGACTCCAGCTATAACCAGAGTTTAACTTTCTAGTGCAAAATAAGGTCCGCTGCCCAGATGTAGTCTCTCTGCATCACGGAGTAATGCTTAATCTCCTCATTGGCATGGGATTTCCCTGCGAGGGCGCTAAGCAGTACTGCCGTTTGGAAACACGTTTTCTGCGTGCAAAAATCCTTGCTTCACCGCCATTCATTTTGGCCCACAGAGAATGTGTGTTGAAGTGCATGCAGAAAAGTGTGTTTAGCTGAATGCGCCTTTCTGCATAGGCCTGCAAGTGGGGGTCCTTGTATATAAAGAAATATAGATCTTGCTGACAGTTTTCCAATGTGTCTCGCAATCTCTCTCTCTTATCCCAAGTGGGCAAGGAATCCCATGGAACACACAGCTGTCGATGTTCTTCTGTCAGGGAAGGAAGAAGGGGCATCCAAAGTCTTACTCCCAGGTCTTCTAACCAAACTGTCTTTCCAAACACATGTCTGAAAAACAAGAAGATGCTGCCGTGACTCCCCACTATTCTTCTGCTTCCTAGGAAGATCCCTCTGCTGATCACCCCAGGGAGACTGTCACTGTACCCTCTCCCCAAGCAACACCCAGGGTCTCACAAGCTTCAGACCATGAGAAATTGCTGGAATTCCCAAATAACCTGGGATAGAAACCCAGCCAGTGAGTGGACTGGAAGGGCAGATCCCCAACCTTTGCCCAGGGACTGCAGGCAGGTGGTGCCTAAGTCCCAGGGTCGTGTGGCAGTCTAACAGTTAACTATTTAAAGGGAAAGAAGGAGGGCAGATGAGGGGGTTGGGTATGGTGGGTAGAGAGAGAGAGGAAGCCATACAGCATTAGCTGTGGATGCCTTCACTACACACCAAAGGAGGACAAGAGAAGATCATGCAGTACAGTACTATGCATGTACATGTCCAAGGAGACTGATGAAGACACCAAGCACACCAGTAGCTTTCTGCTCCCCTAAGCAGAGGGAAGTGACATGATGTGGAGACCTGTACTTGAATGTTTGACGAAGGAGAGAAGAAAATTAGATGTGGGCCTTTGTAGCCCCTAAGGAAGTGCAACTGTATAGATGGGAGAGGGCAGGGAATGAAGACTCTCCTAAATGCACACACTCAATCACGACATAGATGCCAAGACACTTTTCTGCTTACTAATCCCAGTGATCCTTCACCTCCAGCCTCCTGCAGTGTTCACCCCTCAGCCATTTTAATTCTAGCAGAGCGCAATAAGCACTGGAGGGCAAAGGCTAACTGCAAGTTGCTGGAGGCTGCGTATGAAGTGTCACCCAGGTAAGAAGGAGGATAGATAGAATTGAACTCCCCCTCTCTGGCTTCCTTCCTCTTTTCTGCTCTGGTGATCCTTGTCCTCCATGGGCAGGTGGACAAGGATCCAGGTGAGGCCTCACCAAGCCAGGTGTTATGTCCCTATATACCTCTCCCTGCCTCCCCCAGTAGGTCCTGGTCTATCTCTGACACACTCCCTCCCACCCCCTGACCTGCTTCTGTGTCCACTCACCCAGAGAGACCAGCCCAGGCAAGGTAAGCAACCAAGTGAAAATAAAAGCTTGCACTGCCCCGCATAAATACGCAGTAGGAGATATATGCGCCTAAACGTGCCGCCTCATAGGCGCATGTTCCTTATAATATACGTCAAACGCGGGTATATGATGGCCACCCCATGTCCCCGACACGCCCATTTTTTATGCAGAGTTGTGCGTTCACAGCTACATACACGCACTAATGCTGCATATGTAAAATATTGTCCCTGTGTGCCTGGAACATGTGTGCATATTGCTACGATTTCTCACGCACCCGGGGCTTTTAAAATCTACCAGTGATGGCACCACCAGTATCTTGCTGTGTATAGAATGGACATTCTTTTGATCAACTGAAACGCTTTGTGATTGACTAAGATTAGAAAGATCTTACAGGGGACAATGGTGAAGCACATTTACAGTACACCTTGAACAGAAACGGATTTTTTTTTTTTTGTCTAAAAGCAGAGGAACCCACATTGTTGAGTGGGGTTGTTTTCTATAAATAAAGTTTTCCATGGAGCTGATTTTCTATTGTTGTAAAATTTAAATCTCCTTTTGTTCCCTTCTTTTGATTGTGGGACTTCCCCCGCAGCACTGCCTCTACAACCAGGTCCCTTTAAGTGTCACAGCGGTGATGTCATCACTGCCAGGACCCCAGGCCTGGCCGCATTATTCTGCAGTGGTGAGAGCTTCTCAGGGCTCCTGGCCACTTCCTCCTCCCACCCTATGCCGAAAACAAGCAGCATCAGGAGCCTCTGCCCCTGCCAAGGAATGGAGAGCTGCAGGAGGCAAGGAAGGCCTTCTTGAGGCTGCTGCTGTTGGTGGCCAACTCATTACTACGTGCTGCCACCAGCCACAGGTCCCTTTTAATCTGGGCTGTGGCAAAATAGAAACAGCAGCAGAGCTCTGTTCCTGCCCCTGACTGCTGCACCAGGACTATGACAGTCCCTCTTTCTGCCAGCCTACTCATACCATCTTTAGGGGCAGGACTGCTCCATCAGCCAGCAGGTAAAACTACTTTTTCTTTTTTAATTCTGTTCACACTTGTCTCACCAATGTAGCACCCCTCTTCACATTTTCTGGTTGAATAATATATATTTCATTAAGAAAGATCATGAGGAGGATCACCTTATGTCTTTCCCACTCACCCAGACTTTGATCTCATTTCTTACAATACTCCTGAGACACACTGGAACAACCAGGCAAAGCTCTCATTACTGTCTGTCTAATGCAGTCTAATGCTGTAGTCAGATAATGGTGAAGACACCACGAGTAACCCTTGTTTCTGAAAGAAAGTATTATGCAAGCTGGCCATTATCCCATCCCTTTCCTTCATTGATAGTTTGTTAACTATTGACAGAATTCTGGAAGAAGCTCTTGTGGATAACCGATGATGCACTTTTTATTTTTATTTTTTTAGTTTTGACAGCTCCATCTTTTTGCATTTCCCACACCAAGTATTTTGCCTATGATTACTTCCATTAAGGGACCTGAAGAAACTCTGTTACTATACAGATGTTATGGAATCTTGCAATCAGCCAATCAAGTTGCTGGATTGATTTCCTGTGAAGGGTTTTGTTTTCATAATGACAGGGCTGTAGTATCCCACTATCCACTGTCAAGTACCATGCTTAATACCCAGTGATAACACCTCTAAAGCATTGAAAGCACATCTGTCCAAATCAATTAATTTCCAGTTTACAAAAGAAACAGCAAGGGGCTCCCAAAACATTCATACCAATAAGGGCTTCTTTTCTTTAAGGCCTGTCATACATTTCCTGGATGAAGAAGCTAGCATGTTGATTTAATGCTACATTTTGTTTTCTGTCAGATTGATTTGTATGCATTGTTATGACATTATTTAATATCACTATTTAAATTGTTATAAACACCATGTTCTTTCAACAGCTGCCTTCTACTGCAAAACATTTTCCCAGGTGTGTGAATATTTGAAGTTTAGAGGGATTTTTGTTAACAGTTATTTATCTTATTGATTCCCAATACTCCCTCCCGTACCTTACATTCTTCCCAGCAGGGCTTTCTCCATTTCTCTCCTCCTTTGGAACACTTTGCCCTATGACATCCAGGCAGAAGTTAACTACATGAAGTTCCAGAAAGCAGTAAAAACCTGGCTGTTTTCTTAGGCTTATGACTCATCCTACAGCAAGACTTCATTATTTTGACTTTTCAGTGGGCTGCAATAGTATTTCTGTTGCCTAATATTTAGGCCGATACAGTACAATGCGCTCCGACGGAGGGCACTGTTAGCCTGCTCTTGGATGTGCGTTTTCCCTTACCCCTTATTCAGTAAGGGGCGGAAAACGTGTGTCCAACCCGCGGCACCTAATAGCGCCCTCAACATGCAAATGCATGTTGATGGCTCTATTAGGAATGCGCGCAGGATACAGTAAGTAAAATGTGAAGCCAAGCCGCACATTTTACTCTAAGAAATTAGCGCCTACCCAAAAGGTAGGTGCTAGTTTCTGCCGGGACCGGGAGAGTACACAGAAAAGCAGTAAAAACTGCTTTTCTGTGCACCCTCTAACTTAATATCATAGTGATATTAAGTCGGAGGTCCCGAAGGGTATAAAAAGTAAAAAAAAAAAAAATTTTAATTGGGCCGGCGGCTGTCAGGCCAAAAACCGGACGTTCAATTTTGCTGGCGTCCGGTTTCCGAGTCCCGTGGCTGTCAGCGGGCTCGAGAACCGATGCTGGCAAAATTGAGCATTGGCTGTCAAACCCGCTGACAGCCGCCGCTCCAGGGCAAAAGGAGGTGCTAGGGACGCGCTAGTGTCCCTAGCGCCTCCTTTTGCCCATTTCTACCGCACCACCTCATTTACATACTGAATCGCGTGCACCGGCTAGTGGCCGGTGCGCACCCCGGGAGAGCAGGCGCTCGTCCGCTCTCCCACGTTTTTACTGAATCGGCCCGATTATTTGTCTGTATGATTATTTATGCCTGTTTTGATGTATTTTAATTGCTTTTATTATGAACTGTTTGGGTAAAATGTTTTTACAGGCAGTGTATTAACTTCAATAAATAATAATAATAATAATTATCCTAACATTCCTTTTTTTGGTTTTTATAAAGTGACTCCATGGAATATGAGATAAATGTCTCCAAACCCAATGTTATTTACACTTAGTACATATTTATGCCATCAAATAGACTCTTCTGTTTGATCAATTAATAAAGAGTAACTCCATGCTCAGAATTCAAGGAGTTTGATAGTTCTTCTAATTATAAAGTATATATGTGGCTGAATGATGAGTGGTAAATATTAGCAGGCTGTGAACTAGCTTCCAATGATTTGTGATGTAGCTCATCTTGAAGAAGGATATCCACTTCTATGTGCATCCATCTTGTGCCAGTAGCAGGGAAAGGGCAGTCAGTGATATTACAAAGCACCCTGTTTCTCTCAGTGCAGTGAGACTTCTGACCTCATTGCTCCAATGATGCCAGCAGAAAATGGATGTGCCCAGCAGCAACAGAGCAGGGGCGTCAACAAGTTTGCTGTGATGTACAGAACAGGGGGCTTTGTGAGACAGCTCACTGCTCTAATATTGCTGATACAAAATGGATGTTTCCACTAGGGATGTGCAGAACAAAAAATGCATTTTGGTTTGTTCATTCATTTCATTCAGACCCAAATTCATTTCATTCATTTTGGTTTTCAAAACAAAAAAAAATATTGTTTGTTTCATTAGTTCATTTGTTTTCTATTAAAATTCTTGGGGAGTAATGCAGCCTATTTGGGACTCCAGAAATGTGTTTTTTCATCAATTCTCAAGAAACCTGTGTGAAGAAATCATCAGAAGGTGGGAAAGAACTCCAAGATACCTAGACTGTGGCAAAGGGGCACCAAACGTGGCATGAATAGCCTAAGGCTTTACAAAGGGGCAAAAATGTATCAAGGCATCATGAAGCAGGAAAGAAGCAGCAAGAGAGGGAATAATACCCCAAAGCTCCAAAAGAGGGCACCAGCAACAGTGAAATGAACCCTTGATGGCATCATGATAGGTAAAGTGCCACCAAAACTGGCATCATGAAGAGGGAATGAAGCAGAAATGGTGACAGAAAAAAACACAAGGCAGGCACTGATAAAAGAGCGAAGCAGCACAAAGAGTGGCTTCAAGACATGAGAAGTGCAAAGCATCCCTCCAGACTGGCAAGAACAACTCAAGGTGCAAGGTCCAGGATACAACAAAAGATGGATGGTCTCTCACCGGAAACGGAACTGATACTAAATGGATGCAGTCACACACACACATACGATCATTAAACGGAGATCTTTTACAGATTGCAATACAACTCATGCTGTTTATGCCCTACAATGTCCCTGTCTTAAACTTTATATTGGATGCACAAAAAAACATCATAGACGATTAATTGAACACAGAAGTCGGATGCAGATGCAGAATTTGAGTGCTTCAGTAGTATAACATCTCTGAAGGTCACTCATTTTCAGACTCTTGTTGGACTATCATTGAACATCTACCCCCCCACATACACACCCCACCCCCATCAGAGGGGAGGTAATCGAGAATTCACACAATATAAGGGAGAAATTTTGGATTTTCTATCTTCAAATGATGACACCACTTGGTCTTAATGAACATATATCGAATGGCAGTCCTTGATGTAATTCAGTTCATTTATCTTTTGATGTATCCATTTCTCTGCTGAGTGCCTGTGTATAAACAAGTTCCATTTAAGGTGAGAGACCCTCCTTCTTTGAAGCCAACACACAAACATTGAGAGCGATTTCTCAATGGTGGTGCAATTCCTCTGAAGAAGAAATCAGCATTTTCGAAACGCGGCCCATGTCTGGTTTCTTGAAGCCTTACTTATAGACACTGCTCATACGGATAAGTGCTTATGGAGACACTGCCTATTTTGTTATATGTTTATGGACATTTAAATGAAGGAAGGTGATTCACCAATTTTTAATTTTTACCTTGCAATTTAAAATTCTCAAAAAACTACCTTGTGTATGCATGGATGGAGGGGGGTGATTATGAAATTTAGGCCGAACAGTTAATCACATTTGGTGACCTTAGTATATAAGGAATTCCCCTCACATAGGCTTTTTTGCCTGTTGATTCTACATCAGGTGATTTTGTTGATGTTGTAGTAATTTATGTTTAATTGAAGTTGTGGATCATTTATTAGTAATTCTATTGAAGCTCATTACCAATTTTCAGATTCAGTACAAGAAAATGACCTGTAATAAGAATCTATATTTTGTATAAATAAGCTTTCATTTGCTTCCCCTGCTTGAACTTGATCTAGCTGCTGGTTGGAATTTAGATTTTCTTATGAAATGGGCTTCCTAAAGTAGATGGTTACCATATGCAGGACATCTTAATGGTTACTCTAATGAATGTGGTGTGGTTTTCCTGAAAAGTGGTGAGGATTGTGTTATTTAGAAAACTTTCCCCATAATGTTTGGCTGACCTCAAGCCGTTCCCTTTACTGAAATCTCTCTCACTATTGTGTTATCACATTCATAAATTGAAATGGTTAATCGTAAACAACTTTTCTGTTGTGCCTGTCTTTCCTCCTTCTGAATGAGGGATTTTTTTGAACAAGCCATCCCAGTATAATTAACCTTCAAACATGGTGGGAGAACCAAGCTGAGATTGTTGAGGGTTTGGATAAAAGGACAAATTATAGAACAGATGCAGTGCCATGGTTATAAAACCTTTGTCTTTTTTTTTTTTTAATTTAAAGTTTTTTTAAGCACAATACATTGTACATTGAACCATTCTAACAAATGGAACTAACGATTGTACATGTGGTATAACAGGAAACAGCAAAGTATAACAAATATAGTGAAATCTTGTCTTTTTTTTTTTTTTTTTTATTATCTTTATTAATTTTTTAAAACATTACAAAGAAAAACTTTGCACAGAAAGTCTGTAACATTATTTCTAGATATGTATACTACATTTGAAGCATCATCTATTTAATTAGACCACAAGTAAAAGAAAAAAAGGAAATTAAAAAATATAGAGGAGAGCAGAAAAATATGGGATTTTCAAAAAAGTAACATTAATATCTATCAAGATTGAGTCACAATAAATTGATTTACCTCTTTTACTATGATCTGGTTTGGTCAGCCCGGTTCCTGATTAGGAGAGGAGGTTATAAATGCTCCCTTTCTTGAGTCAATGAATACTCTAAGCTGTTCCGGGGCATAAAAAATATATACATTTCTATTATACGTAACCACCCCTTTACAGGGATATCTCAGAAGAAACTTTGCCCCCAATGTAATCACTTCCTGTCTCATAGAAAGGAAGACTTTCCTCCTCTCTTGAGTAGTTTTAGATAAATCCGGGAATATCTGGATTTTTTAGCCCATAAAACTCTCATTAATATTCTGAAAATAACACTTCATAAACAAGCTAACATCCAGTTCAGAGGGTAAGGAAATCAGTAAAGTCGCCCTTTCGTAAATTTCTATTGAGGATTCTAATATTTCTGTCAAGTTGTTTAAATTTACTTGTGGTGGATTACTTTCTCTATTCTTATTGAATGGGAGAAAATAAATCTTATTTATACATGGAATCTGATCATGAGTCATTTTCAGACCCTCTAACATATATTTCCTCAATGTCATTCGGGGAGATTCCCCTATGACTTTTGGAAAATTTAAGAGTCTAAGATTCAGTCTACGAAGACTGTTTTCAATGAATTCCACTCTTCTGTTGGTAGCTAACTTATCTTGAATTAACACTTGGCACACATTTTGAGACGTTTTTACTGCTGTTTGTAATTCCAATATTTTGCTTGAGTTGTCACATATTTTAACATCTTGTTCTTGGGACAATTTATCCAATTTCCCGGACATTGAGTTCAGTTGCCTCGTCAGCCCTTGAAAACGCGGGCCATATGAAGCTACTAATTCCCAAAGAGACTCTAAGGTAACCGGGCCTTCCTTAATTGTTTCAGAGACTGCAGCCTCTCCTTGCACCCCTACCAGCTGTTCTCCTTCCAAATTTTCACCAACATGTTGCAGCTCTGAGCTCCCTTGCTCATTTGATGTACCCAGTTCATAGCACACTGTGTCCACTCCCTCCAATTTGTTCACTGAACTCACCGGTACTGTGTTCAAATTAGTGTTCACAAGTGGTAAAGACTGACCTGGAGCAATTGGTGTCCGCAGATCTGGAGGGCTCAATGTTGTTTCCCAGGATAAACGCGATGCTCCCAACAACGCTTCATCAGCGGGACTTTTAGCTCCTCCTCCTTGGTAAATGGCTGTTAGTTCGGGGATAGTTTTTTGCCCGGGTAGTAAAGAGGGTGTTGAGGGAAACACCCTCACACGACCTTTCCTCTTTGGAGGCATTATATTGCCTCTTCTTGAGAACTACAGGCAAGCCGATTCCCAACAGCTGTTTTGTGACTTCTTATATATCTCCTCTATGGCAGCTGAGCTAACCGAAGGACGATCCTCGCCTATTCCGTCTATTCCGGACTAAGCCGGACAAAGCCGCGCGCGCCTAAGGGGCGCGCGCGGCTTTGGCGGTGCGCCGGCGGCTGCGGTGCGCCATAAAGCGCCGATTTTGTAGGCGCCTCGGGTCCCAAAGATGACGTCAGGGCCGGCAAGGGTTTGTTGGAAAGTCACTCCTGCAGCTCACCCAGGTGCTCCTCCACGCTCAGGCTCAGCTGCAGCCTGAACGCCGCAAAGCGCCGATTTTGTAGGCGCCTCGGGTCCCAAAGATGACGTCAGGGCCGGCAAGGGTTTGTTGGAAAGTCACTCCTGCAGCTCACCCAGGTGCTCCTCCACGCTCAGGCTCAGCTGCAGCCTGAACGCCGCAAAGCGCCGATTTTGTAGGCGCCTCGGGTCCCAAAGATGACGTCAGGGCCGGCAAGGGTTTGTTGGAAAGTCACTCCTGCAGCTCACCCAGGTGCTCCTCCACGCTCAGGCTCAGCTGCAGCCTGAACGCCGCAAAGCGCCGATTTTGTAGGCGCCTCGGGTCCCAAAGATGACGTCAGGGCCGGCAAGGGTTTGTTGGAAAGTCACTCCTGCAGCTCACCCAGGTGCTCCTCCACGCTCAGGCTCAGCTGCAGCCTGAACGCCGCAAAGCGCTGATTTTGTAGGCGCCTCGGGTCCCAAAGATGACATCAGGGCCGGCAAGGGTTTGTTGGAAAGTCACTCCTGCAGCTCACCCAGGTGCTCCTCCACGCTCAGGCTCAGCTGCCGTGAAATCTTGTCTTAATCGCTTAATAGTTATTAGAACTGTATAACTCCCCTTCCCCCTTCTCCCTCCCCCCTCCATGCTCTAGTCTCCCTCCCCCCTCCATTTCCCCCCATGCTCTATTGTATGTTTGAGACTATGAATCCAGTGCTTATGCTTGTCCAGCTATGGCTAACCTGTTACCATTGTGTGTAATAGGCCTGAAGGTCTATCAGAATCTGCTTGCTGTGGATTAGTGAATGTATTCTTCCGCATGTGGTATGCTCGCCAAGTAAGTTCAAACTTATGTAAGTTGTTGTTTTTATGCGCTGTTATTTTGGATAAGAAATACATTTTGTCAACTTTTTGTTGTATTTCTTTTTGTGTTGGTACTCTAGTGGTTTTCCACGCTCTGGCTATCTCACATCTGGTAGCAGTAAACATTTGTTGTACCATTCTATTATCGTCTATCGATAATTCCTTAATCATAAAGCCTAGTAGTGCTTGGGCCGGTGTGATCTGTGGCATCCCCTCCATCATCTCTCCCAACCATTTGAATATCTCTCCCCATACTCCTTTAATAACCAAGCAATCCCACCACATGTGTAGATGTGTGCCTTCCTCTTTGCAATATAGGGAAGGGATGCATAGCTGCCCATCTGATAGAAAATTCTCTCGAGCTTTTTTTTTTTACTTTTTGAAATTTTTGTTCTGGGGACAAAACACCCCAGTATACCAAACCAAGAAGGAGAACAAGTGTGGGATGAACATCCCAAGGCTACAAAAGAGAGAACCAGCAACATTATGGCAGGTTGGCATGTGCCAGCAAGTTCCCCATGATTGTATAAAGGGCATGGCAATTAAGCATGTGCCAGTAAATCTCCCATGGTGATATTAGGGGCATAGCAAGTAGGCATGTGCCAACAAGTTCCCTATAATGGAATTAAAAGCATGGCAAGTAGGCATATGCTAGCAAGTTCCCCATGGTGGTATTAGGGGTATGGCAGCTAGAGATTAGACAGCAAGCCCCCTATAGTGGTATTAAAGGTATGACAGGTAGGCATCAAGCAGCAAGTTCCCTACGGAGGTACTAGCGGTATGGCAACTGGGCATCAAGCAGCAGTTAGAAATGACAATGACTACAGAAGAAATTCACACTTTGCACAGCACATCTCTGACATGTTCAGTCTTTAAGATCAGTGTTCCTGGATCTACAGAGTAATGATAGGTTGGTTTAGAAAAAGCTTCACTGCAATACGTTGTTTCCTTGCCAACATGTCCTGCCAAGATCTGACAAGGCATATATGACTCACTGGGCTAGCTGCTAATAGCCATATTGTAACAATTCCTAACAACAGTATAGATCCCTATTGAGGGTAGGTTAGCTCACAATATGAGTCTGAAATATATGATCCAGCCAAAATACGTCCATTTAATTGTCCGAGAAGCTACCATGAATTTTGAGCATGGGGCTTCCCTTTAAATAAACTTCTAGGAAATTAATATTTCCTAAGAAGTATTACCTAAATGTTTGTATATATTTTTAAAACCTGAAGTACTGATATACAACAGTTTAAAAAATCATTAAAAACACATTTCAGAAAGCAATCAGTTCATTCATCAACTCTCAAAATTAATATCCAATCTTTGCTTTTTACTATTTTTTTTTAGCCAGATACATCTTTTTCTTTGAGCTTTAATACAGATTCAATTTAGCTTTTGTTAATTTTCAGGGCATGACTGTCTTTTTAGTTTTGTATTTTTTATGATTTTATTCTCTTATTCGATTGATTTATTATGTATGTTTGTTGTGAACCATTTTGATTAATTATTTTGAATTGTAAAGGCAGTATATAAAAAAATTTTAAATAAATAAATAAAGATATAAAACTGGAATGTAATGATGAATTAGACCAAGTCTGGCCAGTCATATGTGATCAATTTCACAGAGAAATGACATCAGAAGGCACTTTGACAATTGCACTTAAACCAAGATGCCAAAAATAGCTATAGTAAAAGTTTATTTAGCAACTTTTAAAGTATATAACATTGATCTATGGCAAAAACAGCATGCACTAGGGATGTTCAGTCTATTCGACACAGACTTGATTCTCCCTATTATGAGGGTTGGCGGTTTTTTTCTATCACTAACTTATGACTGGCTGGTCTGGAAATACTGACTCCACTCAGACAAGTTCTGAAAATGCCTCCTTTTGGTAAAGGCTAGACAACATGGAAAAAATATGTAATGGGCAGCTATGGACAACAATTTATAAAGGCATTTACACAAATAAATAGCAATTTACTTATGTGAATTCATTGATCGTCTAACAATTGCCCTCCCTCAATGTGGCTAAAGGTATGCATGCTGTTCTACAGCATATGTACTTTTACCACATTTGGGGAGGCATTCCTGGGGGTGTATTTTGGCTGGGATCAGAAAATAATGTATGTAGATTGTGAGGCCAATATTCAATAAGCTGGTGAGCGGACAAGTTATCCGGCTAAAGTGAGCCATATAACTTGTCACAGATATTCAGTGGGATAAACATACTGCTGAAAATACTTTCCTAAAGTTAAATGGCTACATGTAGTCGAATAACTTAAAAACCTATCCAGCTATATTGGAATGTAACCCCTTGAGCCATGGTCCTCACTGAGTAGGCCACGGACCACCTCCAATTTCAAGGGCTTATGATGTTCAAACTTTCCTGTATTGTCCTTAAATTACTCTGCTTTCCAGGATTCCCTGTCAGGAAGGACACTGATCTCCAAGGCCCTGAGCATTGTCTTTTGTAATGATCACAGTAATAAACACTGATAGTTGATTGCAAATGAAGATGAATAAAAATTTGTAAGTCCTTGCTCATTGCAGTCCATTAATCTTCTTCCAAATTATTTGTGACTCTTTACTGATGAAAGCATCTATTCTTTTAGGTTCCACAATCCGATTTGTCATACCTTGATTCAATGGCTATTCTTTATCCCATCTCCTCCAGAATATCCTGATGATATATGATGGTTATCACCAGATAGGTGCCATAATCCTCTTCCTCTCAAACTTCCATACTTTTTTTTTTTTTAGGAATGCATAGGAATCTATTCCTTCTGTTGACCTGTGAAAGATCCTTGGATGTCTCTGTATGAGAGACTACTGAAAAACTATTTTCTTCTTGATAGTGACTAAATTCACTAAGTTGGGCCAAACATAAAAATACAAGCTTCCAAAAGAAACAAAAGATGAAGGAAGGATGGATAAATCTTCCTCCAAAGCAAATTCTAAAACCAAGTAAAAATAGTTTCTCAAAAAGAGAGGTTGAGTTACTAGTCATATTCAGAGGCAAAATTTTAATTTCTGTTTATTTATTTTGTTGGTTACTTCCATTTGTTTCATTGAAAACAAAATTTGTTTCTTCATTTGATTTGTTTTTTTTGTTTGTTTGTTTGTTTCCTATTAAAGTCAATGAAAGAGGCAATGCAACCTATTTTCAGTTTTAAAATAGGGATTTTCTAATCATTTTGAATGAAACTGTGGGTAGACAACATCAGAAGGGGGATGAGAACTCCAAGGTACCAAGACTGTGGCAAACTGGCACCAAAAGTGACATGAATAGCCTAGCGTACCATAAAGGGGTAAAATGGTAGCAGTGGCAGGAATACTCCAAGGCACTGTCAGAAAAGCAAAGCAGCATCAAAAGTGTCAAGAACACACCATGAATTCAAAAGAAGGCCCTGATAGCAGTAGCATGAACCCCCAAAAGGTACCACAAGAAGGGAAAAATGGCACCAAGACTGGCATGAACATTCTAAGGTACTACAAAACGGGAAGAAATCAGCAAAGGTAGCATAAAAAAAAAAACCTAGGCACTGATATAGGGACAAAGCAGCACTAAGAGCGGCAAGAATAGGGATGTGAATCGTGTCCTCGATCGTCTTAACGATCGATTTCGGCTGGGAGGGGGAGGGAATCGTATTGTTGCCGTTTGGGGGGGTAAAATATCGTGAAAAATCGTGAAAAATCGTGAAAAATCTAAAAATCTAAAAATCGCAAAACCGGCACATTAAAACCCCCTAAAACCCACCCCCGACCATTTAAATTAAATCCCCCACCCTCCCGAACCCCCCCAAATGACTTAAATAACCTGCGGGTCCAGCGGCGGTCCGGAACGGCAGCGGTCCGGAACGGGCTCCTGCTCCTGAATCTTGTTGTCTTCAGCCGGCGCCATTTTCCAAAATGGTGCCGAAAAATGGCGGCGGCCATAGACGAACACGATTGGACGGCAGGAGGTCCTTCCGGACCCCCGCTGGACTTTTGGCAAGTCTCGTGGGGGTCAGGAGGCCCCCCACAAGCTGGCCAAAAGTTCCTGGAGGTCCAGCGGGGGTCAGGGAGCGATTTCCCGCCGTGAATCGTTTTCGTACGGAAAATGGCGCCGGCCATACGTGTATGGCCGGCGCCATTTTCCATACGGAAAATGGCGCCGGCAGGAGATCGACTGCAGGAGGTCGTTCAGCGAGGGTTCCGGCGCCTCGCTGAACAACCTCCTGCAGTCGATCTCCTGCCGGCGCCATTTTCCGTACGGAAAATGGCGCCGGCCATACGTGTATGGCCGGTGCCATTTTCCGTACGAAAACGATTCGCGGCGGGAAATCGCTCCCTGACCCCCGCTGGACCTCCAGGAACTTTTGGCCAGCTTGTGGGGGGCCTCCTGACCCCCACGAGACTTGCCAAAAGTCCAGCGGGGGTCCGGAAGGACCTCCTGTCATCCAATCGTGTTCGTCTATGGCCACCGCCATTTTTCGGCGCCATTTTGGAAAATGGCGCCGGCTGAAGACAACAAGATTCAGGAGCAGGAGCCCGTTCCGGACCGCTGCCGTTCCGGACCGCCGCTGGACCCGCAGGTTATTTAAGTCATTTGGGGGGGGGGTTCGGGAGGGTGGGGGATTTAATTTAAAGGGTCGGGGGTGGGTTTTAGGGGGTTTTAGTGTGCCAGCTCACGATTCTAACGATTTATAACGATAAATCGTTAGAATCTCTATTGTATTGTGTTCCATAACGGTTTAAGACGATATTAAAATTATCGGACGATAATTTTAATCATCCTAAAACGATTCACATCCCTAGGCAAGAAGACTCCAAGAAAACATGAGAGGTCCAAAGCAGGCATGCACACCCCACGGTGAAGAGTCTAGGATATGACAGTAAGGCTACGTGGCATAAAGATCCCCAATGTGTAGCATGAGGCAAAGCAGCAGCAAGACCCCCAATTGTCGATTCTGGGGTATGGCAGCCAGACCACCAAGGTGGTTGGTTCATCAAGAGAATGGCAGCAAAACAGTGATGTGGTTCATCCGGAAAATGGAGGAAAGATCTCTAAGGGGTAGCATTAGGAGAATGGCAGGAAGGTAAAGTAGCAGTAAGACCCCCAAGGTGTAGCATCAGGATATGGTATCAAAGTAGAGTGGCAGCAAAATACCCAAAGTGCTACATCAAGAGCATAGCAGCTAGGCAGGGTGACAGCAAGATCCCCAAATTTAGAGTGCAAGGAATCTGAAACAACACAAATGACCCACACACACACACACACACACACACCCCCCATGGGAACAAGTGGTGATCCCCATAAGCCTGAAGACAACATTTGTCTGACTCTAGCCTTTCTTAAATCTTTTATTCACAGCTTCAATCATACACACACCACAGTAGACTGTTTTTACCTTCAGTGTACTCTCTCTACTCATGGTTTGTACTAGGGATGTGCAGACCAAAAGTTTAAGTTCATAAGTCCATAAGTCGAAAGGGGGTCCCATTTGCGGTCAATATGGACATATGGAGAATTCCATAAGTTGAGTCTATGTCCATATGTGCAAATAAAAATTTAAACCCCTCACCCGCCTTAATCCCCCCCCCCCCAAGACTTACCAAAACTCCCTGGTGGTCCAGCGGGGTCAGGACGCCATTCCTGAACTCCTTTGCAAGGAGCACACCGCGTCGGCGTCACGTCGGAGTGACGCGGCGTCACGTGATTCCCCTCGGGTTCGCTCCCGGACCCCTCGTTGGGCCCAAAAGGAACTTTTGGCCAGCTTGGGGGGGCCTCTGACCCCCCCAAGCTGGCCAAAAGTGCCTTTTGGGCCCAACGAGGAGTCCGGGAGCGAACCCGAGGGGAATCACGTGACGCCGCGTCACTCCGACGTGACGCAGACATCACGTGATTCCCCACGCGTCCGCTCCCGGACCCTCACGGAACTTTTGGCCAGCTTTGGTAAGTCTTGGGGGGGGGGGGATTAAGGAGGGTGAGGGGTTTAAATTTTTATTTTGATCAACAATCGCGATTTACAACGTATTCAACATAGCTATGTTGAATAAGTTGGAAATCCGATCGTTTAAGCCTCATCTTTTTTTTAAGTTAAAAAAAAAAATAAGTTGCGTTTTCCATTTAAGTTCAAAACGAATGCACACCCCTAGTTTGTACTAGGGATGTGAATCGTTTTCCATATCGTCTTAACAATAGAAATCGTGTGGCAGGGCAAGAAAATCGTCTTAGGCACAATTTTTTAGTTAAAAAATCGTTAAAAATCGTTTTTTCCGATTAGTGCGCACTAACTCGAGTTAGTGCGCACTAACTGAAAATGATACAATTTGACACTTTTCAGGTCAGTTAAGGTCAGTTTAGGAATGAATATGTATTCCTATTGGCTGCCCTCTTATTTATTCATGTTACCAAGTTTCCTACTGACAGTATATGGGGGATGGGAAATGGAAACAGTTGGTAGCTTGACAAAACAAGTAATGTGATCAGTCAATGTGACTAGAACTTGTGCCCTAACCCTGATACCAGGGGTATTGTGATCTTCCTGCACACAGTGCCCTATCCCTATTAATACTAGGAGTGTTGTGATCTTCCTGCACACAGTGCCCTATCCCTAATACCAGGGGTGTTGTGATCTTCCTGCACACAGTGCCCTATTCCTGATACTGGGGGTGTTGTGATCTTCCTGCACACAGTGCCCTATTCCTGATACCGGGGGTGTTGTGATCTTCTTGCACACATCCCGGTATCAGGGATAGGGCACTGCATGCAGGAAGATCACAACACTCCTGGTATTAATAGGGATAGGGCACTGCATGCAGGAAGATCACAACACTCCTGGTATTAATAGGGATAGGGCACTGCATGCAGGAAGATCACAACACTCCTGGTATTAATAGGGATAGGGCACTGCATGCAGGAAGATCACAACACCCCTGGTATCAGGGATAGGGCACTGTGTGCAGGAAGATCACAATACCCCGGAGGAGTGAGGGTCAGGCAGCTCCCCCCTGTCTGTGAAGCCAGCCTCTCACTAGTAATGCAGGGAGGGAGCTGTCTCAGACTTCACCATCCTCCCCCCCCCCCTCACCCACACACCATTCACTAGCTGGGACATGGGGGAAGTCAGGAGTGAGGGTCAGGCAGCTCCCCCCTGTCTGTGAAGCCAGCCTCTCACTAGTAATGCAGGGAGGGAGCTGTCTCAGACTTCACCATCCACCCCCCCCCCCCCCTCACCCACACACCATTCACTAGCTGGGACATGGGGGAAGTCAGGAGTGAGGGTCAGGCAGCTCCCCCCTGTCTGTGAAGCCTGCCTCTCACTAGTAATGCAGGGAGGGAGCTGTCTCAGACTGGTATCAGGGTTAGGGCACTGTGTGCAGGAAGATCACAACACTCCTGGTATTAATAGGGATAGGGCACTGTAAGAGATGACTGTAGTAGATTGAATAAAGATCTGATGTTTCTGCTCTCCTCACACCAAACAAAAACAACACACAAGCAGAGAAGCCCTTCTTACAAAGCTGAGCTAGTGAGTTAAGTAGGAGGAAAAGTAAACATACTGGTGCCAGTGTGGCTACTTAAAAAATACACTTACCAACAATCAATTACATATATTTGAACTGTGTACAGTTCCAGCCAGGACCACCTTTCTAAAATGCACAGTGATTGGCAAATTCAACATGCACTAGCATTTCAGGTGCCTGCTAACAAAAATAATAAACAAACAAGTTCTAGTCACGTGAGTGCTGATCATTACATTACTTTTTTTGTCAAGCTTCCAACTGTTTCCATTTCACATCCCCCCAACCATATTGGTAACATCAATAGATAAGAGCACAGCCAGCCAATAGGAATACATACATACATATTCATTCCTAAGTGACCTTTACTGACCTGGGAAGTGTGAACACTTTGTTTTATTTTCTGTTGGTGTTCGTTAGTTTCCAGTTCCATTTCCCATCCCCCCAACCATCACCTCAGTGGTAACCTTGGTAACATCAATAGATAAGAGGGCAGCCAGCCAATAGGAACACATATTCATTCCTAACTGACCTTCAGTGACCTGGAAAGTGTTTATTTGTATCATTTTCAGTTAGTGCGCACTAACTCGAGTTAGTGCGCACTAACACGATTTAACGATTTTTAACGATAAATCGTTAGAATTTCTATTGTATCGTGTTCTATAACGATTTAAGACGATATAAACATTATCGGACGATAATTTTAATCGTTGAAAAACGATTCACATCCCTAGTTTGTACTGCTTCATCTCAGCTCAGTGTTTGGACAGTGTTACGTTACAAGAGCTGCCTTCCTCCCAGAGACCTGGGCCTGGTCTGGTTATTCCCACCTGGATCCCATTTCTTTTCCTTAGTCTCTGGTTTTGCCCTCTGAGCTCTACCTGCTCTGCAAGATCCTGCCCATAGAGCATATTATCCTTAAGGATTTGAAGTGGACCAGGCATCTAGCCTGGTCCTGCATAGATAGGGGAACATTAGGGGTACTGTCTCACCCCCCCCCCCCCCCCCAAGACATACAATACAGGGAATCACAAACAGCACAAAGGCGTGAAAACCCCTCAAGGTGTATAGTACAGGGAATAAAAAATTGCACAAAGACATGAAACCCTTAAGGCATATAGTTCAGGGAATTGGCTTGAAAACCTCCTCGTATGGTCAATTGCAATTTTCTTTTTTCACATTTTTAATTTGGGGACAAAACAATCCAGTATAACCAAGAAAGAAGCAGGGTTGGAGAATTAGCTGAGATTGTAGAACAAAACAGTAAGGTGGAGAGCCAGAAAAGAGATGAGATGGGATGGGAGGAGAAAATTGTATTATTTTTCTTTTTTCACATTTTTCTTTTGGGGACAAAGCATCCCAGTATAACAAAGAAAGAAGTAGGGTGGGAGAACTAGGCTGGTGTAACAAGCTTGGAATCAGTGGACCCTTGGTGCTGCATTGTGGTTGGTACTACCTAATGGGCAAGCCTGCTAGGCCCATGCCAAAGGCTGGCAGATGCGCCCTACGGCAGGACAGACTGAAGCATCACATTTACTGGCCACCTACCCCGCAAGTTGAGCTCTTGGGTTCTGGCGACCAGTAGGACTTAGGTGGGTCCGAGGGGTTGTCAGGCAGATGAGAGTCCAATGACAGACCAAGGTAAGGGCTGGTGGCAGACAGGAGGTTCCAAAGACAGGCCAGAGATTGGGGCAGGCAGAAGACGGGTGAAGCTGGAGACAGGCCAGAAGTCAGAGGTCAGGGCAGGAAGCAGACAAGGTGTAGTCAGATCCAAGGTGAAAGGTCAGGTCCAGGTGATAATCAAGATTGATCAAGGTCCAAACAGAGGACAGAATCTGGGAAGACCAGCCAAAAGAATACAAGGAGAGACAAGACAAAACAAGGACCAAGAAAGACAATAGTTAGGTCATGGCAAGGGCAAGGTGGACAAGGATGGAACAAGGCAAAACAGACAGGAACTCAGGACCAAGGATGGAAGGAAAGAGCAAGGCAGAAACACTGGTACACAGGAGCAAGGGAGCAAGATCAGGAAAGCTGGGATACAGGAATGAAGGCAACATGCACTGATTCACAAAGCATACCAGGAGACCTATTGCCAAGGTGACTGATGTTCCTCTGAAGGAGTCTTTAATAGGAAATGCTAGTGATGTCATCAGAGGTCACTGTGGTTGCCTTCCTGCCACAAAACCTTTAAGACTGGGAACATCGGATGTGCACATGCCTATTGGAAGCCAGGAGGAGTAACGACATGGCAGCTAAATTCCTGCATCTCTCAATCAGGCTTTTCAGGAATAGATTCCCATGGTGCTTGGGTCCTAGCACCAGGGTATCCCACACTGCCAGGTGCAGTAAGTGTTCAAAGCAACAGATCCCCTGAAAGCCCTCATCTTCTATTGTCCTTATATTTTTCCCACTTTCTGTCACAAAAATAAACCTGCCTGAAAACTCTTTTTCTAGTTTAGCTTCCAACCCTCCAGCATCTTTCTTATGGCTGACAAAATATTGCACAAGTTATGAGAGTTATCCATATTCATGGGTCTGCGAAACGCATGGCGATCCCCCATGAATAAAACATATCATATTAGTTTCATCCGTTTGGTTCACAGTGCTTTCTTAGTAGGGATGTGAATCGTTTTAGGACGATTAAAATTATCGTCCGATAATTTTAATATCGTCTTAAACCGTTATGGAACACAATACAATACAGATTCTAACGATTTATCGTTATAAATCGTTAGAATCGTGAGCCGGCACACTAAAACCCCCTAAAACCCACCCCCGACCCTTTAAATTAAATCCCCCACCCTCCCGAACCCCCCCCAAATAACTTAAATAACCTGCGGGTCCAGCGGCGGTCCGGAACGGCAGCGGTCCGGATCGGGCTCCTGCTCCTGCATCTTGTCGTCTTCGGCCGGCGCCATTTTCCAAAATGGCGCCGAAAAATGGCGGCGGCCATAGACGAAAAAGATTGGACGGCAGGAGGTCCTTCCGGACCCCCGCTGGACTTTTGGCAAGTCTCGTGGGGGTCAGGAGGCCCCCCACAAGCTGGCCAAAAGTTCCTGGAGGTCCAGCGGGGGTCAGGGAGCGATTTCCCGCCGCGAATCGTTTTCGTACGGAAAATGGCGCCGGCCATACGCGTATGGCCGGCGCCATTTTCCGTACGGAAAATGGCGCCGGCAGGAGATCGACTGCAGGAGGTCGTTCAGCGAGGGTTCCGGCGCCTCGCTGAACGACCTCCTGCAGTCGATCTCCTGCCGGCGCCATTTTCCGTACGAAAACGATTCGCGGCGGGAAATCGCTCCCTGACCCCCGCTGGACCTCCAGGAACTTTTGGCCAGCTTGTGGGGGGCCTCCTGACCCCCACGAGACTTGCCAAAAGTCCAGCGGGGGTCCGGAAGGACCTCCTGCCGTCCAATCTTTTTCGTCTATGGCCGCCGCCATTTTTCGGCGCCATTTTGGAAAATGGCGCCGGCCGAAGACGACAAGATGCAGGAGCAGGAGCCCGTTCCGGACCGCTGCCGTTCCGGACCGCCGCTGGACCCGCAGGTTATTTAAGTTATTTGGGGGTGGGGGATTTAATTTAAAGGGTTGGGGGTGGGTTTTAGGGGGTTTTAATGTGCCGGTTTTTTCGATTTTTCGATTTTTTAACGATTTTTCACGATTTTTCACGATATTTTACCCCCCCAAACGGCAACAATACGATTCCCTCCCCCTCCCAGCCGAAATCGATCGTTAAGACGATCGAGGACACGATTCACATCCCTATTTCTTAGTAGCCTTTTGAAATAGGAGAAGATCATGTGGGAGTATCCATAGCAGCAACCAACCCTTTCCTGTGAGAGTCATAAGTGACCTCACAGCCCTGTCATAGAGTGGGTCAGACAGGTTGCCAAGGAGACCAGAATGCCAATGTATCAGAGCAAAGCATTTTTCTAATTCAGCCAATCACTGCTCTTAGTGCTCTGTGATGCTGTTCCTGCTGTATTTCTACCTTAAGCAAGCATACCACACAGTGTACTTTCTTCTTGGCTTCTGTCTGAGAAGGTCGTTGCTTTTGAGCTCTCTCCAAGTGTCTCAAATCTTTATTCAATTGCTATTGCTACTTTGCTAGTTTGCTACAATTAATTTTCTATTGCTGAAAAAGATATTTGTTCTTTTTTGCTGCTGTGCCTGCCAGGCAGCCAGGCTTTTTTTACTGCACTTTTTTAAATTGAACTCAGACTGTCTCTCTGTCTTTCCCACTGAGACAAGCTGCCAGCAGTGGTATTTTGCTGCTGATCTTACCCCCATGGGGTAGGTTGCAGGCAGGGTTTGGGTGGTGTGGGTGGGAGATAGTGTGAGAGTTCCAGTGGCTGTCTGGGAGTTGGTATTTTCAAACAAGCAGCATCACTGTAGGAATTGGGCTTGCTGAAGCTTCCAGTCTTTTCTCTGGAGGTTCATTTTTTGTACACACAGAGCAGTCTCAGTTGTAGTGTATAGCAAGTCACTGCACTGTGTGTCTGTGTGTATGTGTAGTTTTCCACACTCACATATATTGGTACAGAGGTGTTCAGTCACCAATAAAGAAATAGTCCTTATAATTGAAATTCCTAGTAGGCAGTGACATTAATTCCATGATGTCAGGGAAAGGTAGACATGGTCGAGTGATTGGCACTGGCAGAGGAGGCACTGGCAGAGGAGGCACTTCAAAAGGCAGTGTCAGTCCCCCTTTATGCTTGCTATGTTTCCCCTTCATTGTGCTGTAGGATGTTGATGCCACTTTTCTTGCCACTTTGCCTGTCGTGCTGTCTTCAAGGGTTCATGCAACTGTTATTGGTGCTCTCTTTTGAAGCTGTGGTGTGTTTTTGATACTCTTGCTACTGCTTTGCACCTCTGTTAAAGCACTCTTGCCACTCCTGGTACCCCTTTGCCCCTTTACAGTGCCTTAGGCTATTCATGCCACTTTGGTGCCACTTTGCCACAGTCTAAGTACCTTGGAGCTCTTTTCTCATTCTGATAATTGTGCCACAGACGTTTCATCGAATTGATAAGAAAACCCCAATTCTGCAGCCAAAAATAGGCTACAAATACTTCCCCTATTGACTTTAATGGCAAGCGGAAACGAATGAAACTAATAAACGAATTGGGTTTTTTTCCTATGAAACTAATGAAATGAATTGGGGTCCCAATGAAACCAAAATACAAACCAAAACAAATGTTTTCCTTCTGCACATCCCTATGGGGTTTTTATATCATAAATTAATTTAACTTATTGGTACTGTAACGGCACTCACAGTACCACTTTGAGTAGTGTATTTGGTATATTCCTACTGGTAGAGGCCCAGTAGGATTCTCCACAGGAATATAACCAGTGAGGTTTAAAAGCCATTGGTGCCAGAGCAATGCTGGAAGTGCCAGGAATGCATAAGATACTACTACTTCTGACCGGGGTTTTGAAGATATACAGGTCGATCCAGTAAAGTGTGCTCCGTCGGAGCGCACTGTCACCCTGCTCTGGACGCGTGTTTTCCCTTACCCCTTATTCAGTAAGGGGAGGAAAACACGCGGCCCACCCGCGGCACCTAATAGCGCCCTCAACATGCAAATGCATGTTGATGGCCCTATTAGGTATTTCTGAGCGATCCAGTAAGTAAAATGTGCAGCCAAGCCGCACATTTTACTCTAAGAAATTAGCGCCGCCCAAAGGTCGGCGCTAATTTCTTCCGGCGCCAGGGAAGTGCACAGAAAAGCAGTAAAAACTGCTTTTCTGTGCACCCTCCGACTTAATATCATAGCGATATTAAGTTGGAGGTCCCCAAAAGTAAAAAAAAAGTAAAAAAAAAAAAAAAAAATTTTGAATTCGGCCCGCGGCTGTCGGGCCGAAAACCGGACGCTCAATTTTGCCGGCGTCCGGTTTCCGAGCCCGTGGCTGTCAGCGGGCTCGAGAACCGACGCCGGCAAAATTGAGCGTCGGCTGTCAAACCCGCTGACAGCCGCCGCTCCAGGCCAAAAGGAGGCGCTAGGGACGCGCTAGTGTCCCTAGCGCCTCTTTTTCCTCATTTGCACCGCGTCGCCTAATTTAAATACTGGATCGCGCGCACCGGCGAGGGGCCGGTGCGCGCACCGGGAGAGCGGGCGTTAGTCCGCTCTCCCACGGACTTTACTGGATCGAGCTGATAGAGAGGAGGGTCCTGGGGGCCAGGGTATCAAGTAGAGATTCCAGGTGGGTTGAGAAGGAAGAAGGGAAGGTGGGAGATTTCAGGGCTTGGAAGTTAGCCCCCACTGCATTTTTTATTTTAAAATAGGGGATTTGGGGAGGGGGTCAGACTACATGAGCCCGGTTATATGTATTTCTTTTAGGGGTGGGCTGCAGGATCAGGCCTAAAGGCCCCAGTTTGTTTGTTTTTTTTTTTTTTTGCCTTTCCTTTAGAGCCACTTAACTGGATATCTTTAAATATATCCAGTTACATGGTAAGTTATTCACCCACACACAGCCAGTCAGGTCTAAATTTATCCAGCTAACTTAGCTGAATACAACTGAAAAGTGGCTAACTTATACAGATATTTAGCTAGAATACTTGTGTGTTATGTGACTAAATGGCTTTGAATATTGACCCCTGTATTTTTAAGTGTATGCAAGTTATTTTCTGTGTGTACTTTGTACATGTGACAAGTTTCAACATCAAAGTACATGCATAATATTTTTCACTTTGAAATTTGGTGCCAAATCCATAGGTAACAGTACCTGCAGACCCTTTCTCAAAGTGAACAGTTTGAAATTTGTCCCCATTGGGGGTAATTTTCAGAAGGATTTATGTGCATAAACAACCTTTGGAAAATTGCCCGGGGGATTGTGCATGCAAACGTATGCACAAAAGCCATTTCCTGTGCACTTTTACACGCACTACAAAAAGGTATTCCAGGGGGCAGAGTTAGGGTGGGGACAGAACATACATACATACTTTCAGTTTTCTAAAGTATGCACATAAATATGCATGCGCAAATTTACATTTGCCCTAAAGCAGGTGTAAATTTGGGTGTGTATGTGCATATAGTCAGCTTTGAAAATTCTGGCTACAGACTGCAGGAAAAAGTACCCAAAATCCTCATGGCTGGTGCAAGGGTATTAAGTGCCTTTTAGCTTTGTGCACCCCTCCCCACCCAGCCCTGACTTCCTCTCCAGGACTCTATCCACACTCAAAAATGATGTATTTTTATAATAGATTTTACATAAAAAAGGACATTGAAAGTATATATTTCTAATGTATAAATATAATTTACAACAATATGTATATTAAATTTGCATGCATTGCTGCTGTTCCAGTCAGAACACTTTGCAAAAAAGCAAAAAAAAAGACATTTGGATCCCATATGATATTAGGCCTATTGTTATGTGTGTTGATGTGTGGCCTTGGCTCTGAAAGCCTTGAGTATACTGAATTACAATTACCTCCATACCAAAACAGCAATGATTGCCCGCACACAAACAGCAACAACTCTATCTATAAAAAAATCAATACTTCAAATATTGCACCAGATTCTAAAATGCTAATACACATCCTATTATGAACACAGAGCAAGCCAAGCTGCTATAGATCGCTACACAGAAACTATACACTATCAGAATACCTCATCTTGATCACACATGCAGAACACAAATAGACCCTCCAAATACAGAATAGAGAACATAGCTCAATATTTTTTAATTTTTCAAACATCAGTAAAATATTTCAAAATAGCACATACATCAAATAACACTCAAAAGTTAAAACTAATAAGAATTTTTTTTTTTTAAATCCCCCTTTGTTCATACTTGGGAATTTGTGATTTCCAGTCATCCTAAGATTGTTGTGGATTAGTGGGGATGCACAAACTGCTCTCTCTCATATTCACACACTCTAATACATGAGTTCATTTTCTCTTTCACTAATACGCCCCCTAGGGATGTGCAGAGCAAAATTTTATGTTCATATTTTTTATGTCCGAAAGGGGGTCCCACTTGCGGCCAATATGGACATAAAAAAAATCCAATGAGTTGGGTATATGTACATATGTGCAAAAAAAAAATTTAAACCCCCCCCCCCCCCTTCACCCCCCCCCCCCCCGACTTACCACAACTCCCTGGTGATGGAGCGAGGAGTGAGGACGCCATTTCTGCAATCCTTGGCGAGAAGCATGTGACGTCGGCGGCACGTCGAGTGACGCGGCGAACGAGCCGGGAATCACGTGGCGCCGCGTCACTCGACGTGCCAGCGACGTCACATGCTTCTCGCCAAGGATTGCAGAAATGACGTCCTCACTCCTCGCTCGATCACCAGGGAGTTGTGGTAAGTCGGGGGGGGGGGGGATTAAGGAGGGTGAGGGGGTTTATATTTTTATTTTGGCTCAACAATCGCGATTTCCCACATATCGAACATATCTATGTTCGATATGTGGGAAATCCGATCGTTTATGTCGAATCAATTTTTTAAGTAAAAAAAAAATATGAGTTGCGTTTTACTAATGCGGTCAATCCGAATGCACACCCCTAACGCCCCCCTCTCCCCATCTCTCTCACAAACACACACACTCTATCTCACTCTCTCTGTCTCATACACACATACACATGCATTCCCTCTCTCTCACACACACACACACACGCTTATCACACTTTTTCTTACCCATGCTCTCAAACACACATACATGCTCACTCACTTACTGCATCTCTCACATACTTTCTTCTTTCTAACACACACACTCACTCACACTCTCTCCCTCTTTTTCTCTCACACAGATATTCCCTTACACATTTCCTCTCCCTCAATATCACATACTCTTTCCCTCTTTCATACACTCCCTTTCTTTTTCATACACTCTCACATACTCTCTTCTCTCACTTACATAGTTGTTCTCTCACATTCTCACTCATGCATGGCCTCTCCCTCTTGTCAGCCATTGCTGGGATGGGCTCTGCCAGTGGGCCCAAGGTCTCTACTGGTGGCCTTGAAGCGTGGGACCACTTCCTTCACTTTGGCAACTGTTGGTATGGGCTCTGCTGGTAGTCTTGAGAGCATGGGGCCTCTTTTTTCTCTTTGGCTGCCAGGAGGATGGGTTCTGCTGAAGGCCCAAGGGCTCGCAGTGGTAGAATTTTGCCACCAGAGGTTTAGCACTCTAGGTGACCACCTAGTTTGCCTAGTGTAAGTGCTGGGACTACACAGACTTTAGCTGTTTGAAAATTACCCTCCCTATGTGTACATGATAGCACATCATTGGGAAATGACTCTCAGTAAATCTTCATTTTTTAGTTTTCTCCCAAGTTTATATTGCAAGCCAAAGATAAAAGCATTCAGAAAACAGTGAGATCTCTGTGTAGACAATGTGCAACCCCCCTCTGTGGGCCTTTCTAAGGGGAGGGGGGTCACTATAGAGGTGGCTGTCATCCCACATAAATCACTTCACTCCAGGGTTCTTCCAATCAGGGGGAAGCTTTTACCTCAGGACTCTAGGATTAAAAAACTCCTTTTTTATCCAATAAAGAATCTTCACATCAATATAGTATTCCAACACAACATAACTTTTCTGAAGAATTTGTTCAATTAAAATAACTTGACATATACGTTTGATGTGGCATCCATATTGCACAATGAAACATTAAAACTGTTCTTCCCTTGAGTCCTCCCTGAGATGCCCTTTGTTTCCTCCTGGAGTTTAGGGCTCTCCTTGGGTAGATGATAAGGTTCTTCCTTTCTAAATATTAGGATTCCCCTCTGTAGCTGGGATCCACTACTTGGTCTTCGCTGTTAGCTCCAGTCCTCTCTTCCTTAATGTACCATGTTTGCTCTGCCTCCGCTGTCTTCTCTGACACCAAATGGGCACCCACTTCTCGAAAAAGGTTTGTGCTGGGTTGGCACCGACTCTCAAGCTGAGGGACACAGGGGTGAATTGTGAGGTTTCCAAAAACAGAGGACAACCTTCTGCCACAAACCAAGCTCCTTACTTCCAAAAATCTAACCATTAGGCTCCTTCCCACAAGGAGCAAGAACCTAGAGGAGCTGAGGCTCTAATCCGGTACCAGTCCAGCTTTTGGGCAACTTCTATCCTTAAGAAGGAAAGGGTGGCACAAAATTCCTTCCGAAAAGAAAAACCCACGGAGAATCAACTCACCTTCTCCTAGCAATAGGCCAGTTGAAAGAAAATCAAGGCTCTAACACCAAAGTCTTCGGCCTGCAAATTTAATCCAGGGAAGAAGGAGATAAAAACTCTCTCTCTCTCTTTCTCTCTCACATGTGCTTTCCAGAACTTCTACAAACACTAGGGGGTCACTCACTAAAAAGGTAAAGTGGCCCAGTGTTGTGCTATGGAAAGATGATATCTTTCTCTGGCCTAACTTCAGAGCATGTCCCCTAGCCAGCTGTAGAGCAAATGGCTCCATGGACGAAAACTGTTGATGGCGCCTCTCTGTCCCCAACTCAAGATTTTGTTTCCTTCTTCTCTTTCTAGGCTTTTTCTCACTTCCCCCTCTGGCCATCCTTTCTCTCCTCACTCTCCCTTCCTGCAGGCATTCTCTCCCTTTTTCCACCTCCCTCCAATCATTCTTCCTCCTTCCGTTATCTCCTCTTAAGATATTCTCTCACTAATCCCCCTCCCTCTCCCAGTATTCCCTCATTTCTTCCCTTCAGGCATTCTCTCCCTCTCCATCCTGCCCACCCAGACCTGACTGCCCTGCACCTAACTCATGGTTGGCTCTCTTCCTGTCCTGGATCCAGGGTTACTTTTATGAGGCTGTGGGCAAACTTTTGTGGATGGACCCCTTTAATTTTTTCCTGATTGATCCTCACCCCCACATCACGCCTCATACCCCCAGTCAATCTAATATCCCTCACCCAATTGCTGAGTCCCTCCTTCCTTAATCCCTGTACATTCTCCTCTATCCCCACCTATATCAAAGTCCTATCTCTCCCTCTCGATCTCTGAATCCCTCAAATCCACCATCTTCTCCCACAAAGTACTGTACTCCCCCACCCAGACTCCTAGTAACAGCTGCCCTTCAGTGTCCAAGTCCCCACTCTTCCCTTCCCTCCCCCTGCCACCAAGAGCTTCAAGCAAGCCGCTTCCTGTGCTTCTTAAAAGTACAAAAAATAAACAATTCAGCAAAAATATCCCCAGAAGAGATAATTGTGTATTTTAACAGATTTTTCACTTTCATGTGGAGATTTATTTTAAATAATTTATCTGACTTGGAAAATCCGAATGAAACTGAGGTAAATATTCAAATGATTAGCCTGGCTAATTTTAGTTAGGTGGAGAAGCCCTCAGGCTGAAAAGTTTTCCCCTGCTTATTGTCGCCAAGACAAAATTTACCCTGACGAAAAAAAGGCAGCACTGGGGGCAAATAGCAGTGCTAAAATTACCTGGACAGCTTTGATCAGGCAACTTTAGATCAGATACTCAGCCAGCATGGCTTTGGGCTAAATAGCCAAATAAAATTATCCAAAGTGGTTCAGGTACCCTGACACAGCATGCCAAATAAAAATGAAGTTGTACATACTGATACAACAGAGGAACTGAAAACTTCTCTGCAGTTAACTTGGACCCCGCAGCACGTCTCGGGGTTATCTCCTGCTGCTCAACAAGTTTATGCAGAGCCACAGGCAACAGCAAGGTATAATAATGTGCTCCACAGTACCTGCAGATAGCCAGACTCACCCTGCTTGCATACCCTGGCCATCTCTGCTAATAGGGCTTCTCCTTCCTCTGTGGTGCTGGCTCCCCTGTCCTTCATCCAGGTGATTCAAACAGCTCATCAGCAAACCATGCAGATCTGGAGAAGGAGAAGAGGGGCCAATGCCAGTAAAGAGGAGTAACCAGGTTAGGAAGGCAATTCTTTCTGAGTTTGTCTCTTTAAAGCTGCAGAGGTGATTAGGATGGCGGCAATTTCAGTTCTGCTGACCTGGGAACACCTGTGCCTTTAAAAGGGCGTAAACCTTTTTTTGGAGATGCACCTTGAAACACAGGCTCTTGGTGCAAGTTTTCAAATACATTATGCATGTAAATGTATAATTAGCTTAAATGCAATACATTTATTTTTTTTAGTCCAGGTCAGTTGTGGGGCTTCTTGAATGCCAGAGTGACGAGTCAGCCATCTAACTCAGAGACTTCTTAAGCTTTTTCTGTTACTTTATAGGGGTATATTTTACGCCGTCTATAGATTGAATATGCATTATTTTTGCAGTTTCCTCTATTCTCCTCTTTGTTTCCATCCCCCTCTCTATGTCTTGAATTAGGGAGAATAATTGACTATCTATTATGATAGGTATTTTTGTTTCGTGTTGCCTATAATAGTTCTCATATTTCTGTGCAATGTTTTTCTTTACTTTGTAAAATTTTAGAAATTAATAAACCAAAAGCTTTTTTTTAAAGGGGCAGATTCTCTGTAGATAGCAAGAGACAACTGGACAAAATGAAAGAAGATTTTTTTTTCTTCTGCACATCTCTATTGACCATAGCTGTGAGCCAGGCAGGCGGTGTCCCATTAGCTGTTTCTTTCCGAATGAGGAAAGATTACCTAAAATCTTTGCATGAATTACAGTAAGGCATTACCCAAAATGGGTTAACTTGTTTCCAAACATCTTTCATGAGCTGTAAAATTCACCATGAGAACATGAAGAAAGAATGGGAAAAACTAATTTAAAAATCAGCTGCAGAAATAAAATGTACTGTCTACTCAGCACTCTGAAATAAACCATTTTTAGGCTGGGTGAGTGCTATCTCTTTTCTTTTCACTCGGAAAAAAAAATTAATTTGGGAATAATGTGATGTTATGATCAATGGTGCTTCTGAATTATACAACAGGGCTCTCGTATCCAAGAAAGGGAAACATGCTAATTACTTTTCGCTGCTGAGAGTCCCTTATTACACTATCCATACAGATTTCTTGACAGCACAATGCATCTCCTAGTTTGCCAGTTTAATCACCAATGCTTAGCCTAAGTAGTATTTGGACTGTCACTAATTATTCCAATATAAACAGGGAAGGAATGTTGACAAAATGCTCCCCGACAGCGAGGTTTCAAGCACCAAAAAAAAATGGTTTATTTTGTTAAGGGATTCTGTCTGCTGTCAGTCCTGATGGAAATTATGGAGCCGAGATGTAATAACCCAAACACTGTCGGAGAAAGCTGGATAAAATGTCTAACAGCTGAGGACCGTGGAAACGCAGAATGGGAACACTGATGGGAACTACTGAAGTGGTTTAGGGCTGAACTAAGGACAAGGTTAGTTAATGAAAGTGATTATTTAGGTTTAGGATCTGTAGGAATTCATGTTTGTCAGGGTGTCATGCAGATGTATGGATGCAGCTTTGTCTTTCTCTGACTTTGTAGGAAATTAAACAGGTGAGTCCTTATTTATAGAAACATTTTGGGGGCAATTTTTTATCCTATCCACATAGCTGCAGGTGTTCTTTTTACCTGTAGATTTTGCAGCAGTTTTCAAAGTAAAAGTAGGTGCATACTTTTACTTTGAAAATTGCTGCAGAGAATAGTATCCACAGAGACTTGCACCTCCTCTTTCTGTAATAAAACTAGGCATACAGTTTTGAAACTATGTTTTTATTTCTCTCAATTTGTTATCCCATCTCAAGGCAGGTTACAATTTATCAATCCCAATGTAATACATCATTAAAAATCCATTACCAACCCATCTCCCCCAGCAAACAATCTACTGATATACCATTAGGCTCACAACATATTAAAATAATCCTTACCCTGTCCCCAGCCCTCTCCATAATGCCGTCCGTAATCAGATCATTCATCATCCAGGTCAACAATTGCCATAATTCCCCTGCTGAAATTGGTAACTACAAAATCAGCTATACAAAACTATATGCATAAGGGTCAATATTCAGTGGCATTTAGCTGAATAACTAGTGAGTTATTCAACTAAATGTCAACTTTAGAATATTTCCCCCACTTATCCATCTAACTTTTAGCCAGATTATAAGGGCGAGATCCAGGGCAGAATTAAGTTAGCTGGCTAAGACCTAGATTATGTTTAATTTTATAGCTGATAAATTATATGTTGTAGGAATTGACATTGTATTTGTTTTTTATAAGAATTGTTGTAAACCGTTATGATGGAACCCTTCTGAATGTACAAAACTTGTAAATAAAATAAATAATAAAATAATTCATCAAAATGCTATAAATATAACAGATATAGCGCCCACAATTTTAAAAAGGGCATGGATAGGCTAATTTTCTGTGTACCGCATCACATAGGCAATTTACACTTCGTGTCAGCACGTCCCATGTCATTTTACACAGTGTGCATTGATTTGTGCATAGTGCATTATTTTTCTGGTTTATATATACCGGCTTCTTGTAGCTGCCTCTTTGAGGATATGTCAGGCATTTGGAGAGAGGAGAGTAGAGTAGGTGAGTCACTGGTAGCTGGTTAGAGGTATTTAGCGAGTTTTGAGCGAGGTGTCCTGTGGCTTGTTTCTCATCTGTTCCCTTTCCCTTTGTCTATTGTCTTGATCTGTGTGTGTGAAAGTTTTTGACAGTTTGTCTGTCAAAAACCGATTAATTCTATTCAGCCAGATTCTACCACTTCCACATGTAAAAATGTTATTACTAATGTAAATACCTATACCTAATGTTATTCTCTCCCTTTTCTTCTCTCCTCCCAGTTCTATTACCTTGTTATTTGTATCTGCTTCCTTCTACACAAATAGGTTATTGAATTGTTCACTGTACACCCCTGTTATATGTAAACCGGCATGATGTGTTTGCAACATGAATGCCGGTATATAAAAATTTTAAATAAATAAAAAATTTTAAATAAATAAATGACACCATCCTGTTGCTGCTGTCTTCTCAGCTCATCCTGCTGCTGCCTCCATGATGCTGTGTTATCTCATCTCATCCTGTTGCTGTCCATTCTGCTGTGTCTTCTCCTGGGGTTCCTGTGTTCATGCTGTGGTGTCTTCTCCTGGAGCTCATGCCTCCATGCTGCTGTGTCTTCTCCTAGGGCTCCTGCCTCCATGCTGCACTCTCCAGTCCTATTCCTGCTGCCTGCTACTTAACCTTTGCTGCCTTGGCCCTTAGCCTGTCCCCTGTCTGGGGTCTTCATGCTAGGTCAGTAGAGGGGAGGCAGCCATTCTGTGGAGGACTGCCTACTCCCAAGCAACAGCAATCCTCCTAGCTGTCTGGTCTTGGGCTGTGAGGTTTGTATAACCTACACAACTCCCTCACTCCTCCTCAGTTGTCACACAACTACTGATATGGTATTAGAGCAGCCAGCAAGTAGACAGAGGTGCATAATGCAGAGGATAAGTGATGCGAGAAAAATTGACTGCTCAACCTGTCCCGTAAAAACTACAGCAGAAATGTGACACTACTTTTATGTATGCACACAAAACATATTGAGCTACATATGACAGCATCTTTATAGGTGTAACCTGCCAGTATATACATCTGGCAGAGTAAGCAAAAAGATGTGGTCTAGTGTGGCAGCCTTTATGTGGGGTGTTCAAGATCTGTTCTATAGAGATGAGGGTAGGCAGCTGATAGACTTGAAAAAGGGAACCTCTAATAGGAGTATTAGCAGACCTCAAGGAACCCCCCCCCCCCCCCCAAAAAAAAAAAAACCCCAGCAAACTCTCTTTGGCAGTTGAAGCTCTTGGAACCACACACACCCCCATATAACAGGACAATTAGGGTTCAAGTACTAGGTAGAAGAGCATCAGGGTTTGGGGGCTGGAAGAGGTACACCACAGGCAGATATCAACTCATCTAGAAATGTAACACACCATATCTGAGGTAGGATGCTGTCAATTTTCACACCCCCCCCCCCCAAACACATGGAATAAACAGTATGAGCCGTAGGTGGAATGTTCTTTGAGGCCATTTTTCCCCATATGATACAATTGTATCTCTGAGGCACCTGTTGTAAACAGTGGAAGCCCTGACACGGCCATGGTTCTTGTCAGGCTGGGTCAGGGGGACCAGAGTTTTCAAAATCTTAATGGTGGGTGTGCAGCTCAACTCACGGCAGTGGCTGTAACACCAAGGTGTTGAGGAACTTAAAACCACCCGGACCAAAACTGCATAGCATCCATGATCACAGACTTGTAAAACCTTCCGGTCTATTTAAAGACACTTCTCTGATATTGTCCCGCTGCGGTCTTCACCCGCTGGTCAAACAGAAGAATATTTTCAAACTTATAAGCTACAATATTGGAAAGCTTCGGGTCCGGTTTACAGCTTACTGTAAGTCTATTTATTTTGTTTTGCGATGGTCCCAGCAATAACACTTTTCCGGTCCTGCAGTTTTATTAACACATGAGAAAGTCCCTGTTGACTTCAATTTTTGAAGTGGTTTCAAGTTCCTCAACACCTTAGTGTTACAGTCACTGCTGTGAGTTGAGCTGCACACCCACCATTAAGATTTTGAAAACTCTGGTCCCCCTGACGCAGCCTGACGCGAAACACTGCCGTGTCGGGGCTTTCCATTTATAAGCATTGGCTTATTGTGGTATTGAATACTTGTGCACAATTGATGTGTGCACAAACAGAACAATAAAAAAAAACTATTTTGTTTGTCAAACTGTTATTGCCCAGTTTAATTATTTGCCATACATTATTTTGTTGCTAATTACCTAAATGTGTGTGCTTTCTACTCCTCTCTCTCTTTGTAAACAGTGGAAGCAAAGGATCACTTGTGTTGACAGTCTCTGCAAAATGGATGCACAATTGCACATACACTGCCAGCTCTGGGATATGAATAGGTGTGGTAATGGAGGGAACAACAAGGCAAATATCATCCCAGACACAGATGTAGACCACGTCACTCATTCAGACACACACAGTTACACGTATGTGTTGGCCTTTTTCTGGGGACAGACTACCTCCAGCAGTTTCTGCACCTACACATGACCAATGAGTATGTTCCTGGCATGTCTGTATATCCTACATCATTGATGTCTCTGGCTGCCTGGTCCCTACGTGATAATAAGAGAGTCAGAGTCCAAAGTACACACAAGACATTCAGTACACCTGCCAGCATGACAAAAATCTGTGAGAAGCATATATGATAAGCACAAGTACTGACATGGGCCACTCAAGCCCACAGAGAGCAAGAAATGCTTATCTTGAAAGAGATCAACACAGAAAGGGTATAAGCCATCATGCCAAACACATGACACTTCTGAGAGCAAATGCCCCGTACATTCAGCACAGTGACAGATTTCCCAATGAGGCAGGTTGTAGGTCCCTGAGGTCATCAGCTGACAACAGCTTCTCTAACCTTTATGCTATATACAGAGCTGATGATTGAGAATCTATCAGCACACCTGCCCTGCTCACCACTAACTGTAAAAGTGACAAACAGCACATGAGGCACAGCCTATAGCACAGCAACTCTTCCAGCTTCACCACGTCCTGCCAGCCATGTGGATCAACAAGGGCCTGCAACCATAAAACCCCTGAAAGGTGGTGACTGACCTTGGAAATGGACCATTCTGCAAACTTTTCACCCCAGGAGTCTTCAGCCTTTATGCTTTAAGGGTGGCCACAGATAGCATATGTTTATTTATTTATTTGTCTATTTTTTTTTTTATTTATGTACTGGTTTTATATACTCATTTGGTGAATGCCATCATAATGGTTTACAACAGACATATAAAATTACATCCATTAAAAAACTAAAATAAATATCAAATTAAAAATATTTAGAACAAATAAATAAAAGACAACATCAAATGGTAAAGGACAACCATAAATGGTAAAATAAATATACACAATTGGCCTAAGATTAGATCCTGTGAATAGTAACATTGTAAAATAGTGACAGTTACTTGATGGGAAAGACTTATAGGTATTTAATTTGCTATCAATATAAGCCTTCCTAAATAGCCATGTTTTGACCTCCTTCTTGAAAGATTTTAGGTTTGGTTGCATGTGAGTTTCAACAGGTAGAGAGTTCTATATTTTCAGACTTGCTAGAGAGATTGCCCTATCTCTTACTTGAGTTAGCTGTGCAGATCTTACTGAGGGGATAGATAACAAACCTTTGTTGGCCGATCGTAAGTTTCGTTTTGGAATGTGTATTTTGTTAGCAATATTGTCAATCTGTCTGTTCTCCATAGATGAGTCTATGAAGAATAGTTACGATCTTATATTCTATTCTAAATTTTATGGGAAGCCAGTGAAGTGATATCAGGATTGGAGTGATATGATCATGTTTTTTCAGTCTGTTAAGATTATGGCTGCTGAATTTTGGAGAATTTGTAAGGGACAGATTGTGGACATTGGTAGTCTTAGAAAAAGTGAGTTGCAGTAATCAGTGTTGGCAAAAATGAGAAGTTGTAACACAGATCTGAAATCAGAGGGGTTCAGAAAAGGTTTTAGTCTCCTTAAAGTTAATAATTTATAATATCCTTCTCTAATCTTTGCTGCAATATGTGCCTTAAAATTCAGTTCATTGTCTAACTCCGAGGTCACGAGGTGTGGGCATGAAGTGTGAGATGAATTACTGATTGTTGGTCTTCTGATGTCAGCGGTGCTAATGGATCGATGGTTATTTTTCTATCTAACAGATTAATTTCTATTTTAGACATATTCAGTATAAGTTTCATGTGAGTTAATAGTTGCTTGATATCGGATAGATACATAGCAGTTTTTTTGTAAGTTGCTTCAATAGTGTCATTAATCGGAATAAGTATTTGTATGCCGTCGGCATAAATGTAGTGTATAAGCCCAAGACCGGAGAGTGGATGGCAGAGTGGAAGCATATAGATATTAAATATAGTGGAAAGTGCAGAGCCTTGTGGAACCCCTGTTTTGAATTGGATTTTATCTGAAAGAGAGCTATTAATTTTTACTTGAAAGTTCTGATTAGATTAGACGGTAATTGATTCTAGCTATCGCAACAAACAAAGTACTCAGCATATTTTCATGGTACATACATGCATACAAGAGCACCACATAACTATCCTTGATGTCATGGGTCTTGCAGCACCATGACATCTCCATAACTGACTAAGGCTATCTGTGATGGGTCAGGCAAAGTAAATAGCTTCTAGCACACCTTTGGATTGTGTTCAGTGATGTGAAACTTTTCTTAGGAGACATGTGGGTGCTCTTAGAGTCATTGACATTGACATACTAGTATGTCATTGACATTGACATACTAGTGAAGGCATGATACCATCTGATTCCCAAACCTACCTTCACACAGTCTGACCAGCATTCTTGTGAAGCCTCCCTGAGAAGCTAAGCTAACAAATATGATCTCGCAATGGCCAAGGCCCTCACCTTCTGTACATGATAGTTGGCATTCTGCCTAGGTAGGTGTAGCAGAGTGCATCTCTGTGTTGCATCTGTCAGTCTCAGACGGCTTCAACCTCTGTGCCTCACCTTTCTCTCTGCTCTCCCCTCTAGCCTTGGGAAGATGGCTACCGCCGTGTCTGCTTGTCGCTCTCTCCGGCATCCCCGGAATGGCTATGGCAAGGCTATCCGCCATGTTTCTCCTGAGGGCCACCTAGGTTGCGCGCGCACATGCCACCCACATCTTTATCCACGTCATGGTGGGAACCTCAGGGGCGTCCACCTCGAGTGACGTCACGCCATCCGGGTATTTAGCCTGCCCTTCGTTTGCTAACAAATCGAGTTAGCAAGGATTGGATTGGAATTGCCTCCGGTCTGAGCTACTCTGCCGCTACCGTGCTGCCTCTGGAAGCTCTCTCTGCCCTTCAGGGTTTTTCTCCTAACCTGGGTACCCGCTCCTCTGGGGCCCTTTGCTTTTACAGGTGCCTATCTGGGATACCAGGTACTCACTCCTCGAGGGCCTGTGCTCTCTGCCTTGGTGTCTGCCATCCAACTACTTCTGCCTGCTGGGATCTACATCTATACAGCTACCAACTTATGAGCCGATACAGTAAAATTCTCGGGAGAGCCGGCACTCCAAGGCAAGCGCCCGCTCTCCCAACATGCGCCCAGGCCACTCTCCTGGACGTGCGATTGAGTATGCAAATGAGGACCCATGGTAAAAGGAGGTGCTAGGGACACTAGCGTGACGCTAGTGCCTCCTTTTTGACAGGAGCGGCGGCTGTCAGCGGGTATGACAGCCGACGCTCAATTTTACCGGCGTCGGTTCTCAAATTCGCTGACCACCATGGGTTCGGAAAACGGACGCCCCCATAATTGAGCGTCTGTCTTGCGACCCGTGGGCCGCCAGCCGATTTCAAAATTGTTTTTTAATTTTTAATTTTTTTTTCAATTTTGGGGCCTCCGACTTAATATCGCTATGATATTAAGTCGGAGGGTGTACAGAAAAGCAGTTTTTTTGCTTTCCCGGTGCCAGCAGAAATTAACGCCAGCCTTTGGGCAGGCATTAATTTCTAAAAGTAAAATGTGCGGCTTGGCTGCACATTTTATTTTCTGTATCACGCGGGAATAACTAATAGGGCCATCAACATGCATTTGCATGTTGCAGGCGCTATTAGTTTCGGGGGGGATTGGCCACGTGTTTTTTCAACATGCTATTACCCCTTACTGTATAAGGGGTAAAAATAGCATGTAGAAAACGTGCGGACAAACACGGGCTAACAGTGCGCTCCACTGGAGCGCACTGTACTGTATCGGCCTGAGTATGAGTAATCTAATCTTTATCATTCTGTCTCATCTACAGCCTGCACTGGGAACCTGCAACTGGAACTCTCTATACTATCATGTGCTGCTAACATCTACCACTGGGTGACAGGTCTCCTCTGCTGAGGGCCCCTGTCCTGCTACTACTGGATCACCTCACTACTGCCACCTCTGGTGGTATCATTAAACTGTATAATAAAAGACAAATCTCTGTGTTTGCGTGCCTCGAGTCTAGCCTAGTAGTGTGGTTCCTCACGGGGCTCCTTCCCATGGGCGTGGCCATCACCACAGTACCCAAGAATCCACTCCAACACCTCAAAACCATAACACTGTGTATGAGTGTATACAACCAAAAAGAGGTATGCTAGCTTGGAATAATCTGTGAGTATAGTAGGAATGCCACAATGTTGCACAGGTGCTTTACTAAAGGCTGGAACTGAAGGCTTGCAAGGTGAGCACTCTGATGTCAGCACTGGCTCTGAAATCACTGAAGCAATGCTGTCAACAGTGTCTTTGGAGCCCCATATGACCTAAAGCATCCCAAGTACAGGTGCATAACTTCACATGCACACGGTTGTCAGCTATGGGATGAGGCTGTAAAATGGCAGCTCTGTGATTGATAGCATAAATTATCTGTAGTTTTAGTCTGTGCCTTTAAGTTTCAGAGCTATTTGTGATTAATAGGATTTCTAGAGTTGTTGCTCTCCATGTTCAAGGCCCAGCTTGAGTTCCATCACACCTATGGCACTATCTCACCCACATGTGAGGGCTAGGACAGGGTCCTAGGGGTAGGCCCGCAAAGCCAAACGTCACAAGCTAGGCCAAGCTATGTATACTGTGTTGGCAGTCCTACACAAACTCTCTTGCAACACCATGCCTCTTTTAGATTCGTTATCAGTCAGAAAACATTAAGCCAGCCATATGTATTTTGTGTTTACTTTGACTACAATACTTCAAATACAGTCTACTGCTCCAGTGTTAAGATGAAGCCTAAGTAGGCATATGTAGTTTCTATTACACCCTGACCCAGACAGAGGAGCAGTGAGTGAAAAAAAGAGAGGATAGCAGCTGCTAAACACTCTACTGGCCTCCCTTCCATAGAAGGGGAAGGGGTATTAGAGGCCTAGCAGGCAGAGTGGCATTCTTGAGGCTTTTCTGAAGCTGGCTGCCACTCAGTGTGGTGTCCTCAGCTTGTGCGGGTGCACATGGGGGATCCAGGAGGAGATCTGGAAGTATCTCCATTGGTATGCCATGGCATAGTGCGAGATTATGGAATAAACTGCAGAGCAGCACTGTATCTCCTACTTTGAATGGGGCATACATTAAAGCTTCACCATTTTGTCCGGATAGCGAAATCTACTTTTGAGAACTCTGAAGATGTGTTTTATGTCAAAATGGGTAGAATATAAGGCCTCATTGTACCTCGTCTCTGCCAGCGTGCTGGGAATAGCAACAGGGGAGAGAAGTCAGGTCTTGCAACTGTATCCCAAATCTCCTGCAGCAAAGACAGAATGGGAACATCATTCACAGCACTGTCACTTTGAGATATGGATGCCAAAGCACAGCATGCTATAGGATAGTAGAAGCTAACCTCGAGCTTAGCCTGAGCCTTAAAAGCCTATTTCCTTAGGACATTAAACAACTAGTATAGCATTAGCTGAATGCAGGTTACATCTTCCTGACTAGTAAACTGCATCTGGCAATTCCATCAAATGTGAGGCAGCCCCTCACAACCAAGCTAAGGCTACTCATTCATAGCAGTTATCAAACCCTGAAGCAGTACATCAGAGCTGCCACACCTGTCCTAGCAGAAAAACTGTCAACCTCGTGGTCTGAATGTAAAAGTCCCTGGCTACTCTGCAGTATGTCCTCCAGGGACCCCAATTTGTGAGCCCTGAAATAGGAGATATGCCAGACCTCAAAATGCACAAGCTGCTGCTTCAGGTTTACCTGTGTGATGGACAAGACAAACTGTGCCTGACATCTTGGCTGACCCATCACTAACAGGGCACACCTAATCTGTACCAGCAATGGGGACACTTAAAGGTTGTGATTAACCAGTGAGATTTCAACTGCTCCAAATGGGAGGAATGGAAAAGGCCACTGTTTATAGTGAACCCATAGAAAGTGTGTAGTGGCTGCTCACAGGCCAAGCTTTATGGCAAGTGCATTGTTTGGCCTCACAAGATTAGTAGGCCTCTGGATCATGGGGAGAGAAAGCCAGGCCCTGGCGCAATGGTGTGCAGACCTAACTGTACAAACCACTTATCATGTCAGTGATGCTGTTACATTCCCCACAGCCTTCCCCCACCCCCCATGTCCGTGCCGTTTGCTCCAAACACAGAGCCAGACATGTAATAGAGAAAGAAGCATCACTCTTACTATTAGCCAACCGTCACCCTAGAGGCTGTCCTCAAAATTTTCATACAGGCCCATTTGCCTAAGTATAAAGGAATCGTGTATGGCTCCCGGGTACCTGGCCACCATGTCGAGGGTGCGCATTCGTGTATCACAGACCACTTGCACGTTGATGGAGTGGAAGAGCTTTCTGTTGCAGAAGATCTCCTCCCTGTCACAGGGTGGATTGACGGCTTCATGAGTGCAGACAATAGCTCCAGAACATTGGGACAATTAGCGAAGGCATAAAAGCCTCTCTTCAATTCCATCAAGTCCTGCCTGTGTTGAGGAAATGCTATATAGCAATTCATGCGGTCAGATACAGCTGTACAGCTGTTATGACCTGCTTCAGACAGAGGGAAAAAGTGGTTTGGGACATTTCTCCCACGCTCATTTCTCCCTACTGTCATTTTGAAGGAGCCACTTGCCATGAAATGAAGGGTGGACATAGTTTGGTAAGACCCGGCATAGTGTGGGACCTTTCTGTGACTGGATCCAGATCCAGGATAGCCCGAGAGCTGAGCCAGTACCTGCTAACCACATAATCCTCTGGCATGCCCTGCAATGAGGTGCATGGAGGAAAGATGCGCTCCCTGTATCTTCTCTGCTGTGCCTGCCTGTGTGCCAAGCACTGCCACCTTCTCCCTGCAAGGTCTTCCCTAGGAGGTGTTGGAACTTCCCTTGCCTATTCTTGTGGTGGTTGTTTTTCTTATTGTCTGCGGCAAGCCTCCTGAAGCATCCAGTATCCCCCAACAAGTAAACTTGTCACAAACATTATGGGGCAGATTTTCAAAGGGGTATGCGCATAAGATACGCGCGTAACCCCCGAAAAGCTGCCCTTTCCACCCCCTGTGTGCATAGACTCGGTGGCGCGCGCAAGCCCCGGGACGTGCGTAAGTCCCGGGGCTTTCCTGGGAGGGCGTGTTGGGGGCGTGTTGCAGCCAGCGCGTCATCGGGGGGCGTTCCTCAGCCTTCAGACCAGCCCCCGGACCGGAGCATGGTGTGCCGGCAGCTGGCCCGCAGGCATAACTTTTGAAATAAAGGTGTGTGTGTGTGGGGGGGAAATTAGTTAGGGCCGGGGGCAGGTTAGTTAGGGGAAGGAAAGGGAAGGTGGGGGGCGCCGAACAAAGGCAGGCTGCACAGCTCGGCACACACAGGCTGCCAATTTTGCGCAGCCTTGTGCGCGCCGACCCCGGATTTTAAAAGATACGCGAGGCTACGTGCATATCTATTAAAATCTGGCGTACTCTTGTTTGCACCGGGTGCGCGAACAAAAGTACACACTCACATACTTTTTTAAAATCTGCCCCTGTGGGTTTAGGAAGACAGGCCAGGTAACAACAAGTGTTTTTATTGATTCAGAAGGGCCTGGTAAGTGTTTCTGATAGAATACCTTTTATCGCACGCAATAATCACCATAATAATGCCCGCGATCCGCGATAATGGCCTTGTACGCTAGCTAAAAAAAATTTTCCTTGGTACTACAAAAAAAAAAAAAGTAGTTTTTTCTGACTTTAAATCCCGCATTAGTATGCGTTATTCTATGGCGGAATGCGGTAGGGCACTTAATTTGCATTAACTCCTCCCACTTGTATTCTAAAATGTAAATGTGCATGCTAACTTGCGCTGTGCTATTTATCGTGCGCGCAATGGGCGTTAGACCCCATTTAACATGCATTTGGGCCCTAACGCAATTTGTTGAATGACCCAGTAAATTGAGTGGCAAAACACACACACAAGTTATATAGGTTTTCAAAGCGAACATATTCGCATAAGTCCACTTTGAAAATCATCCCTCCAAATGTATCCACGCACAATTACATCTACTATTAGGTGCCATGGTAATTTGGGGGGGGGAATTTACATGCAATACTTCTGAAACTCCCTAAGTTTGTGCCTAAGTCCAAACCACTCCCCAATTCTGCCCCTGGGAATGATTGACTGCTCAGATCAGGTAAACTTATGTGCGACCAGGACATACGCACAGAAGTTTAACTACATATCAGATGGGCAATTTTGTAGTAGTCCATTTCTACAGGTAAAATGATGTTGTGCTCATGGAAATGTCTTTAAAAATTATCCTCTCAGCAGGGCCAGTACTTCCCTGAGGCAAACTAGGCAGTTGCCTATTGCGCCAAAGCTTTGGGGGCAGCAAAATCCCACCAGCATGAGTTGCAAAGGGTGCGGTGCCAAAGTCAATACCTCCAAAGAATGAAACGGTGTGCTGGAGTACTCTTGTCAGTAGGAAGGAGCTCTGTGCTGCAGCTGGCATTAATATAGGTAAGTTGGAGGAGGAGGATGCAGGATGGTGCATGACAGAAGGTTCACCCAGGGCACCCTGCCTCTCAGTGTCTAAACGTTTTGTGAATTAGGAACATCTTTAGATGTCTTCAGTCTTACACATCGAAATGGAGGAATTTTCAGCACCAAGATCAGATGTTTCATCTCCACTTTTTGAGGACGGTTTTCAAAGGGAATCTAGCCTGGTCACGAAAGAGTTACCCTGCTATAGCAAAGAATTTGAGAATTGCCTCTTGTTGAACAGGCAAATATAATAACCATAAGTTTACCTGGCTGGCTTTATTTCCCTAGGTAAAAAGTACCTACGGATCTTGAACCTACACATGCTAGTAAAAATACTCCTCTTTTTGCATTGAATGTTAGATGCATAACTTTGTGCTTAGATACACTGCTCAAAACAATTAAAAGTGTACTGCCCTCTGTGAGAGGAAAGGAATCCTTAGTAGAGGCTACATGGAAAGAGCTTGGCTTTATAGGGAAGGCCACCCTCAGACTGATGTCACCAGGGGAAAGAACAGTGCAAATCTTTGAGAAGTGCAGTGCAACCATGCTGAACATCCCGGGATAATTCTGAGCAAAGAATAGTTTAATGCATTCAATTCAGCAGTCAACTAAAAGGTAACCTGGGAGGAAATGAACAAATAATAACAATAGCATGTGCGCATTATAGCAGCTTTTATTTAAAAAAAAAATGTAAAAACATGAAAGAGAGGTTTTGGTTAACAGTTGATAAGACATAATTTTAAGTGTGTTAACATTAATAGTGAAGATAAGATTAACAGAACAAATAAAACTGAGAACTAGCCATGGTTATGGTTTGATTATGCTGCTCTGTTCACTTCAGTAGTAATAATGCTTTATGAAAAAAGTCATTCTCCTCCGTATTTTTGGGACCTCTTTCAACTGACCGGTAGTAAAACCACCTGGAGATGAACTGGCAAGGTTCAGCAGCTCTGGCAGTGCCCACCAGGAACTGGTGAGATGCTATGAAGATCCCTGCAGTGTGCTAGGAAAGTAAGGGGTGGATTTATCGCATGCGGTACGTACCGCAAGCGATAGCAAAAGGGGCGTGGTGTATGCTAACGGACCGCATTGCAAATGGCGAAGGTACTCACCACATGGTCCCGGCTGCTATCGCAGAGCCTAACGCATCTGAAAGAGGTGTTGTTAAAATTGGCGTTATGGCTCTGTGATACCTCTTCGCAGGCAGGCTTACCCAGCCCACTCTCCGCCCAGGTTTTGAATTTGCATCCCCTCTCCGCCCCTACTCCTCCCAGTTTTTGCATTTGCATCGCACCATACGATATGGTGCGATCGCATGCGGTAAACACGTCTTCGCATGCGTTAAAGGCCTATCGCATGCGAAAACAGGGCTTTTTCGCATGCGATAAGCCCTTAACGCATGCGAAAACGCCTTACCGCATTTTGATAAATGACCCCCTAAGTTTGTATATAATACCCATTATTAAGCCCCAAATGATAGCCATAGAGTGCTGTATCTTTACATCCTCTGTAATCGTTCTGCACCCTCTGGGAAACATCTCATTGTCCTACCTGGCTTTGCAGTTGACTGCATGGAAACATTGCTTTAATCTGATGCCACGTCTGTGAACCAGAGGCAGTGCTGCATATGCAGAGTCAGAATGAGCAGATGTCCCTATAAGCAGGAGGGAAAAGAAATGCCTACTTTGTTCTCTCCTATCAATCATTGGTTTGCCTTGTTGCTGTGCTATTCACTGACAGGCAGAAGACAGTAAAGAAAAATTGTTCCAATAAGCTGTGCCCTTGCAGAGAGAAATCAGTCAATACAAGAAAAGGGGAAATAACATGCACGCGTGCCAAGATCCCATCACCTTGTGTGCTTTTATGTCTGACAGCAGACATGCTGCTGCCATTCTTGTTGACTAAACACAAATTCTACTTTAAATAAATTAATGGTGTAGAGAAGACAATTACAAAACCTTGAGATCTAGGGATCGTGATACTTGACCAAGCAGCTAGCCATCCCTGATTACGTCTGATGCTCCCAGTCCCAACCCGCACGTCTCGATTTGGACAACGAATCGTTGTGGGGAAATGCAATGGTCACCCCCAGCTGATTTTCTGCTACCCAGGCCATGCCTGCCAGGCTGTGCACTGGCGCCCCCAAAGATGCTGGAAAGTATTTGGGTGACTGTCAAAGCTGGAGCACTGTGTATTTGTCAGGAGGCAAACTGGCTTCCTCCTTCCACAGACAGTATTCCCCCCCGCCCTTTCCAAGTTTCTGTCCTTTACCTCATTCTCTAAACTCTTTCCCTTTTTTTTCCCCCTCTGCTTATTTAGCTTTCTTTCTGCTGTTGGCTTTCATTTTCCTTTTGCTACCCATCTGCCTCTTTTCCAGGAAGGAACCAGTGCAGAGCCCAGACAGCCTCCTCTACCCTGGCCAGACGTCTTCTGATAGAACGTGTTCAAAAGCCAAGATTGGGGCGGGGGATGAGGGGGGGGGGGGTGGAGGTTAGAAAAAATATGGCTGCAGCATTAGAAATCACAAAATATATTGACAGAACAACGCTTAGTGATTTTCCTTTTTTTCTCCAGTAGATAGGGGAAATGTAGTAGGGATGTGGAGCCCCAAAATATTCATTTCACTTTGTTTATTTCAGTAGGTTTTCATTTAAGTTCGGTTTGTGAGGGGGGTCATTTTCAAAAATATTTACAAACGTAAACATAACTACTAATGTAGCAATTTTCCAAAGCCATTTACCCGCATAAAGTGCACTTATGTGAGTCAACCCTATGGACAATTCAATGACATATATTGTAGCAATTTTCAAAAGTCCACTACTTACTCAAGTAAAGTGTGTTTACATGTGTTAAGCATGCAAATGCTTTTTAAAATCAGGCCCTATATTTATTTATTTATTTATTTATTAACTTTTATTTACCAACATTCGTGAAGCACATCATGCCGGTTTTTCAGTTTGGTTTGTTTGCTAACCCCCCCCCCCCCCAAAAAAAAAAAAAAATTAACAAATACAACATCCACAACAAAACCTCTAACTACTACTACAAAAAAAAAAAAAAGCCTTTGTTGTCCCTGGCTGGGTTTCCTGGGCCAAACTCTGCCTCGGGCTGGTGACAAGGCATAGTCCTGGTTCAGGCCTGGAGCTGAGCCCTAGCCCAGGTACCGTAGCCTAACTCCGGGCTGGACCCAGTGCTGAAGCCTGCACCTGGCCAGGACCTAGCCCAAGGACCTACCTGGAGCAGATTTGACCAGGTCCTTGACAAGTGCAGGAGCTGGGGAGCTCCCATTTACCCTCTTTCTGGCTCCAGTGTTGGGAGTAGGAACAATACCCAGTTACTCCCTCTAATATCCCAGCACTTGAAAAATGGTGCCATCTATCTGGGGATGCCACTGAAGTGGTATCATTTTGGTGCTTTCCTCCAGTGTGGCCAGTGCCATTTTGCTATATGGCCATAAATTTTTATAACTATTCATCAAAATGGTGCTATCTACTCTGGAGGAAGGCACCAAAGTAACATGACACTGGCGTCATCCTCCAGGTGGACAGTGCCATTTTTCGAGTGCCAGGACATGGGCAGGAACCCTGAAAGCCCCAGACCAGTCAGGCAAGGCCTAGCCCTTAGCACCAGGACCAGGCATCACTGCGGGCCCCAATGCCAGGCCTAGGCTTCAGTGACAGAATCAGGCCTTAGTGCTGGGTTCTGGTTCTAGGGCCTAGGCCCAAGCACTGAGCTTGGCCCAGGCCTAGGCCAAAGAGTCAAGACCAGGCCTCAGTGCCAGGCCTCTGCGCTGGACTTAGTGGTGGGATCTGACCAATTCTAGTCCTTGGCTCCAGGCTGTGCCACAGCACTGGGACCAAGCCTCAGCACTAGACCCCAGAGCAAAACCAGGCCTAGGCCTCAGCGCTGGGCCCAGACACTGCCAGGACATCAGTGCCAGGACCAATATCATTGCCAGGCCCTGACATCAGGCTGGGCAGAGTCCTCAATGCCTGGCCTAGACTGGGCCTAGGCCTTGGTGTTGAAAATTAGACCTTAATGTTGGGCCTCAGTGTTGGTGCCTAGGCCTTGGCACTAGGCCCAGACCAGGCTAAGACTTGTGCCAGGATCAGGCTCTGCCACTGCGCCTCAGTGCTAAGCCCCAGCACCAAGCCAGATCAAGCCAACATCTTGGTGCTGTAACCAGGCTTAGGCACTGAGTTTCGGTGTTAGATGCTGGCATCAGATCTAGTGCAACACTAGACTCCAGTTCTGGGCCCAGTTTTTTTCATATGCCACAAATACAAAAAAACCCCCAAATTTATGGGTATTTTCATGAGTAGCTATTTCACTGCATTTTTGGCATTCGTGACAAAAATAAATGCACTTCCCTATGATGTAGAAATATTGGAAAATCCAAGTGTGGATCTAGTGGTCTACTACAGTTTACTATCAACTTCAAAGATGGTTGAACCTACAATTCTGCAAATATTCAACATTTATTTAATGTTCATCAAATTGTTTTAAATAATTGTGCACATATGTGGCACGATGTACAGCAGGTCACATTATTGTGTCTTTTAAATTCACAAGTGTCACTATGGCAGGGTGTCTCAGGGCACCCACTGAATGCAACCAAACAGTAATGAGTTTGAATTAAAAAAAAAAAAATTAACAAGTATATTTTTTAAACAAATTCATAATTCTCTGCTCTTAGTATGATTTTCCAAAATAGAAAATACAGTACTATAAATGAGGCAATGCTGAATAAAATGTTGAAAAGCCAATTCAAAATCTGACTTTTTTCCTATTTGCACTGGACACCATATTCCTTCTCGTGGCAAGATTTACAACTACTGGACTTTTAATATCACCCTGTTGAATAATGCACATAGGACGAGGTCAGCCTGCAGCAATAAAGGTTAACCCCACTGTTATTTCCTCCTCTGCTTGGCTTTACTCAAGCGAAAGGGTCTCACATGGTATCCAATAAAAGCAGGCAGTGCTGCAAACAGCCCAGGCATTAACTCCTCCAGCATTGGGGTAGAAAATAAAATAAATCTTGGGGAAAAAAAAAAATCATCAAAAAGGGCGCAAGTTCTCGGGTCTAGTTTCCAGGAGGTGATAAATAATGAATATAAGGAATATGTCAGGACAAAGCAATAATTGCCTAGGGCTTCAGCTCTTGCTGTACAACTGCAGTGGGCAACAGACCAATGTGGAGCTCTTCATTTTTTTGGATTTTAAAATGAGGCCTTAAGAGCTTGATGCTCAAGAATTTTTTTTTCCAAAAGATCAGATGTACTAAAGGAATGTCCCTATTTGGGGGCAGGGGATCTATTTAAAGAAAAAAAAAACCCAAGTTCCCCATATAGCTGGTGTCATAGAGTCAATATCTTACCTTCTGGGAATGTGGAGACACAAACGGAGACCTTAGATCTCACCCCTTTCTTAGAGACTTCAAATTTAGAAATTTCTGAAATAACTACTTTATCGGTTACTTTCTTTTCGGAGGCTGATCTCAGTTTCATTATGAAAAGTTTCTTTAAAAATATTAGTGTTCTTTTTATGGGTTCTGGATTTTCCCCGATTTCTCTCGAGCCACCCATGAGAGAAGGAGGGGCTTTCCGGCTTTACAGCAGGAGGTTCTTATTAAGATACCCTTGCACATGTTTCATCGAATTGCGTGGTGATAGCTTTATGTTTTTTGCTCCTGAACAATTGGAAGGGTTTGTAAACTCTAGGAAAGCTTCTTTGGCCTCTAGTTCCCTAGCATTGTCTGTTAATTAGAACGGCTTCGGTTATGATTGCGGAATTGATATCTCGTTAATGCGGTTTCTTGAATGAGTTTCCTTTTGGTTTTTTCTCCTCCATTTTCTGCTCTTTTGTTTTGTGGTCTAAAGAGATTCTTTTTTTTTTTCTCACATAATGTATTGATCTTACATCTCTGTGCAAAGTGTATTCTTTGTAAAAAACAAAAAAAAAAAAAAAATTGAAAACAATAAAGATATCGTTATAAGGATGAGGCAAGTGAGGCCGTGCCACTGCTGAGAGACAGAACAAGAGAGCACGGAGGAGAGGAAGATCCATCTCAGCTGCCTCAGAAAGAGGAAAAGAGGCTTTGGAGAAAGTGAGCAGTGCATCAGGGGCCTCCTGGCAGGAAGACACCTAAAAAGAAGATATTTAACTAGGAAGGGGGAGTAGGATGTAACTGGGGAGGAATGTTGGTGGTGAGGGGGAGGGAGGGAAGGAGAGGGGAGAGGTGGAGCAGGAACAGAGAGGAATGGGTGAAGAGAGAGGATGTTGGTGGTGGACTGGAGGAAGGGAAGGAGAGGAAAGAGAGGAGGATACAGGTACTGACTGGGGGGGGGGGGGGAGCAGGAACAGAGATCAGGACACTGGTGGGTGAGTATAAGGGAGGAGAAGAGAGAGAGGAATATTTAGTGATGGCCTGGAAGAGTGGAAGGGGAAACAGAAGGGAGGATACTGGCAGAGAGAGGGACTAAAGGGAGATGCTGGTGGTGGCCCATTTGTGGAGATGGACAGATACTGGGCAGGGATGAAAAAAAAGAGAAGAAGGGGATGCTGAGAAAGAGAAGGAGAGAAAAAGAGAGTATTAGAGGAGATCAAGAGAGGGAAATGCAGCTGTTTGGATGAGGGAGAGGAGAGTGGTTGGGCAGGATATCCATCTTTAAATTACTGAAACTGCGGATCATCAGGAGAGGGGATGGGGTGTGGATCCTCAGAAGAGAGAAGAGGCTGCAGACAGGGCTGTCCCAACTGGTGAAGCTGCACAGGTATGTACTGTTTTAAGTGTATTACTGGGGGGGTGACCCCCACACTTCCACAGGGTATGGTTCCTTTACAGGTATCACTGGAGCTAAAGCTACTGTTCCCTTCTGCTTTGAATTTTGTATAAAGTATTGTGGCTACTATGTTAATCCATCTGAATGCACAGAAATAATGGTTAATAAATTATATATCTATAAAACACATACTTAAAACATTTAACAATACATCAAGAAATGTATTAGGCCAATTAAAAATTGTATCACCTTATGTGCTGCTGAGCATGATGAGAAGGGTTGAGGAGGATATGGGATGAGAGGAAAAGCTGGACAGAGAGGCAAATATACCAGGCATCGTGTGGGTGGCAAGAGAGGGGGGGGGTATGTTGGTCAGGAGGGAGGGTATAAGAGAGAGAGGGATGGAGGTTGATGAGAGAAATGTGGATAGGAGACAGGAAGTGGTAGAATGAGAGAAAAGGAGGCATGATGGCTGTGGAGTGGGGGAGAGAGAGAGAGAAAGAAAGAGAGGAATACTTTTTTTCACGAGATAATGAATTACTGTTCTAATTTAGGGATGTGTATGGGGAAAAAAAATAATTTTCGTTTTGTTTCAGGAGGTTTTTTCCCCACAAATTTCAGTTCAGGATTGCTTGATTTATTTCATCTATGTGAAAAACATGAAATCAAGCAATTAAAAAAAAAATGGCCAAAAAATGAAAATGAAGCCTCCCTCCCACCCTCCCGGAAAAATGCCGGGGCCAGGATGCCCCCCAGCCTCCACTTACCAGATTTGGTGGGAACCTGCCTGCTAGGACTATGCCAAAGTCTTGGACTTGCATAGGCCAAGGCTGTGGTAGGTCACCACGGCCTCAGCCTATTCAAAGCTGACACCTCAGCCTAGGCTAGAGCCTGGTCACAGGCCCAACATCGCGGCCTGGCCCAGAGGCCAGATTCCAATGCCAGGACCTCGGCCTGGACCCAGGTCGAATGCCGTGACCCAACCCGGAAGCCAGATCCCGATGCTTGGGCCTTGGCCTAGGCTGGAGCCCGAGTCCCATCCCAGTGCCATTATCCTTCCCAGTCACCAGGGCCTAGCCTCCGAGCTCCCAGGCCTGACACCAGGGTCTCAACCAGTAGGCCAGATCTCAACAGCCTGGGCTTCTGCCCAGGGACAGGCCGATGGCCTGGGAGCTCCTCTTCTTCAGTCCTCTTCTTTCTTCGGCACTTGAATACCAAATGACGCTATCCACTGGGGTCGCACCAGAGTTTATTAACTCACTCAATGGATCAGGTAAGTTTTCTTTATATTTTTTGGGGTCTCGGTCAAGGCTCCAGCATCGGCCAGTTACTCCGCTGAGATCCCGTCATCATGCTCAGGACTATGCCACGGCCCTAAGCGAGGCCCCAGCTTCGGGCCTAGACCGAGACACAATACATAGGTTTAAAATGAAACAAACTAATAAGGTTTGTTTCATTCAGGCCACTCTGCTTCAGTTCGAGGCCCCCCAAATTAAATGATTTAGTCTTATTTGTTGCGTTTTTAACCTTCATTTTAAAGGAATGCACATCCCTATTGTAATTTGCCTGGAGTTTGTGTACAGAGGGGCAATATATAAATCTAACAAAATGAATATTGGGCAGGGGAGGAGAGAATGAGAGTGATACTGGGTAAGAAGTAAGAAAGAGAATGATGCTGTGTTGGGGCTACCACCACCAATGTAATATTATAGTAAATGATGGCAGATAAAGTCAAAAATGGTCCATCCAGTCTTGCCAGCAGGATATTTAGGTTATAACATCCATTCCATGTATGTTATCCCGCATGCTGGCTTGGAAGCATAATGCAAGTTACCTCAGTGCTTCATTACCATCCTTTTGCCACTATGTTTATCCCATGCCTTTTTTAATTCTATTGCCATTTTTTGCCTCCATCACCTCTTTTGGAAGTGCATTCCAGGTAACTACCATTCTTTCGATTAAAAAATATTTCCTGATATTCCCGAGACTATCCCCTTAGTTCTACAGCTTCCATTTCATTGGAAATGTTTTGTTTCTTATGCATTATTAATGCCTTTAAGGTATTTAAATATCTCTGTCATGTCCATCCTGTTTCTCTTTTTGCTCTAGGGCAGTATTTCCCAACCCTCTTCTGGAGGCACACTTAACCGGTCAAGATATTTGTAAGCAATATGCATGAGATAGATGTGCATATATTGTAGACCCAGTGTATGCAAATCTCTCTTGCATATTCATTGTGGCAATCCTGAAAACTAGACTGGCTAGATACATTGCCAGGAGAGGATTGAGAAACACTTCTCTAGGGTATACATAGGCCTTTCCTTCTAATCTCATATGGTTTTTGATGCAGACCCCACACCATTTTAGTAGCCTTTCTCTTTACCACCTCTAACCTATCTCTATCCTTTCTGAGATATGGCATACAGAACTGAACCCTGTATTCTAAATGAGACCTCATTAGCTACTTATAGAGGCATTATCACCTTTTTTTTCTATGCACCCCAGTATGCACCCCTATGCACCCCAGTATCCCTCTGGTTTTTTTTTTTTTTAATTCTTTATTTATATTTTGCACAACAACTATTTTCATGCAATTAATACATATATTCAAAATTACATTTGAACATCCTTAGGAGCAGGGTAACTTCAATCTAATTTCGAAAACATATTCACGCATAACATATTTTCACCTAAACTCCTGTTACTAAACAAATGGGGAGCTTAAGTTGAGCAATTAAATTATTATCATAATTTTTAAATAATATACAGAACACGGAGTGTACTTCTACTACTATCCAATTTGCCTGGTGTTCAAGATAAACAAGAATTAAGTGCTACTACTCTCCTTCTGTTTCTTGCACTCATCCAAGAAACTTTCTAAATGAGCTGGATCGTAATAAACAAATCTTTTCCCTTCTCTATGCATAACACATTTACACGGAAATCTAATTATTATATTTATACCAAATGTCCTTGCCAAATTGGCTAACATTATGAACTTTTTCCGTCTCTGCTGTGTTTCCTTAGAAACATCGGGGTAGACCCATATTTTTTGTCCCAGGTAGAGAGTGGCTCTATTTAACATAAACTTTTTTAACACTTTGTCTCTATCTATTGATAGAGCAAATTTCACTAAAAGAGTGCCTCTTCTCTCCACCTGTGAACTAAATGAGGTCTCAATTAATTCGGTTACATTAAGAGATGTTTCTTGTACTACTGAGGGGGGACTTATACCCTGATCTTTATCTATGAAATAAACATTTACAACCACCGGTAACTTATCCAAGGGTATTTGTAAAATTTCAATAAAATAATTTTTTAATTGTTCTTGTAAAGATATCATTTTACATTTTGGGAAGTTTACCATCCTCAAATTCAAATATCTAATGGAATTCTCCAAATTTTCCACTTTTTTTTGAACTATACTTTCACCTTGGATAATAGTAGATTGAACTTCTTTAATAGTGGTTATCTCGTCCTCAACTTTTTTCAAAGTTGCCCCATAGTTTGTAACAATAGGGTTTATATTCAACAGGACTTCTTGCATGTCTTTAATATTTACATTAAGTTTCATTATATTATTTTGAAGTGCAGACATAGCTTGCCATAACATTTCTAATGTGACAGATTTCTTATCAGGCATTGGTGTAAATAATAAAACTTGAGGGCTTTCCTGTTTCTGGTTTGAGGCAGACTCGATAGGGGGAGTGGCACTCGCACCAGGTGTTTCATTACTTCGGTTAGGGCCAGAAATTTTCCCCTTAACCGCTAACTCTCCCTGGACAAGGGGAAGTTCATCTCTTCTTCCCCTTTCATACACTTCTTTAAAGTCACAGCTCTCCTCAATCGGGCTCGACTGAAGGAACGATATACGTTCCATTGACGAGCTAGTTGCCGTGGCAGTGGAAGTGATCACAGGTGGTGGTGGTGTAATTGGGGCCCCGGGACTGAGAGTCACATCTCCCTCCAGAAGAGAAGTTTGCTCACCTACCCCTTCTGTAGCGGGAACCTCAGGGGCCGCTTTCTCCGATGCCGGGTAAAAAGTAGTCAGCGTTGTTTGCTTAGGGCTTGATCTGGCAGGGGTTGAGGCATCCTGCCTGATTTTACCCTTGCGCTTTGTATGCGGCATAGGAAAACTGTCACTCCAAATCTTGACCGGAACAAACGCTGTAACTTCGCCCGATTCTGTATTTTCTTTGTAATCCTTTCGGAGGGTTGAGCAAAGTCCAAGCTAGCGATCTGGGCAGCCTCTCAGCCTTCGCCGGCCTAAGCCGGACCAAGTCGGCGCGCCCCTTACGGAGCGCGCGGCTTAGGCAGCGCGCCGCGACGGCGGGGCGCCGCCTGCCTTTTGATTTTATAGGGCAAGGGCCACCCTTCCGCCACTCACGTCACTCGGCTCCGCCCACTTGCACCGTCCTGCGGTCAGCCGGGTCTCTCGGGCTGATTAGGGGATTCAAACAAGATATTCCGGGGGAACCACGCCAAGTGCAGGTAAACTTGGGCCTCTCACCTCCTCCTTAGGCTCCCAAAGTTCGGCGTCTGCCTCCTGATTTTATAGGGCAAGGGCCACCCTTCCGCCACTCACGTCACTCGGCTCCGCCCACTTGCACCGTCCTGCGGTCAGCCGGGTCTCTCGGGCTGATTAGGGGATTCAAACAAGATATTCTGGGGGAACCACGCCAAGTGCAGGTAAACTTGGGCCTCTCACCTCCTCCTTAGGCTCCCAAAGTTCGGCGTCTGCCTCCTGATTTTATAGGGCAAGGGCCACCCTTCCGCCACTCACGTCACTCGGCTCTGCCCACTTGCACCGTCCTGCGGTCAGCCGGGTCTCTCGGGCTGATTAGGGGATTCAAACAAGATATTCCGGGGGAACCACGCCAAGTGCAGGTAAACTTGGGCCTCTCACCTCCTCCTTAGGCTCCCAAAGTTCGGCGTCTGCCTCCTGATTTTATAGGGCAAGGGCCACCCTTCCGCCACTCACGTCACTCGGCTCCGCCCACTTGCACCGTCCTGCGGTCAGCCGGGTCTCTCGGGCTGATTAGGGGATTCAAACAAGATATTCCGGGGGAACCACGCCAAGTGCAGGTAAACTTGGGCCTCTCACCTCCTCCTTAGGCTCCCCTATCCCTCTGGTTTTAACTAGTGTCTTGTCATACTTTATATTTATTTATTTATTTATTTATTTATTTAAAAACTCTTCTATACCGTCGTTAAGTTAGTTCACCATCACAATGGTTTACATAAAGGCACAAAATACAAATATGATTGGTATAAATTACAAATTAAACATGTGCCAACATAGAACGGTAACATATTTTTAATAAGAGAAACTAGGTGTAAATTAGAGTTTATACGTCGGTTAGGTAACTGTTACGTGGTTCAAGTGTACATTTAATATGTATTTGGAGACATAAATGGAAAATAACTGATTGTTTAGTGCTACCTTATCTATCGATTGTTTTCATCCTTCTCTTTGTCTTTATAAAAAGCTTGTTTAAAAAGCCAGGTTTTCAGATAGGTTTTAGATAGTTTCAGATTCCTCTGTAGCCTTATTTCGAGGGGCACGGAGTTCCATAGAACAGGTCCAGTCAGCAACAGAGCTCTCTCCCTTACTTGCATGAGGCATACTGATTTAACAGAAGAAACAGTTAGTAGTGCCTTGTTTGCGGATCTCAGGTTTCTGTGTGGAACGTGTTTCTGTGTGGAACGTGTGGAACGTGCTGTGTTAAGCCGGTCGGCCTTTTCATCATGGATTAGTTTATGGATTCTGTTTCACCACCTTGAGTTCATCAGACACTATCATCCTAACATCTCTCTCCTGGTGCATATCAGCTTCACCCCCATCGTATCCTGATCCCTTGGCTTTCTGAACCCAAAATGCAAGACTATGCACTTTTCTGCAATGAATCTTAACTACCAAGCATCTTCAAACTTTCTTGGATTACTCTCTTAGACCAGAAGATTGCTTCAAAAAAATCGAGAGGAACACATTAACGAAAGAAGAAGTTTAGGGATGGGGAAAAAAAGGATGATGTCAAAACATTTTCAAAAATGGTTTACAACAATTGCAGTAGGCAGCACTGAAAAAAATCCAGATGCTAGCTATAGTTCAACAAATGTGTAACAAGATGATTTCAGAGAGACGCCTCAGAATAAAGCTATTGATGAGCCCAGTCTCTAAGAGACACCTCAAACAGACCATAACTCTAATAACAAAACAGGAGGAGTAGCCTAGTGGTTAGAGCAGTGGACTACAAACCAGGAGACCAAGGTTTGAGTCTTGCTGTTGCTCCTTGTGACTTTGGGCAAGTCACTTTACCCTCCATTGCCTCCGGTACAAACTTAGATTATAAACCCTCTGGGGATAGGGAAATACCTATAATACCTGAATGTAATCTACTTTCAAGTGCTCAAAAAAGCAGAATATAAATCTAAATTAAAAAAAAATCCCTCATCTTTGCCAGCTATTACTAATAATGTAAGATGTTGTTTAATAGAGCAGTGTCTAGATTAAAGATGCTGATTTTCTCAGTTCAATATCAGAAGATGAATCAACTCTCTGTAGATTGGTTGATAGAGAAGGTTTCTAATGGTGAATATATAACTAAATAAATAGATCAATACTTGATTATGTGTTCAAAGACAAGTGAATCTTTGCTTTCCATGCATTTTATTTGGAAAGGTACATCATCAGTAGCAAATCCAAAGAAAGGTTTTTCAATGTACTGTAGTATTCTAGCACATGAGAATTTATATGACCATCATGAAAAAGACATAAAAACTGTTGGACTTATTCATGATGCTTTGCAAAGAGCAATTCAGTCAAAAAAAGAAAGATGGATACAAATATTGAGAATAAATTTGAGATGTCATTTTATTTTGTGCAAATAATAATCTTCCTCTTAGAGGTGCAGATGAGATTATTGGAAATCCAAAGGCTGGGATATTTCTGAACCTTGTAGCATTGATAAGCCACTACAGTCATGAACTGAAGTAACGCACTGGTAACCACTGAAAAGGAAGTATTAGTTATTTATCTAATTAAATTCAAAATTAATTTGTATGTTTAATGGGGGATGCAGTTTGTGCTGAGATCATTCCAAGAATAAAAAAGGCAAAATATTATTCATTATTATTTGATTGCATTCCTGATTTATCTCATCATTAGCAAATGTGCCAAATAATTCGATTTTTGCATGACAGTAATGGAAAATTTTCGATAAAGTTCTATCGATTTCATTCATACAGGTGAAAAAACCGGTAATGGTTTAGCTAAAGAAATATGTGACAAATTGTAGAAGGATGGCATCAAAATAAAAAATGCAAGGGGTCAAGGGTATGCCAAAGGGGCTGGAAAATACAAGCTAGAATTTTTAAATTGAGTTTGCAAAATTTGTGCCATATTCAGCCCATAGTCTTAACTTAGCTTGAAGTAGCTCAAAATATCAATTATAACAGTAGAATTGATAATTTTGCATCCATAAAAACTAGAAGAATTAAACTCTAATTTTATATAATTTTAGTACAAGCTGGTTTTTGTAATTATAGGGTTATTTCAAGTTTTCAAATTGACTGTCTGACAGAACTGAAGTCAATGGACCAGTATATTTTTTTAAGTGCTAGGATTTTTTAACTCAGGAAGTGAGAAGTTATATTTGCATTCTAACCAGCATTTACTTTTTCTGATAAATACTTTTAAGGAAAGAACCTCACTGGCAATTTTGGTGTATATAGAAATATGTGGAGATATTGGACTGTACCACCACACTGAAAAAAATAGGCCGATTTTACATTCAAATTGCAGTGAAAGCTATGTGATCAATGATCATGCATCTAATCTAATGCTTAGTGACAATAAAGAACACCAATAAAGAGCACCAATTATAATTATTGTCCCTGTCCCAGACTTCTGAGCCTTTCTCCTATGGGCTGTTGTGAACCTGCCTTCCTTGCAGCTTCTCCATCTCTCTTCTTTCCGCGGCTGGGCCGTGTTGGATTTCCCAAGCGGCCCGGAGGCCGCCAGCGTTTCATTTCTATTGTGGCTGGAGTCATGCTGCTCTCCCTAAGCGGCTCGGAGGCCACCGCACTTTGCCTCGCAGCTGGCGCCTCGCTGTAACTCCTTATGCAGTCTGGAGACCACTGACACGCTTCCCTCGCAGCAGGAGCCATGCTTCCACTTACCTTGCCGCTCGGAGGCCGTCCATGCTTTCATCTTGCTGCAGGAGCCGTGCTGCTACCCTCCCTTGTGGCTAGGAAGCTGCCGACAGGCATCCCCATGTGGCCCGGAGGCCACCAACCTTACCTCCGGTTCCCGCAGGGAAGAGGGCCTGCATCCCTGGGCTCTCCTGCGGCGGGAGCCGCCGGCAGTTCCACTCTCTGCGGCGGGGAGGCCGCCTATCAATGTTGGAGTCTGCACGGCCTTTCTCCTGCTCCTCCCCTGCCTCAGCTTCCCAGCTGCCTCAGCAGAGCCGCTGCCTGTGGTCCTCCAGTCCTGCTTCTTCTTCCTTAGACGCGGGGCCGTCCCTTACTGCCTGCTTTAAAGGACCAGTGCAGGTGTGGTCCTCTTCTGACTCCTCCCTGGGTGTTTCCTGCATCAGCCTACAAAAGGCCTTCACTGTCATTCTAGCTTTGCCTTTGCAAGGAGTAAGTCCTCCTTAGGACTCCATGTCTTCCAGTTCTTCTTAGGCACTCTGTTCCGTGTGGGATCCCGTGTCTTCATCATTGTTCCATGTTCCGGTCTCTGCTCGGATATCTTGATGTTTCCTGATGTTCCTGTCTTCATCCTTGTTCCAGATGGTCTCCTGATGTCTGCTGTATCCTGAAGTTCCGTTCTAGTCCAGAGGTTCCTGAGGTTCCATCTTCCTCGTGGTCCGTGTCCAGCCCGGCTGGGCTGGTAGGGTGCATAGTGGCCCAGTGGTCCGTGACCACACCGGCTGGGGTGTGTAGAGTGCTAGTGGGATTCCTTCATCTCATGGACCGAAGATCCTCATCATACCCATCTGAGTTTCGTCTCGGACCTTCATCCTCAACCCATGTGAGTTCTGTCTCGGATATTTACCCTCACATCTTGAACTATAATGTAATTGAGTCGATGTCAGCTTTGCTGCTTTGTCTCCAATGTGGTCCGCGACCATCCCAGCTAGGGTGTGTAGGGCGCGTGGTGTTGCAGCACTTCTTCCAAGTCTTTCTCCAAGCCTCAGAGGACCATTCAGAGACCACCATTGTGTTGGTGAGGGTCAGGGACGACTCACTGTTAGGGCACACATCTCTTGTCCCGTGCTGGGGAGCACCCCCTGGTGCTCCCTTCCATCTGCAGTGCAACATGGGCCTCGTCTCTATCTCCTCTGCCAGGAAAAGTCAGTGAGAATAAGTCATCGTAGGGATGTGCAGAAAGAAACAATTTGTTTCGATTTGTTTTTCATTTCGCTGGGACCCAAATTTGTTGCATTAGTTTCATAGGGGGTAAAACCAATTTGTTGGTTAGTTTTATTCATTTTTCGTTTTCCCATTAAAGTCAATGGGGAAGTATTTGCACCCTAATTTTGTCTGCAGAATTGGGGTTTTCTTATCAATTCTGATGAAACTTCTGGGGAGCAATCATCAGAATGAGAAAAGAGCTCCAAGGTACTTAGACTGTGGCAAAGTGGCACCAAAGTAGCATGACTAGCCTAAGGCACTATAAAAGGGCAAAGGGGTACCAGGAGTGGTAAGAGTGCTTTAACAAAGCAGCAGCGAGAGTGTCAAAACCACACCACAGCTTCAAAAGAGAGCACCAATAACAGTTGCATGAACCCTCGAAGGCAGCATTACAGGCAAAGTGGCAAGACAAGTGGCATCAACATCCTACAGCACAATGAAGAGGGAACATAGCTGTTGTGTTCATGCCTCTTCTCGACCCTCACTCCACCCTCTCTACCTTGGGAGCGACTCCCTTCGGATCTGACGGACAGATGCAGCCATGGCTTCTCCCTTCCTTTTGGTCCCGGTGTCCCCGGGCTGGCTTGACGCTACGGATCTGCCATGTTCCTGATGATGTAAGGGCGCGCACGCATTCCAAACTTTGTACCAGCAAGGGCGCGAACCTCGGGGGCATTCCCCCGTAGTGACGACATCCATTTTCACTTTAAAAGGTCTTTGTTTGCTAAACTCTAATGAGTTAGCAAGGAACTCCAACAGGACTTGCTTCAGCAGTCCACGATACTTGCAACAACGATCCGAGTGAGGGGAATCCTTCTCCACTGCTCGGCCTTTTCAAACTTACCAGGAGTACCCGCTCCACGGGAGCTCCACTCTCTCTTCTTGATTTCAGATTGCCAAGATGGGATCCGGTACTCGCTCCTCGAGGGCCTACGTCCCTGAATACTCAGAAGACTCCTCATTGCCTGGAGGCGATCCCAGACGTGAACACAGTGAGTTCTATTGTAGATAGGAAATGGTACTCGCCCCATGAGGGCCCATGTTCCTACAATCCTTTACAGACTCTCTTCTACTCTAGAAGCCATTTCATATACAGCTATTGTGAGTTCTTATTACAGACTGTTTATAGGAATCAGTGCTCGCCTATGGCTCCTGTTCCTGAATGTACTGAAGACTCTCTGTGGCATAGAGACCATTGCAGACATCTACTATTGTGAGCGTACCATCTTGTATCCAGTATACCCTGTCTACTCACTACTTCTAGTCTCTCTCTACAGCTCAGCAACCCATAGATTATATTCCAGTATCAGAAAGACTTCAGCCCTACTGGACACATCGACTCACTACTGTCACCACTGGTGGTTCAGCTTCCAGTCTAATAAAGAACTATTTGTGTTTATTTCATATTCTAGCCTAGCCGGTGGTTCCTCTCAGGATCTCCTCCTGGGGGCGCTGTCATCTGCTATCGGCCCAGGGATTCACCATTTCCTCCAAGTGGTCATTCCTTACACTACTGTCACTCTGTGGGAGCCAACCACTACCGACCACTAACATCGCTTACGGAAGTATTATATAGATAGCTACCTTATCTTTCTATGGGACTTGCCAGCAGCCTATAATATAACATATTGCTACTCCGTAGTGGAGGCATGACAGATTGCTATCTCAGTAGCTAAGTACAATATACCTATTGTTAGCTCCTCTCCTCAGAAGAGTATCTAGCTCCTCTCCTCAGAAGAGTATCATTGAACAGATTACCAACTCCTCTTCCGTGGGGAGTTGATCCATAACAGATTGCTACCTCCTTCCCTTACAGGAGCATCTAACAGCAGTTCGCTAACAGATTACTAACTCCACCCTCCTGGCGGGGTAAGCACTACAGATTGCTAACTCCCCCCCTCTGGAGGAGGAGAGCTAACAATAACAAACAGAAAGAGTGTCAGAAAAAAACACAAGGTGCCGATAAAGGGACAAAGCAGCAGAAAGACTAGCACCAACACACTGAGGAACCATGATAGTAGCAAGAACACCACAAGGAGTAGAGTGAGTCGTCTGCTGTATGGCAGCAAGGCAGAGTGGCAGAAAGTTGATAGGGGCAAGACAGGCTGGCAAAGCGGAGGAAGTCTGGTCCCTGTGGATTTGATAGGGGCAAGACAGGCTGGCAGAGCTGAGGTAGTTAGATCTCTGTGGTTTTGATAGGGGCAAGACAGGCAGGCCTGGGGAAGAGCCCTTTCCTTTGTGCAGGAAAGGGCTCCCTAGAATGGGTTTTCCCCTAGAGTGGAGTGTTTCCGTTGGCATCTCAAGAGTTCTCACTGGTCTTTTAAAATCTGGTGGATGTAGCAGATATACAAACGAGAATTTTGAAGGCCGAGGCGGAGGAGGTTTCCATGTGAACAGCAGTTCAACATGGGTCAGTGGGTGTTAAGAGATAGGCTGGCTACACTCGGGGAGAGTTCCCTTTCCTTTGCACAGGAAAGGGCTCCCTAGAATGGGTTGGCCCCTAGAGTGGAGCACGAGCCTTCAAAGCGTGGCAAGTCGACATGGATGAGGTTTCCATGTGAACAACGGTTCTGGTTCAACATGGGTCGCTGGGTACTAAGAGATAGGCTGGCTACACCCAGGGAGAGTTCCCTTTCCTTTGCACAGGAAAGGGCTCCCTAGAATGGGTTGGCCCCTAGAGTGGAGCATGAGCCTTCAAAGTGTGGTGACATGGAGGAGGTTTCCATGTGAACAGCAGTTCAACATGGGTCAGCGGGTGTTTAGAGATAGGCTGGCTACACTCGGGGAGAGTTCCCTTTCCTTTGCACAGGAAAGGGCTACCTAGAATGGGTTGGCCCCTAGAGTGGAGCACGAGCCTTCAAAGCATGGCGAGTTGACATGGATGAGGTTTCCATGTGATCAGCGGTTCTGGTTCAACATGGGTCGGTGGGTACTAAGAGATAGGCTGGCTAAACCTGGGGAGAGTTCCCTTTCCTTTGTGCAGGAAAGGACTCCCTGGAATGGGTTGGCCCCTAGTGTGGTGGTTCCGTTTGTGTCTAGTGAATACTCAGAAGCTATTAACTGTACTTATGTACTTCAGCTGATGACAAAGGAACTTGAAGAGCTCTCAGAAATAAGAAAACTGCTACTCAAGTCCAAATCTAAAATATCAACCTATGTTGACTTTGTACCCTACAGTGCCTCTGTAAACTATGGGAACACAGAGGATGAACTAGAGTACAACTACCACCAGTTTTCTATAGTACTAGAAACATTAATATTGGCACCTAAGAAAGATTTAGGGAAAATGGCCCACATTATGAAAGTCATGAAAACTATTGAGCATATGAAATATACAAGCTCCAAGCTGGACAGACAGGCACAACATTTGAGGTCAAGCCCTTGTAGGGACATATGGCCTGGACAGTGGACAGACTGGCACAGCATTTCAGGTCAAGCCCTTGTAGGGTTGTAAGGCCTGGACAGTGGGCAGACTGGCACAGCATTTCAGGTCAGACCCTTGTAGGGACGTATGGCCTGGACAGTGGACAGACTGGCTCAGCGTTTCAGGTCAGGCCCTTGTAGGGACATAAGGCCTGGATGGACAGGCACAGCGTTTGAGGTCAGGGACAGACTGGCTCAGTATTTCAGGTCAGGCCCTTGTAGTGACGTATGGTCTGGATTGACAGGCACAGTGTTTGAGGTCAGGCCCTTGTAGGGTTGTACGGCCTGGACAGTGGACAGATTGGCACAGCGTTTGAGGTCAGGTACATGTGCTGATATTATCTGGAGCATAGGAGGCAGTTGGAGCTGCTGCAAGGCTTTCAGTTGCTTTTATTCATCTTGCCATTCACAGGGAAAATCTGGAAACCCAAGCAAAGGCATGTTTATTTTAAAAAAACTAGCATTTTCATCAACTCTGGTGCCAGCCTTGAGCGATGAGGGCTCATGATATCTCCTGTCATTGAAAATACATGTTCACTGGGCACACTGGTTGGTGGACATGACAGATATTGCTGAGCCACTTTGGCTAGGTGTGGCCAGACAGTGGACTTGTGTGCCCAATAGGCCAGTGGATCTGTCTGCATGTCCTCTATGGGTTCTTGGAAATACTGTGTCACTGACATTTGTGCTGGTGTCTCCTTTGCTTGGGTAGGCTGAGAGTCCTTCTTGCCAGCTGCTTTCACTCTAGCCCATTCCAGAAAAGATGCTTTTTCAGGAATACCATGGCTTTGGCGTGCTAAAATGGAGGAGGAAATACTAGCTGTCGCTGACAGAGTGCTGCTCCTGCTTGGGCTTGCACTACTCTCTAAAGTGCCCGCTGTTTCCTCTTCTGCTTCATGCCTAATCTGTATCTGCCTATGGTGCTCCTGTTCAGGGACATTTATTTATTTATTTTTTTTTATTTAAAGTTTTTCTATACCGGCATTCGTGATACAATCACATCATGCTGGTTTACATATAACAGGGGGTGTAAAAGAAAAACAGAAAACAAAGAACATGTGCATAGAAAACTGTAAAGTTACATTAAAACAGGGTTTATCAAACTGGGGGAAGAAAGAGAGGAAGACGAACTGTACAATAATGGGATTAGTTATTTACATTCTATGGTAGAGTCTCATTGGAGTTAAAGCTGTGCTTCAGTTAGGATCTGGGAAGGCTTGTTTAAACAGCCAAGTCTTAAGCCTTTCTCTGAAAGTTAGTAGGCAGGGTTCTTGTCTCAGATCCAAGGGAATAGAGTTCCATATCGAGGGACCAGCTGGGGAGAAAGCCCGGTCTCTAAAAGATAGATGGTGTGTGGATTTGGTTTGGGGAATGATTAGAAATCCTCTGTAAGCAGGTCCTTCACAAATGTGAGACAATCAGACTGTAGGGCAAGTTTCCCTTTCACATGGGGATCACAGACTGTGGCGAGCATGTATCTGCGGTCTTTTGTGAAAGGTTGTAATCTCTCTTGCACCTGCTTCTGCAACAAGTCCAGACAATGCAGCACCTCTGCTATCATTCCTTCTTCCTGTTTTAAGCCCTCCAAATTTTCCTCCAGAAAATTAACTATAGGGATGATGTCAGCCAAGGTGGCACTTCTGGAACTCAGCTCCTCCATGGCATCCTTGAAGGGCTGCAGGATTTTTACCAGCTGACTCATGACTAACCAATCATGATGCCCTAGGGGACTCTGCACACCTATGTCCATTTCCGCTGAAAGTTCATGAAGGGGTGTCTGCTGCTGCACTAACCTCTGCAGCATCATATAGGTGTAATTCCACCGGGTGACAATGTCTTGAATGAGATGCTTGTAAGGCATCCTCAAATCAGTCTGCTTTTCACGGAGAACCTGCCCTGTGTTCACACGTCTGTGGAAGTGCACTGCTATGTTCCTGCACTTGTGTATTAACATATGCAGGTATTCATTCTCTTCGTGATTGAACTCCAACTCCAGAGCCAACTTCACTCCCAGGAGCAGAGTGTGTGCAAAACATTGGATGTTCTGAAAACCCCTGTCGGATATTGCCTTTAACATGTTTACACCATTGTCTGTGACAAAGAACCCTGCCTGAAGATTCCTGTCTCGCTGGTGTAGCTAGCGGCCTGCCAGCATCTGTCTGATGCATACTAGAATATTGGCTGAGGTATGGGCTTCGTCCCTCAGGTGGATGTGCAGTAAAGCCCACCTCCACCCTGATACTTGTTCATTAATAGAGCTGCTGCCTGCCTCTGCCTCAGCCAGGTCCCACCAGTGTGCTGTCAGGGAGAGGTAAGAGTGTGCAGCATTCATGGCAGTCCAGATATCACAGGTGAAATGCACACTTCCCTCTGCCTTAGCTAGCAGCGCTCGGATGCGACTGCAACACTGCTTGTACTGGCTGGGGATGACCTTTCTGCTAAATGTGGTTCTGGAGGGGACTTTGTAATTTGGAACTAAGACCTTCAGAAAACACTTGAAACCCACATTCTACACTACCTGTAAGGGCTGGTCATCAAGGGCAATCATTTCCCCGATGCTCCTGGTTACAACTTTTGAGGCTGCCTGCCTCCTTCCCCGGGATAGCGTTACCGAACACCACCTCATTTCCTCCATGGTGGGTTGTCGCTTCTGACAATAGGCAGGGGGCTGTTGGCCTGCCACCTGACAGCTAGAAGAGGCTGAGGGCGTGGGGATTCTCTGCTCCTTTTCAACCACTTTATACTGCCTAGAAAAAGGGGTCCCCTGACTGGGTCTGCCACCATCCCCAGATGGCAGTACTGTTTGGGTGTTGCTTCTGCATATGATAAATCATGCCAAAATTAGTTAGATGTCCCATTAGCTTGCCTCTGCTAATAGCCCTGGCACAGTAATTACACTGAGCGAAACGCGGGTCCTCCGCTACTTTAAAGTGGCTCCAGATCACAGATTTCTTTCGTGATCCCTTCTCTTTAGCCTTTGGGGTGGATTCTGGCACTGGAGTTGAAGTAGTGGGTGCACCCTGAGAAGCAATGCCAGGGGATTCAGTCACACTCTGTGCCTGCACTGACTGCTCTTCCTCCTCATCATCAGTTTCATCTCTCCCCTGCAGCACTGAAGATGAGGCTAAGACAGAACTAAATAATCCTCCTAAACCTTCTTAAGCTATTACTTCTTCCATTTCTGATGATGAGAATCCCAAATAAGATGATTCTTCATCGGAATCAGAAGCAAACAGTTCCTGCGCTACACTTTCAATGCTAAGTCGAGTCTGCTGTTGCACTGCTGCATTGGGTCTCGCCCTTTTGTCTCCCCTTCCCTCACCTCCAAAACTACAGGGTCAGAAACAGGTGGTGGCGGTGCATCATCTTTAAATTTAAGTTTTTTCTGGATGGAACTGCCTGCCCCTCCAGAGATTTTAGATTGGAACAGCTCCCTTTTTAACTTTAATAGGGGACTGGCACTGCCTTTTGAAGTGCCTCCTCTGCCAGTCCCAATCACTCAATCACATCTACCTTTCCATGACATCATGGATTTAATGTCACTGCCTACTAGGGATTTCAATTAAAAGAATTATTTCTTTATTGGTGAATGAACACCTCTGTACCAATCTATGTGAGTCTGGAAAACTGCCTACAGAAGCACGGTGCAGTGCCTTGATGTACATTGCAACTGAGACCACTGTATATGCACACACCAAACTTGTAACTCCAAAGGGGCCTATTGGGGATTTGGCTTAAAAGAGCACTGCTGTCCCAGTATATGTGAGTCTGCAAAACTGCCCACAGATGCAGTGCAGTGCCTTGATGTACACTGCAACTGAGACCGCTGTATGTGCCCGCACCAAACTTGTAACTACAAAAGAGGCCTATTGGGGATTTGGCTTAAAAGAGCACTGCTGTCCCAATATATGTGAGTCTGCAAAACTGCCCACAGATGCAGTGCCGTGCCTTGATGTATGCTGCAACTGAGACCGCTGTATGTGCACGCACCAAACTTGAAACTACAAAAGATGCCTACTGGGGATTTGGCTTAAAAGAGCACTGCTGTCCCAATAAATGTGAGTCTGCAAAACTTCCCACAGATGCAGTGCCTTGATGTACACTGCAACTGAGACTGCTCCGTGTACACAAAAAATGAAACAGCAGAGAGAAGACTTGACTGGAAGCCTGAACAAGCACAATTCCTAGTGATGCTGCTTCTTGTTTGAAAATACCAACTCACACTATCGCCCACCCACACCACCCAAACCTTGCCTGTGCCTGCACCAACCTACCCCAGGGGGGTAAGATCAGCAGAAAAATGCCAATGCTGGCAACTTGTTTCAGTGGGAGAGACAGAGAGACAGTCTGAGTTCAATAAAAAAAAAAGTGCAGTCAAAAAAATCCTGGCTGGCACAGCAGCAAAAACGAACAAATATCTTTTTCAATGGAAAATTCTAGCAAAGTAGCTAGCAATTGAATATATCTCCCACCCAAACCACCGAAACCCTGCCGCAAGCTACCCCAGGGGGGTAAGATCAGCAGCAAAATGCCACTGCTGGCAGCTTGTCTCAGTGGGAGAGACAGAGGGACCGTATGAGTTCAATAAAAGAAGTGCGGTCAAAAAAAGCCTGGCTGGGTGGCACTGCAGCAAAATTGAACAAATATCTTTTTCAATGGAAAATTCTATCAAAGTAGCTAGCAATTGAATACAGATTTGAGACACTCAGACTAGCTCTGAGTAAAGCCACCTCCCTGGACAACCCCTGCAAAGAAAAAGCGTGGCACACCATGTGCTTAAGGTATAAATAGTACAGAGTCATCAGGAACAGCGTCACAGAGCATTGAATGAGAGCGGCGATTGGATGCGTTAGAAAAATGCTTAGCTGTGATAGTTTGCATTCTTTTCTCCTTGCCAACCTGTCTGACCCACTCTATGACAGGGCTGTGAGGACACTTATTATTCACAGGAAAGGGCTGGTTTTTCTTATGGATACTCCCACATGGCTATCTCCTATTTCAAACGGCTGCTAAGAAATCACTGTGAACCAAAAGAATGAAACTAATATGATATGTTTTATTCGTGGGGGATTGCCATGAATTTCACGAACCCACAAATCAAACAAACAGGGACTTCTGCGTTGCGGATTGTGCATTAGTTGAAAGCAAATGCACAGCCCTATCATGCAGCCCCCATGCTCAAATGCCTTGCCTCCCCTAGGAAAGCCCAAGAGGAGGAACGATTCGCTAACCCAGCCCCTGCCTTCACTAACTTCTCAGCATAGATGGATCCCAGAGGTGCATCAGGTTAGAGTAAAGGTGGCAAATGGATTGGAGGGGCAGCAAAAGTTGGAAATTAACACTGATACAACCCCTGATGAGACTCAAAAATCTTCAGCCACCCATTTCTAAACATTTTCATCAGCAGAGCAGGGACAAAGAGATCAACTTCTTTACCAGTCCTGGGTGAGAAGGAAGACAATGAGTGCATTGCTGGAAGGAGGATGAAGGCATTTAAAGATGTATGATGATTGCACGAACACAACTTTCCGTCTGCTGCAGCATGAGGAAGCCATAGACAACATTTGACAGAAATGGTCCAGGTGCACTGGATCCTGCCCAGAGGCAGGACACGAAACGAGATGACCCCTCGAGGTCCCTTCCAGCCTTGTGGTTCTTCTGGCTAACTGGATAGACTCACAGAAAAGTATGGATAGGATCAGCTTAGGGGGATCAGTCAGGTTGCCAAAAATTATTTAATCATCAGGGACAGATTGATCGAGGTCTGTTTTTTTACCCTATTGTTTGCCTGGAGATTCAGTGCTGCTTTTCTTAAAGGAAATCAGATTTATTTTATGGTAGGCTTAAGGAAATCAGAGTAACAAGTCTATTCATGCAGTGTGGCAAAAACCAAAATTGAGATAGCCTGTCCCTTCTCACCCTTATGGCATGGAATTCTTGGCAACCATAGTGACCTGGTGGCCCCATGAACATACCAGGTCACTTTCTTTTTTTCACAAAAGTGACCACAAGGCTCTCAGGTCATGTTAGTCCTTGTTATTTTTTTATATCTGTTTGAAAGTATTTGAGGAGTTAAAAAAAAAACTTGGAAACAGGAACTGAAAAAAAAAATATAATAGAACTGACTTGTGCTCTAGATCCAGCTGGATCCCAATTTCATTACTTGTAGATTCAAGCATTCATGGCTTTGCAGTTCTGCTTTTTCTATTCAGACAGTAAGGCAGCAAAACAGAGACACAGAAATTCCTTTGAGGAATAAGATTACCACTTACTATAACCAAGATTTAAGGGGATTGTCAGAAAGAAGCAACTCTGTAGGTCTGGAAGTGAAAGTATGTATGCTTAATAAAGAGAAAGCTCCAGGGAGGTGTGAATAAACATCTCCAATTTTTTTTTTGTCCTTTTCTTTTTCCTCTTTGGGAAAAAATTCATAAACCATTAGCAGTTATTTAAAACAGACTTGATAACTCTGCAGAGTGGCTTTTTAACCCTCTGTACATTTGGTAGCAGAAAAATGTCATTCCCAATAAAATTCAGTGAAATAGGTCAAATAGAATCATTTATTAACTTTTTCCTTTAGCAGCGAAGCCAGAAACAGGGAGGACAATTCAGCACTACTTATCTGGATAAGTTCAAACTTATCTGGTAAGTAGCAGTGGCTGAATATATCCGGCCCCACTGAACAGCAGCCAATAGCTAAATAGCTGGCTAAGTCTGGTCGGCCCATAGGGTTGTCCTAAAATTAGCCGGATATACTTATCCAGCTAACTTTAAGAAAGCCAAATCTATTCAGTGGTGCGGCCACACCACTGAATAAATGGACTAATCTAAACAGCGCCTTCCTGTGGCAGAGACCTTTTCCTGCTATCCTGGCTGAGGTGTGGGGTGGGCTGTTAAGTGTTTCTGAGTTGCAAGGTCTCAGGATGAAACCTCACAGGGGGCACTGCTGGATGTCCTCTTCTCTACTGAGTTTCCTGTGCAGAAATGGGATCCAAAATCCACCCAGCAGAGAGGGGGGAAGCAGGATTAAAATTAAAATGACCATCCTAAAAGAGGATATTATCTGGAGAACCTCTGTAATAATTCCTGAGATAAAGGGTTTAACCATTTTAATTCTACCAAAAAGAAAAGGATTAGGAATTGCAATAAACAATAACAAATATTCAAGCTCTCTCGATAGGTATCAGTGAAACAATATTTCAATGGAAAATTCCTCTTTTTCTTCTTTTACAGTAATCAACAATTAAACACATATTTAGAATGTAAATGCTTTTAAACTATTCTTCTACATATAGCAGTACTAAACCCCAGTCCACCACTATAAGCCCTTAGTTCAATTCCCTGAGATTCAACACCTCTTGAGCTAGTGCCCTCCTCCCAACTAGGAGAACTGGTTGCTCCTTGCTTTATAACCTGGCCATTTTGTAGGTTACGGTGTGGCTAGTTTCAGTTCAGAAAAGACACAGAGCAGTAAAGATGTATGTATTTTCCTTCCTGCCTCAACAGGTTATTGCTTTTTTTGAGGGGGAGTCTCCTCTGTGCACACCCTGCCAGAGGGTCTCTGGAAGTTTAGTTACAGTAAGGTCCTCTTTGTGCTGGAACCCCTGTGGGTCTCCTACACCAGGACTGAAGACTAGAGATGTGAATCGTGTGCCAGATCATCTTAACGATCAGATTCGGCTGGGGGGGGGGGGGGAATCTGATCGTTAAGATATGTGAATTGGAATCGTTTCCGCAATCTGACAGGGGCTGGCCAATGGCACGGATACCCTGTCACATGGTAAGGGCAAAGGGGCATCGGCGCCATTTTTTTTTTAGAACAGCTGATGCCTGGGAAAGGGAAATCTCTCCCAGAGGCCCCCCTGGATCTCTCCCCGAGGCCCCCCGAGGCCCCCCTGGACCACCAGGTAATTTTAAAAGGTTTTTGGGGGGGTCAGGAGGGGGGGGTCGATTTAAAGGGTCGGGTGTGTTGTTTTTTTTAGCGGCGCGGGCCTCCCTAAAAAGAAAGGGTCGGAAGGGTGGGGGAGGCTAAGGGGGGTCGATTTAAAGGGTCGGGTGGGTTTTTTTTTTTTATCAGACCATCGGCGCAATTTTAATTAGTGGCAGCCAAAATGGCGCCAATGGCCCGAGAGCGGGAGATCACGCCGAGACACCCCCCCCCCCCCCACCACTGGACCACCAGGTAACAACATTTTGGGGGGGTGAGGGAGGGGGAGGGAGGGTAAGGAATTGGTTTTAAAGGGTCAGGGTGGGTTTAGGGGTTGTTTTGGTGTGCCGGTTTTCCCGCCCTCCCCCAAATAATTCCCGTGCCCTATTTAACGATACAATACAAATGCCCCTGACGATAAATCGGGGGCATTTGTATTGTATCGTACACTCTAACAATTTAGAACGATTTTAAAATTATCTGACGATAATTTTAATCGTTCAAAAATGATTCACATCCCTACTGAAGACCAGTGAGCCCATTCACTCCCTGAATGAGGCAAGCACCTGTTAACAGGCTTGGCTCTGTGAGGCGATTGAAGGCTAGAAGAATCCTGTTTTGAGAAGGGACTGGGTTTAAACCTTGCTCCTTTGGGTGAAGGCCATCCTCACTAGCTGAACTCAGAGGACAGGGGGTGAAAACCAGTGAGCCCATTTCCTCATGAATGTGGCAAGCACCTGTCGTGTTGCCGTACGGCCGGCGCCATTTTGCGCAAAATGGCGCCGGCCGTACGGCAACACGATTCGACTGCAGGAGGTCGTTCCGGACCCCCGCTGGACTTTTGGCAAGTCTTATGGGGGTCAGTAGGCCCCCCCAAGCTGGCCAAAAGTCCCTGGGGGTCCAGCGGGGGTCCGGAATGACCTCCTGCAGTCGAATCGTTTTTCCGTACGGAAAATGGCGCCGGCCATACGGCCATTCCATACGGAAAAACGATTTGCGGTCCTGGTGTGATCTTTTACTCTCGGACCTCCGTGCGTTGTAGAAATGGCACCGGCGCTACCTTTGACCTGTCATATGACAGGTCAAAGGTAGCGCCGGCGCCATTTTGTTTTTTTGTCCCCCGACGTCAGGAGCATAGGAGATCGCTCCCGGACCCCCGCTGGACTTTTGGCAAGTCTTGTGGGGGTCAGGAGGCCCCCCCAGCTGGCCAAAAGTCCCTGGGGGTCCAGCGGGGGTCCGGGAGCGATCTCCTATGCTCCTGACGTCGGGGGACAAAAAAAACAAAATGGCGCCGGCGCTACCTTTATATGACAGGTCAAAGGTAGCGCCGACGCCATTTCTACAACGCACGGAGGTCTGAGAGTAAAAGATCACACCGGGACCCTTCCTCTGGACCCCAGGTAATTTAAGGCATTTTGGGGGGGTTCGGGAGGGTGGGGGATTTATTTTAAAGGGTCGGGGTGGGTTTTAGGGATTTTTTAGTGTGCTGGTTTTCGATTTACACGATTTACACGATATTTAAAAAACCCAAACTGCGACGATCCGATTCCCTCCCCCTCCCAGCCGAAATCGATCGTTAAGACGATCGATCACACTTCTCACTTCTCACTCCCCTCTAACTAGAATAGGTTCTATTAGACTACGTTCCTGTTCAGCTTTATTACCATTAACTACCCTGTCCCTTTTGCCTTTACCTTCCAGGTCACAAGTAATAGTCTGGAATTTGGAATCAAACTATCCTTCTTCCAAATTTCTTCAGGAACATAGTAACAGCATTACTACTGGTTCCTGAAGCTGGTTTCCTCTTTTGAAGGCTGACACCAACACAAATCTTCTGGGGGAAGAATGAGCTGATTATCAGCACTTCTACCTTCTCCAAAGATTTTCTGGTCTCTCCCCAAGTCCCCAAATGCAGACTCTTTTCTTCAGGGAGCAGATCCCTGCTCCTCGGATGTCACCCAAGTAGTGCCGCTTTTAAAATCTTAGCTTCTCCAGCGTTGTCACTCTCAGCTGCGCTGGGAGCTCCACTTTGCCTTAATCCAAATGTTTCCCTGTCCCGATACAAGTGAGTCCTGCACAGATAAGATAATTATGTGGTGCTACAGTGTGAGTTGTCAGTCACCATCAGTATTTTACATTAAATATTTTAATTTTGGACACTAAACCAGTGATTCCAGATTATTTCTTTTGCACTCACTGCACCCACAGTAAGGACTAGAGATGTGCTTCAGCTGAACCTTTTGGTTCGGCCTTCGTTATCGGCCCGCCGCAGGAAATTTCGGTTTCCCGCGGTTCGGGTCTTTTTTTTTTTCAGCCACCCCGAATTTTGGGTTAGTGCACACTAACCCTGAAAAACAAAATTTCCTGAAATTTCGGGAAAATTTGCTTCGCTTTTTGGGGGTTGCCGAAACAGGCAAATTGGACAATTTCATTGAAATTGTCTAATTCGTCCCAGACAAATGCACATCTCTAGTAAGGACAAGTATCCTCCCCAGGGATCTCTAAGACAATAAAGGAATGTGTAAAAAGGTCACACCTTCACACTGGGCCCCGGCAGTGTATCCCCCCCCCCCACACACACACACACACACACACACATACTTACAAAAGATCCAGCGTTGGAAGTAAGAGAGAACGAGAAAAAGCTAGCTGGTGAGAGATTCCAGCCCCAAAGAGTAACAAATTATTTTATGGCCCCCACCTGTGCAAGACAGGCATACCAGAGTGGGGTTACATATGAAGATGGGAGAGGAAAAGACTTCAAAAAGAAAAATATGAAAACAGAAAGGTTACAGGGGAAGCTAGAGAGAGACTAAAGGGAAGAAAAGTAGATAAGAGGCAATATAGAGAGAAGGATAAAAGCAAAGAAGAGAGATCACAGAGAAAAGGGATGGCAGGAATGGAAAGGCTGCAGGGAGAGGAAATAAAAAGATTATGAAGAATACAAAAAGACTGAGGAAGAAGGAGACAGAGGTATGGAATGAAAAGAGATGAGATGGAAAGAACTACTGTTCCAGTACTGGATGTGCAAAACTGTGTGTGGTTATACCTCCAGCATAGCTCATGACAGGAGCTACATAAACTAAGGTACCATACGCTGACAACAAAAATGTATTTAGAGTTTAAACAAGAAAGAGACTGCTTGGTACAAAAATAAAACGTAAAGCTAACCTGCCCAATATACAAGCCGATGCAATACTGGCACGCATTAAATGGGCGCTCATGATTGAGCACACCGATTCACCTCTCTCGGGCGCCCGATTTAATATTTAAATCATGTGCCATGGTAGAAAGGAGGCAATAGGGGAAATTGTACAGCCCTAGCGCCTCCTTGGCAGCAGGCGCCCAGGAGAGGTGGCGGACAGGTTAGGAAAATGGTCGCTCGTTAATTGAGCATCCTTTTTCCTAACCTGACTGCCAGCACACTTTTTTTTTTCAATTCTCCTATTTCGATTCCTATTTCGATATCGCAACAACATTAAGTCAGAAAAAAGGAACAGAAAAGCAGTATTTTCTGCTTTTCTGTAATTTTTTTGGGCTCCTCAAGAATTAACACCTGCTCCGGGCAGGTGTTAATTTTAGCGGGTAAAAAAGGTTTTGCATTGGGGGTTATGGACACGCATTCAAAGCGCATTCAATCATGCGTTGTGCGTGCGCTGTGGCCAGCGCACGGTATTGCATCGGCCTAATATCATTTTAAAGTTCTTGGGAGATTGGATGGTATGCCGCTCTTTACTTCCACCGTTTGTGTTTAAGGTATCTTTAAGATAGGTGTTTGCGCCAGTTTAAGTTTTGTCGTTTTGAAAAGTGCAGCACAACAATAACATTTTATTATAAGTGTTAAAAGAGCTTTTTTGTGTATATGTGCTTTTCTTTTTGGTATTTCAACAGAAGAAAGATGAACATTGGCCACACACATGCTTAGCTTTGGCTTTAGCCGTACAAGAGGATTGGATTTCCCTGACACAGCCTTTAGGTGAAGCACTGACAGCGTTGGAATGAATAACTGGGAGTGTAAGAATTGAAGATTTATTGCCAACTTAATTGGCCATTTCTTAAATTTAAATTTTTGTGGTGATCCATTTATTTATTTTGAAAAAATTGAAAAAAAAATTTCATAAGAAACGAGAGGGGTTTTTGACGAATGATGGTGCATTCAGTGCGTATTTTTTGTGTTCACTCTAAAAGCCTTCTTGGCTTGATGTGTTCATCTTGAAAGCCTTTCTGGCTGGAGATTTGTGGCATCTGAAGTATTTTTCCTTCTTTTCCTTCCATTTAAAAATTCTTTATATATGAGGAAAAAAAAGTTTCTATAGATTAACATCAATTGGTTGTGCTTTAAAATTATATATTGGGTGCTTTATATTTTATATTGTTATTAATCTTAGAGACCTTCATATATAAAGAGCGTATATTCGCTACAATATATTCCAAGAGGCTACTCGAACAATAAGAGGCTACTCGAACAATAAGAGGCTACACTCGAACAATAAGCGTTGAAAGCCGCTCATAATTTTAATCGTCGGTCTCAAATATTTTACAAAGAATTTTTAAGGAATGCTTATTAAAACAGTCAATTATAATGAAGATACGAATAGCACTTAACTCAAGATGAACCATCCCAGAAAATTTCTGAACAATGTAAACAGTGAACCACCACTATAGAAAACTGCCCGACACATGGGTTTCGTTTTTTTCTTCTTCCCGGGCAGAGACAGTGCAAAAAACAAGATACATGCTATACTCGCTATACAGGTTCATAGTGCTCAGTGGCTCATCTGGAGCACAGCAGGGGCGGGAAAGTCCATATCTCACTCCCAGCAGATTTTTAGAGTTCAGGGGGATGCGGGAGGAGGCTCCAGGGGTTTGGGGGTGAGGCGCAGCAATTTAAGCCCACAGAGGGGGTTGGAGGGATTGGCGGCGGCAGCAGCACGTTCGATATTTATTAGACCAGGAATGGGGGTGGGGAGGAAGGGACAACAGCAGTCACTCCAGAGCATTCTTTTTATTTAAAAAGGAATTAGGGGTCATTGAGAGCATGGCCTGACAGGGCAGATATCACACATTGGTGGTGGAAGGCCTAGAATCTGTCTGTAGGCCCTTTTACTTTTTCTTTCTATTTTTTTAAAGCACTACTTAACCAAATATCTTTTGAAGATAACCAGTTAAGTAGGAAGTTATCCTATCATGCAAGGCCAGCTAACTTACCAGGCAATAATTTAAAAAAACTTTAGTTTCAGTCTCTGTCATATCTACTAAAAAAATGAATGAATTCTCTCGCCCCCTCCCCCTCCACCCAGGAATTAAAGGAATGCAACCTGTACAGTTTCACAAGGCGCTGTCCCTTCAGAGGTACTGTGACAGCTTTTAAGGGGACCTATTGCGGCACTCCAAGGAGGACCCCTTCCCCCTAGGTCTGACGCTACAGCTGGGTTTGTGTTCAGAATGTTTACATTTTAAAGTTGGCAACTCTACTTCATGGGTGTTTACTCTGCTGCAGATATTGATATTGCAGATGGAAAATTAAAAGTGTGGACAAGGACAAAGTGATGAACTTAGGGAAGAGTAACCTAAATTATAGCTACACAATGAAACATTCCACATTAGGAGTCAATAGTCAACATTAAGGAAAAGGATCTAGGCATCATTGTTGATAATACATTGAAATCTTCTGCTCGATCTGCAGCAGCAGCCAAGAAAGCAAATAGAATGCTAGGAATTATTAGGAAAGTAGTGGAGAATAAAACAGAGAATATCATAATGACTCTGTATCGCTCCATGGTGCGACCTCCTCTTGAATATTGTGTGCACTTCTGGTCACCGCATCTCAAAAAAGAAATAGTAGAGTTAGAAAAGCTATAGAGAATTGCAAACACAATGATAAAGGGGATAGAATGATTCCCCTATGAAGAAAGGTTAAAGAAGTTAGGGCTCTTCAGCTTGGAGAAGAGAGAGTTGAATGGAACTAGTAAATATTAATTGGTTGTTTACTGTTTCAAAGAGTACAAAAGCTAAGGGACACACAATGAAGTTACTAGATGATATGTTAAAAAGTAAGAGAAAATATTTTTTACTGAATGCATAATTAAGCTCTGGAATTCATTGCCAGAGAATGTGGTGAAAGCCAATAGTGTAGCTGTGTTTAAAAAATGTTTGGACAAGTTCCTGGAAGGATACATCCATAAACCATTATTAAGGTGGAGTTGCAGAAATCCATGTCTTATTCTTGAAATAAACATCTTGAAAACTATTTACCCCTTGGGATCCTGCCAGGTACTTGTGACCTGGCTTGGCCACAGGATACTGGGCATGATGGATCGTTGGCAAGTCTTATGTTCTTATATCATCTGTAAAAAGAAAAATCTTTCCTGATAGTAATTCCATAATATTACTTATATAAATGTTGCACAAAAAAAAATGGTCCAAGGACCGATCCCCGTGGCACACCACTAGCAATGCTCCTCCTGCTTGGCGTGAACTCCATTTATCACTATCCTTTGTCACTTCCCAGTCAACCAGTTTTTAACACAGTCACTTTAGGACCCATACCAGTTTATTTATAGTTTTCCTATTCAAGACCATGTCAAAGGGGTACCTGGATTCTGAGAACATGGCATCTAATGCTCTCCCTGATCGAACTTTCTGGTCTCCCAGTCAAAGAAATTGATCAGATTCATCTGAATAGACTTACCTCTGTAAAACCATGGTGCCTTGGATCTTGTAATCCACCAGATTCCCAAACTGCAGTGATTCCATTAATTTACTTATCACAGAGGTCTGAATAACTGGCCTGTAGTTGCCAGCCTCCTCCTTACTTCCACTTTTGTGAAGAGGAGTCACTTCCACCTGTCGTCCAAAACTACTCTCAACTCTAAAGAAGCATTGAAAATATCAGCCAGCAGAGCTGTCAACATTTCTTCAAGTTCCCTTAAAATCCTTGGATGTATCCTGTCCATTCTCATCATTTTATCTCGTTTAAGTTTAGTTAGCCCCACTGTGAATACAGTCTTCTGAAAATCATTTGAGATTTACCTGAATTCCATCTATGTCCATTTCTGTGGTACTACTCCTGCCCCTTCCTTGATAAAATATTCTACTTTTGCCTCGTCAGCCTCTTTATATTCCTCTTCTTCACTGGGCAAGCTAGAAAAAGGTTCTGACCTTTACTTGAATGGATTCAAACCCTAAACGATTCTGATTATTATTATTTTTTTTTTATTTAATATTTTATTGAATTATAACATTTTTTCACAAATGAAATAACCAAGAAAAGTAAAGAAATAAAATATCACAAAAAATATTAGGCACAATCCACATTACATAACAATCCTAGTCCACATCCTGGGTGGGAAAGAGGGTTTCCAAGCTACTTGCTATGTCTTTATTCTTATACAACCCTATCCCAACAAACAAAACTAATTTCACTGCTAAGATTGCTGAGATTTATCCTTTAAGAATCGCTCCAAGTGGATGGGGTCAGTAAAGATAAACTTATTATTCTGGTAAGTTATTAAACATTTGCAAGGAAATTTTAGAAAATAACTGGCCCCTAAATCAAGAGCCTGTTTCCTCAAATTAAGAAATTGTTTCCTTCGTGCTTGAGTCGCACGGGAAACATCTGGAAAGATTTGGACTTTATGCCCACAAAAATTAAGATCCTTGACCTGAAAATATTTAGAGAAAAATCTATCTTTATCTTTCTTTAAGGAAAAAGAGACTAACAATGTAGCTCTACTATTGATATCCATGGAATCCTCCAAAAAAGTGGAGACTCCAGGGCTATTCAATATATCCATCCCCTCCTCTTGTACCTGAGTAATCCTTCTAATAGGTAAATAGTATAACCTTGATAGTATTGGTATTTTATCATTCTCAAAGGATAAAATCTCCATTGCATATTTATTAAACAATTCTCCTGCTGACAATAATCTAGTTTTGGGAAAATTTAACATTCTTAAATTGAATGATCTACATTCATTCTCTAATAATTCAATCTGATTATGTAGCATTAAATTGTCTTTTATAAATGAGGTATTAGTGACAGCAATAGTATTAACTTGTGGGCCCAACGACTCAACTGCTTGTTCTACTCTCATAATTCTATTATCAAGATCTTCAAATTTTGCTTTAACCTGAAGAGAGAATTCATGTGATTGCACTACAGATCTAGTTAGTTTTTTATCTATTTTTGCTGACAATTTCCAAACATCAGAAAGAGTAACATTTTCTGGTTCTATATTACATTCATCTACCTCTTCGGTCAACTCTGGCAATACCATTGGACAAGGCACAATGTTATTAATAGCAGTGTCAGTTCTCCCTTCAGTAATGGAACCAAACAGCCTACTCCCTCCAGTGTTACCCCCTTCTAAATTTCCTAGGGGGTTCACTCGTGAGTTTTCAGCTGTAATAATCTCACTAGTACCTTCCATTAAAGGTTGTTGGGGGGGTTGACTGGACCTGGGGCTCAAGGAGACCCCCGAAGGGGAGCTACCTTCAAAATCGCCCCGTACAATGGACTCACCCATATGAATTATATGGTTGTCCATTGGTCCTTTTCTTACGACGGGAGTTGTTGGTGAGGAGGTCCAGTTCTTTGACTTGCGTTTCTTCCCCATGGTAAACTTCTACCAACAAAATTTTTTTTTCCAGGGGCGCGCCCCTTTGGCGCGCGGCTTCGGCTGCGCGCCGCAGGTGCCTGCTTTTATGCTGTTCCGGGTGCTCGAGAATGACGTCACCTGGGGGCGTGTCCACAGCCGCGTCCTCCTCTCCTTCGACGAGGAGATAGTGTGTTCTTTTCTCTGTTTCAGCGTCAGCACTCGCCTCAGGACTCCTGCAATAGCCGGTACGCTCTCCTTCCCCCCTGATTATTTTTTATACAACCTTGAACTCTGAAATGTTTATAATAAAAGCAAAAACGTGATCTCAAAGCTTGTGCACATACATTTGCAGGCATGGTCTCTTTCTTAGATATCTTCAGAAGGGGCCCAGATTGTGGCAAGAGACTTGTTCTAGTTTTACTGGATATTTTGTCTGCTTTTGACACTTTAGATCACCACATTCTCTACCTGTATATCGTTTAAGGGAATGTAGTATATCTGGTGTTGTTATGACTCGGTTTAACTCATATTTCTCCGAACCAGGTAATGATAGGCAACAAACATTCTCAATGGTCATCATTCTCTACTCGTGCCCCCCTAAGGTTTTGAATTAGCCTCTGCTTTTTAACAACTACCATTTGCAAAGTTTTGGCGGAACCTTGTGAGGGATACAGAATTTACACAGATGATATTCAATTTATCATCCACATACAATCCAATTGGCCTGACACAGTAAAGTTAATTGAGATCTATTTATCCACTGTTAAGCAACGGAATTAGGGGTCATTGAGAGCATGGCCTGACTTGCTCTCAATGACCAAACAAGCATGTTTGGTCATTGAGAGCAAGTCAATGCCATGCTTGTTTAATAACAAGCTGGCATTGAATATTACAAAGTCTGAGTTTATTATGATCCAACGTTCATATGCTAGTCCTCCTCTATCGTTCATTACAATTGATAATGTTACATTGCCTATTCTTCCCTGTGTGAAAAGCCTCAGAATTTGGATTGACTCCAGTCTTACATTTTACCATCACATAAAATCAGTTGTAAAGTATGGATTTTTCAAATTTTGTGTACTTTTGGACCATACTGATTTTCGACTTCTGTACAAGTCTCAATTTTTGCTTTTGACAGACTATTGCAATGCCATCTATGTTGGACTTCCTGGTTCGTTATTAAAAGCTTTGTAATTGTTGCAGAACTTGGCTGCATGTCTAGTTGCAGGGAAGTGCCACAAAGGTCATATAACCCTAGTATTGATGGACCTTCATTGGTTCACTGTTCAATATTGAGTGCAGTATAAAATCGCCATGCTGATGCATAAATTAATTAATTCTGATTCACTGTCTTGGGCCAATGCACTATTGTGGCTGTACCACCTGACGCGCACGCGCTCAGGTCATTCCAAACAGGCTTTCCATCTCTGAAACAGACTCACTTCGCTGAGACAAGTGTGCTTTTTCTGTTGCTGCTTCTTTGATGAAGCTGTTTCCCATAATCTTTGCGTCTTATGGAATGTTTGAAACACTTTCAAATCTATGTTAAAATCATTCCTCTTCAAGCAGGTTTATATATAACTGTCTTAGAATTGCTTCAGAACTAGCAAATCATTTTGCGATACTGGCATTGGTGGCAGAAAATGCCATTAAGCTGGGCCCAGGTCTATTAAGTTGTATGGTAGACTGCTTCAATTTACTGCATGTTTTGCAATTATCTTTATGCAATGTCTATTGAATATTTTATGTCATTGTGATGAATGTATTGTTTTTAGATTATGTATATGTCACCTTGTACATCGCTTAGTGCTTTGGCGTAAGTGATTCACAAATTCCAATAATGAATAAAGATAATGATAGATACAGTACTTTCAAAAATTGAAAGTATGCATGTAAATAATGTCTCTGTCCCAACTCTACCCCCCACCCAATGCCTCTTTATAGCATACATAAATGTATGTGCAAAATTGCTTTCTCGTGTACTTTTACAAGCATAAAAACAGATTTTATGCATGTAAAAGACTTTGAAAATGACCCCATTTATTTGTAGTTTAGTGATTGGAATATATAATGCAGTAATCTAGCAGCTGTATAACTTCTGGAATAAACTGGATTCTCTGCACGGTGTGATGGATTTTATTGGATGAATGTATTATCCAAAAATGTTTTTCATGAGCTATCAAGACCACAGAAGTCCCTTTTTCATATATGAATCTGATTTGACATCTGCAGAAGAGACTTCTCTAGTTTCCAAAGCTCATGTTCAATATTTTTAGATAATTCATATGCTGATCTAGTAAACGATTTCAGAAGCTGACAAGAATCGAGTGCTTGGAATGTAAATGTCAGTATTAAGTTATTGTATGTAGGAATGTACATTTGTTTGAAATGAATGTGCCAGGAAAAATAGGGGAAACTATTCTCAAGATCAAAATTGTAGAGCATATAGAAAGACATGATTTAATGGAACACAGTCAACATGGATTTACTCAAGGGAAGTCTTGCCTAACAAATCTGCTTCATTTTTTTTGAAGAGGATAATAAACATGTGGATAAAGGTGAACCAGTAGATGTAGTGTATTTGGATTTTCAGAAGGTGTTTGACAAAGTCCCTCATGAGAGGCTTCTAAGAAAACTAAAAAGTCATGGAATAGGAGGCGATGTCCTTTCATGGATTACAAACTGGTTAAAAGACAGAAAACAGAGAGTAGGATTAAATGCTCAATTTTCTCAGTGGAAAAGGGTAAACAGTGGAGTGCCTCAGGGATCTGTACTTGGACTGGTGCTTTTCAATATATTTATAAATGATCTGGAAAGGAATACAACAAGTGAGGTTATCAAATTTGTGGATGATACAAAATTATTCAGAGTAGTTAAATCACAAGCGGATTGTGATACATTATAAGAGGACCTTGCAAGACTGGAAGATTGGGCATCCAAATGGCAGATGAAATTTAATATGGACAAGTGCAAGGTGTTGCATATAGGGAAAAATAACCCTTGCTGTAGTTACATGATGTTAGGTTCCAAATTAGGAGCTACCACCCAGGAAAAAAATCTGGGCATCATAGTGTATAATACTTTGAAATCGTCAGCTCAGTGTGCTGCAGCAGACAAAAAAGCAAATAGAATGTTAGGAATTATTAGGAAGGGAATGGTTAATAAAACGGTAAATGTCATAGGGGCGGATTTTAAGAGCCCTGCTCGCCTAAATCCGCCCAAATCCGGGCGGATTTAGGCGAGGGGGCGGGCCCGAACCGCGCAGCGTTTTCGGGGCGTGTCGGGAGCGTTCCGGGGGCGGGCCCGGGGGCATGGCTACGGCCCGGGGCGGTCTGGGGACGTGGCTGTGCCCTCCGGACCCGCCCCCAGGTCGCATCCCAGCACGCTAGCGGCCCGCTGGCGCGCGGGGATTTACGTCTCCCTCCGGGAGGCGTAAATCCCCCGACAAAGGTAAGGGGGGGGGTTTAGACAGGGCCGGGCGGGTGGGTTAGGTAGGGGACGGGAAGGGAAGGTGAGGGGAGGGCAAAAGAAAGTTCCCTCCGAGGCCGCTCCGATTTCGGAGCGGCCTCGGAGGGAACGGGGGTAGGCTGCGCGGCTCGGCGCGCGCTGGCTATACGGAATTGATAGCCTTGCGCGCGCCGATCCAGGATTTTAGCGGATACGCGCGGCTACGTGCGTATCTACTAAAATCCCACGTACTTTTGCTTGCGCCTGATGCGCCAGCAAAAGTACGCCAAATCGCGCGGTTTGAAAATCTACCCCATAATGTCTCTGTATCACTCCATGGTGAGACCGCACTTTGAATACTGTGTACAATTCTGGTCGCCGCATCTCATAAAAGATATAGTTGCGAAGGAGAAGATATAGAGAAGGGCGACCAAAATGATAAAGGGGATGGAACAGCTCCCCTATGAGGAAAGGCTGAAGAGGTTAGGGCTGTTCAGCTTGGAGAAGAGACCGCTGAGGGGGGATATGATAGAGGTCTTTAAGATCATGAGAGGTCTTGACGAGTAGATGTGAATCTGTTATTTACACTTTCGAATAATAGAATGACTAGGGGGCATTCAATGAAGTTAGCAAGTAGCACATTTAAGACTAATCGGAGAAAATTCTTTTTCACTCAACATACAATAAAGCTCTGGAATTTGTTGCCAGAGGATGTGGTTAGTGCAATTATGTAGCTGGGTTCAAAAAAGGTTTGGATAAGTTCTTGGAGGAGAAGTCCATTAACGGCTATTAATCAAGTTTACTTAGGGAATAGCCACTGCTATTAATTGCATCAGTAACATGGGATCTTCTTAGTGTTTGGGTAATTGCCAGGTTCTTGTGGCCTGGTTTAGCCTCTGTTGGAAACAGGATGCTGGGCTTGATGGATCCTTGGTCTGACCCAGCATTGCAATTTCTTATGTTCTTATCTTCTTATGATCCATGGTCGTCAACAAATCTTTTCCATTGGAAACAATTTAATAGAACTAGGGGTCATGAATTGAAACTCCAGGGAGGAAGACATAGAACCAATGTCAGGAAATATTTCTTCACTAAGAGGGTGGTGGATGCCTGGAATGCCCTTCCGGAGGAAGTGGTGAAGACTAAAACTGTGAAGGATTTCAAAGGGGCATGGGATAAACACTGTGGATCCCTAAAGGCTAGAGGATGGGAATAAATAAAAAAGCTTGGGGGTAACCTGCCCCGAGCGGCAGTTACTAGCCTTAACAGGAACATGGGGGTAACCTGCACGGAGCAGGAGTTACTACCTTGGGAAGCTTGCTGGGTAGACTGGATGAACCATTTTGGTCTTTTTCTGCCATCATTACTATGTTACTATTTTACTATATGTGGCGAGTTACGTGACTATACTCATGTATCTTGTGCGCATGCTACCCAATCTTGAACTGACTACATATTACTTTCATAGCATAGTTTTTCTAGAGTGATTTCAGCAACTATAGGTCCCTTAAAGATATCAGATCATGCTGTGATATGGGTAGTTTTACAGTGGAATGTACAATGGGATGTTGTCTGAAACTATGTCCTGCTTATCTTTATGAGAATACTTTTTTCAAGGAAATTTTAATAAAAATATGTAAAGAGTGCAAAGAGTTTAATCAGGGGCATCAAAGTAAACTCTGCCTTATATTGGGAATCAGCAAAAGCAGTAAAGTGGGGAGAAGTGATTTCTTTTGTGGCCAAATATAGGAGAAATTTAGATAAAAATATCATTGGTTGGAAAAAGAAGTTAGGAAGGCTATAATGCACTTGGCTAGAACACACACATCAGAGGCGAAAGCTATCTATATTGCAGTGCAAGTTGTGTTAAATTCACTAATTCATCAATATATGAAGAAATCTATGTTTTATTTTAAATTTCAGTTACACCAATATGGGAATAAGTCCTGTAAAATGATGGCTTCTTTGATTAAGAGGGATGAGGGTCAACAATTTATAGCTGCGATCAAGGAGCGGGATGGGATTGTAGTCAATTCAAAGAAGCAAATACATGATGTATTTTTAAGATTTTTCAGGCATCTCCAGTCCAAAGAGGTGAAAGATCCAGATTCCATGAAGCAATAACTTTATAAAATTGGTTTGCCACAACTTATAGAAGCCCAGATTAGTAAACAGAATGCGCCAGTGGTAGTTCAGGAGATTTAGTATGGTATTCAGCAAGATAAACTGTACAAGATGCCAGGGCCAGATGGATTTGGGGGCAAATATAAGTCGATCAGTGGGCAGGTGATAGCTCCGCTAGCAGCTGTCTATGTAAAAGCCATAGAAGAGGGTACTTTTCAATATGATGACAACTGAGCACTGATCACATTAATTCCCAAACTTGGTAAAGATATCTATAAACCCGAATCATAAAGGCCTTATATCGCTCTTAAATATTGACTTGAAACTGTTAGCTAGAATAATGGCTGAGAGGCTAGTTCTTTTGCTAGATAATCAGATGGGTTTTGTATGAAATAGGCATTCAGTGGTGAATATTGGAGGATATTGGCTTCTTTGACCGGGGGATGGTCGAATGTAGACTTGTTGCTTATCAGCTTCGATGCAGAAAAGGCATTCGATCGTGTAGATTGGACATACTTGTTTGTGGTTTTGGAAAGGATGGGGATGATGGGAACTTTTATGCAAACGATTCAACTGTTTTATTCAGCCACCAGAGCTGCCCTCTTGATCAATGGAGCATGAATGGAGGAATTTGAACTTCAGCAATGAACTTGACAGGGGTACCCATTATCTCCCCTTTTGTTTCTTCTTTCTCTAGAACCTCTGTTACGGTGGATTGATTTTACGCCAGAGGTGAAGGAGGTTAAAATGGGAGATACAGAGTTTAAGATCGCTGCTTTTGCAGATGATATGTTGGTGGATATTACTAGTCCTGTCAAATCCCTAAAAGCTCTGATAAGGGAGTTTTCTACATTTGGTTTTTTTTGGGGGCTTAAACTAAACTTAGATAAATCTGAGCCCAAGGCTACTTCGGCATTGGTTAGGACTCTTTGGGGCCAGGATTTTCCTTTATGATGGGCAGGGGACTCTTTTTGATATTTAGGAATTACTCTCCCTTCAGATATCACTAAACATTATCAATTTAATGTCCCACCTTTGATTGTGCATATGAAAGCTAAATTGGGCCAATGGCAAAATCTTCCCGTCTCTTTAGCTGGTAGGGTTAATTTATTTAAAATGGTCCTTTTTCCAAAATAGTTACATATGCTACAGTTATTACCAATCTATTTTCTCAAAATGGATTTCAAGGTGATCTACCGGGTTTTCTCTGGATTTTTGTGGCAGGGGCATAGACCAAGATTGAGTATAAATCAGTTAATGGGTCCCTGGGAAAAGGATGTTATTGGACTCCTGGATTTGGAGGGATATAATAGGGCATGTCAGCGAAGGCACCTTAAGGACTGGCTCTGGGAAACAGATTATTATACTCCTTTGAGTATGGAAAAGCACTTCATTTCACAACTACATCTTTTTTTTTTCTACATACAAGCAGGACAGACTTGCTGTCCTTAGGGGGATCTTATTTTGATGGTGAGAAAACCTTGGTGGAATCTGTGTGCACAATTGGGGAATTACTCAGAAATTTCTTCTTATTTCCCGATTCAGGGTAACCAATCCTTTCTCCCTGGGATGCAGTCTAGAGTTTTTGATCTGCGGAAGACCAAAGGTATCACTCAGCTCCGGCAGGTGGTGGATGAGGCTAGGTAGATGATATCCTTTTGAGACCTACATCTGGAATTTGATTTAACACTTAAGGATACTTTTACCCATTTGCAGCTTTGTCACTATTTTCATAGTTTAGTGCCAATATGGAGACTTTTTGTGAACAAGTGGAAGATTTTTGCAAATTGGTTTACTAGAGAACATGGATTTCCAGGTTATTAAGGCATTGTTGAATATGCACCCACCTTTGGCTTTAAATTCTCTGATAAGAGGAGCAGCAGATACCAATGGGTCTTACCCAAGAGTTTTAAGCATATTAAGATGCTGATAGCTAATGTGGGATTGATGCTATAAAGCTGGTTTTGTATGTAAAAAATGTAAAAGAGATCATGTGATGTTGGGTCATGTCTTCTGGACATGTGATGTAATTACCAAATTCTGGGATTCAATTAAAGCTTTTTTGAGCAAATTCTGGGTCAAAATATCTCTTTCCTGCCAGAGAGAGTCTTATTTGATGACCTTGCCTTGTTCTAAATTCATGGTAAAGGTAACAGGCTACTAATACATAAAGCTTGTCTGATAGGGAAAAAGAGTATTCTCAGGGTATGAAAAGATGAGAAAGTCCTTTCTTTTTGGGGATGGAGGAATACCTTTCATAATTTAACATTAATGGAAAAAACAGCAACTGGTTTGACGATTAAGTGTCGATGGATTTTTCTGGAGGTTTGGGATCATATCTTCAAACCTTGCCTGTCAAGGACCAAAGTGTAGTGTTAAATGATTTGTCCATATGAGGAAGCTTTGCAACTTTACTAAAATTGGGGACTGGGGTTTGCCATGTGTAAGATTGTTATTGATAATGCTCCGAACTGATGTTTTGCTATGCCATATGATACTTTACTTCATTGTTTGTATCTCAATTGTCCTTTTCTCTCGAATGTAATAGCTTAGCAGCTGGTAATGGGTAGGTTTGGGGATGGGAGGGAGGGAATGGGAAGAGGGGGTGGAAAAATTGTTTCAGGTCACATGTGGCATGTGTAAGTGTCACCACATGCTGCATTTGTGCTGCTGAATTCTTCAATAAAAAAGTTTAAATTAATTACTCAAAATCTCAGAGGACAACCATATGGGCCCGAAGACCAAGTCCCATAGGCACATTGTCTAAGTCTTTTAAGTACCTAGCAATGCCCCTGGGAATGCTGTATAATTTCAAAGTGGTCATATCCTGTAATTTAGGGATATCTTAAGATTTAGGAGTGATTGTACTTGTAATTTGGGGGGTAGGTAGGGTAGGAGTAGTTATTCAGGGTAATTTCAGGTGTATCATATCTTTAAATTCAGAGTTACAAATCTATGTGTTCCTTCTCTGTTAGTGTTGTACCCTTCTGTGGGGGTCTTTCAGGGAGTTCTGCAGTTTATGAGCCGCTAGGCCCCCCAGCAGGGCTCAAGAGAGAGGCTTTGAGTGAAGAACCTGCACCTTGACTGAGCTACAGAGACATTAACTGGTGACTTAAAAGTTTTTTCCTTTCAAGGCTAAATATTGCTACTAGGGGTGTGCATTCGGATTGACCGCATTAGTAAAACGCAACTCATATTTTTTTTTTACTTAAAAAATTGATTCGACATAAACGATCGGATTTCCCACATATCGAACATAGATATGTTCGATATGTGGGAAATCGCAATTGTTGAGCCAAAATAAAAATATAAACCCCCTCACCCTCCTTAATCCCCCCCCCCCCCCCGACTTACCACAACTCCCTGGTGATGGAGCGAGGAGTGAGGACGCCATTTCTGCAATCCTTGGCGAGAAGCATGTGACGTCAGCGGCACGTCGAGTGACGCCGGCGTCACGTGATTCCCGGCTCGTTCGCGCCGGACGGCTCGTTCGGCCCAAAAAGAACTTTTGGCCAGCTCGATCACCAGGGAGTTGTGGTAAGTCTGGGGGGGGGATTAAGGAGGGTGAGGGGGTTTAAATTTTTTTTTTGCACATATGTACATATACCCAACTCATTGGATTTTTTTTATGTCCATATTGGCCGCAAGTGGGACCCCCTTTCGGACATAAAAAATATGAACATAAAATTTTGCTCTGCACATCCCTAATTGCTACAGTGTCTACACCCGCAGAAGAGCATTCTAGCCTAGCCTCCCTGACTTCTGGTTTGCCAGATTCTACTCTTGCTTTCATCTGTTTCCCATACATTTATCTTTTGAGCAGCTACTTTATAAGAAATTGTGTCAATAGATTAACAACTCCTTTCCAGTGCTGAGCTGCATCCCTGCCAAAAAATAAAAATGCTGCATTTAAATTGACTGTATATTTACAAGTGCAGACTTAGATAGCAATATATAAAATTAGTTACAGAAAATCTGTCAGAATCTGGACCCATGGAAAATGTTACTTCTCTTGCTCAGAGCCAAACATGTCTGTGATGTGAGGATTTGATGTTTCAGCTCTCAGAGACAGCAGGAAAAGCAGAACAGCAACAAAAGACAAGTATGCAAGGAGAGGGCTTATAAGGTGCACAATCCAATGGCAAAAATGCCTTGATTATAGGGGGGAAAAGGAATCCAGGAACTGCAGCCTAGGCCCGAGCATGACACCAGGGTCTTGGAAGAGGCAGGGGGTTGAAGTTGGGGCCTCGGCCAAGACCACCCAAAATTAAACAAAAACTTACCTTTATCCGTTGGGAATCCAGTGAAGGCTGGGTCCCGATACTGGGGCCTGGGTCCAGACCGAGGCCCAACAGCATGACCCCAGTGAACTGTGTCATTTGACTTGCAAGTGCTGAAGGATGAAGAGCACCAAGAAGAGGCTCCTAGGCTTGGGCTCGACCCTGGGCCAAGGCCCAGGCATTGGGACCTGGCCTAGGGTCATGGGTCCGGGCCAAGGCCAAGGCCCCAGTGTCAGGGCTGGATCTGCGTCGAGACCCAGCCTCTGGGTCGGGTGACAGTGTCGGGCCTGGGTTTGGGCCGAAGCCCCGGCGTTGGGCCTAGGCTGAAGCCGGCGAATCCCCACCAGACCAGGTAAGGGGGAACCGGGGGAGGATCCCAGCCCCGGCATTTTCTCAGGTGGGCGGGAGGCCCCTTGGAAGCCTCTTTTTCATTATTTGGCCATTTGGGGTTGTTGATTTTTTTTACGTGTTTGATTTGTGGTTTTTTTCTCATGAATGAAAATGAATCAAACAATCCACAAACCGAAATTCTGGAAAAAAAAAATACTCCCAAAATGAACCAAAAACAAAAACACATTTTTTTTTCTCCTGTATAAACTGCATATATTAAGTTAAACACCAGTTGAATAATTGTAGCCCAGAAGTGGGTGAACCTTGTGGGATTTGCAGTCTGGGAGACTTCCAGTGGGCAGGTACCAGAGGTTGAGTCTTTGCTGCAGAGATGAAGGGAAGGCCTTGCCAGATAACCAAACTTTTGACTTTTTGTCCAGAAGGTAACCAGGCAAAGCACTAGGGCTGTCTGATTCCATACTTTAGGGGCAGAGCAGCTGAATGTGCAAAGTCCTGAGCATGTTAGCCTAGCTGAAGCCACTGCAGGAAGGATAAAACATTTTGTTGGGAGGATCAAAATTCCCTCAGAGGGTTTAGGAGAGAAGAAGTTGGGAAAAATATTCAGGGGTGAATTGATTTACACATTTGAAGATAGGGAGGATAACTTTCAAACAACTGCATATGGTGGAATGTATGCATTTATGTGGCCATGTATAGCTTTACCATAGTATTTTAAAACATACACATATTGCATATGTACAAACATATATCCCTAGGTAGTCCCAAACTCTGGAACACCCTCCCAACCGAACTTAGAACACAGCAAAATTTAAAAACCTTCAAAAAAAGAACTAAAAACCTGGATGCTTACCAAAGCCTATCAAAGCACCCAATGACTCTCAGATATTATTTCTCTCCTACTGGCCCTATGCAAACATCTGGAACCAAAGCAAGCACGTAATACAACACATAACTGAAACTGTATAGTTTGACATCCGAACTACGTTTATAAAGTCTACAATATATATGTTAACAATCGCATGAATCTTTTGGAAACTCTGTTAACTTTGTAAACCGTTGTGATGGCGAAACCGAACGATGGTATATAAAACACGATAAATAAATAAAATAAATAAATAAATATAAAACATGCGTATATTTACCCCACAACATATGCATGTATGTAGGCCAACACACAAATACATGCAATGCATTGAACCCACACATATCAATACATTGAATAAGCCTACTTTACCCACCTATTTAAAAAATGTAGGCACGTATATGTTACATGCAAAAATAAAGTAAGACTTACATAAATCAGGAATTACAAATATAAATCAGTGTATTTTAAAACACGTGTTTGTTTTACTCTTTATTTGTAAGACAGACAAATGCAAAATAATACAAAGCTCAGCATGTTACCAATACAGGCTCCACTGAAATACCATGAATATACAGCTCTTATGAGTACGGTTCAAAGTGAACTCCAACAGTTCCACTTTACTTAAGCATGTTCATTCCCATTAATTAAACTCTGGAATTTGTTGCCAGAGGATGTGGTTAGTGCAGTTAGTATAGCTGTGTTTAAAAAGGATTGGATAAGTTCTTGGAGGAGAAGTCCATACCTGCTATTAAGTTCACTTAAAGAATAGCCACTGCCATTAGCAATGGTAACATGGAATAGACTTAGTTTTTGGGTACTTGCCAGGTTCTTATGGCCTGGATTGGCCACTGTTGGAAACAGGATGCTGGGCTTGATGGACCCTTGGTCTGACCCAGTATGGCATTTTCTTATGTTCTTATGTTCTTATGATGGAGAATGTGGTGGCGGACAGTCTGTCGAGCCTTCTGACCCCACGAGTGGTCCCTGAAACAAGAAGTGGCAGATCGGATCTTCTGCCTCTGGGTGACCCCGGACGTGGATCTGTTCACATCCTCCACTTTCCCTGGTGCTGAAGACTCTCCTGAAACTTCGACAGAACAGGGGAACTATGATTCTTATAGCCACTCATTAGCCGAGGCAGATCTGATTCGCGCTCTTGCGGGATCTCGCCCTCTGGGAGCCAATCAGTCTGGGGACCTCCCAGACCTCATCACGTAGGATTGGGGGACTCTGCACCATCTCAACTTCCAGGCCTTGTCCCTGAATGCCTGGATGTTGAAAGGTTGATTTTGCAGCGACAACCTCTCTGATGAGGTGTCTCAAGTCCTGGTAGATTCCAGAAAGCCTACCACTAAGAAGTCTTATTACCTGAAATGGAAAAGGTTTTCCATATGGTGTGAGCATTTTCCTGCTCTACACCAAAGGAGCTTGATTACCTACTGCACCTTTCAGACTCTGGCTTAAAGACCAACTCTGTTAGGGTGCATCTGACTACAATCAGTGCCTACCACCGGGTGGTGGATGGTTTGCCCATCTCGGTGCAACCCATTGTGGGGCACTTTAAGCAGGGCCTACTTTAGCTGAAGCCTCTCCTGAGGCCTCCCGCAGAGTCCTGGGACCTCAATGTGGTGTTAAGAACATAAGAACATGCCATACTGGGTCAGACCAAGGGTCCATCAAGCCCAGCATCCTGTTTCCAACAGTGGCCAATCCAGGCCATAAGAACCTGGCAAGTACCCAAAAACTAAGGGCTAGATTTTAAAAGCCCTGCGCGCATAAATCCTCCCGGATTTATGCGTGCAGGGCACTCGCACGGAGGCGCGCCTATTTTGCATAGGCCGCCGGCACGCGCAAAGCCCCGGGATCTGCATAAGTCCCGGGGCTTCGTAAAAGGGGCAGGAGGGGGCGTGTCCGTGGGCATGTCCAGGGTCAGGGGGCGGTCTGGGGCTGGTCCGGGGGTGTGGCGATGGTTCGGGGGCGGGCCGGGAGGGCGGTCCCAAGTCCCCCGGCACTGCGACCTGTGCCAGGCGATGCGAGGCTGCGCATGTAGGTTACGCCTGCTTCAAGCAGGCGTAACTTGCCCAACAAAGGTAAGGCGGGGGGGATTTAGGTAGGGCCGGTGGGTGGGTTAGGTAGGGGAAGGGAGGGGAAGGTGGGGGGACGTGGAAGGAAAGTTCCCTCCGAGGCCGCTCCGATTTCGGAGAGGCCTCGGAGGGAACGGAGGCAGGCTGCGCGGCTCGGCGCGCGCAGGCTGCCGATTTTGCGCAGCCTTGCGCACGCCAACCCCGGATTTTATAAGATACGCGCGGCTACGCACGTATCTTATAAAATACGGCATGCTTTTGTTTGTGCCGGTTGCACGAACAAAAGTACGCGCGTGTGTACTTTTTAAAGATCTACCTCTAAGTCTATTCCATGCTACTGCTGCTAGTAATAGCAGTGGCTATTTTCTCAGCTCATGAAAACTCCTTTTGAGCTGCTGCATTCTTGTGATCTCGAATACCTGACCTGGAAGGTCATGTTTTTGGTCGTGGTCACATCAGCACGCAGAGTCAGTGAGCTTTAGTCCTTAGTGACATACCCACTCTACAGGAAATTCTTTCATGACAGGGTGGTTCTGAGTACGCACCCTAAGTTCCTGCCCAAGGTGGTGACAGATTTCCATCATCATGCCCACCTTTTTTTCCAAGCCTTATTCGCACTAGGGTGAATGGGCTCTACACAGTCGAGAGCCTTAGCCTTCTACTTTGATTAAACAGCAAGCCATAGGCAGTCTCCTCAACTCTTCATCTCTTTTGACAAGAATAGTTTGGGAGTTGCTGTTGCTAAGCAGATAGTGTTCAACAGGCTGGCAGATTGCATCTCCTTTTACTATACCCAGATGGGACTGTAGCTTAAGAACATAACATAAAAAACTGCCATGCTGGGTCAGACCAAGGGTCCATCAAGCCCAGCATTCTGTTTCCAACAGATGCCATACCAGGCCACAAGAACCTGGAAATTACCCAAACACCAAGAAGATCCCATGCTACTGATGCAATTAATAGCAGTGGCTATTCCCTAAGTAAACTTGATTAATAACAGTTAATGGACTTCTCCTCCAAGAACTTATCCAAACCTTTTTTGACCCCAGCTACACTAACTCCACTAACCACATCCTCTGGCAACAAATTCCAGAGCTTAATTGTGCGTTGAGTGAAAAAGAATTTTCTCCAACTAGTCTTAAATGTGCTACTTGCTAACTTCATGGAATGCCCCCTAGTCCTCCAATTATCCGAAAGTGTAAATACCCGATTCACATCTTGGGGGCCATGTCAAGGCTCATTCTGTCAGAGCCATGGCAATTTCAGTGGTCCACTTGAAAGCGGTCCCCATGGATGAGATCTGCAAGGCTGTGATGTGGAGTTCTCTCCACACTTTTGCCTCTCACTACTGTCTGGACAGGGATGGCCAACGCGATAGCAGCTTTGCCCAGACTGTTCTTCGGAATCTCTTTCAGCTGTAAAACCCAGCTCTTCCTACCTACGGCCCTTTTTTCGAGTTCAGGCTATCTCCCTCTGTTACCAACAGCACCTCTGTTGTTGTGCCCGTTGGCACGTGGTTAGGTGTCTGTTGGTTTGTTTTGTCTTCAGGGCCAGCCCGTAGCTAGGGATTCACCCATGTATGAGGACTACCATCCTGCTAGGAGAAAGCAGAGTTGCTTACCTGTAACAGGTATTATCCTAAGACAGCAGGATGTTAGTCCTCACGAAACCCAACAGCAACCCCACGGAGTTGGATTTCTCCTATATTTGTTATTTTATTTTTTCGTAATTCTATGTTACAAGACTAAAGAGGGACCCCACATGCACACATAGATAGTGGCATGTTGGGCATGCTCAGTGTGCTAGAAACTTTGACATGTGTTTTCCATGCCGGGCTCCATCAGATGATGTCACTAATGTGTGAGGACTAACATCCTGCTGTCCTAGGAGAACACCTGTTACAGGTAAGCAACTCTGCTTATCAGTGTTTCTCAACCTTTCAAAATACACCTACATTAACAAAAGTATTGTGTGGCACACCTGCCTCCATGAAGCAGGCAGTGTAGACATAGAAAGAACTCATATGGCCAAAAGAAGAGCTACAAATGCACTGAATGTATCACCAATATTTCTTCCAAATTTTAAAACAAAGGAAGTGAAGGAAGCAAAGACTTTCATGATACTCAGCTCCCACAGAACGGAGAAGTTGGTGTGGTGTGGGCAGCTGGCTACTGCTGCTCACAGCACATCATGCGTCAAATCAAGTGTTTGAAAAACTTGAAAATGAGGAGGTGCTGCCAGCACTATCAGGCGAATACAGTCTGAGTGCACCGTTAGCCCCCGTTTGGCCGCACGTTTTCAATGCGCTATTTTTATCCCTTATACAGTAAAGGGTAATAGCATGTGGAAAACGTGCAGCCAACCCCACCCCCCGCCCCAAAACTAATAGCACTCATCACATGCAAATGCATGTTGATGAGCCTATTAGCTATTCACCCGCAATACAGAAAGCAAAATGTGCAGCCAAGCCCAAAGACAGGCGTTAACCATTGACAGCTCCAGGTAAGTGTACAGAAAAGCAGAAAAAACTAGGGGTGTGCATTCGGTCCCTACGTATTGGCAATCCGCAATGGATGTGGCCATATTCGTTGAATTCGTGGGGAAGCGAAACGTATCGCAATTCCCCACGAATACACAAATCTTCGCCGAATTATTCGGCCGCCTAAAGAAACCAATTTAAACAAACCCACCACCCTCCTGACCCCCCCAAGACTTACCAAAACTCCCTGGTGGTCCAGCGGGGGTCCGAGAGCCATCCCCTGCACTCACATAAATAAATTAAGTCAGAGGGTACACAGAAAAGCAGTTTTTACTGCTTTTCTGTGCACTTTCCCGGTGCCGGCAGAATCTAGCACATACCTTTGGGTCGGCGCTAATTTCTTAAAGTAAAATGTGCGGCTTGGCTGCACATTTTGCTTACTGAATCGCGCTGGAATACCTAATAGGGCCATCAACATGCATTTGCATGTTGCGGGCGCTATTAGGTTCAAGGGGGTTGGATGCGCGTTTTGGACGCGCTATTACCCCTTACTGAATAAGGGGTAAAGCTAGCGCGTTCAAAACGCGCATCCAAATGCCGGCTAACAGTGCGCTGTATCGGCCCGTAAGCTTGTAAACTTCTTGAAACATGTTAGTAATTTGACATTGGAATAAAAATTCTAAATTTTACTCTTCAAAGTGGCTGGTCAGGGGTGCAAACTTAATTTTTAATAGGCCTGGTAGAGGAGAGGGAAATTGAGGGACCCCCCTCAAGCTACACTGCAGATCTCATTTATACCTCAGCCACCGTAGCAGGAACAGAAGTCTTACCATATAGGGTGGTTAACATTTTCCTGAATGGCATGCAGAATATTGTCTTAAATAAAAAGACAATGCCCAATGGAAGAGCCCTGCTTTGTAGCAGGAATAGAGGTAGATGGAGACCAGAGAATAACATGTTACTTGCTCTTCCTACGTTCAGAGCGGAGTACAGTAGAACATACATAATTGTTAAAGAATAAATGAGAACATAAAACAACTCAGCACCCATATAATAAAATATAACAAACAAAAACATGATAGTATTGTTTATTCTGTCAGCTTTTAGTCATCCCTAAGGTTGGTAAGTTGCTTATCTGAAAAGGGTCTTAGGTGAACCTAAACGAAGAAAAAGGATGTCCTCTATTTTATACTTCTGTTTTGCAGCACCACACACCCAAAAATGTGTCTGCACCCTTTGCTTTCTTACTGAGGGTGCTCCACCTACCATCAACACCAGAGGATCAGATACAGGGCTGCAGTGATGTTCCTGAAGGGCTGACAGAACAAGGATTTCAGCACTCAGAAAAGAACTGCTGAGAGATTCAGACACCTTCAATATTTTTCATTTGGCAATACCCCAGCTATAAACGTTTTGCAAAAACAAAGCCCCTGAGTCGCCCACAGATCAAAAATTAAGATTCCCAGCTAACACAGAAACATGTTTCTTTCTTCTTCAGAAATGTGTGCAGTCATGCCAGATGATGGATGTCGTGACAATTCATGGACATCTGTAAATTTTGCTATGGATTTCAAGTAGGCCATGGATACTTGTGGGTTGCTACCAATTGCTGACCATTTTCAAGGACCTATTGATTGGAGATAAAAACAAAATTAAAAGGGTTTAGTTATACAAGCCTTAATGTGGACAGTGTATAAAAAATTTAAAAGCTTACCTGCCTCTCCCTCCCATGGCTTTCTGAAGTGGGAGAGGGGAAACAGAGAATGAATGCTGGCACAGCAGTCAGAAGGAGGCAGCATCCCTCCACCACAGAGAGGCTTTTCCTTCCTCCCGCAGTCCCTCAATCTTTAGGATGGGGTCAGCCTGTAACGAGCGTTGTGTTGCTTCCGTGGCCGTAGCCATCAACCACAGCAGTGAAGAAAGAGGCTTCTGCGCTGCTCGAAATAGTGCACGGAGGGCAGGAGTGGCCATGTGGAGAAAGCCTCAGCCAAGCCTGCCTGCCCAGAGATGATGATATCACCCAGCACCTCTTAAAGGGGCCAGGTCACAGGCACCGCAGGGGCAGGTAGAGAAAATAAAAGGAAAATAAAAAGGGAGAAAAGGAATTCATGGCAGGTAAACCAGTGCAGCCCCCAAGAAAAAACAATTTAAGGTAAGTGTTTGGGCAATACTGATTGATGGAATGGCTAGTTCATGCCCACATGTGCAAGGATGTTTTGGCACATTTTCATGGCCTAGGAAAGCCCCTGTGCCAGGGACTCCGGTGTAGGCAGAAATCCAGTCAAGGTTCTCCCTGCAGCTCTCAGTATCCCCTGTAGCAAGCCCAAAAGCTTGCTAGCCCTTTGGCTTCTGTAATGATTTGCCCAACATAGGGACACTACGAAGTGAGATGACCAAACCCTGGGACCCTTGTTATGGACAGCGCAGCTACTTTAAAAGATTATAGAAATTAAATAGAAGTGGCTGGCACCTGCTCCCAGTCATTAAGATGAGTGAGAGTGGCAGCGCCAGGGAAAGTTAAGAGATTTTAAAAGTAGTACTACTTTGGGTGACATCAGCAGAGCAAGGATCTGCTCTCTGAAGGATGAGGATTTCCATGTGGAAATTTGAGCAGACATCAGGAGGATTTTGGAGGAGGCAGAAGTGCTGATCATCAGCTCTGCCAGACTCCAAAAGATTTTGGGGGGAGCCAGCCTGCACCCGAAGGTAACAGACTCAGGAACCAGTAACACTTCTGTTACTGTGTCCCTGAGGAGATTGGAAGAAGGAAGAAAAAAAACAAAGGAATTTGATTCCACAATGACTCCTCTGCCCTGCTTAAGGTGAAAAGAGGGGAGTGTGAAGTTTGGGAAATTGTGGAAAAGTCAATGCTGTTCCCCTGAAAAATTAGACAGGAAATGTTTGAATGGCTGTTGTTGTTTTCAATAACTAGATAAAACAGTTTCACCAAGCCGCCAGACACCCTCACTAGAAAGACTCTTAGCAGTGGAAGATACTCCATGCCAGAGAGGCAGGCTTTGTTATTTTGGTAACGCCAGGTAGTATGTACCTCCCCGAAGATTGATGCCAATTGAGGAAGGCCTAATGCCAGTGGCCTCAGGACCCATCACCAGAGGAGACAGTTGCCAAGCCAGAGACCATCACAAAGCGACAGATAGAGCTTGTACTTCAAGACCCAGAGATGACAGATAAGTGTGTGCCCAGATCTCTGGGAGACACACACTAGGGGTAGCCAGACTAGTAATCGTCGAGCCAAAGTTACTGAGCTCAGTATGAAAGTAACACCAAGAGACAGACAAGACACAACAAACACACAGCAAAAAAGGGGATACTTACTGGTTTAGAAGAGCCTGAAAGAGAAAATACCATAAAGACTCAATTTCTTAAGGTGCAAATTTGAAAGGCTGGTCACAACAAACAAGTAATATTTATCTGACTTATAGTTGGTTCAAGTTCAAAGTTCTGGAAAAAAAAAAAAGAGAAAAAATAATTGTTAAAATTGTTTCTAAAGTACTTTAATGCTGGAAAAAAATATTTGAATCTTGAAAAATTTCAAATTGTTAACTAAGTATGTCTATCAAAAAGAAAAAAGTATTGTTTTGAAAATACATGTTGAAGGAACTTGAATAGTTGTTATATTGTTTATTGCAATTCCTAATTCTTTTCTTTTTAGATAAGTAAAAATTGTTTAAACCCTTTATTAAGGAATTGGTTATTTCAGAAGTTTCCAGATAACATCCTCACTTAGGACAGTTATCTGAAATGTATCTTTGCTTCCCCTCCCTACTCCCGGGAGACTTTGCTGGGTGGGTTCAGGACCCCATTTTTGTACAGGGGACCCAGTTGGGAAGAAGGCATCAAACAGTTCCACCTGTGAGGTTCCATCTAGTGATCTTGCAACACAGCCCACCTCACACCTCGGCCATGTCAGCAGGAAGCACTGCTTAGATTAATATTATAGAGCAAGCCAGGTAGGCATGGCGTATGTCTCCCCGTTGTATGTCCAGGGAATCCCCTGTATCTCTTTGCAGTGCAATGAGTTCAGGAGGGCAATTTTCTAAACGATGGATGTATACAGTTAAAAAGTATAATACCCAGCTTAACCAGCTGTCTGGAAACCGCCCTCCTTCAACGTGGCTACAAGTCCACACTTTTTTTTTTCCACAATGGGCATATGTTTAGCCACATGGAAAAGAGGATTACTGGAGCATGATTAGGTCAGGGGAGGGAAATAACATGCGTAGATGGCATTTTCAAATCTACATGCATTATCCTCCATGAATAAAGTGCTTGCAGAGAAAGCAGATGCAAGTGTCTGCAGGTTGTCTGTACCCATGAAAGTTCTTGTGTACCTTATGTTCTTATTTTTCAAAGCCAAAGTGTGCATGCTCTATTCCTTTCAAAATTGGTACAAAGTCCACAGGTCAAAAGTAGCCACCCGACTTTGTCCCAGCGTGGACAGTTTGAAAACTGTCCTCTCTATGTAAATTCAAGGTTTTTATTCATTCTCTGTGGCATTTTTTATTTTCACCCTGTAGTTTAGGGATGTGCAGAGGGACGCCATACGTTGCATTCATGATTCGGATTCGTTGGGGAGCAGATATGTTGCATTCGGCCGTATGGCGCCCGATGCGTTAATACGGCGATTTCTATTCGTGTCCCAGCTAAAATTAAAATTAACTACAACCCCCCACCCTCCTGACCCCCCCCAAGACTTAACAAAACTCCCTGGTGGTCCAGCGGGGAGTCCGGCACCATCCCCTGCACTCTCACACCCTCGGTACCGGTTTCATCATGGCGCCGATAGCCTTTGTCACAGGGGCTACCGGTGCTATTTGTCAGCCCCTGTCACATGGTAATTGGCGCCATCTTGTGCTCCTACCATGTGACAGGGGCTGACCAATGGCACTGGTAGCCCCTGTGACATAGTATGGGCAAAGGCTATCGGCGCCATTTTGAGTACTGGCATCGGACGGCTGGCATGCAGGAGGTCACTCCGGGACCCCCGTTGGACCCCCAGGGACTTTTGGCCAGCTTGGGGGGCCTCCAGACCCCCACAAGACTTGCCAAAAGTCCAGCGGGGGTCCGGGAGCGACCTCCTGCACGCCGGCCGTCCGATGCCAGTACTCAAAATTGCACCGATCGCCTTTGCCCTCACTATGTCACAGGTACCAACGGTCGGCCCCTGTGACATTGTGAGGGCAAAGGCGATCTGCTGCCAGTATTCAAAATGGCGCCGATCACCTTTGCCCTCACTATGTCACAGGGGCCGACCATCGGTACCTGTGACATAGTGAGGGCAAAGGCGATCGGCGCCATTTTGAGTACTGGCATCGGACGGCCGGTGTGCAGGAGGTCACTCCCGGACCCCCGCTGGACTTTTGGCAAGTCTTGTGGGGGTCAGGAGGCCCCCCCAAACTGGCCAAAAGTCCCTGGGGGTCCAACGGGGGTCCCGGAGCGACCTCCTGTACTCCAGCCGGCCGATGCCAGTACTCAAAATGGCGCCGATAGCCTTTGCCCATACTATGTCACAGGGGCTACCGGTGCCATTGGTCAGCCCCTGTCACATGGTAGGAGCACAAGATGGCGCCGATGGCCATGTGACAGGGACTGACCAATGGCACCTGTAGCCCCTGTGACAAAGGCTAGCGGCGCCATGATGAAACCGGCACCGAGGGTGTGAGTGCAAGGGATGGCTCCCGGAAACCCCGCTGGACCACCAGGGAGTTTTGGTAAGTCTTGGGGGGGTTCAGGAGGGTGGGGGGTTTGTTTAAATTTTTATTTAGGCGGCCGTATAATTCGGGGAAGATTCGTGTATTCGTGGGGAATCGCGATACGTTTCGCTTCCCCACGAATACTACGAATAGTGTAATATACGTTGCGGATCGCCAATACGGCGAAAACGAATGCACACCCCTACTGCAGTTTCCTCCTCTTCCTTTGGGCTTCTTGCCAATTGGACCCTAGGTTGGGATCCAGCACCATCAGCCTTCTTCTGACACTAGCTGGGGATTTTTTCCCTATATTTTATATCCCCTCGCAACTTCCTTTAAGTCCAGACATTGCCGTGACAGTCCATGCACCCTGCAGTCATGGGCCTTTTATTTAGCTACTAGGTGTCACCGTTGCATGATGACTATGCTTCCTTTAGCCCTGGCTGACCTGGGTGGCAGAAGACCTGAACCAGGAGGTGAAACCAGGTTCCTTTTCACACTGCCACTGAACATTCGGGCTGGCCCCTTGTTATGTTTTTCTCTCTGGTCTAGTGTCAGCTGCATCTCACAATGCAGGCTCCCTCCTGTCCGATGCAAGGACCACTCAGTCTGTGGCAGATGAACGTTGACAGCTGCCTGGGTATCCCACCAGTTGTGCTTGAGCTGCTCCACTTTCCTGCTGGCCACCAACATATTACTGACATTCTCTGCGATGCTCTCCCAGATCTTCCTCTTCACCTTGATTGGTGTCTTCTGACCAGAGAGTGCAGTGTGCTTTTCACAGACCCACCACACTAGAAGAGTACATCACACTGCGCACCACCGCTTCTCCCACTGCCCCCACCGCTTCTCCTCCAGCTGTTGACTTCTGGTTTCTGCCTGTTCTTCGCTATTGGATGAGTGCAGCCCTGGATTTGTCAATAAGCATCCACTATGCCTGTTCCTAGGGCGGCAAACATTTAGGGGCAGCAGACTGGCTAAGATTTGCTACCTTCCAGCTCTATTAGATCTCATTCAGCAGAGAACTGCCCTCGGCCTCTGCTACCCTGTAACAGACACTCACAGAAGGGGAGGGGGGGGGTGAGGGTTAAGGCACCAAAAATGCCTAGGGATGGAAAAATCCTGAATCTGTCCCTAGATGAGTGGTGTGGGTCCCTACTTCTTGGGCACTATTCCCACTCCCAGCTCCCATCCTGCCTCCTTTTCCCCTGTTCTGGGATCTCCACCTGCCTTCTTTTCCTCCCCTCTCTAGCTGCAGCCCTCTATCTCATGCACTCCTCCTGCCCCCATCTCCCCTCCCTGGCTACGCTCAACTGATTCACGCTCATGAGCATGACACTCTTCCTCTGCACTCCATCACCATTCGCCTGCCTGTCACAAACATCTTCTCCCCCACTCACTCCCCCTCTATCACGCTCCTTTCTGACCTCAGCCACGAACATCCACTCCGCTCTTTCAGGAACCTAAACAAGCAGATAAGAAAGACAGACAATTGAAGACCCACAACCAGATGCACTCAAAAAAATTCACTAACTCAGTAACGCAGACAAAAAACAAAAGGAAAGGGACAGCGAGGGAAAAACAAGCAGCACAAAACACACCACTCAGCAATTGCAAAAGAGCTCTGACCACCAGCTCCAACCAACTCCCAACAAGAAGCAGCACATGGGCCTGGAAGGGGCTGCCTTTTATTCCCCTGCAAGGAGGAGGGTCCCAGAAAATGTGATGGACATCTATGCACACCAATTACACCTCAGTTTGGCCCATGTCACTTTAAACAGCCAATAAGGAATTCTGCAGCATTTTTTTTTTTTTTTACATTAGTGCTGATTTTAGCACCTTTTTTTCCTGCAGTTTTCTGCCTCAGTGCTTTAGCGTGGGCTTTGTTTCTTTTTTTTTTTAACCTAATGTGGATTTTTAATACAGGTCACATTTACATACCGTTATGTTGTTATATCGAGCGGGGCTGCTGGTTTTTATTGTGTCAATACAAACCACAAAAATTCAGCTGAAAGAGAACTCTGGTGAAATAGCGTTAAGCAACCTTCATAAATAGCCTCAGTGTATTTGTGGCTTATTGGTTGAAGCCTGTAACATTCCGGGCAAGTATAATCATAGGTTGCAACACGCTTTAGTGGCACCAGTAGGTGCTGACATAGTGACACTACCACTGTGCAATTTTGAAAACACTAGTGTGTGTACACTTATCTTTGTTCGAACGCAGGAGAAGGGCAAAAATGTCCTGAAGCGTGGCCACGTGCAGTGAGAGCGTAACATAAATTCTTCCTTCTTGCATTTCAGAATTGTAGGTTCATAAACAGACTAAAATATGAACATGCTGCACCAGAGAAGCTAATAGAGGCACCCACAAAACCTACGGATGGATAGGAGTTTGCTTAAGATGCTCTTCATTCCTGACAAGAGCAAGAAACGGAGGTGAATAGAGAAGCTTTAGTGTAGGTGCCACCTTTTTATTGGACTGACTTCATACACACAGTCCAACCAGCTCTTCAGAGCTCTGCTCCCTTCATCAGATAATCCTTTCTGTTTCTACATATCCAGATGGACAATTGCACTACTTTATGAAGAGACCAAAAAAAAAAAAAAAATCAGCTCGGACACAGTACACGGGAATGAAATGTTAATACAATCCCCTGTAATATCCCGAATATAAATGGTTTACTTTCCGCCTTACACCACAGAAGATTAATTGAAGGCAGAGATAAAGTGCTGCAAGTTAAAACATTCACAGCCCTGGGTGCTGCTGCGTTAATGGGCCATGCACGTAAACATCCTGGTCCACGAATCCATTTAGGCCGGTCCCCGAGACCACACAGCACATCAGCCCTGCCAATCAGCAAAATTACCCCCTCATCTTATAGGCTTCCATTTAAAGTGAAAAAGGATTCTCAGCTAAGGTTAAGCCACCCAGTTATTTGTTATGAACTTTCAGAAAGAGGAGAGTATTAAAAGAAGTCTTAAGTGTTTCAGTGACAAATGTTTAACATCACTTTTAAAGATTTATGGCATTTCTCTTCTCCCTGTGAGAGCTTTTACTTGGGTGGCAGAGGTTACCGGGCCCATGCATTGGATAGCGAGGTTGGTTTTTTTGTTTTTTTTTGCCACTTTAGCACTGACCAGAGAGTAATACCATGTTTCAATGATGAGTAATGGCACTTTCAGCTCCCCATCATCATTTGTCCTACAACCATTATTGTCCTTAGAGAGCAATCTAGCTGATGTAAATGCTCCTGGCAGCTGGTGCGTCAGCACTTCACACCTCTACAGCTGTTAGGCTTGTGCCAGCACGGAAGGATAAACCCTTCTAAATGCTAATCCCGCACTCCTTTCTCAGATACTCTGCCACCATCATTTGTCTGCAGGGCTGCTTTCAGGAGCCAACGTGTTTATTCAGGACTGTTTTAACTATTTGAGGGGGGGGGGGGGTCCTACACCAACTTTTTTAGATGGACCTCCTCCTTTGTATTTTCCATATTGACCGCCACACTCCCTCTCCTTCCTGACCACCAACACGTTCCTCCTTTCTTCCCTCTCCTCCCCTCCCCCCACCCCCCCCCCCCCCTCATCCTATTAATCTTGATGCTGTCAGCCCACTGCAGCAGTTTTTATCCTCTCTGCCGGCTGGCAGGAGGGTAAGCCGCCTGCCACCTCCTCCCTCTGGCCTGCATGGGCCAATGCAAACACAACTCTACCTTCTTCTAGCTCACACGGGCCCATGCACGTGAGCTGGAATGGGCATGGCACTAAGGGCCTTCTGTTACGCATGGGTAGATCCGGTGCAAGGGTATTGGGATCCTAGATGAACCTTCAGTCCTGCATCCCTCCCAATTAACTTTCGGGCCCACCGAACCTTCCCCCTGAGAATCTGATTATTAAACTCAACAATCATTATGATCCCCACCATTACCTCTCCTAGAACAGCCCTGTAAAAGCACCTCATTTGACATCACGAGGCTACTAGTCAAAAAGCCTCAAATGGCTAACTTATCTTGCTAATGTTAGCCGGATAAGTTATCCTGGATATTCAGGAGGATAAATGTCAGGCAGAATATCTTAGGGAGGTTCGGACCCAAGATTTTTATTCTGGTTCAATTTTTTTTTTTTGTTTCGTGGGGGGGGGGGAGGTTTTTTGTTATTTTTTTCAGATCATTTAATGTTTTTCTTGATTTGTTTTGTTTACTGAACTGAAAAAAAAAACCCCATTAAAACTCCCCAAATCCCCGAAACAAAAAAAATAACTTAAACGGGCATCTTTGAGGACTTGTGAATTTCTCCCATCTCCAAGAAAGCCAGCCAGGGCCTCTCCAGCCCTTTCTGAACCTCTCTCCCAACCCTACGAAAGAAGACTCCAAGCCCAAGCCCAACCAGATAGGCTTAGCTGAGCTCATGTAGGGTCTCCCAAGGCCTTCCAAATCTCCCAACCTCCCCCAGAAAAATTGCCAGTGTCGGGGAGGTCGCTGGCCTCCACTTACTCCTTTGTGTGAGTCCCCCCCCCCTTCTTGTGAGTCTACTCCAAAGAGTAGGAACCATGCCCACTCCTGCCCTGGCTCACATTACATTTAAAAAGGGCACTGGCTGCACTGAGGCCAGTGCCAAAGTGAAGTCACTTTGGCGGCTGGAGCGCACTGTTAACCCGCAATTGGACACGTGTTTTCGACCGCTAGCTTTACCCCTTATTCAGTAAGGGGTAATAGCGCGTCCAAAACGTGTGTCCAACCCCCCCCCCCCCCGAACCTAATAGCGCCCGCAACATGCAAATGCATGTTGATGACCCTATTAGGTATTCCCGCGCGATTCAGAAAGCAAAATGTGTAGCCAAGCCGCACATTTTACTTTCAGAAATTAACACCTGCCCAAAGGTAGGCGTTAATTTCTCCGGGCACCGGGAAAGTGCACAGAAAAGCAGTAAAAACTGCTTTTCTGTGCTCCCTCTGACTTAATATCATGGCGATATTAAGTCGGAGGTCCCGAAAGCTAAAAAAAGTTAAAAAAAAAAATAAATTTGAAATCGGCCCACGGCTCATGGGTTGAAAACCGGATGCTCAATTTTGCCTGCGTTCGGTTTCCGAACCCGTGGCTGTCAGCGTGTTTGAGAACCGACGCCGGCAAAATTGAGCATCGGCTGTCAAATCCGCTGACAGCCGCCGCTCCTGTCCAAAAAGAGGCGCTAGGGACGCACTAGTGTCCCTAGCGCCTCTTTTTGCCGCGGGCCCTAATTTAAATAAATTAATTTACTGTATCGCGCGCACAGGACACTGGCCTGTGAGCGCGTCGGGAGAGCAGGCGCTCGCCCGCTCTCCCGCGATTTTTACTGTATCGGACTGTAGGTACAGCCAATTCCATTATGTTGAAAGGCTCTGTGTTTGTACAGCCTTTGCCATAAAACATAATGGTGCTGGCCACATCTGAGGCAGGCGCCAAAGTGACATCACTTTGGTGCTGATCTCAGTGTGGGCAGCACTATTTTAAAATGCACCATAAACAAGGGCAGGAGCGAGTTGATATCGATGCTGCCCTTTGGCTCCCATGGTGGGGGAAGGGGGCACGTGAAGGGGTAAATGGGAACCGGGGACCTCCCTAGCCCTGGCAGCTTTTCTGGGGAAGGTAAGTGGGGGTCAGAAGGGCCTGAGGAGGCCTGCAATCCAGTTCTCAGGTAATTTTTATGTGCATACATCTGTTTTGAAAATCTGTGGGTGTATGCCGAACTAATGCCGACATACCCAAAGTTACACCTGCTCATGAGTAGGTATAATTTTATAAAATGTATATTTACATAAATACTTTTGAAAATAAAGGGATAGATTTTTAAAAAGTACGTCCACCCATATTTTTGTTCGCGCACCAAGCGCAAACAAGAGTACGCCGGATTTTAAGATACGCACGTAGCCGCGTGTATCCTTTAAAATCCGGGGTCGGCGCGTGCAAGGCTGCGCAAAATCGGCATCCTGCGTGCGCCGAGCCACGCGGCCTGCCTCCATTCCCCTCTGCCTCCCCCCACCTTCCCCCACCTTCCCCTACCTAACCCATCCCCCTGGCCCTAACTAATTCCCTCCCCTCACGTTTATTCTAAAAGTTACGTCTGCCCGAGGCAAGCGTAACTTGCGCATGCCGGGCCGGCTACCGGTGTGCCATGTTCCAGTCCAGGGACTGGCCGGAGGCCACGGCCACACCCCCGGGCCGGAACCACGCCCGCAGCCCCACCCCGGAACGCCCCCGGATGACGCGCCGCCATGACTCGCCCCCGACACGCCCCCCCCAGGAAAGCCCCGGGACTTACGCTCGTCCCGGGGCTTGCGCGCGCCGCCGAGCCTATGCAATATAGGCTCGGCGCTCGCAGGGGGTTCTTGGGGCAGGTTTTCGGGGGGTATGTGCATATCTTACACGCGTACCCTTTTGAAAATCTGCCCCAAATAGTATGAGCATAAATCACTTCACTTGCTCCAACTCTACCCTAGAACGCTTATTTGTAATGTGTGTAAAAGTATGTGCAAAATCACTTTTATACATATTTTTATGAGTAAAATCTCCTGGATACATTTTTAAAAGGCCATTTATGCACAAAACCAGCTTTCAGGCTTTATGAATTGCTCATTAAGGAGCCAATATTAAAATATATCCAGCTATGAAAGTTAGCAATGCTGCTGAATATACCTGGATAAGTATTAAAGTTAGCCATATAAACATATGTACTCCTATTTATCCAAAAATTATAAATAGAATTAGCAGAGAAAAACTGAATTATTCTTTGCTCTGTTGTTCATTTCAGCCTCGCCCCCTCCCCTACTGTTCCCTGTAGATAGGAGGGGAGGGGCTGGATTCCAGAGCAGAGTGGCTATTCTTTGTTCTACTATGTACTCTGTGTCTCTCCAGGGTCACCACCTACCATTCTAATCTGATCCCTGCACTGCCTGGGAGAGAAGGGGCTGAAGCAGAAAGCAGAGGGCTGTACTCTGCTGCCTGAGATTCAGAGTAATAGCCAACTAGGGCAGGTGCAAGGGTCTTAGTCACCCTATGTGAGCCTTACAGCCTTGCCCCCCCCCCCCAAGTCTTCCTGCACACATTTAAAATTATGCATTTATAATAACAGATTTTTCACAAATAAGGATATTCAAAGAACAGTCTTCTGAGGTAAAAATATCAATTACAACATGCATATTATATAATACTTACATGCACTGTTGTGGTGCCAACCAGAAAAGCCAGTCAAAAAGCAAAAAAGGCACTTGGAACCCAAATGTTATTGAGCTTATTGTAATGCGTATTGGGTGAAGGTTTGGCCCTCAGAAAGCCATGAGAAAGCTAAATATTATTACAGTAACTAAACCACCTATACCAAAAGAGCACTAATTCCTAGAACTCAAACAGTAACAACCCTATCTATGAAAAGGCAACACTGCAAATATTACACAGATTTTAAAATACCAATACACCTCTTTTTTGAAAAAGAAAACAAACCATGCTGCTATAGATCCCTACACAGAAACTATTTATTTAGTTATATTCATTTCTATACCGTCATATAGCACAGGCCATCACAACGGTTCACAAACATATAAATAAAAAGATAAACTATAAAACAATATAAAATATAATAAACAAAATAAATGATTAGAAATAAAATAATACAGAATAAAAGATAAAAAATTCATTATCACTCAGCCTTGAAATTCCTAGGATATAAATAGGAAGGAACAAAAACTAGCAATCCAAATTTAATTTAACACTATCTTAAAAGAATAATACTGGGAGGAGTCCTCGGCTGGAATCGCTCTCGAAAGAGAGGGAGGCACAAGGGACTGAATCGCTGCTCTTTTTTGCCATTCTTGAGCCTACCATCGCGAACGGACCCAAGCCATGCCCCCGGAAGTGACATCACGAGCCGGGCTGAACGCCGGAATAAATTCAACGAAGGTGCGGCCTGAATTGGAGGAGTCCTCGGCTGGAATCGCTCTCGAAAGACACAAGGGACTGAATCGCTGCTCTTTTTTGCCATTCTTGAGCCTACCATCACGAACGGACCCAAGCCACGCCCCCGGAAGTGACATCACGAGCCGGGCTGAACGCCGGAATAAATTCAACGAAGGTGCGGCCTGAATTGGAGGAGTCCTCGGCTGGAATCGCTCTCGAAAGAGAGGGAGGCACAAGGGACTGAATCGCTGCTCTTTTTTGCCATTCTTGAGCCTACCATCGCGAACGGACCCAAGCCACTCCCCCAGAAGTGACATCACGAGCCGGGCTGAACGCCGGAATAAATTCAACGAAGGTGCGGCCTGAATTGGAGGAGTCCTCGGCTGGAATCGCTCTCGAAAGAGAGGGAGGCACAAGGGACTGAATCGCTGCTCTTTTTTGCCATTCTTGAGCCTACCATCATGAACGGACCCAAGCCACGCCCCCGGAAGTGGCATCACGAGCTGGGCTGAACGCCGGAATAAATTCAACGAAGGTGTGGCGTGCAGCCGCCGGCGCGCGGCCAAAGCCGCGCGCCAAAGGGGCGCGCCCCTTGGTAGAAATTTTCTTATATTGATTTTCTTCAAGTTGTATGGGTAGAAAAAGAAAATCGAAGATTGTGACATCGTCTCCAGCTGTCCAGCAGGTAAAGGGTCCCATGGACTTTCATTTAACAAGGCGGGTAAGTCAATCTGCCCGCAATTCTATCCCAGACATTTCTTTTTCATCCGGAGCATCAATAAGTCCCAGCCAGCAGCTCGGATCTCAACCAGTAGCAGAAATACTGACTCCATCCCAACCAATTGTAAAACAATTAGAAATGATATCCATCAATAGTAGTAACTCCCCCTCTGTAGGAGGAAGTGGGGAGAATGAATTGGGGGCTATAGGAGGTTCCGAGCTACAGTGTGTAGTTTCAGATCCTATTGACCCCCAAAATATATAACATTGGTTGATGTATGGAGGGCTATTAATGAAATGCAGAAGGTTATGATGGGTTTTATGGCCCAAAGTAACAAGTCATCTGTTGAAACAAAAAATGCTTTAGATCTATGTGATAGTAGGCTGAAACAAGTAGAGGAAGCAAGTAAAACGGCTACTCTACAGATAACATCACTTCAGTCAGCCAATAATGCTTTTATTAAGGATAGCATAAGTACTCACCGGCAGATTGAAAGTCTAGAGAACGAGAATAGAGTGAGAAATATAAGGTTCTTGAATTTTCCAATAACTAGACTTCTATCTCCCAGTGAATTACTAAAGAAATATTTGGTGGAAAATCTAGCGATCACATCGATAGATGACAAAAGCATTTCAAAAATTTATTATGTGATTAATACCAAGTTAAGAAAGCAGGAGGGAGAGGAAGAAATGGACATTGTCCAGCAGCAGTCTCCTAATTTGACTGCTTTCTTAGAATCGTCCTTGGATGATATACCTGAAAGATCAACATTGATTGTTACATTCGTCAGAGAATGTGATAAGATATTAATTATGCAGAAATATTTTAAGAATAAGGAATTTCTGTTCTGTGGACAAAAAGTCCAACTCTTCCCAGATGTATCCCGCACTACACAAACAAGGAGGAAACAGTTCCTAAATTTAAAGTCCAGAGTAATAACTCTGGGTGCAACTTTTTTCCTAAAATTTCCTTGCAAGTGTATTGTGGTCCATCAGAAGAACAAATTTGTTTTTCAAGATCCCTCCTATTTGGAAATATTTCTTTCAGATAAGGAAAGTGGTTTAGATAAGATAAAGTAGCTGCAAAAGTAGAAAATTTCCAGAGATGTAAAGTTTGAATTTACATTTTCCTTAGTTTATTATTAGAATTCATCCTCCCTTAATGAGGACTAGGAAATTTTGGTTTGGATTATTATTTTTAATAATGTATGTACTAATTTCTTGTAGTCAAAATTTGTTCTTTGATTTTATACATTGTAATAATGTTTAAAAAATCTTAATAAAAAATAAAAATAATAATTAAAAAAAAACAATAATACTAATTTAAAAATGTAAATAAAGTTGAATTGTACATGGCATAAGAAACACTTCCACTGCTAACCTTCACCTTCCTTATATGCCTGCTCAAAAAGCCAAGTTTTTAACAGTTTTCTGAACAGCTTCAAATCACTTTGCAATCTTAAATTCATTGGAAGCGTATTCCAAAGACCTGGCCCCGCTAAAGAAATTGCTCTTTCTCTTACAGAGGTAAGGCGTGCCAATGTCAAGGATGGCATGGATAGGAGACCTTTGTTAGAGGATCGGAGATTCCGTTGAGGGGTGTGAATTTTGGCAGAGGCGTTTAACCATTCTGCCTGACTGCCATAGATAGCCTTGTGTAATATACATAATACTTTATATTCTATCCTTTTGACCACAGGAAGACAATGTAGTGCTTGTAAGATGGGAGTTATGTGGTCTGATTTTTTGCAACCAGTAAGTAGTCTCGCTGCCGCATTCTGCAGTATCTGGAGAGGACGAATTGTTGATTTTGGAAGACCAAGCATGAGCGAATTACAATAATCAATTCCTGTAAAAAGAAGCGATTGTAAAATGGTTCTAAAATCATTATACTATAAAAGGGGTTTGAGGTGTCATAACATTAAAAGTTTATAAAAACCTTCTTGTACCCTTAAAGAGATATGTTTTTAAAAATTTAATTCAGGATCTAACCAGATACCTAAGTCTTGTACTTTGTCATTTAATTTAATCGTAAGGTTTTCAATCTGCACTGATCTATTGATGTTAGAGACATTGGTTTTTCTTTCTAGTAATAAAAATTCTGTTTTATCTAAATTAATACTCAATCTCATTTGAGTTAATAATTGTTTAATTACGTTAAGATACATATTAGATCATTTAAATGCCTGATCAAAGGAATCTGAAATTGGGATGAGAATCTGACTATCATCTGCATAAATGTAATATGTTAAACCAAGACCTGAAAGCAGTTGACAAAACGGGAGAATGCAAATATTAAATAAAAGTTGCAGAAATGGATGAACCTTGTGGAACACCTGTATCAAGTGGCATGATTCCTTATTTATTAGAATTGAAAGATACTTGAAAAGTTCTATTGTTCAGGTATGAGGTAAACCATTTTAATGTTAGACCAGAGAGGCCAATTTCCGATAGTCTACAAATGAGTGAGTTATGATTCACCATATCAAAGGCGGCTGAGAGATCTAAGAGTATAAGTAAATATCTGTATCCATAATCGAATCCTCTCATGATAGTATCAGTTAAGGAAAGGAGCAGTGTCTCGGTACTAAAATGCTTCCTAAAGCCATGTTGATTTGGATAATGTTATTTGTTTCCAAGTGATCAGACAATTGCTTTAGAACGACTTTCTCCATACTTTTAGCAAAGAATGATAAATTTGAAATGGGGCGATAATTATTAAGATTGTCAGGATTTAAATTCTTTTTTTTTTTTAATGGGTTTAATGATAGCTAATTTCAAAGAATCAGGTAGGGATCTCTCTTCAAGTGATTTGTTCACTATTGCTGTTACTGTAGGGGCAATTGTTTGAGCAAGTTGTTTTAACATAGTACACACTAGCCAAATATCTCACCTCAGTCACACATGCAGAATGCAGACAGACCCTCACCAAATACAGAATAATCATAATAGTAAAGCTGTACTAATAAAAAGAATAATTATTTCAAAACAATTGATGAATAGCGAACTCAATAATTAAAAGCATAATTTTTAAAAATAATTTTCCAACCACCAATAAAATATTTCAAAATACCAGACACATCAAATAGCATGCAATAATAAGGTTTTTAAAAAAAAAAAAAAAATCCTGTTATCAGTACCTAGAAACTTTTTTATTTCTAGGTTCTCCGAGATTGCCATGAATTAGCAAAGGGAAGTGGATGGAGTAGATGTTGTTGCATACAGACTTTCTCCTCTTTCTCTCTCATATACACACAAACACACATGCACACTCTCGCACATACTCATGTGCTCACACACTCCCATATATACTCCCTCTCTCACCCTATAAAACATACTCAATCCGAGGGTCCCTTGAAATCAGGTTCCCAGGTAAATAGCTCCTTGGGTCCTAGACAGCAGACTGATTTCCTGTAGACCTTTGATTGGCCAGAATGGATCATCAGCTTTTCCTCACGGGTAGTGACAGAGGCCCCTTGAGACATCTTGAAAACACAATGGCCCCATACAAAAGTCCAGCTCCAAGCACCAACAAACATGAGGTGACCTAGGGGCTCCTTCTCCAGCTGCCAAACATTTGGTTGCACTGCCTCTTTAACAACAAACATCCACACTGCAGTGTCTTTCTCATTCTCTCCTGAACTGCTCCCACCTATACTGGCCTCTCTATCGCCCCAATCTAGCACTGCTTCAGTCACTCTCTCCTGCGGACCAGCTCCTCAATGGTTGCCCTTAGCACTCCAGCCTTGCCTGCCCCTCACTCAGGCATGCTTCCGTGCTGGTGTTTCTCCTGGGCAGCCTGCACGCTCCGCACCAGCTCTTCCTCTGCTCATCTCCCCAGTTCCGTGGCATTGGGGAAAACCCCAGAGGCAGGAAGGAAGGAGCAGTGGCAACAGCAGAGGAGGCAGTCAGGTCCTGGCTGCAGAAGACCCTTCGGTCGTGGGTCTGCCCTGATGTTTGCGTGGCATATTCAAGACCCTGTAGACCACTGTCCAGCAAGGAAAGGCCTCCTGGCAGAGAAGCACTACTCTTCTCTTCCTTGCAGCAACTTCTTCCTGCCCGTGCAGGCCGGAAATGGGGGGTCACAGGCCCGTGCGGGCAGGAAGAAGATGTGGTAGCCTAGACCACCTAGTGCTTCCAGTGACCCTGTAGCCGATAGAGTCAGGGCAGAGCCCTGTGTGCTCAGGCAATGGGCCACCTGGTATGCAGAGCCTGGGGTTGCTGCCCCTTTTGCCCATAGGTAAAAGCATCTTTGTGCTTAACAGAGAACAGGATGGACACCTTCGAATACTGGTTAATATAAGAGCATAAGAAGTACAAGCAGGAAGCAAGGGGATAAAGGGCTTAGAAATTATGCGTGGAAAAACAGGGTATGTGTAGAATTGTCCATCTGCTGTAAGCCTGCCATCCCTAGGTTTCGAGATGCTATAAAGCCTGGAATGAACCAAGTCATATTTTTTATCCACGCTGGATTTGACCCGATTTAGATTGAAGTTCATAAGTTTTGGGCCAGCTTACATTTGCTTGGTTCACTAGATGAAGGTGATGAAGGGGAGTAGGTAGATTTGTTTTTCTACCAAAGTATTTTAGACGGATTCAAACAACCTAGTGTGAATTTATGAAAATACTTCCTTTGAAGAACAACAATTACAAGTTAAGTAATTATGTGTCTCTAAAAGTAAGCATTTTAAGTGGAGTCACACCAACAGGGTGGTGCAAATCAATAAATATTACAGGCTTGGAAAACAATAATTGCAGGTAAATAATCATTTGTTCTTGTATAAACTCCCTTCCATAACTAATGGGGGAGGGAGGGAGTTTGATAGTAATCTCATACTAATTAGATTTGAGATTAGTATTGGGCTTCTTGCTTGTAAGACTCCCCGGTGCAAGGAATGGCATGACAAGGCCCTGGCAGGAGACCGAGGTTGAGCCTAGAACAGGAGCTGGAGCAAGCCAGAGTGAAGCAAGGCTGGAATGTAGTGCAGGAATCCTTTTATTCCTACTAAGGAATATTATAATTGTGACCAAAGGATATAAGTTACTGGTGAAATAAAGGATGTTCTAGCTAGAGAGAAGGCTGCTAGGGATGTGCATTCATTTGAAATGAATGAGGTCATTTTGTTTGTTCTGAATGAAACAAACTGAAAATAGCCTCCTATGAAAATACCCCAAATATTTTGGGGTATTTTCATATTTGTGGCATTTTTCTGTCATCCTCCATCAGCTAAACTATCTTTAGAAAATGAGATCCTTCATCCCAATCAACACGGTTTTAGGAAAGGTCATAGTACCGAGACCCTGTTGCTATCGTCTTTTGACCCCATATTTAGAGGTTTTGACGCTAAAGTGGACTAAATATTAGTGCTCCTGGATATACCAGCGGCCTTTGATACCTTAGATCATTCTATATTACTATCCAGATTATATTCCATCGGTATAGCGGGCTCTGCCACAGTTGGTTCAACTCTTTCCTCACTAACCATCTGCATCAAATAAATAGCGGCCCTTACTCTTCATCTCAGTACTCAATATCTTCAGGCATACTGCAAGGCTGAGCCCTCTCTCCTATTCTTTTTAATATCTACCTATTACCACTATGCTACCTGTTAGATAGCCTAAATGTACAATTTAAAATATATGTTGATGATATCCAGTTTTTTATTCCCTATTCGAATTCTTGGTCTAACACCCCCTCTATATTGTCTGTTTATATATCAACATCATTAAAACCTGGCTTTCCCATAACCGCCTAAAGCTCAATACAACAAAAACAGAACTTATTCACTTATCATCTATCCCATTCTCCGCTTGCAGCCCCCCTCACACTTGGACTTTGACGGCATGTTACTGCCTATTAGAGATGAGAATCGGAACCGGAATCGGTTCCGATTCCGGTTCAGATTCACATCGTGAATTGTTTTTCGTGCGGCCCGATTGTTTTTTTTTTTTATCGGCTGCACCCGAGCCGATAAACAAAAAACCCACCCCGACACTTCAAAACAGCTCCCTTAGCTGACTTTGAAAAAAAAAACTGCAGAGATTGGACAAGGATCCTGTATCTTTTACAAAGGATGATATCAACAGTGGCAATTTGTGGGTATAAATGATGAAACTTTTTCAAGAAAAGCCAGAAGAGAGAGCACCCAGTCAATCAGAGTACAATCTGTAGTACTTATTTGCTGTGAAGAAGACTAAACAGATTTTTCACTCCTAGGCCAGTGGCCCAGCTATCCTCAACAGAGTATCTAGGACTATCATGGGAACAAAGGAAACAAAGAAACCTTTTTTGTGGGAAGTCTCAGCACTTATTTCAACCCACAGAACTAAATGGAAGAAGGATCCAACAGAAGAAAATAGGATAAAGCATAAACATTGGCAAGTTAAATGTAAGACATTGATAAGACAGGCTAAGAGAGAATTTGAAAAGAAGTTGGCTGTAGAGGCAAAAACTCACAGTAAAAACTTTTTTAAATATATCCGAAGCAGGAAGCCTGTGAGGGAGTCAGTTGGACCGTTAGATGATCGAGGGGTTAAAGGGGCACTTAGGGAAGATAAGGCCATCGCAGAAAGATTAAATGATTTCTTTGCTTCGGTGTTTACTGAAGAGGATATTGGGGAGGTACCCATAATGGAGAAGGTTTTCAAGGGTAATGATTCAGATGGACTGAATCAAATCACGGTGAACCTAGAAGATGTGGTAGGCCTGACTGACAAACTGAAGAGTAGTAAATCACCCGGACTGGATGGTATACACCCCAGAGTTCTGAAGGAACTAAAAAATGAAATTTCAGACCTATTAGTAAAAATTTGTAACCTATCATTAAAATCATCCATTGTACCTGAAGACTGGAGGATAGCAAATGTAACCCCAATATTTAAAAAGGGCTCCAGGGGTGATCCGGGAAACTACAGACTGGTTAGCCTGACTTCAGTGCCAGGAAAAATATTGGAAAGTGTTCTAAACATCAAAATCAAGTCAGCATGGCTTTACCCAGGGCAAGTATTGCCTCACAAATCTGCTTCACTTTTTTGAAGGAGTTAATAAACACGTGGATAAAGGTGAACTGGTAGATGTAGTATACTTGGATTTTCAGAAGGCATTTGACAAAGTTCCTCATGAGAGGCTTCTAGGAAAAGTAAAAAGTCATGGGATAGGTGGCGATGTCCTTTCGTGGATTGCAAACTGGCTAAAAGGCAGGAAACAGAGAGTAGGATTAAATGGACAATTTTCTCAGTGGAAGGGAGTGGACAGTGGAGTGCCTCAGGGATCTGTATTGGGACCCTTACTTTTCAATATATTTATAAATGATCTGAAAAGAAATACGACGAGTGAGATAATCAAATTTGCAGATGCCACAAAATTGTTCAGAGTAGTTAAATCACAAGCAGATTGTGATAAATTGCAGGAAGACCTTGTGAGACTGGAAAATTGGGCATCCAAATGGCAGATAAAAGTTAATGTGGATAAGTGCAAGGTGATGCATATAGTGAAAAATAACCAATGCTATAATTACACAATGCTATAAATTACACAATGCTATAATTACACAATGCTATAAATTACACAAAAATAATCAATGCTATAATTACACAATTACAACACAAAAATAACCAATGCTATAATTACACAATTACAACTCCTAATTTTTATCCTTGGTCTCACAATTCCAAATCATTAAATATTTGAGCATGCTACACCAATACCTCTTAATCCAGATGTAACCTCAGTTTTTGAAGTCTTCACTCCTATAGAAATAACCGCCAGTTCTTATTTACTTAACCCTATTCTGTAGACGTAAACTTTTCATGAAGACTGTAATCTGTAAGCACCTGTATTTATTATAAGAATTTGTATTTACTATTTATATTTATTATTTAGCTATTAACATTGTTCTGTTACCACTTGGTACTATTTCTCTCCTTTACCTCAAACTCTAAGTTCCTACTAAGTTAGCCATGTTATTTATACCCAATCGTTGGATGTAATTGTATATTTGTTTAATTGTTCAATCTGTTTGATGTAATTTTCTGTTCCTTGTTCTGTGTAAACCGAAGTGGTATGCACTAGTGCATGAACTCCGGTATATAAAAGCCTTTAAATAAATAAATAAATAAATGTTGGGTTCCATATTAGGTGCTACAACCCAAGAAAGAGATCTAGGCGTCATAGTGGATAACAAATTGAAATTGTCGGTTCAGTGTGCTGCGGCAGTCAAAAAAGCAAACAGAATGTTGGGAATTATTAGAAAGGGAATGGTGAATAAAACGGAAAATGTCATAATGCCTCTGTATTGCTCCATGGTGAGACCGCACCTTGAATACTGTGTACAATTCTGGTCGCCGCATCTCAAAAAAGATATAATTGTGATGGAGAAGGTACAGAGAAGGGCTACCAAAATGATAAGGGGAATGAAACAGCTCCCCTATGAGGAAAGACTAAAGAGGTTAGGACTTTTCAGCTTGGATCAGAGACAGCTGAGGGGGGATATGATAGAGGTGTTTAAAATTATGAGAGGTCTAGAACAGGTAGATGTGAATCAGTTATTTACTCTTTCGGATAGTAGAAAGACTAGGGGGCACTCCATGAAGTTAGCATGTGGCACATTTAAAACTAATCGGAGAAAGTTCTTTTTCACTCAACACACAATTAAACTCTGGAATTTGTTGCCAGAGGATGTGGTTAGTGCAGTTAGTATAGCGGTGTTTAAAAAGGATTGAATGAGTTCTTGGAGGAGAAGTCCATTACCTGCTATTAACTTCACTTAGGGGCGGATTTTCAGAGCCCTGCTCGCGTAAATCCGCCCAAAACCGGGCGGATTTACGCGAGCAGGGCCCTGCGCACCGGGAAGCCTATTTTACATAGGCCTCCCGGCGCGCGCAGAGCCCCGGGACTCGCGTAAGTCCCGGGGTTCTCCGAGGGGGCATGTCGGGGGCATGTCGAGGGGCGGGCCCGGTCGTCGCGGCGTTTCGGGGGCGTGTCGGCAGCGTTTTGGGGGCGGGTACGGGGGCGTGGCTATGGCCCGGGGCGGTCCGGGGGCATGGCCGCGCCCTCCGTACCCGCCCCCAGGTCACGGCCCGGCGCGCAGGAGGCCCGCTGGCGCGCGGGGATTTACGCCTCCCTCTGGGAGGCGTAAATCCCCCGACAAAGGTAAGGGGGGGGTTAGACAGGGCCGGGCGGGTGGGTTAGGTAGGGGAAGGGAGGGGAAGGTAAGGGGAGGGCAAAGGAAAGTTCCCTCCGAGGCCGCTCCGATTTCGGAGCAGCCTTGGAGGGAACGGGGGTAGGCTGCGCGGCTCGGCGCGCACCGGCTATACAAAATCCATAGCCTTGCGCGCGCCGATCCAGGTTTTTAGCAGATACGCGCGGCTCCGCGCGTATCTACTAAAATCCAGCGTACTTTTGTTTGCGCCTGGAGCGCAAACAAAAGTAGGCTATTTGCGCGCCTTTTAAAATCCGCCCCTTAGAGAATAGCCACTGCAATTAGCAATGGTAACATGAAATAGACTTAGTTTTTGGGTACTTGCCAGTTTCTTATGGCCTGGATTGGCCACTGTTTATTTATTTTATTTATTTTTAATTTTTATATACCGAGGTTCTTATAGAGACTACAAATCACTCCGGTTTACATATAACGATAAACTGCCCAACAGAGATAAGGGGCTTTACATAGAACAGTGGCACATATGGAACAATATAACTGGATGACAATTTAACATAATGATAATAAATAATATAGTATAGTTTAACATTGTAATTAATAAAATTATGTAATATAATCTGTATAATTTAACTATTTAACTTGGATATAGTGACATATTAACCATGCCAGATATAAATAATAAGATAAAATGAATTTTTGAACTTAGAAATTGTAGTCCAGTTGCAGAGGAAAATATAAATAATAAGATTAATTTTTAGAACTCAAAGATTGTTGTCCAGTTGCAGAGACCTGAAGGTAGGACTTGGTATGGTGACCATAATTAGGGGATACTTCTTATTTGGGAAGACTTTCCATCTTGGTAGTATTGTGAGTCTGGGAAGGCTTGTTGGAAAAGAAGAGTCTTTAGTCTTTTTTTGAACTCTTGATGATTGGGTTCAAGTCTTAGATTTGGGGGGAGCATGTTCCATTGGTGGGGGCCTGCTAAGGATAGCGCTCTTTTGCTCAGAGATGATTTTACTTGTTGGGCATGCAGTGTTCCTTTGTAAGCGCTTCTGATTGGTCTAGAAGATGTGTGCGGTTGGAGTTGAAAGCTTAACGTGATGGGAGCTATTTTGTTTGTCGCTTTGTGGATGATTGTGAGTACCTTATAGAGTATCCTTTGTTTAATGGGAAGCCAATGTAGGTTACTAAGGATTGGGGTGATGTGATCTTTTTTGTTAGTGCTTGTTAGAATTCTGGCAGCAGAATTCTGTACCATCTGTAATGGTTTGATCGTGTTGTTGGGTAGACCTAGTAGCAGGGAGTTGCAGTAGTCGAGCTTAGATAATATAATGGATTGAAGTACCAGCCTGAAGTCGGAGAAGTAAAGGAGGGGTTTAAGTTTTTTGAGGACTTGCAGTTTGTAAAAGCAGTCCTTCGTGGTATTGTTTACGAACTTTTTTAGGTTAAGATGATTGTCAAGCCATGCTCCAAGGTCTCTGACGTCTGGTGAGAACATGTTATTAGCGTTTGGTAGAGAGAAGCTAGAAGAGATTGTGAAGGGATCCTGAGAGACAATGAGCATTTCGGTTTTATTGGCATTCAATACTAGGTTGAGGCTTGAGAGTAATTCCTTAATGGGCTGTAGGCATTCGTTCCAGTAAGTGATGGTTTTTTGAAGGGATTCTGTAATCGGGAGAAGGATTTGAATGTCGTCTGCATAGAGGTAATGGGTAAGCTTGAGGTTTGAGAGTAGGTGGCAGAGAGGGAGGAGGTAGATATTGAATAGGGTGGGAGAAAGTGATGATCCTTGCGGGACTCCTTGCTCTGTAAGGATTGGATGTGATTCTTTGTTGTTTATCCTTACTTTGTAGAATCTGTTGCTTAGGAAGGAGTGAAACCATTTGAGAGCTGTGCCTTTGATCCCTATATTAGCTAGTTGGTCTATAAGTGTAGTATGTTTTACCGTATCAAACGCCGCAGAAAGATCAAGTAGAACCAGCAGGTAAGATTGTTTTTTCTCCAGGTTCACGAGGATGGTATCAGTGAGCGATAATAAGAGAGATTCGGTGTTGGAAATAGGATGCTGGGCTTGATGGACCCTTGTTCTGACCCAGTATGACATTTTCTTATGTTCTTATGGAATATCTGCTTATGAAACTGAACTGTACTGAATGCCAGAATATGAATTCTAATTGGGAGGTTTGATTGTCACCAAGATGTGCCTCTACTTACTATGAATCTTTATACTGTGATTATAATTTATTAATCACTTTAATTTGTGTTTTGCATAAACTGGCAGTAACGATGCCTGTGAAAATTTAAATTAAGGAAGGAACTGTGAATGTGGTTCCTTGCTTTTTGTATTATGTTTATGTGAATTTTAAATGTTATGTGTTATATGCTATGTTAATTTGTAATAACGTTGTGCTTATAATTTTGTTATTATGATTATTTTTGCATTTGTACTACTACGGGGTAACATGTTTGATCAAGTGGAATATGAAGTTTTAATAAATGAAAATGAAACCAACTCTGCCTACGTTGGACTGAACTCATTGTTCTGGTTTGGGATTGAGTGAGATGAAGGTGAAATGGGAATTTGTCTGTGTGTGAAGAAATGAGACAGTTAAAAGGGAAACTTTGAAGGCCATAGAAGGGATTGTTCTCCCTCTCCAGAGAAGCGAACACCTTGGGTCTGGTCCACTGCACCAGCTGTTTGACCACATTTGTAACCAAACGCAGTAAACATGAAGGGGTTTGGGACCCATCCACCAGGCACTGCTTACAGTCGGATAATGTCTTCTGGCATAAGGAGAAAGACCAAGTAGTCTTATTTTCCCTTTTAAAGTGTATTTTTCCAACTGGACTGTGAATGTTTTTTGTTTTTTTTTAATCAAGTTTTTATACATAGAAATTTTTTCTTTGGGAACCATAATCTATAGTGTCCAGTGTAGTGATTTCAACAGAAATAAGACATCTACTAGGAGGGTCTACCAAAAAGTTTTGTCCCCTTACGAGAAAAATCCTGGAGTGGGTTTTGATTTGTTTTTGTGTGATCATGCGCAGCTAGGAGGTTATTGCAGCAAGTGCTGGAGCTGGAACAAGCTGGAACAAAGCTAGAACAAGTCAAACACTTATAGTTCTCTGCACATGCCTCCGGGGATGCTCCCACCCTGTGATAAAAGATTGTGCGGTGCCTGGTGTTGGTTGTAGTGGCTCCACGGGCACAGGGCTGCAATGACCAACACAAACCCCATGATCCTCCCGCCTGACTTACCGCACGGCCACTCTTTCTCTCTTACTTCCCGCAGGGACTGAGGAGCCTGCGGGCTTGTCAGCAGAGCTGCGCCTTGATGGGCCTGAAGGCAGGGTGAGGCGGCCGTGGATGGAGAGTTTTGAAGGTTAATTTTTGCTGACTCAAAGTTTTGCCACCTGCCTCATGATCGAACTGCCCCTGGGAGAAGGAGAGGTTTTGTCCTTCTCCCACTAGCTTCAATATTTTAAATGATGGTACAGCTCTCATCGGTAGCAGCAGCATTTAATATTCATTTATTCACTTCACTGGCCTCTGATTGGTTCCTTCACTGACAGTAGCATGACCCTTCAGTACCTGAATGTACTCTGCTTTGAAGTGCCGAAAACTGGAATATAAATCAAATATATATATTACATTTACATTTATTAAAATTTATGGATCACCTAAAGCTAAAAGAAGGTCTAAGTGATGTACAAAATAACAGTCACAGAATTCAATAATAAAATATACATAAAATTCAATAAATTAAAATCTGGCAACAGAAATAAAAAGAAAGCATAATGCCAACTGAGCAGTTAAAATATAATCAAGTAAAAATAAACATAAATAAACAAAGTTGATTTCTAGGGATCAGGAGATGGGTGGGCTGGCTCAGGCACGCTGCATAAATTGTTTTTTGGGGGATCGGGAAGGGGCGTGGACTCCGGGGCTGCAGCAAATTTATATTTTTGGGATTGGGAGGATTGGGGGCTCCTCTGGGACTATAGCAATCATTTTGGGGGGACTCAGCTGGGAATTTGAACTCCTCCATCATTGCTCTGCTGCTTGTGCAAATTTCAGTTTTAAACCTATTTTCAGTAAAATTATTTGGGTAATTTTGGCCAGTAGCAAAGTTACCTGAATAATTGTATTGGGTCACTTTGGCCAAGTCAGAGCCATAACATGCCTATCATCGATATGGCCTCGGCCATAGGTGCCATAATCTGAAGGGTGCCATAGCAGCACTGGTCAGCAGCTTGCTGTCAAGAGCACCACGGGGGCATCAGGAGAAACTGTGTGGCCCAGCCTGAAGTGGCAATATGGCTGGAGGGGGCCTGAGAAAGAGAAGCAGTGCAGCCCACTGGAATTAGTAGCATGAACAATGGAGACTGGAGGAGGAGCAGTGCGGCATGGTGCTCTGCTGGAAGAAGCAGGAGGCCAGAGCTGGTTAGGCCCCCACTGCATGAAGAAGAAATCTTCCTGTCGGCCTCAGGAGACCAAAGGAAGAAATTGTTGCTGCCGCCACTTCTACTTCAAGAGGGTGGAAAGTAAGTGAAAGTGAGACAGGGCATAAGTATAAGTGTGTGTGTGTGAGCATGTATATGTGAGAAAGCATGTGAGTGAGAAGTTCTTGGAGGAGAAGTACATTACCTGCTATTAAGTTCACCTAGAGAATAGCCACTACCATTAGCAATGGTAACATGGAATAGATTTAGTTTTTGGGTACTTGCCAGGTTCTTGTGGCCTGGATTGGCCACTGTTGGAAACAGGATGCTGGGCTTGATGGACCCTTGGTCTGACCCAGTATGGCATTTTCTTATGTTCTTATGTAACATGTGTCTGTGTGTGTTTGTGTGGTAAGAGAGCATGTTGGTGTGTGTGCACGCATGAGAGAGCTTGTGTATGTTTGTGTGTGTATGTGTAAAAGGGCCTGCGTGGGAATGTGTATGAGAGAGTGCCTATGTATGTATATATATGTGAATGTGCATGAGAAAGCATATGTGGATATGAGAGAGGAGAAAGTTTGTGTGTAACAACACTCCTTTCTCGCTCCCTGCTAATCCTTGACAATCTTAGAGCATCTGGAAATCCAAAGTTTCCGAGTATGAAGAGTAGAGTATTTTTTATTTATCTTATTAGTTTTAATTATTGGATGTTATTTGATGTTCTGTTTTGAAATATCTTTATTGGGGTCTGGAAAATTTTTATATTGATTTTTAAAATATTTGATGTTATTTCATTTGTTGGCTTGAAATAGTGAAGTAGATATTAAAAAACTAGCTGACTAGAAAATTTAGCCAGATAAAAATGACTAGCTAACTTAGTGTTGCTGTTTGAGTGTTAGCAGTTAGTGCTGTTTTGATATTGAAGGTTTATTGTATTGTAATTGCAATTCTGTTTTCTTGTGGATTTCTGAAGGCCATGCCCACACCCAACCTAATGCTATATGTATAACCTTTTTGCAGGGTTTTCTGATTGGTACCAAAGCAGTGCATGTAAAAATAATATATATATGTGATATTTTTACCTTAATAAACTGTACTTTGAATATACTTCTGCATTTATAATAGATTTTATATTAACATTTTTAATTGTATGTGGGAAGGGTGTGACATGGTGAGGTGAGGGTGCAAGGCTGTAAGGTTCATATAGGGCACCTAATATTCTTGCAGCAGTCTTGGTTATTACTGTATACAAAAGAGTAGTGGAGGACCAGAAACCTATTCACTGTTGCCTCTCTGCACTTTCTCTATGTGCCAGTATAGCCACTAACAGATTGAAACCTGGCTGGCCAGCACTTCCTGTTGATCTTGTGGTGCATGAGGTCAGCAGCAGGAAGTGCCCGCCTTCAAGGTTTGAACTTGCTAGTGGCTGAGCTGGTACAGCATGGGCATTGCCCTATACATTTAATGAAGGCACGTGAGCAGGCCTAGGCCAATTGTTGCACAAGGGAGAGGCAAGGAATACATTTTGCAAAAGAGGTGGGAGAGAGGCAGAAAGCATACACCTTTGAGGGGGGGTGGGGGCAAGCAGGGGTCAGATGCTGGGGAGGCAGGGGGGTAATGCTACAAAATGGGGATAGGTATGGGGTGATTGCTGGGGAGCAGGAAGAGGTTGCCGATGAAGGGGGAGGAGGTGGGGAGCAGATGGGGAAGAGAGGGAGAGAAATGTAAGGTTGATGGAGGCAAAGGGGTAAGAAATGTGGAGGAATATGATGTGTAGTGGATAATATAGGATTATATGGGGAAAAGTAATGGGTGAGGGTAGTAAGGAAGAGTGCTGCTGCTGGGGATAGGCCTGATGGGACTGAGTAGTGCTGGGGTCCAGTGGAGAGAGCAGAGGGGAAAGTGGGATCTATCATAGAGCGGGGAAGGGCTGGAGTCTGTCTGGGGGGAGGGGCAGGAAGGAGGGGGGATACGGAGAATGCTGGGGGTCTGTCCTGGAGGGTGGGGAGAATGCTGGGGTCTTTCCCCTCACTGGACCGTAGGAGAGTGACCAGAACTTTAAAGTCCCCAGATATGCTTCTTGGAGTTTCTAGTTTGTCTGCATGTTTCTATTTCTAATTTATGGGCCCTTATTCTGTATTTGGGGGACAATCCGTCCATGTTCTGTGTGTGTGTGCTAGAAGTGAAGGATTTTGCTAGTGTTTAGTTTCTGTGTAGGGATCTGTAGCTCCTATTGCTCTGTTATCCCAGTTGGATGTGTTTTACATTTCTACAGACAGAAGGGTCATACTTTTGCGACCAGGGTCACACATATCTACTACAGAAAATAAATAATAAGTGTTACGTTTTAAATGCGAAAAACAAATCCTTTAACAGGCTCTCCCAGCTCGTGATGTTGTGTAATGGGGGAGGGCGGCAGCTTTTCCCTTGGCCATAGATGCCAAATTGCTTGGCTGTGCATCTGATCCAAGTATATTCAGAGGTAGATTGAATAGTTGGCTAAAGTTATCCAGATAACTTTACTTGGGTAACTTTGCCTCTGGCCGGCTTACTGAATATCGAACTGAAAGATTTGAACTGAAAATTCATCTAAATGTAGGACCCTAAATTTATGGTTTCCATAAATTTACCTAGATTTAGGCACCTGTTTGGTGCCTAGTGTGGAAAATCAGTGCTAAGCACCTCGCTTTGCCCCTGTAGCCATCTGCTACAGGGGCAAAGCGAGGTCTCTCTCTCTCATAAGCCGTTCGGAATTGTCGTGGACTGCGATATACCTTTACTGGCCTCTAGCGCACAATGTAACGCGAATGAAAGGGTTGTAGCTATTAGCCGCGCTAACACTGCGGCTGTTTCGCGGCACACGATAACTGTTTCCCGCTTTACATATGCTCCGCCCCCTGAATACCAAATTACGAATTTGCATTCGCAAATCGCGTTAACGGCTGTTAGCTCGATTTGCGAATTTATCTCCTGCGGTAACTACTTGGAAAATGACCCCCTTAGTAAGGCTTCAAAAGAGCCAATTCAGGAGCCTTGCTCCCAAAGTTAGCCACCTAAACCCTTTGAAAATTGACGCCTTTTTTCCTTTAACCATATAAATTGCAAAAACAAATTCTTTAAAATAATGTAAACCCTTAATATTTAGATTGTGGGAAAAACTCTCACTCATATTACATTACCAGCGTATCACCTGGACTCATGGCATGGGGAACCCTGTGTCTGGGGTACCTTTGGTAGGGAAGACCTGCCCCTCCGTACCCTCAACGAAGAAGGAAATATGGTGGTGACTGCTAGCAGGGAAGAACTCCAGTTTGGGAAAGAAGGTTTTTGCTTTTGAAGATCCAGGAGGAAGAGTTTTGGCTGCCCCTTCCTTACTGCCTTGGAACAGAGGGAGCTGCTTGATCCATAGAGGATCCCTCCCATCAGGGATTCGAATGAGAGAGAGAAAGAGACAAGGAAACCTCACCTATCTGTGAGTAAGATCCTTTAAGATCATTGAGGACACCCATCTGGAGTCTTCACCCCTGGGGGGTGAGAGAGGGGATTTTGGACTCTCTATGCATTATACGTGTTTAATCTTTTTGCCAGTTCTAGAAATGGTTTTCCTGCCCAACTAAGGATATCCTGCCCACTTGGGAACCTCGCTTAGCCAAGACTTGGAGAGTGAGAGATTCCCCTGTACTGGTGCAGAGAGACCCATGCACAGTTAGAGAGGAAACAGATTGCAATTTAAAGAGCTGCTGTGGTGCTGAGGACTGATTGAATTGTGCCGTATTTCACCTGCTTTATCTCCAGTAAAGTAATTTATTTTTGGACACATAATCTGTGGCTCCAGTGTATTTTTTGGCACCTACAACACACACAGTGGAGGAAACATATCCCTCTCCCAGGGAAAGGAAATTTACCAAAAGTCACTCCTGTCACTCTGGGCCCTGAAAGGTAAGTCTTCCCTCCTCCCCCAACAGAGAATCCCAACACTGGGGGAAAGAGATATGTGAAAGAGATAGCCAGGAGTGGTTCCAGCCCCGAAGACACATGGAGTCTTTTATGGCCCCAATGGTGGTTAGTAGCCACCCGGGAATGGGGTTATAATAGAAATCAGGAAATGCTCCAGGCAACCAGAAGAGCCATGTGCCAAGCCGCACATTTTACTTTCAGCAATTAGCACCTACCCAAAGGAAGGCGCTAATTTCTTCCGGCACCGAGAAAGTGCACAGAAAAGCAGTAAAAACTGCTTTTCGTGCACCCTCCGACTTAATATCATGGCGATATTAAGTCGGAGGTCCCGAAGAGTAAAAAAAAATTTGAAGTCGGCCGGCGGCTGTCGGGTCGAAAACCGGATGCTCAATTTTGCCGGCGTCTGGTTTCCGAGTCCGTGGCTGTCAGTGGGCTCGAGAACCGATGCCGGCAAAATTGAGCGTCGGCTGTCAAACCCGCTGACAGCCGCCGCTCCTGTCAAAAAGGAGGCACTAGGAACGCCTCCTTTTGCCCGTTTCTACCGCTGGGCCTCATTTGAATATTGTATCGCGCGCACAGGCCACTCGCCTGTGCGCATGCCGGGAGAGCGGGAGTTCGCCCGCTCTCCCGCGGACTTTACTGAATCGGCCTGAATGTAAGTAAAAACTATTTTTTTTAATTTATTGAGGGGGGGAGAGAGAGAGAAAAAGCACCTGAGTTAATGAATGTGTATGTTTTTGACTGAGAGTGAGAGTATGTGTGTGGTCAGTGAGCATGTGCAACTGTGAGCATGACAGCACGTGAGTGTGTGTGTGTATGAGAGAAAGAGAATGAGTCAGTATGTGAGTAAAAGAAAGAGAGCATATGTGAAAGTCGGTGAGCATGTATGTGTATGAGTGTGAGAGTGTGTATGTGAGTCAGTGAGTGTATGTATGTGAACAAGTCATTGAGTCAACATGTATGAGTGTCAGGGAGTGTTTGTGAGTGAGCATATGAGAGAGTGTGTATAAGAATGAGCATGTGTCTTACAGTGTGTCTGTATATGAAAGAGAGAAGAAAGTTTGTGCAGGTTACCACCTCTGACTAATTCAAACAATCTCAGGGTGTCCGGAATCAACAGTTGCTACATATGGAGAGTAGGATATATTTTTTTAATCCTTTATTCTTTTTAATTATTGGATGGTATTTCATGTGTCTGTTGTTTTAAAATATTTTATAGGTATTAGGGACATTTTTAAAACTTTTTTTCAGTTTTTGATTGTTGGATGGTCTATTCATCAGCTGTTTTGAAATATTCTTTTTATTAGTATGGTTTTAGTATTATAATTTAGAGTTTGTGTTTTTATTGCTCTGTGTTTTAGAAGGAATTGTGATGTTTTTCTTTTTCCATTGTTGTACTGCTTGTCTGGCTTTGTTGTGGTTGCCAGTTCAGTTTTGTCTGCATGTTTCCATTTATAGCTTATGACCTCCTTATTCTGTATTTGGTGAGGATCTGTCTATGTTCTGCATATATGACTGAGGTGGAGCATTCCGCTAACCTGTACTTTCTGTGTAGGGATCTATTAATTTATAAATGATCTAGAAAGGGGAACAATGATTGAAGTGATCAAATTTGCAGATGACACAAAATTATTCAGGGTAGTTAAATCACAAGCAGATTGTGATAAGTTGCAAGAGGACCATGCGAGACTGGGTGACCGGGCATCCAAGTGGCAGATAAATTTAATATGGACAAGTGCAAGGTAATGCATATAGGGAAAAATAACTCATGCTGTAATTACATGATTTTGAGTTTCATGTTAGAAGTCACCACTCAGGAAACAGATGTAGGTGTCATAGTGGTCAATAGATTGAAATTGTTAGCTCAATGTGCTGTGGTGGTCAAAAAAGCAAACAGAATGTTAGGAATTATTAGAAAGGGAATGGTAAATAAAACAGAGAATGTCCTAATGCCGCTATATCACACCATTGTGAGACCACTCCTTGAGTACTGTGTTCAGTTCTGGTTGCTGCGTCTCAAAAAAGATATAATTGCACTGGAGAAAGTACAGAGAAGGGCAACCAAAATAAAAAAAGGGATGGAACAGTTCCCCTATCAGGAAAGGATAGAGATGTTAGGGTTGTTCAGCTTGGAGAAGAGATGGCTAAGGGGGGATATGATGAAGGTCTACAAAATCATGAGAGGACTAGAATGGGTAAATGTGATTCAGTTACTCTTTCAGATAATACAAGGACTAAGGGGCACTCTGTGAAGTTAGCAAGTAGCATAATTAAAACAAATTGGAGAAAATTCTTTTTCACTCAATGCACAATTAAGCTCTGGAATTAATTGCCAGAGGACATCATTAAGGCAGCATAGCTGGGTTTAAAAAAAGGTTTGGACAAGCTCCTGGAGGAGAAGTCCATAAACTGCTATTAGTCAAGTTGACCTAGGGAATAGCCACTGCTTATTACCAGCATTGGTAGAATGAATGTACTTATATCCTGGATTGGCCACTGTTGGAAACAGGATGCTGGACTTGATGAACCCTCAGTCTGACCCAGTATGGCAACTTCTTATGTTCCTGGCTTGTTCTGCTTTCCTAATAGGAGGTGTATTGGTGTTTTAGGGCCTGATGTAATATTTGCAGTGTTTCTTTTCATGGGTAGGGATGATACTGTTTGAGCTCTGGAAGTCAGTGCTGTTTTGGTATGGGTGGTTTACTGATTTGTAATTTGTAATTCTGTTTATTCATAGCTTTCTGAGGGCCAAGCTCACACCTAACGCACTTTACAATAGGCCTAATACCAAATGGGTTGCAAGTATCTTGCTTTTTTTGTGGGATTTTTCCTGGAATATCTCTAGCACTCTATCTGCCGCTCCTCTGGGAACCCTGACTCTCACATCCCCCCCTTCTCCAGCATTTCAAATCATCAAGAGGGCTTAGGCTCCCCCTCCCCCCACTCTCTCTGTAATTTGACCTGCGCCCTGCCTTGGGGGAGGGGGGGGGGGGAGCATTTTCTTTCCTCGCCTCAAGCAGCAGAATGCCTTGAGCCGCCCTGCCTTCTCCTGCTGGCATTTTTGGGGCTAAGGGATTGGGGGTGAGTGAATTGGGGGGGGGGGGGGGGTCAGTGGGGGAGGGTTGGCTTGGACATGGGATCCCATCTAGGGATCGGGAGGGAGGTGGGCAATCTTAGGTATGCTACAAAAATTGATTTCTGGAGATGGGGAGGGAGGTGGGCTGGCTCGGGCACATTACAGAAATTTATATTTTGGAGATCTCTGGGGAGGGGGTGGGTATATGAGATTGGGTTCCTCTGGGTCTGCAGCAAATTATTTTTGGGGATTGAGAGGGTGGGATCTCCTCTGTGGCTGCACCACTGCTTGTTTAAGTTGTGGGGTTGCAGTTATCCAGTTGCTATTTTGGCATCCAGAGTTAGTCAGATAACTTTAACCAGCCAGAACCAATAATCAGCACCTGCCAGGTAAATTTCAGAAACCCCCTCACAAAAAAAAACAAAAAACCCACTCCCATTCTGCTTCTTTTATATCCACAAAGTTTTAGCTGGGTAATGTTTTACCTGCACCTATCACATTCTTTCTACGGGGTGGATAAATGGATAACTTCTATTATTGTCAAATGTACTAGTACTTTATTTAGGAGCACTGGCGTTACTAATTTTATAGAAGGAAAAATATATCCAGTGGCTTATATAGTGCCACAGCATATCTCCTAGGCTCTGTCTACCATGGCGAGTTAATAGTTGTGTCTGCCATTGTGTCTTAGTTTAAAACCATCACTGTGAGCAGGCTGGATCATAAGGACTGTGAGTTGAGCTGAGTGAGCTGAATCAGATCTGTATGCTGTAATAGTCTTAAGTAGTCGGACACACCATCAGCAGCACTTCTTATATAGTGCTTACAAATGTTAGTATTTGAACATGCTTTTTTCTTTTAGCTTCAACAGAAATGCTAAGTGGAAACCCATTCTTGCAGCCCACATTTGAAATATCCAGCTGTCATTGCACTGCATGTGCTAACAGAATTAGAGATAGGGCGAGTGGTAACCAATAAAGCACTGTAATTGGTTGAACATACCCAGTGCTTTACAAATAAACAATATTTCCTGTTTATAGTGCTCTGCCGCTTGCCTAGAGAGTAACTTGGTGATGGTCCCCTTCCATAAGAGCTTACCACTTACGAGCTTAATATAGTTGAGCAGACTTAGGAGCAAGGAGATAGGAAGGGCAATTTTTAAAAGCTATTTACCCAGGTAAATAGGCTGTTTAAAAATTGCCCACCCATATGCAAGTAAAAGTTCAAGTGAGGATCAACAATGCACCTTCACTTTCCTACTATTACATTTGGCGGCTCACAAGACTGCCCTGTCAGCTGCCGCACTCACCCCCCACCACTGACCGATGCTGCCAGAGGCCTCCTGCCACAGCAGAACGCAACCATCACCGCACACTTCCTACTGCCACTGATGATGCCAGGCTACCGCCTTAACTTAGGAGCATGCACACACGCATGTGCTCACATAATATAGGCCCCATGGCAGGAAGCACTGAGCAGCGTCACCCGGGCTATTTAAGCAAGGTCCCTTCAGCATTACCTCACGTCAGGAATGGGTCTCCTACCTAGTAGCAGAGTATGTTGCTCCTGCATTTCTAATTGTCCTGTGTTCCTGCTTGTCCTGTGTTCCTGCTTGTCCCTGCTAACTCGTCCAATGTCTCCAGTGTCCTCGGCCTGATCTCCTGGGCTTGCATTGAACCTGACCACTTGCCTGCCACCTGGACCTGACCTCTTGCATTGGACCTAATTATGCTTGCCTGCCAACTGGCCTGTTCCTCGTCTCTCCAGTCTGCTGCCTGTCCTTGACCCCGGCGTGCCTCTGGACTCTTGCTCACTCCACCGCCCTAGAGACCCACCTGACAGGCACCAGAACCCAAGGGCTCAAGCTGCCAGAGAGGCAGTTGATATAGGCGAAGCTCCAGTCTGTGCTGCATCGAGATACGTTCGCCAGCTGACAGCGTAGGCCTCATAGGTTCACATATGAGGCTGCATCAACTATGTCACAGCAACAAGGGCTCACTCTCACGCTACTCATCACACCCGCAGGCAAAAAAAGGCAAGCTTGGCATGGAGATAGATCAGTGGAGACAATAACTTGCGTAGTTTCCCATTTTCAAAACTTTTCATGGGAAAAGTACCCATTGAAAAAGCAGGTGCAAAGCTCTGTGTGCAATTTTTTCCTGAGCACTTTTCAAAGGGAAAGTCTTCATCTTTGAGAACTGGTGCAAAGTCTGTGGGGAAAAGTACTCAGGACTTTGCATCGTTTGCCTGCAGAGTTTTGAAAATTGCTCCCAAAACAGCTTCCTCTAAAACTGAGCTGCGATAAAGTCGGGATTAGAACACATATTATTTTGCAAAGGCGGGGCACAGTACCAAACTCCAAGTACCGCCCTGTGCATTGGACTCTCTTATTGTTTGAAAGTCTATTGCCTCTGAATCCTAAGCCGTAGATATGAATGTGCGGCCTAGTACAGCACTGAAATTAGATGCACACATCAAGGTGTACACAGCGAACAGCCCATGAGTATTAATAACATATAAAGCTTTGCAGTCCAAACATACCCACAATAATCTGAAATATTGATATTCCGTCTGCACTGTATTCGCAGGGGAAATTCCCTTCGTGGGCAGCTTGCATAGAAAGAGACATTCTGTGCAGCCAGACAGCCGTACTGTGAACTGCGCAGCTCTCTACTGTACTTGACCGAAGAAGATGGGCCCATTAATGGAAATATTGATTATTTCTGAGGCTCAGTACTGCCAACCAAACTGCACATATGGTACTGGCTTTATTGATACATGAATAAGATGAAACATGACACCTGTGTCAAGTGACTCCCTGGATGCCATTTAACTAACACTTAAAGCAGCTGCCATTAGGAAGAGGACCTTCAGGCACAAGGCACCCAAGCAAAGCAGTATCCACAAAGTACTTTCTCACTTGCTGCCAAATGGGGATTCTTGCTTGGCAGCATAATTAAAAAATATTAGTGCGCGTTAATCAGAAAGGCTTTGGGGAACATGTTCTGCGATTGGGTATGCAGTGACTACAGATTAGCCATCCCCTCCCTGGAACTCAACACTGTGTCCTGCTTAAGTGCTTTTTAAACACTCAATTTGTGCTGGAGTAGATTAGCTCAACGTAAATATGCAAACATTGTATTAATAAAATGTTAAAGTATCATGGGCTACAGACACGTAAACTATTTTGGCAAATGGTGACAGTTATTTAGGGCTTGTAAAGAATAAACCATCAAAATGGAGATGTTTATGCTGAGGAAAATTAAAGAGCATATGCTGCAACGTTATTAATATCTATATGGCAGCTTCAGGACTGTGTATCTTTGCTTTGCTGATGACATCCACATTTTTGGAAAATGACTAAGGGCCTCATTTTCAAAGCAGTTTACCACGTGCGATAAATTCGCGTTAACAGCTGTGAATGCAAATTAGTAATTTGGTATTCAGGGGGCGGAGCATATGCAAAGCGGGAACCAGTTTATCGTGTGCGGCGAAACAGCCGCAGTGTTAGCGCGGCTGCTAACTACAACCCTCAAATTTGCGGTACGGACTGCGCTACAGGCCAGTAAAGGATTATCACAGTCCACGATAGTTCCAGACAGCCCGTTTCAGAGAGAGAGAGAGAGAGAGAGAGAGAGAGAGAGAGAGAGAGAGAGAGAGAGAGAGAGAGAGAGAGAGAGAGAGAGAGAGAGAGAGAGAGAGAGAGAGACTTACTATAGTGCCTATGCCCTAGACAGGTATTTTAACCCCTATGGGAGGGCCACCTACTAACTTGGGGTGGGGATTAGGTATGAGCGTCGGGGGTTGGGGGCCACTTTCGCATTCCACATGAGACCTACGCAAAGAACAGTGGTCTCTAGTGAAGATTTGCTGGCCGTCGGAGTGAGGAAACTCACTCCAAGAGGAGATTTGGGCAACAACAAGCTAGGTGGAGAGAACGTAGCCCAAATGAGGCCCTAAATGTGGGTAGGGAAGAATACATTTGATCATGAATAAGATCATGATAAATGATTCAATTGTCCTTCTTCAGTCTGCAGTGCACAGTTTGGTCAGCATGTGCAGCCTTTTTTCTTGGTTCAGTTGGGGGTCATTCATTTTTGGCCTATTTTCTAACCAAATTATGTTTTCAGGTAGAGGGGGGTTGGATTTTTCAGATTATTCATTTTGGAGAATAATGCATGCTATATGCAAATCACAAGCACTATTTGCCAAAATGAATAATCCAAAACTTTATGGAATTTAGAGAATGAGCCAGTTTTCTGTTTGGATAACCTGAACCAAACCGAAAATCGGATCATTTGAACCAATTTCACCATTTGGATTATTCGAATTGATTAGACTCAGGTTTAACGTTTGAGATCCAGATCATCTCTATTGTGAATTCAGTATTTACCACCTCAGGCTAGTATGATAGTTAAGGCTGTATTTATAATTTAAAGATTTGCAATCAGTAGTCCAGGTCTTTATTAGGCTGAGAGTAGAATTCAGTTTTAGATAGGATTAACATAACAAATGGCAAAGAGACTATAGCTACTTCAAAACACATCAGCGAGAATATTAAAGATCAGTCCAAGAGACCATGTTTATCCTTTATTGTTTCAACTACATGGCTCCTGACAGAGCATCTCTGAAAATTCAAAATATTATTGAGGTTTGTAGATGTGTGTGTGATCTAGGACCCTAATAATTTGCAGAATATTTGAGTGCTTATATTCCATTGTAGGATCTTTAGTCTGTTCTTATCTGTTTGAAAAGTGCGGTTACAAATGTTTAGGGAAAAAGCATTTTAAATTATTGGCCCAGAGCTCTTGAATAATCTTCCAGGTTTGGTAAGATCTCAGGAGAATTATCAACAGAACCAAAAGGCAGTTAATTTAGATGGCAGTATCTTTTAAATAGTGGCTTGAAATTTAAATTAGGTTATTGAAAGTAGATAAGTAAGGATAGGTGAACAGTGTAGAATAGCAAGTCAGGATTACCTGGACTCAAGGTGAGATGTAACTTCACTTCATTACATTCCTTGAAAGTATTTGATACTATGTTTTGAAGTTTATTATTTTATTGTTTATGCTATTATAAAATATTATTTAACATATGTACATTTTATTTTTGTGTAAATTGAACATGTTTACTGTCTTGTTTATTATGCTATGCAGTGTGATATGTTCATTTTACATTTGCTATGTTATATAATGGGTTTATAGTTACAATATGTTTTCTGAGTAAATCACTGTGAACTATTGCATAGGATAGTAGCAATCAACAGATGTAAATATAAAGTATAGCTTGGAAAAATACCCACCACAGGTTGGAGGTGGACCCTTGGGCCGAGGTGGGGTTGACGCAACCCGTAGGTAGGGACCTTCGGGTCCCTACTGCTGGCAGGTGGAGTGGGCTGAAGATAGAGGCCATTGGAGCTTCACCTATGCCAGCCCTCATTCCCTGCAGGTTGAGCCTTTGGGTGCCGGGGCCAGCAGGACTTAGGTGGGCCTTGATGTTGGTTTGTGAAGAAAGGTGGTTTAGCCCAGAGACAGCAGTAGATAGGTGGCGTAGTCCTACACTGAACTGGATTCGGTACAGGAACTCAGGTTCTAATGGAATGGAAAGTAACTGGAGGCGCTTAAGCAAAGAAAGGCCGGAGCCTTGTAAGTCCACTTCCAGGGAATAGGGTAGAGGAGGCGTCACTAACAGGCTGGGATCAGGGCCGGCGGCAAACGGAGGTCATGGCAAGCAATGTAGAATTCTGGATGTGAAGAAATTTGTAGCGTAGTCAATGAAGGCAATGGTCAGGGCATGGAGAAGGCAGGCGGTCAATCAAGGCAATGGTCTGGAGCTGGAGACAGGCTGAAGAGTAGTCAGGCGCGTAGCAGAGGTCTGGGGCTGGAGATAGGCTGAAGAGTAGTCAAACAAAGCAGGGTTGAAATCCAGAGAGTTAGTCCAGCACATAGACAGGGCAGAAACGAGGAAGACAGGAACCGGGAACCACAGGAGTCAGGAACACGAAGTAGAGAGGATTCTCTATCAGCAACAAGTACTCAAAGTACAAGGAGACCTTTTGCAAAAGCAACGCTATGGAGCGAGGCCTGAGCTTATATACACTGAAGAGTCTGACATCAACATCCGGGGACGCAGCCAGGTTCCCGCCGTGAGCCCTTTAAAAGGATTAGCGATGCGCGCACCTAGGGAGGGGTGCGGCGCCGATGGCGGCATCCCTCTGCGGCAGGGCCGGCGGAAGCACTAGGCGAACTAGGCGGTCGCCTAGGGCGCCAGCTTCCCGGGGGCGGCACTGCCCCGGTAAAATTAAGAGAGCCGCGCTCAGCCGCTGCCCCGGTAAAATGAAAAGAGCTGCATTAAGCCGCCGCCCCCCCGATAAAAATAAAAGAGCCGCTGCCGGCAGCCCGCCCCAAAAGACCCATCTGACCTCCCCCAGCGGTTCGCGTGCTCCCGGTCTCTCCCGCTGCTCTTTCTTCCCTGCTGCCGTTGCCGCCGGGCTATCAGCACGTTCAAGCCCAGCGGGAACGACAGCAGTGCAAAAAAAAAAAAAAAGCTGTGGCATCCGCAGCTGCCCTTTTCTTCCTCCCGCCCCCCCCTGACCCGGAACAGGAAGTGATGCGCGGGAAGGAGAAAGAGCGGTGCCACATGAAAAAAATAGCGGCGACAGCAGCATCGGCCCCCGAGCAATTGAAGCAGCCGGTAATTGGGAAAGGAGTCAGCAGCATGAGCCTCCCGCGGCCGATGGGATTCTTCCTTTTTGGAATGCGGGGGCTGGAGGAGGAGGCTGTTGCAGCTACCATTTGTGCTGGGGGGGGGGGGGAGGAAGTGAGTGAGAGAAAGAGAGAGAAGCAGCCAGCCTGCCTGTGTGTGATTGAGAGCCTGTGTGTAAGTGAGAGAATGTATTTGATCGAGATCATGTGTGTGTGATTGAGAGAAACTGGTCAGAGAGCTGATGTATGTGTATATGTGAGAGACAATGAAAGTGACTGCTCAAGGAGATGACTGATGTGTGAGAGTGTGAGACAGTCAGGGATGTGACTGATGTGTGTGTGTGTGTGTGTCTGTGTGTGTGAAAGAGAGAAAAAGCATGGAAGTGAGAACGCTGGGTATGTGAGAAAGCATGGGAGTAAGAAGCCTGGTGTTGTGGGGGTGTATGTGAAAGAAAGCATTGGAGTGAGAAGCCTGATTATGTGAGAGAGAGCATGGGAGTGGGAAGCCTGTGTGTGTGTGCATGTATGAGAGAGAGACTGGTTGGTAAGGTGACGGTGTGACTGGTGTGTATGTGAATGTGAGAGAGAGAGAATATGATTCAGGGAATGAGAAGCCTGTGCACCTGGAGAGCGAGCATGGAAATGAGAGAGAGACTGGTGTATGTGTGTGTGTGTGTGTGTGTGTGTAACAGAGAGAAAGTGATTATGGGAATGAGAAGTCTGTGCATGTGAGCATGGGAGTGAGAACATGGGTGTGTGTGAGACACAGCATGGGAGGGAGAAGCCTGTATATGTAAGACAGAACAGGTGACTGGTGCGTGTTTGTGTGTATGTGAGAGAGAGAAAGAAAGTGATTATGGGAATGAGAAGCCTGTGCATGTGAAGAGTGAGCATGGGAGTGAGAAAGCTGGGAGTGTGTGAGATACAGCATGGGAGTGAGAAGCCTGTATATCTGAAAGAGAACATGGGAGTGGGAAGCCTGTGTGTGTGTATGCATGAGAGAGATCAGGTGACTGGTGTGTGTGTTTGTGTATGTGTGTGAGAGAAAGAAAGTGATTATGGGAATGAGAAGCCTGTGCATGTGGAGAGAACAAGCATGAGAGTGAGACTGGTGAGTGTGTGTGAGAAAGAGAAAGTGATTATGAGAGTGAGAAGCCCATATATGTAAGTGGAACACGGGAGTGGGAAGCCTGTGTGTGTATGGCATGAGAGAAACTGTCCAGGAAGGTGACTGGTGTGTTTGTCAAAGACTGTTTAGGAGATGATTGGTGTGTGAGAGACAGAAACTGGTCATGGGGGCATGACTGATATGGTGTGTGTGTGAGAGACATGGGCCTTAAGGAAGAGGACCATGAGTATAGAGCTTAGCCACTACTGCTGCTTCTGGTGTGTACTACAGCCTGCATGGAAGAGGAGTAAGAGAGCTGCTGGAGGGGGTAAGTAAAGATGGCTTTTTAAGTTTATTTTTCTTGACTGACTGCCATTTTAATTATTTAATATTATGTGATGTGTCTGCTTTTTTTGTTTGAGCAACAAGTATAGCTTTGGTTTATGTTTATTTTATTTATTTTTATTTATTTATTTATAAAAGTTTCTATACCGTCGATAAGACAAATCATCTCAATGGTTTACATGCCATAAAAATGTCAAATAAGTGTTCTGTTATAAATACAGACTTCGTTATTTTCATTAATGCACAATGTAAGTTAATTGTGTGTGGAGGCGGGGGGGGGGGGGGGGAGGGGGCGGCATAGCTGACGTTTCGCCTAGGGCGCCTAATACCCTTGCACCGGCCCTGCTCTGCGGGCCACCCGGAGAAGCCCGATGAACAGGGGCATCTTGGCTGGCAACACTGGGGACCATGGCAGAGCCGGAGGCACCGGAGGCAACCCAAGAACGGAGCTGGTGGCCCACCGCCACCAGTGAAGAGGAACCAGGAGCTGGAGTCTGTGCAAGAAGGTGAGAGGGCCGCGCCGCGGGTCTGCTGTGGGCAGCACGCAAAACAAATTCTTGCAACTCCTCCCAAAAGACCCACCTCCCTGGATCTGATTTACTCTAATACACAAATGCATGACCATCTGTGCAGCTCTCAGAGTCCAATATATTTACTTCTGCCCCGGCCATCTCAGGCAGCTACTGCTAATTTTCAGTCCCACTCACTTCTATGGATACTTTTTGAAAAGCTGTAAAATCTTCCCTTAAAATTTCATAAATATTTTCTTTTGCTCTATTTATGTCTCAGTCATAGAAAGTATATGATTTATTTAAAGCATTTATTTAAAGCATTTTTGTACCTCCTCCCCTATCCAAAACAGTTTACAATACTCAAATTCAAATATGATATAAAACAAAAACATAAAATAAAATAAAAACACCAGTAAAACAAAAAATCTCAGTAGAAATCATCATTCAGAGGGCAATGCTGCTCAGCAGTCGATTGTCCAGCTAAATTAAATTGCCATTATCCATTTAATTTGGCTGGCTAATTTTAATCTTCCCGGAAATGTCCCTGGACTACCACTGACTTATCTGGCTAAGTAGTTATCTAGCTAACTAGCCAGATACGTCAGAAGCAGTGAAACCATTGGAATTTTTAAAGTTCAGAACGTAGCCAAACTTTTAAATATGTGCGTCTGAATTCCAACTTTGTTTTAATGACCTGGCCCCACCCACTTTTAAGGCTCTTAGATTCAGGTGCCTTGTAAATTTTGCATTCTTTATTTAGGCACTCAGCAGGAGGATTCTCACCTAGGCAGATCTAAATGCCTAACTCCTTCAGTTAGCCACATAGAGATCTTTAGAATATTGGCCTCTCAGCCGCCTCTTTTATCAGCCTGCTCAATTCTCTTTTAAAGGGCCAGTGCATACTTTAGGGATGCTCGCCATTAAAAAAAAAAAAAATTGCTTCTCCTATTTCTTAAGGGGCTCAAGTAATGGCAGCAACATAAGGGATTTGCGGCAGACATTCACCTCGCCCCACCTCACCCCCTGGCATAATCACTACCTTTCCTCTCCTCCTATTCTCCCACACTGTAGCATAATCACCTTATTTATTTATTTTATTTTATTTTATTAAGGCTTTTATATACCGACTTTCTTGATACAAATCAAATCAATTCGGTTTACAATGAACTAAGTAGAATATACAATTAACCAATCAACAAGAGATACAGAGCATACAGTTACATTATAACAAGGAAGCCTTAACTTGGAGTAGGAAAATAAAGAAGGGGTGAGCGGAGCAATAAATATATAAAGTGCAATAAAATAGAATAAATACTATATACAGAGGAGGGGGCAAGGAGCCAACCTCTCTTTAATGGATATTATGCATGAAAATTTGGAAAGTTTTGTTTACAGAGATGTGTGGTGTACAATTCTAGATCAGGGAATGGAGTTTGTAGTGGGGAAGGCTTGGCTGAACAGCCATGTCTTTAGTTTCTTTTTAAAAGTTGTTAGACAAGTCTCCAGTCTGAGGTCCGGAGGCATGGCGTTCCACATGGAAGGGCCTGCAGTAGAGAATGACCGGTCTCTGATGTTTGCGTGGTGCACTAATTTGATTGTAGGAATGTGTAAAGATCCCTTGTAAGCATCCCTTAAAGGCCTGGCTGTCGAGTGCAGTCTGAGAGGATGAGACAGATCAAGCGGGGTTTGATGGTGGATATTTTTATGAATGATTGTGAGAGATTTATGGAGGATCCGGAAGTTTACTGGGAGCCAGTGGAGATCTTTTAGAATAGCAGAAATATGCTCTCTCCGATTGGTATTTGTCAGGATCCTTGCCGCTGCATTTTGTAGCAGCTGGAGCGGTTTAATGGTAGAGGCTGGAAGACCATGCAGGATGGAGTTGCAATAGTCGATCTTAGAGAACAGAATGGCTTGGAGGACGGATCTGAAATCGTAGTGGAATAGGAGCGGTTTGAGTTTTTTCAGTACTTGTAACTAGTAAAAGCACTCCTTAGTAGTGTGTTTTATAAAATGCTTTAGGTTCAGGTGACTGTCGATTAGGACTCCAAGATCTCTGGCGTGTGATATATGTGGAATATTTTGTGATTGGAAAAGTATGGGACTACCTTCTGGAGTAATTAGTAAGAGTTCGGTTTAGAAGTGTTGAGCACAAGGTTGAGGCTGGATAAGTAGTGGTTTATAGTTTGTAGATGAGCGTTCCATAACCTGAGTGTTGAGTCCAATGATTTGGATATAGGGATTAAAATTTGAAGGTCATCTGCGTAAATATAAAATTTGAGTTTGAGGTTTGAAAGTAGGTGGCAGAGGGGGAGAATGTAGATATTAAACAGGGTGGGTGATAGGGAGGAGCCCTGGGGACGCCAAAAGGAGCATTAGTATGCGGTGATTCCATGTTTTTAATTTTTACCTTATAGCCTCTATTACTGAGGAAAGATTCGAACCATCTGAGGGCTGAGCCTGTAATTCCTATGTCTGAGAGTCGGTTTAGGAGGATGTTGTGATTTACCGTATCAAAAGCCGCAGAGATGTCGAGGAGGGCTAAGAGAAATGACTGTCCTTTATCAAAACCAATATATAGTTGATCCAGGAGGGAGGTGAGGAGGGTTTCCGTATTGTGTTCTTTTCGGAAACCATATTGTGACGTGTGAAGTATATTGTGGTCTTCTAGGTAATTTGAAAGTTGCTTATTTACAACTTTCTCCATGATCTTAGATACAAATGGGAGGTTTGATATGGGACGGTAATTGTTGAGTTCTTCCGGGTCCAGGTTGGATTTTTTGAGTATGGGTTTGAGCGTGGCCAATTTGAGTGCGTCCGGGAATATTCCTTGTGTAAGGGAACAATTGATGATATCAGCTAGATATTTGGATATGTATTCTGGGATGAGAATCAGTAACTTGGAGGGTATTTGGTCCAGCGGGTGGTCGAAGGTTTCATTCTTTTTATCAGCGATTCTACCTCTAAGGTGTGGGTTGAATCAAAGGAATCCAATCTTATGTCTGAGTTAGGTAGGAGAACTGTGTCCGGAAGAGTAGGATTTGTGTTGACAGGTAATCTGGCCAGGGTATTGGTGATTTTATTTTGAAAGAATAAGGCCAGGTCATTGGCCTTTGATTGAGCTGTATCGTCAGGGATATTAGGAAGAGCTGTTTTGGTAAGTTCCGAAACATAGGAGAAGAGGGCCCTCGCATCATACAGCATATCGTGGATGCGGTGAGCATAGAAATCTCTTTTTGTTCGAAGTATTGCTGATCTGTACTGGTGGAGAGTAGTTTTGTATATGGAAAGAGTGAGGGGATTAGAATTCTTCCTCCATTCTTTTTCTTTCCGTCTTAGATTTTGCTTCTGAGTGCGGAGTTCATTTGAGAACCACGGTTGCTTATTTTTATGGGAGGGGTTTATAATTTTTTTTGACAGTGGGCATAATTCGTTAGCTATCTTTTCAGTGATGTTTTGCCATGAGGTGATAGCTGAATTGGGATTTGAAAGATCCAAGTTTGGGAGATTTCTGATCAGGGATTTGCCAAGATCTTCTGAAGAACAAGTTTTCCTGTAGTATAGAGTTGTAGGCTGATGAGGTGTGGTCAATCCTGTCAATGACCTGAAGGTGGAGTTGATCATAAAATGATCTGACCATGGGACTGGTAGGCATAAGGGGGGTGAGAGTGGGGTGAGATTAGAATTTGTGAAGATAAGATCAAGAGTGTGACCCGCTTTATGTGTTGGTTGGTTAATGTGCTGTTTGAAGCCCATGTCCGAAAGTGCTGATAGGAAAGCATCACAGTTGGTTGATCGAGGACTGGCATCAGTGTGGAGGTTAAAATCTCCAATGATTATGGCAGGAGAGTCTAGTTTTAAGTTTTTGGCTATAACCTCTATCATGGGAGAGGCATCTTGATCTAAAAGTCCGGGAGGCGCGTAGGTGAGTAGGATTTGAAGTGACTTAGATTTGAATAGGCCTACCTCAAGTTTGGGTATAGTATAGATAGGTTGTTGCTTGAGGTTAAAAAATTTTTTTGCAGCTATTAGGAGACCTCCTCCTTTCTTTTTCTTTCTGGGTAAGGAGAAGACTTCATATGTCTGTGTAGGCAATTGATTTATTAGGACTGTGTCTGAGGATTTTAACCAGGTCTCTGTGATGGCACAGATGTCTGGTTTAGTATCTAGCAGATGGTCATTAAGGATGTGGGTTTTTTTTGTGATTGATTGGGCATTGAAGAGTGATAAGGTGAATAGAGCCTTACCTCCCCCCCCCCCCCCCCCAGCACGGGAAAGGGACTTACCATCTAGTCCCCTTACTGCCATGGTGCAGACTTTTGCATCTGTTCCCTGCTCCTGCTGTGCTGATCCACTGATCATCCCCTCTCTCCTCCTGATATCATCTCAGCCTGATTCCTGGATCAGATCCACTGCAGGAGATGGATTGCCCCCGAAGGGATAATACCAAATGGGCTCACACCTTTGAGAGATCCTTCGGAAGTGAGTGGGAGGGAGGTAGGTAGGGCGTTTTAGTAGCATTAGGATGGGAATGGTGTAGGATTTTGTCTTGAGCACCTGTGAGAGGAGGCTATTTGTTAAATATCATTATTATTATTATTATTGGCTTTTTGATTTGCTAAAGGTCATAAGCATGAAGACTGTATGATAAGGGCAACAAATCTCTTTGCCCTGTACGTAAATACAACTACGAGGATAAAAAAAAATTAGTAGAGTTAAGAAAAAGAAAGCTGGCTGGAAAACGTAAGAGTAAAACGATTACCATTCAAAAATTACAAGCAATCTCAGAAAAAAATAAAAAGGATCGCAAGGAAGAATATTTGGTAAAGCTGAAAGAAGCAGGGAAGATCATCTGGACAGCAAAGGTGCAAGCAGAGTAAAATCCAGTTGACAGGTGACAAGACCAAGTTTTTACACGTATGTTAGAGAAAGAAGCAATGGCAGAGATGAGAATGCAAGGCTGATAGAAAAAAGGAAGTAGTTTGGCTGCGTGTTAGGCAACTTGAATGCACAGAAATAATAGTGAGCATATAAAAACAACAACAAAAATATATTTTATATATATAAGGTGATACCTTTTATTGGCCTAGTAATACATTTCTTGACTAGATTTCAAGAGCTAACACTCTCTTCTTCAGGTCAGCATTTAAATGAGCAAAATATGATATTTACCAGGAAATATAGATTAATATGGCTACCATAAGTGAAAACTGAAGAGAAGTTTCTGGTGGGTCTGCTGAAGGATCATTTTAGTAGATTTTTGGAGATGGGATGTGTTTCATGGGCTAGGAGAAGGGCAGAGGTTGTCCCTCTTCATAAAAGTGGTAATAGGGTGGAGTTAGGCTGAACTCAGTGGTGTGAAAATTATTAGGGATGTGAATCGTTTTTTGACGATTTAAAATATCGTCCGATATATTTTAAATCGTCAAAAATCGTTAGAGCCGCGATACAATAACAATTCCCCCGATTTATCGTCAAAAAATCGTAATCGGGGGAAGGGGGAGGGGAAGGGGGAGGGCGGGAAAACCGGCACACTAAAACAACCCTAAAACCCACCCCAACCCTTTAAAATAAATCCCCCACCCTCCCGAACCCCCCCAAAATGCCTTAAATTACCTGGGTCCAGAGGAAGGGTCCTGGTGTGATCTTTTACTCTCGGACCTCCGGTGCGTTGTAGAAATGGCGCCGGCGCTACCTTTGCCTTGTCATATGACAGGTCAAAGGTAGTGCCGGCGCCATTTTGTTTTTTGTCCCCCGACGTCAGGAGCGTAGGAGATCGCTCCCGGACCCCTGCTGGACCCCCAGGGACTTTTGGCCAGCTTGGGGGGGCCTCCTGACCCCCACAAGACTTGCCAAAAGTCCAGCGGGGGTCCGGGAACGACTTCCTGCACGCGAATCATTTTTCCGTACGGAAAAATGATTCGAAGTAGGAGATCGCTCCCGGACCCCCGCTGGACCCCCAGGGACTTTTGGCCAGCTTGGGGGGGCCTCCTGACCCCCACAAGACTTGCCAAAAGTCCAGCGGGGGTCCGGAACGACCTCCTGCAGTCGAATCGTGTTGCCGTATGGCCGGCGCCATTTTGCGCAAAATGGCGCTGGCCCCCAAGTTGGCCAAAAGTCCCTGGGGGTCCAGCGGGGGTCCGGGAGTGATCTCCTACCGCGAATCGTTTTTCCGTACGGAAAAACGATTCGCGTGCAGGAAGTCGTTCCCGGACCCCTGCTGGACTTTTGGCAAGTCTTGTGGGGGTCAGGAGGCCCCCCAAGCTGGCCAAAAGTTCCTGGGGGTCCAGCGGGGGTCCGGGAGTGATCTCCTACGCTCCTGCCGTCGGGGGACAAAAAAACAAAATGGCGCCGGCGCTACCTTTGCCCTGTCATATGACAGGTCAAAGATAGCGCCGGCGCCATTTCTACAACGCACCGGAGGTCCGAGAGTAAAAGATCACACCGGGACCCTTCCTCTGGACCCCAGGTAATTTAAGGCATTTTGGGGGGGTTCGGGAGGGTGGGGGATTTATTTTAAAGGGTCGGGGTGGGTTTTAGGGATGTTTTAGTGTGCCGGTTTTCGATTTACACGATTTACACGATTTACACGATATTGAAAAAACCCAAACTGCGACGATCCGATTTCCTCCCCCTCCCAGCCGAAATCGATCGTTAAGACGATCGATCACACGATTCACATCTCTAAAAATTATTGGAAACTTTACAGAAAGAATGGTGAACTATCTCCAATCCAGTCTGGTTACAGGATCTGAGGCAGCATGGCTTTACCATAAGGAGATCGTGTCAAACAAATCTGATCAATAACTTTGATTGGAAGACCAACAAATTAGATAAGGGCATAGCTAAACAAGGTATAAATGGATTTCAGCAAAGCTCTTGATACAGTCGCACACGGGAGACTCATGAATAAACTGAGCAGCCTGGAGGTGAACCTTAAGGTGGTGGACTGGATTAGTGATAGATAACAGAAAGTAATGATAAATGGAGTACACTCTGAAGAAAGTAGAGTGAAGAATAGAATGCCTCAGGGATTTGTCCTTGGTCCAGTTTTGAAATATCTTCATGAGCAACAGTATAGACGAATTAGTAGGAAATGTTTGCCTCTTTGCAGATGACACTAAGATTTGTAACAGAGGGCTGGCCTAGTAGCTCAGTGACCGTGCTGGGCGCTGCCAAGTGGAAGGCCTAGGCTTGGTCAGGTCATTTGCTCCCTGGGGATGCTGCGACTGGGGATTCTGCAGGAGCAACATTCAGAGGGTTGTTTTCAAAAGTGTGCATAACAGCACACAAGTGTATAAGTAGGCACACCTAAAGTTATGCCTGTATTTTATAAGCTGTGCAGCAGAAGCCGCACAGATTTTAAAATACTGCATACTGTTGCTGCCATGTGGAGAAATATACTCATACAAAGAGGGCATTTCAAGGGCAGTTCAGGGTGAGGCTTGGAAGTACATGAACATTTACATATTTTATAAACAGAGTACATGCATACATCATCAAACACGCATGCACAGTTAATCAAGTTGCAGATATTAAATCTGACTTCTCTTTTGTGTGCAGTTTTTAGATAGCGGGTGTGAGTAAAATGGTGAAAGTTAGGGTGAACTGGTAGATGAAAATACACAATTATTTTTATAAGCAAGATACATGCATACATCAACTACTTTATAAAATACCTGCCCACACATAAGCTGAGGGTTATTATGTGCACATGTTAAAATTATTTAATGTGTGGCATATATGCATATAATTTTATAAAATAGGTTTATCAACTAAGCAAATTCCTATATTAAAACAAATATGTGTGTACTGAAATATGGAATGGTAACTTTCAATCCGGCGCACAGATGCACTTTAGCGAGTGTATGCCAGCACGTGCCCAGATACGCGGCCATTTTATAACATGCGCGCACGTTATAGAATATTTATTTATTTATCTTATAGACTGGCTGCGCGCACATGTGCACATAATTTTAAGTGTGCACGTACTGAGGCATATAAATCGGGTTTCTATCGCATAAGTTAGGGTATTTTAAAACCTGCGTACGTCCACGCCATAACCAGTTTCACCAGTTCATCCACCAGTTCTCCCAGTGTTGAGCTAGGTCCTCCAAACCCCCCTACCACCACCACCACCACCACCACCACCACCCAAATCCCTCCAAAATGGCTGTTTTTTGTTTTGGTTTTTTTCCATTACACCTCCTCCAAAGCATAATTAAAGTTACATGGCAAAGAACCTGAGTGTGCACCAAGGCAGAAAAGTATTTGCATGCACATCTCTTGGCCACACCCTGAAATGCCCTTATCCCACTCAGACTACACCCACAATTACATCCCTTTTTGAAATCAAGTGAGAAGTGCACACAGCAGGAGATACGCTTCCATCTGGGCAGCTTTTAAAAAACAGCCCGACTTGTGTGTGCATCCCCCAAGTGATGCATGTGCCCTGGCTTTTAAAATCTGGCTCTATAAGCGGGGGGCGTGTCCATGCCGGTGGCCTGAGCACACATGCTTCCCTCTCGCTCCCTAGAAACTGGCAGGGCTTCTTCATTTTATTGGCTTCCCGAGCGCTGAAACCATCATTGTGGACTGCCTGCGAGTTAACCTCCTGCAACTGGGATTTGGAGCCTGTGAGTGGAAAATGCCAGAGGCGCACTGGCCTCAACCACACTATCGGGGACAATGACAAAATGGCGACGGAGGGCCCATATCCGGAGGGGCTCAGCTCGGGCCTTTCCGAGGCAGTCCTGAAAGATCTTACTCGGGCTGTTTCGGCAGCACTCGCGGACGAGCTGCACCGAATTCAAACATCAGTGAATGATGTCCGCGATAAAATGGAGATCTTTGTGTTTGCTATGGTGGGGATATAGACCACAATCGTGGCCCACGAGGAGCGGCTGGCCACGCTGGAGGCTGGTGCGCTTGAGCTCGGGATGCAACACAAATCCTTTGAGGATAAACTTGAGGATCTGGAGAACCGCAGCTGCAGGAACAATCTGCGGATCGTGGGGGTCCCGGAATCAGTATCTGGAGGACCTGATTCGGCTTTGCAAAAAATAGATCCATGAAAAGCTGCAGGTCAATACTACTGAGAGGCCTATATAGGTAGAGCGTGCACACCGATTAGGGGCTGGGGAGCCGAACCAGACGTGGCCCCGCCAAGTCATCGTCCGCTACTTAACTTGCATGGATAAAGCCAGAATCCTGCAAGCCTACCGGAATTTGAAAAATCTCACTTATCAGGAGGCTAAACTTCGACTTTTCCCTGATTTTTCCAGTAAAGTGCAAGTGGCGTGCAAAGGATTCTCTCCATATTGCACCCAGCTGTATCATCGTGGGATCAAATTTGCACTTCAGTACCCAGCGAGGCTGCAGGTCTTTCTCTCTGATGAAATCAACATATTTTTCTCGGCTCCTTGCTCGGCTTCCAGGATGAGAAGGATGCTGTTGTGATATCTTTTCTCACCTATATTTTTTTCTGTGGCAGTTTGCCTTTCATTGAGCCTCTCTGGGGAGAGATCCCCTGATTTACTGGATTTATTTTTTTTTTTTTAATTTCTTAGACTGTTTATTCTCAGGATCTGTTAGATCTGGAATATTTCAATTTAGTATTTTTCGTATCCTGATTGTTTCATTTTTTTCTCTTGTTCTGGCGCTGGGCAGGTTGGATGGTGACCCTTTTGTTTTCTGCCTTATTTGGAAAGTAGGACCCCACTGGTATTTTTTTTTGGGGGGGGGATGCCCCCTTTTTTTTTTGTATCTGATGTCTCGTGATTGATGGGAGACTGGAATTGCTTACTTAGGAACTTCACCAATATTGGGGTAAACTTTAAGACATACACACGAGCGTACATGTGCACACACTACCTGGCACACATATGTTATAAAATCAGGGGTCAGCACGTGCCTTCCCCCATTCCCTTCCCCCTATTCTAAGCTTTCCACCCTTCCCCTAACCTTCCCCCCCCAGCGCTATTCTACCCCCCACACACACACACACCTCTGTCTTACCTTTTGCGCCTGCCTCTGGGCAGGCGCAAGTTGCGCGCTCTGGCGCCTGCTGGCACATGAACCTCCAACACAGGGGCAAATGTCCCCACCCCTGCCCCACCCCTTTTGGCACTTGTCTAAGTCGCGGGGCTTAACGTGCATTGCCAGGCCATTATAAAATAGGCACAGCACATGTAGAGGTTTTAAAATCCGGCCTATTGCTTTTCTGCAAGAAACCCACTTGGATGATGGGGAGCCCCATAAGTTGCTCTCAGCAGCGTGGTGTGGCCATATTGATCAGCAAACGGGTCAGCTTCACCTTGACAAAATGCTTGTCTGATCCTATTGATTACTGTATTGTTGTGGTTGGGGAATTACAGCAGGTAACGTGGTCCTGTTCAATCTTTATGCCCCCAACATATACTCATAGTTTTTTTCATCTCTTTTGGCTAAGGTTGCTGCTTGGGAAGGACATGAGGTAATAGTGGGGAGCGACTTTAACGTGGTAGATAATCCTCTGGCTGACTGCAAGCCAAAGCTCAGGCGAATATGGGAGTAGGCTTCATGTCGCATGAGCTGCAATTAATTGATGCTTGGCATACTCTTCATTTCGAGGATCGGGAATATAGCTTTTTTTCTCATGTCCATCATGTTTATTCCAGGCTGGACTATATACTTATCTCTGAATTTCATTATAATAACTTGGTGGCTAGTGAGATTCGGTAGCCTTTTCTGACCATGCTATGGTGCTGATCACTTTGAATTTGCTTCCCATGCTTCCGGGTCAGTTTTGGTGGAAGATGCCACCCCATCTATATAATGATAAACACTTTGCCATATTTCTTCAAGATAAATGGAAGGAATACGTGGAGTTTAACCTGGCCCCGGATGTTGATTCCATCACTTTTTGGATTGTGGCCAAGACTGTTGCGGGGCCACATTCTGGCCTATCAAACTTGCCCTAAGTGAGGGGGGGGGGGAGTTTGATAGAGGACATAACTTTGCAACTGTGGTCTTGTTACCTAAGCCAGGAAAGGACCCCATTTTAACCCCATCTTACCAGCCCATTTCCCTCCTTAATCAAGATATTAAATTATTGGCCGCAGTCTTGGCCTAGCGTGTGAACTCGGTGATCTCTGAAGTAGTCGCCCGGATCAAACGTGATTTATCCAAGGGCAGCTTTCTAATACTAATCTTTTAAAAACTTTGTTGACTGCCCTCTCCCCTGAGAATAACAATTCTACTAGCCTTTTCCTTAGCCTTGATTCTGAAAAAGCATTTGACCATGTGAAGACAACATTTTTTACTGTTGAGACCTCAAGTGCTGGAGTTAGGCTCATTATTCCTACTAAAATATCCATGCAAATGCCTTATTAAACATCAAGGGGTGTCTTTACTATTTTCTCAACATTCACAGTTAACTGCATTCTTATCTAATAAAAAGAAAAATATTCTTAGTTCCTCTTTAACTATCAGCCCAGTAACTCCATAGATTGTAGCAGGAGACCTTAATATGATATGATGTTTCCCAAAAACTGCCAATTTACCTTTGTTTAAAAAGTTTTGGGGGGATTGGGGAATTCTTGGATCCAATTGTGGGCTGTTGCAATTTTTAAAGAGCCCATTGTGGCCTTTGATATGGTTTTATGATTTGATGATTAATGTTAATCTTATTATGTTATGGTATATTTCCCATGTAAATTGAATATTTTTGTTGATGGTATGCATTTCAATTCAAGTTGTTTACTTGAGAAATTTGTTAAAATTAATAAATAGAAAAAAAAAATAAAAAACAAATATGGCACACGTGCACATAGCCATGTGTGCTGCTTTGAAAATCTACCCCTCTGTTGATGACATGTTGCTCTATGTAGGTAATCCTGTTGACTATTTGGGGGACATTATTACAGTTATCAATCAGTTTGGTTCTTTTTCGGGGCTTCAGATTAATTATGGGAAGTCAGTGGCTTTTCCTTGCTCTCCTACTCTACCATCTATCTGGGCTGGGCCTTTCCCATTCACCTGGGCAGAATCTCATTTTAAATACTTAGGTAAAAAGGTGGCGTGCTCTATTGACGCCGCCATGAATCATGTCAAGGCATTACTGCTGAAGTGGAAAGCCCTCCCTCTGTCAGTGCTAGGTAGATATGCTTTGGTCAAAATGGTGAGCCTCCCAAAGTTATTGAATCCTTTTCAAATGCTTCCAGTATGGCTCTCTGCCTCAACCCTTAAAGTGCATTGATCTTTAGTGGGTTCTTTTATCTGGTGTAATAGACGGGTGAGGGCTTGGCAAGAAGTGCTGAGGCTTACGAACATACGAAGAACATACGAACATGCCATACTGGGTCAGACCAAGGGTCCATCAAGCCCAGCATCCTGTTTCCAACAGTGGCCAATTCAGGCCATAAGAACCTGGCAAGTACCCAAAAACTAAGTCTATTCCATGTTACCGTTACTAGTAATAGCGGTGGTTATTATCTAAGTCAACTTAATTAAAGGCAGGTGATGGACTTCTCCTCCAAGAACTAATCCAATCCTTTTTTAAACACAGCATTACTAACTGAACTAACCACATCCTCTGGCAACAAATTCCAGAGTTTAATTGTGCATTGACTGAAAAAGAAATTTCTCCGATTAGTTTTAAATGTGCCACATGCTAACTTCATGGAGTACCCCCTAGTCTTTCTATTATCTGAAAGAGTAAATAACTGATTCCCACTTACCCGTTCTAGACCTCTCATGATTTTAAACCCCTCTATCATATCCTCCCTCAGCCATCTCTTCTCCAAGCTGAAAAGTCCTAACCTCTTTAGTCTTTCCTCATAGGGGAGCTGTTCCATTTCCCTTATCATTTTGGTCGCCCTTCTCTGTACCTTCTCCATCGCAATTATATCTTTTTTGGGATGCGGTGACCAGAATTGTACACAGTATTCAAGGTGCAGTCTCACCATGGAGCAATTTATTTATTTATTTATTTATTTATTTATTTTTATATACCGTCATTCGGTTCAGCCATCATAACACTTTACAAAGTCAAACAAAAACAGATAAATTATACATAGTTACAAATATGTAACAATGGGGGGGGGGGGGAAATGGAAGGAAGGAGAAGATGGTGGGGAGGAAAAGGGAAAAAAGAGAAGTAACAGTAATAGTATTAATTTATCATAAAGGAGGGATTCTATTAGAGATGTGAATCGTGTCCTCGATCGTCTTAACGATCGATTTCGGCTGGGAGGGGGAGGGAATCGTATCGTCGCCGTTTGGGTGTTTAGAGTATCGTGAAAATCGTTAAAATCGTGAACCGGCACACTAAAACCCCCTAAAACCCACCCCCGACCCTTTAAATTAAATCCCCCACCCTCCCGAACCCCCCACAAGTGCCTTAAATTACCTGGGGGTCCAGCGGCGGTCCGTAGCTAAATCGGGGGAAGGGGGAGGGCAGGAAAACCGGCACACTAAAACACCCTAAAACCCACCCCCGACCCTTTAAATTAAATCCCCCACCCTCCCGAACCCCCCCCCAAATGCCTTCAATTACCTGGGGGTCCAGCGGCAGTCCGGAACGGTCTCCTGCAATTGAATCATGTTGTCTTCAGCCGGCGCCATTCTGCGCCGCCATTTTGCAAAATGGTGGCGCAAAATGGCGGCGGCCATAGACCAACACGATTCGACTGCAGGAGGATGTTCCGGACCCCTGCTGGACTTTTGGCAAGTCTTGTAGGGGTCAGGAGGCCCCCCCAAGCTGGCCAAAAGTCCCTGGGGGTCCAGCGGGGGTCCGGGAGCGATTTCCTGCCACGAATCGTTTTCCGTACGGAAAATGGCGCCGGCAGGAGATCGACTGCAGGAGGTCGTTCAGCGGGGGTTCCGGACGCCGGCTGAACGACCTCCTGCAGTCGATCTCCTGCCGGCGCCATTTTCCGTATGGAAAACGATTCGCAGCAGGAGATCGCTCCCGGACCCCCGCTGGACCCCCAGGGACTTTTGGCCAGCTTGGGGGGGCCTCCTGACCCCCACAAGACTTGCCAAAAGTCCAGCGGGGGTCCGGAACGACCTCCTGCAGTCGAATCGTGTTGGTCTATGGCCGCCGCCATTTTGCAAAATGGCGGCGCAGAATGGCGCCGGCTGAAGACAACACGATTCAATTGCAGGAGGCCGTTCCGGACCGCCGCTGGACCCCCAGGTAATTTAAGGCATTTGGGGGGGGGGGGGTTCGGGGGGGTGGGGGATTTAATTTAAAGGGTCGGGGTGGGTTTTAGGGGGTTTTAGTGTGCCGGTTTTCCTGCCCTCCCCCTTCCCCCAATTTACGATTTTTTGACGATAAATCGGGGGAATTGGTATTGTATCGTGGCCCTAATGATTTTTGACGATTTAAAATATATCGGACGATATTTTAAATCGTCAAAAAACGATTCACATCCCTAGATTCTATCATTACTTCTTATAAGTTCCGAATTGTAATGAATATGGTTGATGCTAGTTGTAGATACTTTTTCTTTCGTGCCTGGGTTTGGTTGGTTGAGTTGATTGTAGATGGATTGATATACAGAGGCATTATGACATTTTCCATTTTATTCACCATTCCCAACATTCTGTTTGCTTTTTTGACTGCTGCAGCACATAAATATGGCAGTGTTGCTTTACTGGATTTACATATCTACAATGCAGTCTGCCTTTTGTGCTATTTACAAGAATGGATGTCTGGTCGTCTAAGTTTGATGTCGAGGACTTGATGTCAGACTGGGTGGCTCCTTTTGCCCCTTTTGCCCCGATTAACCTAGTACATCTCCCAGCAAATTGTCCTCTATGAAACTCTCTGTATTCTGGCTTAAAGCTCTTAGGAATGTTTGGGTTTGATCGTGGGGGCTTGGGGCTCGTAGTGCAGCGGTATTCCCTTTTTTGCCCTTCACAGATAATCCAAATTTTGTCCTGGGTCTGGGCGAATCTCTTTTTCAGCAATGGGCGGGGATGGGACTTCGCAGTGTGGCTCAGCTGGTGGACACTGACTCGACATGTCTTTACTCCTTTGAGCAATTATGGGAGGAGTGGGACATACCAAGATCTCATACTGTCATTAATGTCACACTTTGACTAAGGGTGATGTTTCTTTACTCGCTCTCACTGATGATGAGGAAAATGTTTTTGAGACCATGCCCAAGTTCAACAAAATTGTTGTATGGGCCAGATTTCTCCTCTCTGCCTAACCTACTCCCTACCTGACTAGTTAGGCTGGGAAGTGGAGTGCAGAACTTGGAGAAGATGTTTCTCTGGAGATGGTAGCTCGTGCTTGTATGTTGATTTATAGATATTATTTATAGATTATTTATAGATTATAGATTATTATTTATAGATATTATTTAGCTGCTTACATGAGAGAAATCCAGTTTAAGCTATTGCATAGAACTTATATCTCCAGACCAACTAGCGCTCAGCAAGGCCAACGAATTAGCCATCTACTTCAAGACAAAAATCTCAAACCTTACTCGCTCCCTTACAACCCATCATACTCAACCAACACCTCAGAGCACATTCCAACCCACACTGAATGCTAAACTAGAGTCATTTGAGACCACATCCGCCTTGGAGATTGAAAATTTACTTAAGAAAATTAAACCATCGGCACATCCTTCTGACCCACTCCCTACTAATTTGCTCACCGCCATCCCTAACACCGTCGCAAAAACTATTGCAGAAATCATTAATACCTCCTTAACCATGGGCACAGTTCCTAATCAGCTAAAACTTGCTATCCTCAAACCCCTACTGAAAAAACCAACTGCTTCACCCACTGACCCAGCCAACTTCAGACCCATCGCAAACCTGCCCATGATCGCCAAACTGATGGAAAAAGTTGTAAATAAACAACTCTCCGAATATCTCGAGGAGCACAACATTCTCACCCCTGCACAATACGGTTTTCGGAAATCACTAAGCACAGAGTCCCTTTTGCTTTCTCTCACAGATAAATTACTTTTGAACCTGGAGAAAAAACAGTCATTCTTGCTGGTACTGCTAGATCTATCTTCAGCGTTCGACACGGTAAATCACTCACAACTCCTAAACCAACTATCAAACATAGGAATTAAAGGCACAGCTCTCAATTGGTTTAAATCATTCCTATCAAATAGGTTTTACAAGGTCAGAATAAACAACAAAGAATCTGACCCCATCCTATCAGATCAAGGTGTACCACAAGGCTCATCGCTCTCTCCCACCCTGTTTAACATTTACCTCCTCCCCCTCTGCCATCTGTTATCACAACTCAAGCTCACGCATTACCTCTATGCAGACGACATTCAGATCCTCATCCCCATCACAGAATCAATTCAAAAAGCCTTCGCCTACTGGGATAATTGTCTCCAACCAATTAAACAACTACTCTCCAGCCTGAACCTGATTCTAAACTCAAGCAAAACAGAGCTGCTACTGATTTCACACAACCCGAATACCCACCCAATTAGCCTCGCACAACCCACACCTTCAAACATGGAGCTCTCTGCAGACGTAAGGAATCTAGGAGCATGGCTAGACAACCAACTTAACCTAAAAAAATTCATAAACACAACCACCAGGGATTGCTTCTTTAAACTACAGGTCCTAAAGAAACTAAAGCCACTCCTTCACTTCAATGACTTTCGCCTCGTTCTCCAATCCATTATTTTTTCGAAACTTGATTACTGCAACTCAATCTTACTTGGACTCCCCGCCAACAGCATCAAACCTCTACAGATGGTACAAAACACCGCAGCCAGAATCCTAACTAACACTAATAGAAGAGACCATATTACCCCCATCTTGAGCAACCTCCACTGGCTACCCATCAAGCAGAGAATCCTATATAAAACCTTAACTATTATTCATAAAGCAATTCATAACATCGCACCTGTATCTCTACAAACTCAACTACGTCTACACTTACCCTCCAGACCCATCAGAAGCATCTACAAAGGCACATTAGTCGCAGCTCCAACCAAATCAACTCTAAGAAAAAGAGCACTCTCAACTGCTGGACCACACCAATGGAATGCGCTCCCACCAGTCCTACGACTCGAACCTAGTCTACCAGAGTTCAAAAAACGGTTAAAAACCTGGCTCTTCAGTCAAGCCTTTCAATGCCCAGAGGGTAAATAGGCACCTCAGCATAGACTCTCAGTTCCAACCATTGCAGGTTGACATTAACACCTTGCACTTAATTACATATAAGTACTTGCTTATTCGTTATGTTGATTTAACAGTCATTATTTACATACTATATAACAGTACATTATTTACAAACTATATAACAGTACATTTGCAGATTATCTTCACTACTAAAGTTCCTTGTAAAAAGTTGTACACACACATTCTATTCCAAAACACTAATAATGTTAATTGCCATTTGCTAAATGTTATTTTTACCTTCAATGTTCCTTGTAATAATGTTTAATGGTTGATTGTTATTGTTATTGATCAATGTTCTATGTACAAAACCCCGGTCTAACCTCCCAGACCAGGGCAACCTTTTCGTTACTTGTAAACCGGAATGATTTGTATTGCATACAGGAATTCCGGTATATAAAAATTAAAAATAAATAAATAAATAAATAAATAAATGAATATATGGAATTCTGATATATGTTTAAAATGTAAGGCTGCTCCTGGTATTTTTGTCATATGTTCACCAGGTGTCATAAATTACAATTTTTTTGGAGTAGCATTATGACGTATCTGGATAAATTTCTGGGTTGTGATGTTTCTTGGTCGGGGGTCTCTGTGTATTTTTGTTTTTAGGACACTGATTGTTCATTGTCACCGGGGGGGGGCAGACATTTCTTGGCTGTGGCCGTTCTCCTTGCAAAAAAAGTTATCTTGCTGCACTGGAAATCTGAGGATGTTCCCTCCTTCGATCAATGGAAGGCCTTAATGCGGCAAACGGCACAGATAGAACTACTTCGGAAGTGGGACTTGGTTGCTCTTAGATTTCATCCTAGTCTTCAAGGTTACTTCATTTTATGGGATAAGTTGCTCTCTAGTCCTTGAGGTGCACCTGCTGCTAGTGTACTTGTGGCTGCCCTTTCTAGGCTCCTGGGTGTCTTCTGTTTTATTGTTCATGGGTTTTTTGTGGTCTGTTGAAATGTGATGTAGTGTATGGGTTATGAGTGTGCATGATTGTGGGTGTTCCTGGTTGTTGTTTTTGGTTGAGGTTTTCTCTATGTTGGAAAGTTGGGTCATTTTGCTGCTATCTGTACCAATATACATGCTGTGGCTGTATTTATCTGTTCTTGTTTGCTATTTGACCCAATAAAAATGAAGTTAAAAAAAATGTACCTCTCTAAGCATGGCAGAGATTTGAGAAAATGACTCTTCTGAAAATTCACTTACACATGTACATGCCAATTTTACTCACACAACCACCACATAAGTCTTTGAGAATTACCTCCTTACAGCTTCTGGGGCAGGAAGGCATCTTGGTTATCATTGTGCCACTAAAGGAGAGCAAGTGTGGCCCTTGGTCAAGGAATCCCACTGTAATAACTAGGTGAGTTGGGAAGGGATATAAATAGGGGAAATCCCTGGGAAGTTGTAAATGAAAGTTCATAATGCTGAAGCTCAACAGTCTAGTTCCAATTTTACCTAGAAGTGCAAAGGCTCAGAAGAATACTGCTGGGCCTCACACACAAAAAAAAAAGATTTGTAACAGAGTAGACATCCCTTAGGGAATAGAGTAATTGAGAAATGTTCTAGGAAAGCTCAAGAGGTGGTGCAATGCAAAAAAAAAAAGTGCTGGGTCATGCATTCTGAGCACAGAATTCCAAATGAGCAGTATCTGTGTAGCCCCAGCTAAAGTAAATAAAATAAAATCAGTTACTAGAGTTCAAACCTTTCACAGATCACTGGGTTCTTTGAAAGCGATCAAGTGGATGGTGTAATGGACTGGGAGCAGAGGTGCTTCTTTACTGAACAAGAAAACTTCTCTCCTTTGTGGAAGAACTGAGTGTTGGGAAAGTAGACCCTTGAACCGAGACTAGGTTGTCGCTACCCCCAGAGGACAGCCCCTTTAGGTCCTCATCATTGGGAGGTGGTTCTTGAGGAGTAGACCCTACGGGACCTTCATCTATACCAGCCCTCATTCCCCACAGGTTGAGCCCTTAGGTGCTGGGGCCAGCAGGACTTAGGCATGGGTCTCTCAGAGAGGAACCAGAAGTCAAAGAGCTGATGCAGCGTCGGTCGAGGTGAGCAGCTAATGAGAGTAACCAGGAACAGGCCAGAGGTCGGGACAGGCAGCATTCAAGCAGAAATGAGGAGCCATGCAGAAGGTCAGAGCAGACGGAGGTCAAGCAGAGTCAAAATACCAGGCAGAAGGTCAGGGCAGGCAGAAGTCAAGAAGAGTCAATTACCAGGTGAAGGTCAGAACCAAGAGATCAATCCAAAAGAGTAAGGAACAAGGTGGGTACAGGAGGCAAGGATCAGGAGTTCTGGGACCAGGAGACAGGAGCAGAAGGCAGGGCAGGAAATAGGAACGCAGGAACCAGGGCAAGGAACAGGAACACAGACAACTCACACTCACAAAATGAGCAGGACCTGTTGCTGAGGCGAAGTAGAAGCAGCAAGGCAGGGTTTAAATACCCGCCTAGCCTGATGTCATCTCTACAGGCTATGGGGAACTTTCACGCCATTGGCCCTTTAAATCCTTCAGCTCAGCGCACACACGCCTAGGGGGCCAGCTGTGAGGTCTCGATATCGGTGGCATTCAGGGTGCCGCAAGAGCAGGCTATGGGTGGTGTTGGCGGTGGGGAGCAGCGACAGAGAGAGCTGGGATGGGCCTCCAGCCAGTGCAGGTAAGGGGACTTGGTCGCAGACCTGCATGGCCGTTGGATCCTAATACCTAAACTCCCCCTAGTACTTGGCTTCTTCTGACTAGTAATAGTTCTCGGATGAATCCTGTAAGTAGTTCAGTCTACAGTTTGGACTGGTACCTTTTCCGTTGCAAAAAAATCAGCAGAACCAGGGGTCACGATTTGAAACTCCAGGGAGGAAGACTCAGAACAATGTCAGGAAGTATTTCTTCACGGAGAGGGTGGTGGATACCTGGAACGCCCTTCCAGAGGAAGTGGTGAAGACCAAAACTTGAAGGATTTCAAAGGGGCGTGGGATAAATACTGTGGATCCATAAAGCCTAGAGGAAGTGAATGAAGAGAAGAGGCATGGGGGTGGCTTGCAGGAATGACAGCTACTACCTGGAGATTAATATCCTTATTCAATAAACATACACACGATTAATGCAACTCCAACATTGCTCTATGCTTCAACAGCAAAAGGAAATGTGAAAAAAAGGATTTGCATCCATATAAAAGCAGGGGAGTAGCTTGCTTGTTACGGCGGTTACTACTCCAAACCAAAAATGCCTGATACTTCACTTTCAATGCATATCCAGCATTGCTCTCTGCTTCAACAGCAGGGGGAATGAAGAAAAGATGATTTATATTCAGACAACTACTAACAAGGTCTGACTTACATAGTCTGGGTAAAACAAGCATGGGTGTAGCTTGCTTGTTACAGCGGTTACTACCCCGAATCAAGTCTGATACTTCACTTAAAATACATATCCAGCACAGCTCACTGCTTCAATGACAGGGGGAATGAAGAAAAGATGATTTGTATTCAAATAACCAACAAGGACTGAGTTGCACAGGTTGGGTAACAAGCGTGGAAGTAGCTTGCTTATTATGGTGGTTACTACCCCAAACCAATTAGCTAGATACTTCACTTAGATCCAGCTCCAGCACTGCTATCTACGATAGCAGGGATGGAAGGGAAATAGAACCAAAAAAGTTATTTAAAAGGACAAGAGTAACAGAAAAGCATGAAAAAAAAATGTGTGAAAGCTTGCTGGGCAGACTGGATGGACAGTTTGGTCTTCTTCTGCCGTCATTTCTATGTTTCCATGTTTCTATAATTTCGATGGCGAAGGTACAGAGAAGGGTGACCAAAATGATAAGGGGAATGGAACAGCTCCCCTATGAGGAAAGACTAAAGAGGTTAGGACTTTTCAGCTTGGAGAAGAGATGGCTAAGGGGAAATATGATAGAGGTGTTTAAAATCATGAGAGGTCTAGAACGGGTAGATGTGAATCGGTTATTTACTCTTTCAGATAATAGACTAGGGGGCACTCCATGAAGTTAGCATGTGGCACATTTAAAACTAATCGGTGAAAGTTCTTTTTCACTCAATGCACAATTAAACTCTGGAATTTGTTGCCAGAGGATGTGGTTAGTGCGGTTAGTATAGCTGTTTTTAAAAATGGATTGGATAAGTTATTGGAGGAGAAGTCCATTACCTGCTCTTAATTGAGTTGATTTAGAAAATTTCCACTGCTATTACTAGCAACGGTAACATGGAATAGACTTAGTTTTGGGGTACTTGCCAGGTTCTTATGGCCTGGATTGGCCACTGTTGGAAACAGGATGCTGGGCTTGATCGACCCTTGGTCTGACCCAGTATGGCATGTTCTTCTTCTTATATCCCAGTGGGTACTGAGGTCGGAAGGTATGTTTTTATTAAATGTGCCAGAGGTTAGAAATGCTAAGCTGCAGGACACAAGGAACAGAGCCTTCTCGTGGGCAGCCCTGGCCCTTTAGAATGAGCTCTCGGTAAGCATCTGTCGGATACAAGACTATACATTTTTTCAAAAGCAGATTAAAGCTCATCTGTTCAAGGAAGCTTTTAATTAATTTACTGCATCATTCTTCAAACTGTGTGATGGCGTTAATGCATGCGAAAAACACTGTAGCGCACAGCGTAAATACAAATTTTTTTGGGGGGTGAGACTGGGGAGGAGTTTGGGTGGGATTTAGGTAAATGAGGGGCAATATCGCACAGCTTTAATGCCAGGAATAACTATATCTTTTTCCCTAGTGTTAAGCTGTGTGAAGAGGGAAGAGAGAGAGAGAGCCTCTAGGGAGGGCTTCCCTGTGTGCACCTATTTATATCTCTATAGGAGGGCCACCTAATATATCAAGGTGAGGTCTTGGTGGTGGTTTAGGGTTTAGGGGCCAGTTTTGCATGTAGAGTGAGATGTACGAACAGCACAGTACTCCTTGGTGAAGATTTGACGTCATTTGGAGTGAGGAAAGTCTCACAAAGATGAAATGTTGTACTATGTTATCTCACCCTAGCTTGATGGTACCCACAGACTTCACATATATACATTCAAGGTGTATATATATACCTTGAATTACTATATAAATATCTTGTAGTAGTAGTAGTAGTAGTAGTAGTAGTAGTGAAACACTATGACAAAGCTGTGACCAAAACAAGAGGAATGCTAGACTAAACAGGGAGAGGCAAAACCAGTAAAACGTAAAGGAGATGATACAGGCACTGTGCAAGTCTTTGGTGAGAACCCACCTAAAGTATTGTGTCCAGTTCTGGATGCTGTACCTCTGAAAGAATATAGACAAGAATAGAAGTGGTCCAGAAGGACCAAATTCAAAACAAAATCTTGACTTTCTGAGGTCACTGGCCTACATGAAATCAATTGACTCCGCTCCTTGATAGCCCCTCTGCTTTATTTATTCACGTTTTAAGCTCTAGATGTTGTCATGACCTGCCAGTTAGTTAAGCTTTCCAAGCCTATGATTGACAGCCCACTATTCACATATTTCCAAAGCCTTTGCAAAAAGACTGAGCCAGTACTCACTAAATGTTTCAACACTTGGCAGCCTGGGGACATTTCTTGCATTCAAGCAATGCAAGTTTTCTCCATTACCATCACCCAGTCTGAATGAATTACACTGGATATTTTTAAGACTTAAGAATAAGATATTTCACTCCTACATCTGCATGTTTAGTTTAGAGGGTTTTTTTAATTCCATCTCTTCGAATTCTAGGATTTGAGACTTTCTTCATCCATTCTAAAATGCTAGGTTACAGTACAGGTGTGTGTGCACAGAAAAAAAATGGTTTTGTTGGCTTTTTTTCGCATTTATTTTGACTTTTGTTTCATTTCGAAAAATGCATTGTTTTGCTTCTATGTTTCATTTTTTGAGCATGCTATTTTCTACAACATGCGGACTTTCACAAATAGTGCACTGCCATTTTTGCATGCAATAAAACAACAAGAACTACAAAAATGATATCTTGTTGTCATTTGAGATGGGGAATGACTCAAAATGATACAATAAATATTATTGTTGTTTTCACGACAGAACATTCCTAACTTCAAGTCCCAGAAATACTTATTTTATTTATTATTTTTATATACCAACATTTGATCTCAGATATCACACCGGTTTACATTCAGGTACTGTAGGTATTTATCTATCCCCAGAGGGCTTACAATCTAAGTTTGTACCTGAGGCAATGGAGGGTAAAGTGACTTAGGAAACAAATCTGAAGCCGATCCAAAGTGCTGACAAGCAAGGGAAAACAAGCTGATCGGTGAAAAAACAGCCTTTATTGGAAAAAGCCCGCCTCTGGCTGAGATTCGCTCCCGCAGGAGCTGCATCAGGGGCTATTGTTAATGGGTGTCTTCAATGTGATTGAGCATACATCAAAATCATTTGATCCAGGCTGGACAACTTGGTGTAGTAAACATATGTATTCTGCAAAACTGGTGCGATGAAATCCTTATGTAGCCGTGGTAAGGACTCACTGCGTGTGTGTTCAAAAATTACTCTATGTTCCTTGTACACACATGAGAGGAACATATATTGAAAGTGTGCAAATTCTGCTCTGGCACATCTTTGAGTAAAAGATGTGAGCTACATAAGGATTTCATCGCACCAGTTTTGCAGAATACATATGTTTACTATACCAAGTTGTCCAGCCTGAATCAAATGATTTTGATGTATGCTCAATCACATTGAAGACACCCATTAACAATAGCCCCTGAGGAAGCTCCTGTGGGAGTGAAACTCGGCCAGAGGCGGGCTTTTTCCAATAAAGGCTGTTTTTTCACCGATCAGCTTGTTTTCCCTTGCTTGGGTAAAGTGACTTGCCCAAGGTCACAAGGAGTGACAGCAGGACTCGAACCCTGGTCTGTAGCCCACTGCTCTAACCACTAGGCTATTCCTCCTCCCTTAAAGATACTTAAGGGAGTACTTAAAGATGAGTACTTAAAGTACTTAAAGATGAGAATTTAGAAAACAAAGCTGGGTCAGGGCTAGTGGTTTGGAGTGGCTTGTTTGTTTTTGTTCCTATCTGTCTCGCTCTTATCGTGCTGCAGTAATTCATGGCAGGGCCATAGTTGTAGGAGTGTGGCTTGGACTGTGGCACAGGTCACATCTTTGGAAAAAGCTGTCAGTGATGGCATGCAGCAGTGGTGTGCGGTGACATTTATAATAGGGGACTCAGTCTCGCTCCCTCAACCCCCTCTCCGCTTCCATCTCCACCACCACCACCCCACCGAGTCACCAGCAGTCTTACTCCCTCCGCCCCCTCTCCCCCCCCCCACACTCGCTAAGATGGTAACGCTTAAACAGCAGTGCGGGCATACGTGTACACGCATATGGTGGCTCGCGCAAATGGAAGCGGCCATTATATGGCATGCGTGCATATATGCATGTATGATATAAAATCGGCTGCGAGCGCACACATTGCACGCAATTTTGTATGGAGACACGCTTGTGCGTGCAAATGCAGACTTTATTGCGTAAGGGGGGGGGGGGGATTTTATCCATTACCACTTTGCCCAGGTAAAGGATCCAGATTTCCTAACCCCCTAAATAACCTTCCTCCCTTTTACCCTATTAACCCCGACCCTTCAGACTCCACTGACTAGCCCTGACTTTTTTATTTTAAAACTTACACGACATCCATAGCAGAAATAAAGTCCGTGCAATCGGGAACCCCGGCACTTGCTTGTGTGCGTTAATACACGCACATTTCAACTCACCTTCCCGGAATGCCGATGTCCCGCCCATGCTTCGCCCAGACCACGCCCATGCCCTGTCTCTTTTTTTTAATTTTTTGATTTGTGCGCGGACCGGGCGATAAGCTCGTACTCGAGCGCTTCTTAAAATCCGGGCTGTGTACGCCGGCCCGAGACCCGCGCATATCTCCCGGCGTTGGGGCGCATCAGGGCTTTTAAAAATTCCCCTTCAAGTCTTCAGCAGCCTCGCTACCTCTGTCCCCTCTCCCCAACATACAAAAAAAACAGTTGGAGCCCATATGGTATTAGGCCTCTTGTAACATGCATTGGGTGTTGGCCCGGCACTCAGAAAGCCATGAATAAACAAATTGCAATATAGTAAGCCTCCCATACCAAAACAACACTAACTGCCAGCACTCAAACAGTAACAACTCTACCTATAAAAAGACAGTACTGCAAATATTACATTAGGCTCCAAAACACCAAAACACTATCTATTAGGTAAACAGAACAAGCCAGGTTGCCTAAAAATACCAGCAAAATTAAAAATACCTGTACCTAAAAATATTGTCCAAAAGCTTTTAAAACTACATAGGTCCCTTCTTCAGATGTCAGATCAAAGACATTCAAATCTAAAGACAGGTTCCATAGTTTCTCAATAGCTCAGGTACAGTATTTTGGATAATGCTTACATACATGCAATGAATGCTATCAGAGTCTGTCAAATCTGCCATATCAAAACAACACTCCCAGGACTCAAACATCAACCACCCTACCCAGGAAAGAGCAGCACTGCAAATATTACATCAATAAAATATTTAAAACAGCAGACATAACATCCAACAGTTAAAACTAATAGGGATTTAAAAAATACCATCATCTGCTCTCCATACATGGGAACTTTTGAATTCCAGTCACCCTGAGATTGTCCTGGATTAGTTGGTAGGGGAACAGGTGCACAAATTTATCCTTTTTCTCTTCCCCATAAAAACACTCTTAACACGTGTTCATTCTCTTTCTCACACACAGGCACTCTCTCATACTCGATGGCTCTCTCTTCTTCACACACACACATACACACACACACACACACACATACATACACAAAGGCATGCTTTCACACTCAGTGGCTCTCTCTACCTCTTACACACCCACACACAAGCACCCTCACACAGTGGCTCTCTCTCCCTCACACATACAGGGTCTCTCTTACACTGAGTAGCTCTCTCCCTCACACACACAACTATTCTCTCACTCTCAGTATCTCGCTCTCCCTTACACACACAAAGGCACTCTCTCACTCAAAAAAAGGCACTCTCTCCCTCACACACATGCATAATCACATTCAGTGTCTCTCTCTCCTTCACATACACATGTTCACTCACACTCAGTGGCTCTATCCCTTACACACATGCACACCCACTGTCGGTCGATGGCCTTCACATACACACAGGCACTCTCTCACACTCAGTGGCTCCCTCCCTCACACATAGGCACTCTCAGATGCAATGGCTTTTTTGGCCCTCACACCCCACCGCTCTCATACACACAAGCACTCTCTCACACAAAAAAGCACTCTCCCTCACATACACTCACACTCAGTGGCTTTCTCTCCATCAGACACATGCATACTCACACTCAGTGGTTCTCTCTCACTCACATACACAGCAACTTTCTCTCTCTCATGCATACACACACACAGAGGCACTCTCTCTCACACACACACATACATAAACACACACATGCTCTCTCACACTCAGTAGCTCTTTTTCCCTCACACACACACACACACACACACACAGGCACTTTATCACATGCAGTGGCTCTCTCTCCCTCACACACACACACACACACACTCACACTCACATTCATTGGCTCTCATACACACAGGTACTCTCTCACACAAACAAGGCACTCTCTTCCTCACACACATTTACACAGTGACTCTCTCTCCCTCATACACATGTGCACTCACACTAAGTGGCACTTTCTCCCTTACACATATGCTGTCTCTCACACACATATGAACACTCACAGGCCCCTGCTCCCTACTGGTTCAAATAGGCACACACATACTCAGTATCTCTCTCCCCCTCAGGCACACTCACACTGTGGCTCTCTCCCTCATACACACAGGGACATTCTCACACTCATTGGCTCTCTCTCCCTCCCCTCCTCCCAACACACACACACACACACACACACAGAGGCACTCTTTCACATTCAGTGGCTTGCTCACTCTTACACACACTCACTCTCTCTCTCACTCACTCACACAGGTCAGGCCTCCCAATCTCTCTCTCTTCGTCAAGCTGCAGGGTCACAGGTCCTCCCTTTGGCCACCACAGTATGGGGTCTGCACTGGCCTGCCAGGATTCATCTTCAACCGCCAATGAGATGGGCTCCACTGGCAGCCACAAGGTTTCCTCTCTTCTCCATTAGGCCACGGGATGGACTCTGCAGCGGCGGCCTGCTGGATCATGGGTTATTTTTGTGGCATGGATTGTAGCAGGAGTCACATTGATGCAACATCATCTGCTGCTGCAGAGTCAATCTTGCGCTAAGAGCTGCAAGATCAGCCCTGCAGCAGCAGGAGATGATGTTCACTTAAACGCAACTCCTGCTGCTGGCTATGGGTCACTGAAGTGGGTCGCATGGTTCAGCACAGCATCGGTTAGGGTAGGGGTTTGTTTTATTCCTGCCCAACTCAAAAAAAAACAAATGTTGAAAAAGAAACACAAAAAACACTGAAACCCAAATACACTGAAGGCCCTGACTACACGCCACTGATATGCAGTGGAAAAACTGTTTTCACCTACTTGGCAAAAGGATGTAGTGGAGAGGCATTTCCCACTATTTCAATAAAAGGTACTAATTTGCTACATTGTTTTGAAGGCATAAATAGACATTTATTTATTTATTTATTTATTTAAGTTTTTTTTATATACCAACATTCAGGACGAAAGTCCCATCATGCTGGTTCACAAGAAACAGGGGTGCAATAATAATAAAACTTTACAATATGAACAAAAGTGCAGAAAAGCAGTTACATATAACAAGGAAATCAATAACTTGGAGAGAGAAGGAAAATGAAGATCAGATGATTATATATATGTATAATTAGCATTGTATAAATAACATTGTAAGAGGTGGCTATTAATGTTATTATTAGCGGAGCGTGTTGATTGATGAGTTAAATAATGTTGGAGTTAGGAAATGCCTGCGTGAATAGCCACGTCTTGAGTTTTTTCTTGAATGTTGAGATGCTGGGTTCCATTCTAAGATCCGGGGGAATGGAGTTCCATAAAGTTGGACCGGCTGTGGAGAATGCCCGATCTCTAAGCGTGATGTGTCTGGTAGTTTTGGCTGGGGGTACTTGAAGTGATCCTTTGTAAGCATCTCTTGTCGGTCTTGTTGAATGGTGTAATTGGAGGGGGATATGGAGATCGATTGGAGCTAATTGATGGATGTTTTTGAAAATGGTGAGAATGGCCTTGTAGATTATTCTGAAGTGTATGGGCAGCCAATGAAGGTCCATCAGGATTGGGGTTATGTGTTCTCTTCTCCTGGTGTTAGTGAGTATACGGGCGGAGGCATTTTGGACCATTTGCAATGGTTTGGTGTGTGATGAGGGGAGACCAAGCATGATGGTGTTACAATAGTCCAGCTTTGCGAAAATGATTGATTGTAGAATCGTTCTAAAGTCATGTGTGTGGAAGAGAGGTCGTATTCTTTTCAGCACTTGGAGCTTATAAAAGCAGTCTCTGGTGGTTTTGTTGATGTTAGCTTTCAGGTTTAGGTGATTGTCAATTAGAACTCCTAGGTCTCTTACTTGTGTAGTATTTGGTACGGTGGGATGAGTGTGTGTGAGGGAGCTGTTTTCTGGTGTGATGAGTAGAAGTTCCGTTTTTGATGAATTTAGTATCAGGTTGAGACTTGTGAGAAGCTGTTTGATGTTTTGGAGGCAGGTTTCCCAGTGAGACAGTGTTTTTGCGAGTGACTCTTCGATGGGGATCAAGACCTGAATATCGTCTGCATAGAGGAAATGTTTGAGATTGAGGTCGGTGAGAAGTTTACATAAGGGTAACAGATAAATGTTGAACAAGGTAGGAGACAGGGATGAGCCCTGAGGGACTCCTACTGACGCGGGGTGAAGAGAGGATTCTTTATTATGAATCTTAACCTTATATCCTCTGTTGCTGAGGAAGGTTCTGAACCATGATAGGGCAGTGCCTGAGATACCTATGGCTGTTAGTTGGTTAATGAGAAGGGAGTGATTGACCGTATCAAATGCAGACGAAAGGTCGAGTAGTATCAGAAGGAAGGCTTGTCCTTTGTCTAAGCCTAGGATGATGTGGTCAGTCATAGAGATGAGGAGGGCTTCCGTGCTTAAGGTTTTACGGAATCCGTATTGTGATGGGAATAGAAGGTTATTATGTGGATAAAGGTGAGCCAGTTGATATAATATATCTGGAATTGCAAAAAGCATTTGACAAAGTCCTTTGTGAGAAACTTCTTAGGAAATTAGAAAGTCATGGGATCGGGGGCAGTGTCATATTGTGGATTGCCAACTGTTAAAAGATAAAAACCAGAGAGTTGGGCTAAATGAAAAATGTTCCCAATGGAAAAAGGTGAATAGTGGACCTGTTCTGGGACCAATGCTTTTTAATATATTTCTAAATGACCTGGAAATGGAAACAAGTAACGTGATCAAATTTGCCGATGACACAAAATTATTCAAAGTTGTCAAATCACAAGAGGACTGTGAGAAATTCCAAGAGGACATTACAAAACTGGGAGACTGGACATGTAAATGGCAAATTAAATTTAAAGTAGACAAGTGCAAAGTGTTGCACATAGGGAAGAGAAACACAAATTATAGCTACAAAATGCAAGGTTCCACATTAGGAGTCACCACTCAGGAAAAGGATCTAGGTGTCATCACTGAAAATACGTTGAAATCTTCTGCTCAGTGTGCAGCAGCAGCCAAGAAAGCAAATAGAATGCTGGGGATCATTAGGAAAGGAATGAAGGATAAAACAAAGGATATCATAATGGTTCTGTATCATTCCATGGTGCAACCTCATATTGAGTATTGTGCTCAGTTTTGTCACTACATCTCAAAAAAGATATAGCAGAATTAGAAAAGGTACAGAGAAGGGCCACCAAGATGATAAAGGGGATGGAACAATTCCCCTCTGAAGAAAGGCTAAAGAGGTTAGGACTCTTCAGGTTGGACAAGAGACGGCTGAGGGGAGATATGATAGAGTCTGTAAAATATTGAGTGGAATGGAACGAGTAAACAATAATCAGTTGTTTACTCTTTTGAAAAGTACAAAGACCAGGGGACACACAATGGAGCAGATTTTAAAACCTGCGCGCGGGCACAGATTTGTTCATGCAACCCGGCGCGAACAAATCTACGCCCGATTTTATAACATGCGTGCGCAGCTGCGCGCATGTTATAAAATCCAGAGTCGGCGCGTGCAATGGGGTGCACAATTGTGCAACTTGCGTTCACCAAGCCATGCAGCTTGCCTCGGAGGGAACTTTGCTTCCCCCCCCCCACACCTTCCTCTCCCTTCCCCTACCTAACCCGCCCCCCAGCCCTACCTAGAAACCCCCCCTTACCTTTGTTGAAGAAATTACTTGCGCCGGCCAATGGCCGGCCCGCGATCCCGGGCACAGCGGCAAATGGCCGCTGTGCCTGGAGGCTCAGGCCATGCCACGCCCCCCCAGACCGCCCCGGACCGCCCATGCCACACCCCTTTTTGCAAGCCCCGGGACATACGTGTGTCCCGGGGCTTGCGCGCACTGCTGAACCTATGGAAGATAGGCTCGGCGCGCGCAGGGGGAGGCAGGGGGAGGTTTTCGGGGGTTGCGAGTGTATCTTACGAGCGCAACCCTTTGAAAATCTACCCCAATGATGTTACAAGGTAATGCATTTAAATCTAATAAGAGAAAATATTTTTTTTTACTCAATGCATAATTAAGCTCTGGAATTCATTGCCAGAGGATGTGGTAAAAGCAATTAGTATAGCTGCATTTAAAAAGGGTTTGGACAAGTTCCTGTCCATTAAGTTGCAGAAATCCACTGCTTATTCTTGGGATAACAGCTTGGAATCTATCTACCCCTTGGGATCCTGCCAGGTACTTGTGGCCTGGTTTGGCCACTGTTGGAAACAGGATACTGGCCTTGATGGACCCTTGGTCAGATCCAGTGTGGCAAGTTTTATGTTCCTTATATAATTATCTAGCTACACCACTGATTCTTCACCTTTCATTTTCCCATCCAGCTCTTATGAGAGACCACTTATTTATGACTTGAATCCTTTCTCCTTCCTATACAGTTCTTCATGATGGATTCCTGTTCTTACCTGTTACACACTGTACACAGTCGGTTCCTTTCTACCCCAAACACTACATGCTTTGGGAGTGGAGAAAACTCACATGAGCAGATTTTTATTTAGTTGTTCAGCAGGTCTCTGGATTTTGCCATAGTATGTTCTGCCCAAAGCATGGTGCACTCCAGAGTGGGCTGTCTTTTTCACCAAATTAAAACTGACTGACACACATCCATTTTCCTGGAAATTATTACAGTAAAGATCTAGAGAGTGGAATCTGCACATACCTTGTGTGCACAGAAGGGGAACTCACAGGATTAGAATCTAGTGCATGCTTTTGCATCATAATTAATTATTGGAGTAATAATTATTCTTACCTGCTACTGAAATTCAGTGCCTGGGAAAAGTGGCATTTTATCTTTTTTTTAACTTTTATTTTTATCGCTTAAAATTTATTAGTCTCTATTTATTTGTCATTACTTTCTATTTTATATTGTTACCTGTGTTTTTATATAGCCGATTTATATTTGAGTTTTTATTGATTTTATACCTGTAATTGTATTTCATTTTTCTTATAATATTGTAAAACCGTTGTGATGGTATATCTGATACAACGGTATGTAAAACTCAATAAACTAAACTAAACTAAACTTCTACTGGGATCAAGTATTACTACCGCCTTGTATTGCCTGGATTACACAAGGAATGGACAGAAACACTATTTATGTCTACATTTCTTTTTTTAAATGGTCTCCTTCTCTCCCAGCCGTCGCCTTCTCTCAGCCACCATGTTAGGATTGGCAGTCTCCCTCCTTCCCTCGCATGCCTCCTGCATTAGTAATGTGTTTGTGCTAGAACAGCCGGTGAGGTTTGCACACCTCCACCCTGATGTAACTATTGTGCATTTTGCCAAGTTCTCGTCACTAGAAAATGGGCATTAATGGCGAGGGTGCTGTATGTGTGTGTTTGTGTGACTCACAAGTAACATACTGGATTAATAAACAACAGTCAACCTAGGAAGAAATGAGACATCTGTTTCTCTCCCTGCCTCATTCTTTTTCTCCAGTTCCCTGCTTTCCTCTTTCTCATTTTCTTCTGTTGCCCCCCATTCAACGCTGTTCATCTTAGATTACCACCCGCACCCTTTCCTTATTCCCCTGTTATTCCCCCATTTTCCTCTCTCTCCCCTTCTGTATACCTATGGCTGGTTTTCAGTTCATTTTCCTTCCCTGTATTGGCATGACCTAAAGACAAGTGTTGCCAAATTAATTCAAAATACTAAACTACATGAAATTGAGGCGAGAAACATACCCACCCATCTTTTTGGCTTCTGGAGGGGTGAACAGAGCCATAAACTAGACTAGCAACAGTAAAAAAAAAAAAAAATGAAGAGATTTCGAAGCTACAGTATGTGTCCAAGTAAAAATTATATTTGTCACAGTCTGAAAAAGAAGATACTCAGACCATGCAGAAGGAGAAGTGACTCAAATAACACCCACCACTTTGGCTCACAGACATGTCTGTAAACTGATATTCATGAAAATTCATATATGCTTGCAATTCCCTTCTAGGAGCCTTCAGACCCCCAAATATATTTGCTCCTACTGGAAGCGGGCATAAGTCAGAGTAAAGGGTAGCTAGAAAATCTGCAGCTCCCATGACCTCCCATGGTGAACAGTTTAACATTTTGAGGGAATATTTTTCACTAAGCCCCATACCCAAGTAGCTTCTCCTAAAAAAAAAAATTGCCAAAAGATACATGAGTACAAAAGCACCTGCATTCTTTGCATCTGCTGTTTGGGGAACAAAAAGGAGGCAAAGCAAAATGCAGAGATTCAAAAATTGAATTTTTTTCACATGTAGTTTCCTCTTCCCAACCTAACCATGCCATCAGGAACACCTATTTTTTAATCTGGCTAAAAGTATGTACACTGTAAAAGTAGGCATGCGGAGGTCCATATTCAAAAGCCATTTAGACGGATAACTCAAAAGTTATCCGTCTAAATGGCACAATTGGCATATTCAGCCACTTATCCAGCTAGTCAGATAGAAAAGGAGCATTTTAGGGGCATTCCAGGGATGAGTTATCTGGCTATCTTAGCCAAATATCGCATGTACCCGGCTAAGGCCTGGATTTATCAAAATGCACCAAATATTGCATGCGATAGGAAAAGGGGTGTGTGTTATGGTAATAGGCAGTTTCAATTTGTGCTAATACCTATGTGAAGTGCTATCCTACATACAATCACATGTGCGAAGTGCTATCCTACATACAATCACATGTTTAGTAGTTTTAAGCTCCTGGAGAGCTAGCCTAGCCATTGCGGCCCTCCTACAACCACTGGGCGGAGGGGGCGGGAGAGAGAGAGAGAAAGAGAGAGAGAGAGAAAGAGAACTGAGCCATAATGCCCTCAAACTAGATGGTTATTTATATCTCTATGGGAGGCCCACCTAGTAATTCTAGGTGAGGTTTAGGTATTAGTGTAGGGGTTAGGGGCTACTTTGACATTCAAAGTGAGACGTATGAACAGAACAGTGCTCTCTTGTGAAGATTTGATGACCTTCAGAGTAAGAAAACTCACCCAAAGATGAGATTTGAGCAATGTTTTCTCTCAACCTAGCTTGATGGACTCTCTACCTGCAGAGCAGGTCTAAAGTTATCTGGCATTGTGTGGGCAGATAAATTCACACTTAACTGTCTATATTCAAAAGACTATAATCAGTTAAGTTACACACATCCTGGCCTCCCACCGCGATCCCAGCCTGGTGCTTCTGCATTTGCTACGTTACTATGATGGTAGCATACGTAAGCGATAGTAGCGTAGCAACAACAGAAGTGCTGGGCTGGGATTGCAATAGGAAGCTACTACAATAGACTGATTTCATTTGGGGGCAGCAAGTTTGGCCCCATAGTGCCTTTGAAACTTGGGTGTGAGGGAAGCAGGGGACAGCTTTGGGCTTGTAGGCCCGCGATGTATATATGGTTTGTTTGTTTTTACCATGAGAATGTAACTTAACCCGCTATATTCTTTTGAAAATAACCAGTTAAGTGTGAAGTTATCTGGTTAATCATAGCCAAATAACTTTGTACATAACTGGTGATATTCTAAAAAGTATCCGGTTATGTTTAAAGTTATCTGGCTATGGTTAGTTGGGTAACTTTAATCGGTGATATTCAATGGAACGTTTTCCTCACTGAATATCCACGACAAGTTATCCTGCCAACTTCAGCCAGATAACTAGGCCTGCTGAATATTGGCCTCATGATTTTTAGCTGTTACACAGGGTGCAAGTTTCACCCCATGGATACAGCTGTGCAACTCAACTGAGCTAACCCTGCTAGATCCTGTAGAAAAATGTCTTCTTAAAACTGTACTACACTTGCGGAAAAATAGAAAATGTAGTTGGTGCAAAGCCCTTCTTTTCCTTTCTCAGATACCTCTTGAAAAGTTTTTAAAAACTTCCCCTATTTTTAAATACTAGCTAAAGTTACCCATATGAAATCTGCTTTCCCACCAGCGATCATAGCAATTGTCTTTGTAGTAAAACTGCTTTGATCTACCTTAACACCTGTGTAACCCCTCTTTTGGAGGATTGTAGGGCACACAACTAATTTATATCTCGGGGCTGCTCCAGCTAGCAATTCCATCCCATGCCAACTCTTAATCCCTGGTGGGGGGACTCTTTTTATGGGGGAAGCTCTTGTTTATGGCCCAGATGATGAGGAAAGGTCACCAGTGTGTGTCAGAACTGTAAGTGCCTTGAATGGGGTGAGAGACTGAAATGATTCAGACAGGACCAGGTCTGGGTGTTAAATAAAAGTTTACTGATTAATACTCATAAATTAAAGTCCATTATCCAGAAGTGTGAATTTACATCTGACTGATGGTACAGGTATAATTTTGGTTAGGTAGGTGTCCTTTTACCAGACATCAGGGTAGAGCCCATAGTGATCTTAATTGTACAAACTCTCCCAGCGGCTATGAGGGAATCCTAAGGAGGTGTCCCCAACTTTACTGCAGAAATCCTAGCTTTGGGCATCTTCTTCTCAGACACCCAGCCCGTTCCAGTCCTTTGGTTTTAGAGATCCGGAAGGGGTCTCCTGCTCTTATTCTTCCTTCTTTAAAGATTCTTTCATCCTTAGGTAACTTCTCTTGGGGAAAAATTAGTGGGATCAGGCAAGTTCTCCACCCTGAAATCCCTGTGGGGAAGGGGAATCCAAAAAACCTCCCAACTCTTCTAAAGTCCAAAAAATATTTAAAAACTTAAACTGGATATCTCTTCTGCCTTCACTGTCTCCCACAGCAGAATCCATCACTGGTGCTTGCATACCTAAGGTTTAGAGTAGGCTCACTGGTCTTTGGTCCCCTAGTGAGAGCCCTTTTGCCCCTAAAGGGTATCAGGCTTAAAAGTCTGTCTCTCTGTAAATTATAAGAAGGACCCTCAGGCAGGGAGGGTCCTTCTTGGAGGCATCACTTCTAAAATAAACTCCTTTGGGTGAAGCTGGAAAGCCCCACCCGAGTGTGAAAAAAATATATTTTTATTCCTTGACTGCTTCCTCAAACTGAACCCCACGGTGTATTAACATAGATGGGCTAAATAGTCTTCAGGTATCCAATCCAATCCAATCCAATCCAGGTGGGAGAGATTGAGAGATATGGATGGCTTCTCACTAGAGTGTGTTACATTATAGGGGCAGTGACATCTGGTGGCCAGGCCTGTAGGGTCTGCCACACCTAGAACCTTAACTACAAAATGACCACATCTCTCTTATCCTAATCTCTAGTCTAATATTACTTTTGCTTGCACACTATTTTCTATGAAACTTTTTTCCTTTTCCAGAAGTTTGAGAGAAAGCATTCACTGTTAAAAGCTGCATAAGCAAACAGACCTAGAAGTGAAAACCTCAGTATTGTAATGTAAGTCATTTGACGTGTCCAATCTGATTATGTAGCCTATTCATTAGACCAGCATTTTGCAACCTTTTTTCCATCACAACACTGCTTAAGTGTATGATACACTGCACAGCTCCTATCCCTATCCATTCCAGACATGGAGTCTGACTGGAAGTGAGGGACATCATGGCCATACACTGAACATACGGTATGCCCAGGATCCCATAAGCCATTCTCTCACAAACTGAACTGTCTTAATTTTAAGACTCATGCATATGATTCACACATTTAAAATACTGTAATGGCCTAATTATGCCCAACAAAATTTCTGCCTTATAATCATGGACCTGCAGCTGGAAGTGAGAGTCCGTGTCCCCACAGGGAAAGAGTGGGCCGGCAACTTGACTTCCAAGCCCAGCAAAGGAAGAGTGTTGGTATCCTGCTGGGTCTGGAACAGTCTTTCCAAATACGATCCTCACCAAATGGATACAATATATTTAACATGAACAATCCCACCCGGTGTTTTTTATTTTTATTTTTTATTTTTGTATGGATAATTTTCTGTATGCCCGCTCAATATTTCCTCTTATTAACATCTATCGTTATCTTTTATTTATTGAAAATTTGTTAGGAGAGCAGGAGATGGTTTCATATATTAATAGGCTACCATCCAGGTGCCAAAATTGTTTTGTTTGTAATCATTAACGCACCTCCCGCCTCCAATTTTTTTATTCAAACTACTAATATGAAAAATATCTTATTCAATAAAATCCTCTTTTTTGTGACTAGCACTTTTCTATTTTTTATTTTTAAAACTGTCAAAGGACAAGTTGCTTGTACTTAACTTTAAAGAATGTCTCTAATGATCCCAGGGTCTGGAACAGTGGCATAACCATGAGTGGGCCTAAGTAGCTCATGGCCCACCCACTTTGGGCTCGGGTAGCTCATGGCCCACCCACTTAGGGCTCAGGCCCACCCAACCAGGGCTGTCTGAAACCAGAAGAAGCCTGGTGGAGTAATGCCATTGCAGGATCTCATCACCTTGGCAGCAAAAAAGAGGCCCTCAAAAGCAAGGCTATCATGAGATTCCATCCCTGGGATGACAAAGAAGAGGGCCGGAGCCCTAAGTGGGGTGTGTGTGTGTGAGAATGGAAGCCTTGGTATGTGTGTGCTTATGTGTCTGGATGAGAATGGGAGTCTGGGTGTCAGAATGGTTAGTGCAGTTAGTGTAGCTGGGTTCAAAAAAGGTTTGGATAAGTTCTTGGAGGAGAAGTCCATTAATGGCTATTAATCAATTATACTTAGGGAATAGCCACTGCTATTAATTGCATCAGTAGCATGGGTTCTTAGTGTTTGGGTAATTGCCAGGTTCTTGTGTCCTGGTTTTGGCCTCTGTTAGAAACAGGATGCTGGGCTTGATGGACCCTTGGTCTGACCTAGCATGGCAATTTCTTATGTTCTTAATGCTAGCTTGAGTGGTTATGTGTGGGTGAGAATGGGAGCCTAGGTTGGTGGGTGTTTGTGTGTGAGAATGGGAGCTTTGGTGTGTGTGGGTGTGGATGAGAAGGGGAGCCTGGGGGGTGTGTGTGTGTGTGTGTGAGAATGGGTGCCTCAGTGGATGTGTGTGGATAAGAATGGAAGCCTCAGTGGGTGTGTGTGGGAGAATGGGAGCCTGAGTGAGTGTTTGGGGGAGAGAATGGGAACCTGAGGGGTGGTGGAGGGGGGGTGAGAATGGGAGCCTGGGCAAGTGGGTAAAAATGGGAACATGAGTGGATATGTGTGGATAAGAATGAGAGATTTGAATGCATTGTGCAAATCTCTGTCATGCGTATTCATTGTGAATATCCTGAAAACCTGACTGCATAGATATGCCCCAAGGCCTAGGTTGAGTAGCACTGTGGTAGAAAATGTAAGAGAAAGACTTGTGGGAGGGAGGAATGAGAGCATATAAGAGTGAGAGTATATGAGAGTGAGAGAAAGCATGAACCTCTGCATGTGTGTAAAGGAGGAAGGAAAGAAGAAAGGAGGAGAAGAGAGACCCTGAAAAGGAATTGGGAAATGACCAACAAGGGAAAAGTGGGAAAGACTGGGACCAACTGATTAGAAAAATACAAAGATCAGAAACAAAGGTAAAAAAAATATATAATTTGAGATTTTAGCAGTTGGAAAATGCTATCTTTGGGAATGTGGGGTTTTTTTTATATTTTTGTATTTTGCTCTTTCTTCCACTGTTCAGAATCTGGTTTTGTCCGGCTTTCTATTTCGGTTTTGTCTGCATATTTCTGCTTCTAATTTGTAGTCCCTTATTTCTATATTAAGTAAGGGTGGGTCTGTGTTTTGTCTGTGGGAGACTGAGGTGAAATATTTATGCTAGTGTGTAGTTCCTCTGTAGCAGTCTAGCTTGTTCTGTTACCCCAGTAGGTGATGTATTAATGTTCTAATGCCTGGTGTAGTATTTGCATTACTGCTTTTCATGGTTGCTGTTAATTTAGTCGAGAGAGTGTGTGCTATGATTGTATGGTATGGCAAAGATCTAGACATCTCTTTTTTTTACAGGGGTTTGTGTTACTTCACAACATGTTTAGCACTAGCAGTGCAGGGATAGTTTTTGCTGAGGTAGCACCAGAATATGAATATCTTTTTTTCATTTTGGTTGTAATGTGAATTGCCTAGCTCTGCTCTGCACCTGTTCTGATGATGAATGCTATTTTATTGCAGTTATGATGATCTCTGCCTTTCTGCAAAGAGGATTCATGAAAGAATACATTGATTTTTGTTTTATTACATGATTTATTGGATCTGATATGTGGTTTTTTTTTTTGCTTTTTTCATGATAATCTTGTGCATTTATAAACTGCAATAAATATAAAGTAAATTAATATAGGTTAATAAGGAATTTTTAATACTGGTAAGTGCTTGAAATAAGTAAAATGTTCTAAAGTTTTTCACATGATGCATAATGGCTGTTGTAGACTACATAGAAAGTCATTGTAGGGTGTAGTATATGGAATTATTTATCAATAAAAGTACAACTAGTAGGTCTCAGACTGCATGCATACAGCCCACCCATGTTAACCTTGTGCCCACCCATAAAAACAGTTCTGGCTATACTTCTGGTCCGGAAGAAGAAGAACTGGCAGAATCTCACTTGGCCCCCGATGGAATAGTCGCCACATTTCACTTAGGTTCTAATGGAGGAAAAGAGAGCAGCCTCTTATGGCCCAGGCCGAAGAGGAGTCAGCTGCATTCCACCTGGATGGAGAAGGAGTCAGCTGCATTCCACCTGGGTGGAGGAGGAGTCAGCCGCATTCCACCTGGGTAGATGAGGAGTTGGCTGCATTCTGCTGGCCCCCAGTAGAGAAGGAAGAGACAGCATTGATGTCAATTGCAAGACCCACATTATAGAACTCGCTACCCCTACAGTTTTATAACACCGATGACCCAAAGGCATTCTGGAAAGCCCTTAAGACATTTCTCTTTAATAAGGTATTTGAAAATTTAATAAAGCAGAATATAGGCACCTAGCCTTCTTTGATTAGTCCCCTGACCCATACCTTAACATCTGAACTACTGAGTCCATGGCTCTTGCAGAGCCGTAGCCAGCCAATTTGTCACCTATGGCCAAGTGAAAAACTGTGCCCTCACCCATTACCTTACACATGACACCATGAGCTGGGAGACTCTGTTAAATGTTTCTACAGCAATGCCTATGGCCAGTGCAAGGGTATTGGGTGCCCTAGGAAACCTTTATAGCTTTGGACCCCCTAACCCATTAGATCCTCCTCACACACAATTAAAAAGTATACATTTATAATAACAGATTTTACATGAAAAAGGACATTCAAAGCGCAGACTTATGAGGTAAAAATATCACTTATGTCTATTATATTTTCATGCACTGCTGTGCTGCCAACCAGAAAACCCTGCAAAAAAGCAAGAGACAGTAGGCCTAATACCTATATGGTATTAGGCCTACTGTAATGCATCTTCAGCATGGGCATGACTCTCAGAGAGCCATGAGAAAAAGGAATTTCTATATCAAAACAACACTAACTACCAGCACTCAAACAGCAACAACCCTTCCTATGAAAGTTAATACTACAAATATACCCCCAATTAGGAAAACAGAATATGCCAAGCTACTATAGATCCCTACATAGATACTGCAAAACACGTATAGACCCTCAAATACTAGGGGTGTGCATTCGTTTGCAACGTATTGGTAATCCACAACATATATGGCCATATTCGTTGTATTCGTGGGGAAGTGAAACGAATCGTGATTCCCCACGAATACAACGAATCTTCACTGAATTATTCGGCTGTCTAAAGGAGCGAATTTAAACAAACCCCCCACCCTCCTGACCCCTCCCCCAAGACTTACCAAAACTCCCCGGTGGTCTAACGGGGGGTCCGGGAGCCATCTACTGCACTCACGCCGTCTGCTGCCGGTATTCAAAATGGTGCCGATAGCCTTTGACCTTACTATGTCACAGGGGCTACCGGTGCCATTGGTCGGCCCCTGTCACATGGTAGGAGCTCAAGATGGCACTGGCCGTCCATTGCCAATGGCACCGGTAGCCCCTTTGACATAGTAAGGTCAAAGGCTATCGGCGCCATTTTGAATACCGGCAGCCGACGGCGTGAGTGCAGTAGATGGCTCCCGTACCCCCCGCTGGACCACAGGGGAGTTTTGGTAAGTCTTGGGGGGGTTAGGAGGGTGGGGGGTTGTAGTTAATTAAATTTTAGCCGGGAAATGAATAAGAATGAACGCATGAATGTATCGGGGGCCCATCTTGCCGAATGTAACGTATCTGCCCCCCGACGAATATGAATACCGAATGCAACGTAAGCGGTCCCTCTGCACATCCCTATCAAATATAGAATAAAGAAACCATCAACCTAATAAATGAAGGTTGACCGACGTGCTGCCAATACTGCTGCCGCTGTAGCGGCGGCGGCATCAGCGAGGGGCAGTAAGAGGTGGCAGCGAGCAGTAGCAGCGACGGCGAGAAGCAGCGAACCCGGTGGTGAGGGAGGAGAGAGTGAGGGGGAGGGGAGAGTGAGAGTGAGGGGAGGGGTGAGAGGGGGAGGAGAGTGAGGGGAGGGGTGAAAGGGGGAGGGAGGGAGACTGAGGGGAGGGGGAGGGTGAGTGAGGTGAGGGGTGAGAGGGAGAGGGAGGGGTGAGTGAGGGGAGGGTGAGAGGAGAGGGAGGGTGAGTGAGGGGAGGGGTGAGTAGGGGGAGGGGTGAGAGGGGAAGCGAGGGTGAGTGAGGGGGTGGGAGGAGGGTCAGAGTGAGTGGGGGGTGGGAGGGAGGGTCAGAGTAGCCCGTTGTTACAGACTGTGAGCGTCAGCTGGATATCAACATGGCGGCGACGAGGAGCGGCGGCCAGTAGCGTCCGCGAGGAGCAGCGAACTCTGTGGGGAGGGAGGTGAATAGTGGGAGAGAGGAGAGTGGTGGGAGCGAGGGGAGGTAGGGGTGGGGAGAGGGGAGAGGTGGGGAGGAGTAAGGGGAGAGGGAGAATGAGAGGGGAGAATGAGGGGGAGGTGAGAGACAGAGAAAAAGGGAGTGGAGGAGGGCTGAGGGAGAGGGGATGGGATTGAGAGAGGGTGGGGAGTGACTGAGGGAAGGGGAGGGAGGTGAGAGTGAGGGGAGGGAGGCAGTGGGAGACAGAGGGTGAGTAAGATTGAGTGGAGGGAAGGGGGTGAGTGAACGAGGGGAAGGGGGAGTGAGGGAGAAAAAGTGTAGAAGGGTGCTGTGTTCGAAAATGGACTGAAAAAAAAATTTAATGTTGCCCGTTTTAACGGGCTTAACGGCTTGTACAGTATAAATAGAAATGTACAGACAAAAACTGGAAACAAGCTAAATTCTTTATGCACTGCAATAATGGAAAAAAACAGACATTACCATTCTTCATAAAACAAAATTAGTAAAACCATTAGAGATGTGAATCGTGTCCTCGATCGTCTTAACGATCGATTTCGGCTGGGAGGGGGAGGGAATCGTATTGTTGCCGTTTGGGTGTTTAAAGTATCGTGAAAATCGTTAAAATTGTGAGCCGGCACACTAAAACACCGTAAAACCCACCCACGACCCTTTAAATTAAATCCCCCACCCTCCCGAATCCCCCCAAAATGCCTTAAATTACCTGGGGGTACGGAACGGCCTCCTGAAATCGAATCGTGTTGTCTTCAGCCGGCGCCATTTTGCGCCGCCATTTTGCAAAATGGCGGCGCAAAATGGCGCCGGCCATAGACCAACACGATTCGACTGCAGGAGGTCGTTCCGGACCCCCGCTGGACTTTTGGCAAGTCTTGTGGGGGTCAGGAGGCCCCCCCCAGGCTGGCCAAAAGTCCCTGGGGGTCCAGCGGGGGTCCGGGAGCGATCTCCTGCCACGAATCGTTTTTCTGTACGGAAAATGGCGCCGGCAGGAGATCGACTGCAGGAGGTCGTTCCGGACCCCCGCTGGACTTTTGGCAAGTCTTGTGGGGGTCAGGAGCCCCCTCCCCAAGCTGGCCAAAAGTCCCTGGGGGTCCGGGAGCGAGCACGACCTCCTGCAGTCGATCTCCTGCCGGCGCCATTTTCCGTACGGAAAAAACGATTCGCGGCAGGAGATCGCTCCCGGACCCCGCTGGACCCCCAGGGACTTTTGGCCAGCTTGGGGGGGCCTCCTGACCCCCACAAGACTTGCCAAAAGTCCAGCGGGGGTCCGGAACGACCTCCTGCAGTCGAATCGTGTTGGTCTATGGCCGGCGCCATTTTGCAAAATGGCGGCGCAAAATGGCGCCGGCTGAAGACAACATGATTCAATTTCAGGAGGCCGTTCCGGACCCCCGCTGGACCCCCAGGTAATTTAAGGCATTTTGGGGGGGTTCGGGAGGGTGGGGGATTTAATTTAAAGGGTCGGGGGTGGGTTTTACGGTGTTTTAGTGTGCCGGTTTTCCCGCCCTCCCCCTTCCCCTCCCCCTTCCCCCAATTTACGAGTTTTTGACGATAAATCGGGGGAATTGTTATTGTATCGTGGCCCTAACGATTTTTGACGATTTAAAATATATCAGACGATATTTTAAATCGTCAAAAAACGATTCACATCCCTAAAAACCATACCATTAAAAAGAATAATTCAAAACAATTAGGGGTAGATTTTAGGGGTGCGCTCGCGTCCATGTGTGTGCACTTCCCGGTGCACACACATGGACGCAACGATTTTATAACATGCAAGCGCCGGCGCGCGCATCTTATAAAATCCTGGGCTGAGCGCACATGTACGTCGGATTTTATAATCCGCGCGTGCATGTATGGGCGGCACGCGAGGGAGGCCTAATCTTAGAAACATACACGTGGCGACGAGATCGGACCTCTTCCAGTTCACTCCCAGACTGATCCAATTAAGACGCGGACTGGGAAGGAACTTCCCAAACCCCCCTACCCATACTCCCTCCCACTTCCCCTCTCTTCCCCATCCCTAAACCCTTTCTCATACCTTTTTTTTTGCTTTGTTTTGTTGCTTACCGCTCCGTTGGAGCAACTTGTGCGTGTCCACCGACTGCCGGCAGGCGCTTCTCCAGCACAGTGGCAAATGGCCACTGTACCGGCCGCCTCCAGCCCTGGCCCTCCCCACCCCCGACCGCCCCTTTCCTTTGGCCCATCACTTCTGCGCGTAACAGGAGTTTCACGCATGGCTGGGCACCTTTGAAAATGCGCGTGGCGCACACAAGGCCCAACTACGTGCGTAACCCCTGTTTTTTACACGTGTGGCCGTTTAAAAATTTGTCCGTTATTGAATAAAATTCAATAATTAAAAACTCATACAAACATTTTCCAAACACCAATAAAATATTTCAAAACAGACACATCAAATAACAACCGACAAAAAAAGGATTGGATAAGTTCTTGGAAGAGAAGTCCATTACCTGCTATTAATTAAGTTATCTTAGAGAATAGCCACCGCTATTACTAGCAACGGTAGCATGGAATAGACAGTTTTTGGGTACTTGCCAGGTTCTTATGGCCTGGATTGGCCACTGTTGGAAACAGGATCCTGGGCTTGATGGACCCTTGGTCTGACCCAGTATGGCATGTTATGTTCTTATGTTCTTAAAAAATCCCCGCGTTATCCATACATTGGAACTTTTGATTTCCAGATGCCCTGAAATTTGCATGGTTTAGCAGTCAGAGTAAATTAGGGTAGTTGTGAACACACATGCTCCCTCTCGTACACATTCATGCTCTCTTTCACTCTCCCACCCACAAGCACATATGTTCTTTCACTTTCACATACACATGCTCTGTCTCCCTTCCCCGCACACATGCTCTCTCTCTTAATGAAGTAGCAGGCAGCAACAGTCTCCTTCTCCGGCCCCTACGGCCAAGGGAATGTCATCCGGCCACGGCACTGACCCAGCACTAACATTGGACTCCTTCTGCAGGGCAGGGTGAGCTCCTCATCCTTCTCCAAAGCAGTGCAGCCTCGCCAAAATTGACAGCATGGTATGCGGGGGCTTAGTGAGTGGAAGAGCAGCGCGGCCCAGCCAGAATCAGCAGTGTCGTCAGTGGAGCCGCGCTGCTTTTCCACTTACTAAAGCTGCGCTGACCACGCTGTCAGTTTTGACGGGGCAGCACTGGTTTTTTTTATCTTGCTGAGGGCCCGCCGGCAGCACTGCTCTTGTTGGCACATGACAGCACTATGGCACCTTTTGGTAGTGGCGCTTTTGGCCATAGACATATTGTCCATAGACATGCTATGGCTCTGGGCTCTTGATTGTAATTGTGATGACTGTTTTTATTGCGAATGTTTTTATGTAACCCACCTCGAACTTTGGAGGGTGTGGGATATAAATGATTTTAAATAAATGAATGAATGTCCTGCTAGGCAGGTGGGGGCAGCAGGTAAAATTTTAAAAAGGACAATCCTGACTATGAGAATCACCTTACATTCAGAGTCACCTTATAATGAGAATAATATGGTATGACTTATAGAATAATTGCAAACACATCTTTGGTGTCACACCTCCCAGTTCTTTGGGACACAATGATGCAGGTATATTATCTTATGTTGAGAGCTACTGGGTTAGATCAATCAAACCCAAAGATCCAGGTTTAAGTTGCACCTGTGCCACTCAGATTTTAGCCTTGAGCAAGCCAGTGGCCCTTTGTGCTATGTTGAATTGTGAACTCTTTGGGACAGTGGCTTAGGAATCCTGTGATTTCACCTAGCAATAATTTCCTAGATTGGACTCTCTATGTAATGGCTATGCAGACTCTGATGAAATGTTTAAAAAAATAAATTAGAGCAGACTCTTTTTAAACAACTGAGTCTGAGTCTTTGAAGGCTCAGTACAAACAGTCATCATACTTCTACATGAATTCAGCACAAAGCTGGGTTATTCTCTTTTCCTGGCACAGAAGCAAAGGCAGTGTTTGATCTCTGCCTTCAGTGTTCGGACCTCATAAACACAAGTGGGTTGTTGGTTTAGGCTGGTTTAGGCTGCAGAGTATACCAGCTGCTTCCTACAGCCTGTTACAGTGAGTGCATTGACCTTCCTCATAATACAGCAAACATGTATCATGCCAGTAAATTTTAGTCTCCCTTTGTCCATCTGTCTATGTGTTTGTCAAAAATGTTTCTTTACAGCTAGCAGCTCAGTTCAGCTGGAGAAGAAATTTAGTTGTTGAATTGCTCAGTGGTGAGTGGTATAGCATTATGATATGTGGTTCCTATGTGCTATGACTTGAACTGACTGTAATTAATTATAATTGTTTGGCTTCACAGAGCACCCTTCATACAAGGGTCAAGTGAGTTTGATGATTCCAGTCATCAATAAACACTTGGGCAGCCATCTCTGGAGTGGGTGGTCTAGCTGCACATTTCTGGCACCTGTACTTACGTAGTTTCCAGATTGCTTCAGCTGAAATATTGTCTGATATCCTATTTAGTGCCAACTGCTAAAAGTGCAGAATCCTGGATACATGCTGGAATTCCAGGGTTTGCCAGACTCGGCCGCAACAAACCCAAGGGCAGATCCAAGGACCACAGTCAGGAGCCAGGGCTATTTAAACATGGACAGTGCTGGAGATCTGCTATGCCTCCACAGCGGCGCATTAGGGCAGTCACATCAGGACCTCCTCTCTGCACAACCCAGATAACAGGATATCCTGGCTTTAGAAACTAAAACCAGGACATAATTCAAACCTGTTTAGGACTTATATGGATGCCCATGGAAGGGGCAGAATAAGGGGGAAAGCAGGGGAAAGAATGAGAAGGATGAAAGACTTGACATAGGTTTGGAAATCCAGCTGCCATTGCCAATGGATAAAGTCCCAAAGGGGGACAACATAGAATCAGCTTAACTAGGGAAAAGTGGAAAGGCAGATCAGTACAGAATAGCATAATGGCTTTGGCTCATTTTTAGCTCTAATGGGGGAGGTGGGATATTGCCCAGCCTGGGTGGCAGGATGGCTTAGCTATGCTTACAAGTTAACAGCAAACAAAGGATAAGGAGAGGCCTGCAGGCAGTCACGTTTTACAGCTGGCAACTGGAAGATCTCCTTAGCATGATAGTGGTATTAAGAGCAATCAAGAGTCTCCAGAGCGAGAGCAGTAGAGATGGGCAATCGGGAAGACTGGATATGCCAAATGGTCTTTATGTGTCGACTTCCTCTATGTTAGAAAACTGCCAACCCACCACCAAAATCCAATTCTATTCTTTTTCTCTCTGCTTTGGAGTTACATTTCATCTAAATATTTAATGGTAAATATTCAGTCACTATCTAGTTGAGAAAATTAGCTGAATAAACTTTATCTGGCTGGGGGGGGGGAAGGGGGGGTCACATGACATGATGTGAGGAGGAGGAACTGTGCCTGGCTCGCTCAAAGGCTTGACTTCCCCAATTGATTGAAATCAGTGACTTTATTTTCAACATTATCAGTAAGCTCTGGAATTTGTTGCCAGAAGATATGGTTAGTGCAGTTAGTGTAGCTGGATTCAAAAAAGGTTTGGATAAGTTCTTGGAGGAGAAGTCCATGAACTGCTATTAATCAAGTTTACTTAGGTAATAGCTACTGCTATTAATTGCATCAGTAGCATGGGATCTATTTGGTGTTTGGGTACTTGATGTTATGCATGCCATCTGCGGCACGGCCCTCTCACCTTCTTACACAGACTCCAGCTCCTGGTTCCTCCTCGCTAGTGACGGTGGGCTGCTGGCTCCAACCTCGGGCTGCCCCCGGTGCCTCCGGCTCTGCCATGGTCCCCAGTGTTGCAGGTCAAGAAGCCATTACTCATCTGGCCTCTCAATAACTCACCAAAAGTTTTTTTAATAAAGTTTTTTTTAATATTGGTGAGTCATTGAAGAATATATTTACTGCTTTTTCAGAAGAGTGAAGCGGGACTTAAAAGAAGGAATATCTTGGACTGAATGTATGCTGATTCCAGCCCCTGAAGCAGCAGTTTGCGAAACATGGTACCGTGTTGGGCATGAATTATTTTCAAAGCAAAACAGGGAAGTAGTGCACTTTTTAAAAAATTTTTGTGAAAATGTTTCAAAAAAATTGTTTAAAATTTGGACCAATGATTAAAGGAATACCCCTTTGATTTATCGATAGAGCATAACGTAAGACTCTAAAAGATATCAAAGTGAGATGTTTGTTTGAAGGTCCCTTAAGATTGCAAATGTTTCTTGGCAAATATGTCTTTTTGTAATTCAACCCTTAATGTAAGCAGTAGAGTAGTCCAGGTCACAGCTCCGGAAAGAGGGTCGCCATAAACCAACGAGAGAGCCAGTAGTGATGTTAAACTTTTAGTGGGGATCTGGTACTGGTCTACTAGACTCTGTTGAATAAAGTTGGCCCCGGCTCCAGAGTCCACTAGAGCCTGAGATTAAAGCTGGTGGAGGTGCTCTCCACTGAGGTTGATAACAGAAGCAACGGTGAGGTCGTAGTGAGACCGAGGGGTTTTGACCCTGTGATTCCCTGACAAGAAGAAGGTTCTCTTTTCGCAGGACAGTGAAGACAATGGTGGCCCTGGTCTCTGCAATAGAGGCACAGACCTAGCTGGCGACAGCAGGATTTCTCGTCTTCCGATAAATGGACACGATTGATTTGCATTGGTTCTCCGGTGTTCTCTGAAAGCAGGAACTGATTTTCAACAGCGGAAAAAGATGTTCTTGAGCGGTTCTTCAGGTTAAGTCGGTTATCTCGGGCCCGCTCTTGAAGTCATCGATCCAATTTTCCTGTGAGATCCATTAATTCTTCGAGGGATGTAGGAATCTCTCATGCGGCGAGTTTGTCTTTCAATCTGGGTGCCAGTCCTTCCAAGAAGATGGTGTGTAGGCTATTCCCTTGCCAGTTGAGTTCCGTGGCCAATGTGTGGAACTCGATTGCATAATCGGACAAGGAGAGATTCCCTTGTTTTAATTGCAACAAGTTGTAGCCCATCATGGGAAGTCTGCAAGGCTCATCAAAGACTTGTTTGAAGGCGAACATGAATTGTGGGAGGCTGGCCAGAAGTGTTTCGGGACGTTCCCATAGTGGGGAGGCGCAAGCCAGAGCCTTACCCTACAGGAGAGACAAGATGAATGTGGTCTTGACCAGGTCATTGGGAAAAAGGGTAGACTGTAGAGTGAAATGCATTTGGCATTGATTTAGGAACCCACAACATTGTTTAGGATCACCTGAGTAACGAGACGGTGTAGGTAAAGAAATGGGCATCCGTCCAGGGTCAAGAGTCTGCACAGGAATTGCCGAAGGAGGAAATGGAACATTTAACTGGTTCAGGAAGTCCTGTCGATTGGAAGGTGATTCACATCCGCTACCACTTAATCCAGCGCTGCCTGGAGTTTCTGAATAATCTCAGGATAGGTATTCAGTCGGGCATGTAACCATTCCAGAGAAGTGGACAAAGCTTCAAGACATCGTTGCTTTTCCTGGACTTTAGAAGCCAGGCCTGGAACGGCCTGTAAGGCAGGAAACTCCACCGAGTCCAAGGCCTTTGCAACCTGTTGTGAACGGGTGGACCCTTGTCCTGGGGCAGTGGAGAGTCACCTCCTAATAGGGAACAGAAGACAACTGCCCCCAGGGGCGGAGCAGTGGAAGAGGCAGAGGCTTGGGGGGCGCTTCACCACTGAAAGCCCGAGGTCCTCCCAGCAGGAGCCCATAGGGACCCGGGCCACTTGGACTTAGGTGGGCCTCGCAGGGTCTCCTGGGAGAGTAAAAGTCCGGTGTGCCCACAGACACAGGGAGAGCGCGATCAGGTTCGAGACTGGAAGTCCGATGGAGCAAGGAGGACCCAAACAGTGTAGGTGATGACAAGCAAGGAACAAGGCCAGAAACTAGGGACGAAGTCAGATGGGCAAAAGTCAGAGTCCAGAGGTCAGTCCGAGGGTTGGTCAAAAAGGCAGAGGTCAGATACCATTGGTCAGATGAGGTCACAGGCAGACTGAAGTCAGAAGGCAGGCGGCAGGCAGGCGAGTCGAGGAACAGGCTGAGGTCACAGGCAGAGAGGCGGGTCAAGAAGCAAGCCGGGGTCAGTAACAAGAGTCAGTCCAAAGGTACTACCTGGGGGTGTGCAGGAACACACAGGCGCTGAGACAGCAGGACACTGGAACAGGACTGGAGGGAAAGCGTTGTCAATCAGGCAGAGGTCGGATTCCGGAGGTCAGATGAGGTCACAGGCAGGCCGAGGTCAGGTATCAGTCAAACGAGGAGTTTCAAGAGACTGAGTCACTAGCAGGAAGCCCAAACAACCTAAGGAGGAAGCCAGGTGCAAAGGCAAGCTCTGGTTGCCAGAGCTTGCCTTAAATACTCCCAAGGGAGTGACATCATCAGAGGGAGCCCCGCAGCCCTAGCACGTCGCAGCCCCTTAAGTCTTGGGAAAGTGTGCAGACGCGCACTAGGAGAACTCTCAGCCGGAATGGGGCTCGGCAGCGGGGGAGAAGCGCGAGGCCCGGAGTTGGACGGTGATGGCATCCCTGCTGCACCGCACAGCGGGAGGGGGTCATCTGGGCCGTGAGTACGAGGTGAGGAGAGCCGGCCACGGGTTCTGTGGCCACCGGCCGGCCTTCGTAACAAATACATCCAGTTATGGTGGACTAATGTTGTTCACATTTGATTAAATCAATGGGTTTGAAAAAAACTCACTCTGGCTTGTTGCTCTCTTCATGATTATCCTCGGGATAAAAACATAAATTAAATCAAAAAAGGTAATGTAACTCAGAAATCATATTTCTAACAATCCATTAGTAGATCCAGGCAATGTCCGCATGATGCATTGGACAATCAACCAATTGTAATGGCAGATAAAGCTAATACGTATTCACAAAATAATTGGTAGCTTTCTCAAAAAGAACATTAAAGGTTCTCATATCTCAGATGTAATGAAGTAATAATTTCTGCCACAGAATTTTAACCGGGATGGCAATATACGAAATAAAGAGCCCAGGAGTGAAAACAAACCAACATGGCTTCACATTCCTGCAAAAGATCTAAGGCAACCTGTCTAACTAAATCAGTAAACACTGTGGGCCCAATATTCAGTCGGCAGATAGTCGGATAAGAAGAACTTATCCGGCTCTCTAGCGGCCACTGAATATCTGGTTATATTCAGCGGCTGCTAGATAGCTGGGTAAGTGGCTTACTTAAATGAACAACTTTTGAATATTGACCACTGTGCTTTTATGTAAGGACAACCACCCATGCCATCTATCTACTCTTGGCTGATGAAAATAACCATACCACGGGGGGCATAATTGAAGCAACAACACCTCATCTCCATCAAAATGTCACACTTCAATAACAGAAAATATATTGAACTGTAAGTCCTTTATTAGGGTAAAAATAATGTCACCCTTATTTTATACTGAACATGCATTTCTTTAATCCATTTCAAGAGGCAAAACATTGCCAATTGAGGCTGTAACCTTTGAGGTTTCAAACATGTGATAAGTTAAAACTTCTAGACAAAAGCATACCCGAGAGTATTTTCTCACAGACAGGAGATTATATTCCCTCATGCCTAATTTGTTGGCAACAGTGTTAGAATCCATCTAAAAAAAACCCTGCAAACTATCAATTTCTAGCTTGGTGGCAATTAATAACATAACAAACCACACAAAGCACAATAAAAGACACCTTCGAAAACAGATCATGCTTAAGTTTATATTCAGTCTGTGCATGGATCATGCAAAGATGTGTTCAAAGAGGCATGGCCCTGTGCCATGGCCCTTCACTGGTAGCCCGCTCAACAGTGGGTCCACCTAAAGGCCTGCCCTTTTCAGAGGCTCAGTAAGCAAAGGCTGATTATATTGATGGCATCTGGGTGGGGATAACAGGCCCTGGTGGGCTGCAAAGAGTTGACTGAAAAAGGAGACAGAAGCAAGAAAAGTGAGTCACAGATCAGCAGTACTGTAGCAGTAGTGACACAATAAAGTGCAACGTACCAAGATGATGCTCGGGGTTTTTGTTTGTTTTTTTTTAATTTAAACACACAAGTAGATAATATAATTTACAACATAAAGTTCAGTACCACTCACAGTTACTGCTGAAAGCCATGATCAATTTCGTGTCATCATGTACAAATTCAACATTAATGAATAGCCAGGTATCTATTCATTGTCAAGGATCACTGGAACGTCTCCGCTGCCAATAAGTCTGAAAAATGTTATCATAATTCTCTATTGTGTTTTTAGATTGTATGACATATTTGTCATTACTGCTGTTTCAGCAAGTTCCGTCCTCCAATATGATAATACCAGTATTGTCTTCCAATAAAAAGTGATGGTTATATGGGCAGCATGGAGTAATTGAATTACAAGTTTCTTCAAGGACACGCTCAATAGTTGATCTTCCCATCTACCAAGCAGACCTAGGGAAGCCATCAACTGTATATTTTTACCTTTAAAGGAGCAGCAGCATCTAAAGTAGCTCTAACATCAATTTGTACCTGTCTCCAAAAAACATGAACAATGGAACAGTCCCACCACACATGTATATAAATGGCGCTTGTGCCACAGCCCCTCCAACATAAAGGACTTGCAGCACTAAATCTGGCAAAGTATGTTTGTTATAGTAAGCAAAACATTATTAATCTTAGGTAATTTAAGGTAGCTGTCAATTTCCTGCCAATCATATTACTCTAATGTTAAGGACAAATCGCTGTTCCATTGTTCAATGATGGACCCAGTCTTGATATTAACTTGGTACAGAATTTAGGTTGTGTCAGTATTGATTCTAGACTTGTACAAAATCTCAGATTATCCATTTCTCGTCTGGGTCCCCTTAGGTCTTTTCTTGGTTGCAGATATATACAATGAGTATGTTCTGATATTCCAAATTCCACACAAAGTTCTCCAAATGTTTTGTAGAGCTGTCCCTTCCATATTTGTTCTAGGTGGCATACACCTTTGTTATTCCAGTCTATATGCTCAGAGGTTTTAATTGTCATTATCTTATTACATTATTGTGTTAGACCATCCTGTAACATGTGATTTACATTAAAACTCTATTACACTTGCAAACAAATGGAAATAGGGTAGTACAAACCCTTCCTTCTCTTTTTCAGATAATACTTTTAGAAAAATGTTAAAAACCTTCCCCTATTTTTAATCACTGACTAAAGTTTCCCATATAAAAGCTGCTTTTAAAGGGGTCATTAGTACTTTTACCACCAATTAATAATAATTATTTATTGAGTTTATTATGTTGTTAACTTGTTTAGGTTTCTTGTTTTACCCTGCTTTGATGTTTATGGGACAGGTCATTAAAAAAATAAGTGAAATAAAAAAATGTATTTATTTATTTATTTAAAATCTTTTCTAGACCGTCGTTAAGTGGGTGCCACCACAACGGTTCACAATAGGGCACAAAAACTATGTTGTATAAAGTGTCTAGAATTCTAACTCTAAAACAGGTGCCATCAAAAATACTGTAACATAATATCATAATAAATACTATTTGGTGAGTGTTATAAGTCATGTCCAGTTTTTCTAACTCCGTTCTAAGATTGGTGTTGCTTAACTCTAGTTCTTTGTTGTTTAAAATAAAAGAAGAATTTAGAATATAGAAGAGAAGACACACTTTAAGAAGAAAGGTATGTGTGTGTGTGTGGGAGTTTGCCTGACTGCAACTAACATTTCACTGGGTTCTACTCTTGATTCTCTTTGTGGTATGCTTGTTTAAATAGCCATGTTTTTAGATTTTTTCTGAATGTTTTGATGTCTCTTTCCAATCTGATTTCTACTGACATGGTGTTCCATATTATCGGTCCTGCTAGGGATAGGGCCCTCTCCCTTACTTGTGTTAATCTGGCCGTCTTGACTGACGGAATAGTTAGCAGTGCTTTGTTTGCTGATCTTAGATTTCTGTGGGGGGTATGTACGCGGAGGGCTGTGTTCAGCCACTCTGCTTTTTCGTCGTGTATTAATTTATGAATGGTGCATAAAGTTTTGTATTGTATTCTTTGTTCAATGGGTAACCAGTGTAATTCTATTAAGGTTTCAGTGATATGGTCTCTTTTACTTTTCTCAGTTAAAATTCTTGCCGCTGTGTTTTTTAGAATCTGTAATGGTCTTATTGTGGTGTATGGCAGGCCCAGAAGGAGGGCATTACAATAGTCGGTACTGGAAAAGATTAAGGCTTGTAAGGCTGATCAGAAGTTGGTGGGCTTTAGTAGTGGTTTTAATCTTCTGAGAGTCATAAGTTTGGCGTATCCTCTTACTTTTTGAGATATATGTTGTTTCATAGTTCTGGGTCGATTATCACTCCCAGGTTTCTTACTTTCTCAGCTAGATGTATTTTTTGGTTGTTGTTGAGTGTGATTGGGTTCTGAATGATCGTTATGTTTTTTCGTTCTAAGTGTAAGAATTCAGTTTTCTCTATATTGATCACTAGTTCCATTTGGTTTAGAAGTTGTTTTATTATATCTAGGTACATGTTGGCTAAGTTTAATGTTTTCTCAATTGTGTCGTCAATTGGGAGTATTAACTATAAACTATTCCCCCTTACCGCTTGCGAGAATGCTTTGACTCTTGATAACTGACTCCTCTACTCTGTATGCTTTGGTAACTCTATACCTCTGTAACCCTGATGGTCCACAACTGTTTCTGTTTTTTATGGTTTTTAATTGACAGGATCTAGGGAAATCTACTGGCTTTGCTCCCCTCCTCTTTACCAGTAGTCTTTGGGAACCCACTCTGACCTATGCTACCAGTTCCCAGATCTACTCAGATAGTTCACTATTCTGTTGCCTACTTTAATAATGCCACTATCAGGGCATTGAAAAATGAAGCTTTTCCTTAAGAGATGGGTTTTAAATAGGCTGGTTGTCTTTTTTATTCAAATAAATAAATACCACCATTCCTGGACACAGTGTAGGTTTGTGGCCCTTTCTTCAGGTACAGCTTGGAATTACACTCCTTATCCTTGTTTCCAGCAAGGGTTGCATATAAAACCCATTAAACAACAGTAAATGAGCAGTTAGCTGTGAGGAACTAGTGACCGGGTTTCTATGTTGGTATCAGATCTCTGTATGCATAACTGATCAGCCTGCTTGATTTTCCACCCCAGCAACTCCTGGCTCCACTGGTGGGCATTCAAGTCAAATCTTTCTTCTCACAGATGTCAGCTAACATCTTTCCAGTTTAACAGACAGCTCTGCACAGAGTGATGCCCAAGTGCTTTCTCCCAAGCAACCTTCAGGCTCTCTCTTATTCTGTAGTCCCTCTAATCACAGATTACACATGCCTGACTAGGAATGCAAGGAGGGAGCTCTGGATTCCCCTTTTCTTCATGCTCTGTCTCATATCTAAAGGCTATCCTGTTCTAGCATAATTAAAAGTTAGATTACTCCCCAGGGCAGATCTTCCTATATTCCTAAGATTTATGTGGAACATCTGTTCACTCTGTTGCATCTACCTCTATTCATAAGGGGGTGAATTTTCAAATTAGCATATTCTGTGCATAAGTAGTCTCTAATCATGTGATTTGTGTTTTAGAAGGTGTTTGACAAAGTCCCTCATGAGAGGCTTCTAAGTAAACTAAAAAGTCATGGGATAGGAGGCGATTTCCTTTCATGGATTACAAACTGGTTAAAAACCAGGAAACAGTAGGATTAAATGGTCAATTTTCTCAGTGGAAAAGGGTAAACAGTGGAGTGCCTCAGGGATTTGTACTTGGACCAGTGCTTTTCAATATATATATATATATAAATGATCTGGAAAGGAATACGACGAGTGAGGTTATCAAATTTGCGAATGATACAAAATTATTTAGAGTAGTTAAATCACAAGCGGATTGTGATACATTACAGGAGGACCTTGTGAGACTGGAAGATTGGGCATCCAAATGGCAGATGAAATTTAATGTGAACAAGGGTAAGTGCATATAGGGAAAAATAACCCATGCTGTAGTTACACGATGTTAGGTTCCATATTAGGAGCTATCACCCAGGGATAGGGGGCCCAAGATTAGGTGGGCAGTAGGCATATAGGTTCGAGCCCTACTAGTTACAGTCTTATCAATAAATATTCCTTAGAGTGCACCTGATAATGTATTTCATTGTAGTCTGCAAAAGCCATCATGCATCATGAATGACAAAATATTTTAGTTTCAAGTACTTACCAGCATTAAAAATGTCTTATTAATCTGTATTAATTTATTTTATATTTATTGCAGTTTATAGATATACAACATCATGTAAAAAGTAAACAAAGAACTCTTAACAGAAATATCAGATCCAATCATAATAAAACAAATATCAATATATTCTTTTATGAATCCTCTTTACAAAAATGCAGAATATATCATAACTAAAATAAAAAAGCAATAATCATAAGAACTTAAGATTTGCAATGGGTGCAGAGCAGAACTAGAAGTGTTCATATTATAACCTAACATGCAAAGAAGACATATATTTTGATTCTGGTCTCTCCACAGTAACAGCAAAACAAACTCCCTCCACTGCCAAGTGCTTTGTGAAGTAAACCAAACCCCTATAACAAAAAACCATCTAGAATTTTGCCATACCATACTATAACAGCAGTAACTCTCAGGACTCAAACAGCAGCAACCTTATCTATGAAAAGGTAGCAAGGCAAACATTACACCAGGCCCTAGAACATTAATACACCACCTACTGGGCAAAGAAGCCAGACTGCTACAAATCCCTACAGAGAAATTACATGCTAGATGAAATACTGCACCTCTATCACACATGCACAATACAGACAGACCCTTTCCTAATACAGAATAAGAGACTACAAATTAGAAACAGAAACATGCAGACAAGACTGAAATAAAAACCCCAAGAAACCAGCCTCCGTGAACAGTGAAGAAACAGTAAGATACAAATATATAAGAAAGGCACATTCCCAAAGATGGCATATTTCAATCACTGAAAGTAAAAAATATTTTTTTACCTTTGTTGTCTGATCTTATTTTTCTAATTGGTTGGTCACAGTCTCTTTTTCCCCCTTCTTTGTCTTTTCCTAATTCCTTTCTCAAGCTCTCTTGCATTCTTTCTATTTCTTCTCTCTTCTCCTGTCTTCTTTCCTTCCCCCCTCATACAGGCTCCCACTCCCATACACTGTCTCTTACCCAGGCTCCCACTCTCACATGCAGGCTCTCACTCTCATATATTCTCTCTCACACATGCAGATTCCCACTCCCACACACACCCAGGCTCTCACTCTTATATACTCTTTCTCACATGCAAGTTCCCACTCCTAAATGCTTGCTCTCTCTCACATCCACAGGATCTCACACCCACATGCTCTCTCTCTCACACCCACACAGGCTCTCCAGGCCCATATGCACTCTCTCTCGCTCTCTCTTTACACACACACACACACAGGCTCTCCACTCCACATGTTCTCTCTCTCACAAAATCACATAGAGGCTCACTCCCACGTGCTCTCTCTCACTCACACACACACACACACACACACACACACACATACACATCACATGGGCTTCTCACTCCCATGCTTTCTCACACTTACACACACACATACACATACACACATGCAGGGGCTATAATCTCTCTTTCACACATACACACAGGCTTCTCACTCCCATGCACTCTCTCACTCATACACACTGGCTTCTCACTCCATGCTCTCTCTCATGCATACACACACACACACACACACACAGAGACTTCTCATTCTTACACTGTCACTGCTCTCCCTCTCTTTTGGGTCTCCTTGCTGTGACAGCCCTCCTTGTACTGCTCAGGATAAGCTCTATGATGGCCCTGTGTCATACCTCTTCTTCTCAAGGTACCCAGGATGAACTCCATGATGGCCCTGCATCAAGCCTCCTCTTTTTGGGCCGCTCAGGATGAGCTCAGTGATGGCCCTCTGATGGGCCTCCTCCTCTTGGTGCCGGACAACATTGATTGGTTGGGCCTGAGTACAAAGTGGGTGGGCTACAGTCCACCCAGGCCCACCCATGGCTACACCACTGGTCTAGCTAAGTCCTGAATTGAGCCGAAGAAACAGTCTGAATATTGACCCCGTAATGTCTCAGTTATTTTTTATATATATTTTTGAATTGCATACATTAGACCGATTAGCTCTCACTATGGGATAAATTACCTAAATGTTTGCATGCAAAAAATGGAACATTTATGCTTAAATAGCATGTACTCTTATAAGTAGTATTTTGCAAGAGCCTGAAGCATGTGCTTTCTAGCAGTGTCATGCACAAATGTGAAAGGTAAAAAAAAGTGGATCTGAAGGGGTGAGGTTCAAACGTTCACGCAGAAATTGTAATTTTGAAAGCGGTATACAAGCATGCATTACAGAACTTGTCTGGATGCTTTTACTCCTGCCAATTTCATCATGAAAGTGAAATTGCACTTATCTGCAGTTTTTGAGTGATAGGTCTGGGTTAAGTAGTGGGACATCAGGATGAAGTGCTGGAAGGAGTGAATGAATTGGAAGAGGTTTAGTGAACCGGCAATTACAATGACATGCACAAGTAAATATTTTTATAAGCAGAGTATGTGCATTGTTTCTAAAATGCATGCCTCCGTGTATAACTCAGGGTTATTACGTGCATATGTTACGATTACTATGCTCATAAAATATACACATACTTTTATAAAATGGATAGAGAAAGTATGCAGCATCCTGCATTACAAGTAAGCATGGGTACTGAAACATATGGACATACTTTGGGGGCAGAGATTTTATAAACTTGGGAGACAGAGATTTTATAAACCGTATGGCTCCCACCACACAGTTTATAAAATATGGCTCTATGTGCTGACTTATACAAACTGAAATTTCCCTCCTTATGTTTAGAATGTAGAAATGTCTAGATTTAGAAGGTTCCACCATTGTGTATTCATATTGTGAGACATAAGGTCCATTCCTAACAAGGTGGGTCATTTGTCTAAAGCTATAAAGGTGACTCCATGAGTCACTAGAGGGTGACATCATTCAGAGGAGTAAGGGAGAGGCAGCAAGAGGAGGAAAGGCAGTTTGCTTTGCTTCTCCTTAGAAAGAGTGTGTGTTCTCTGTCTCTACTTATTGGAGTGTGTTTCCAAGAGGGACTCAAATGGTAGTCAACAGTGATGAAGGAAGATTTCTATCCCAGTCGTCAGACATAGGAGACTTGTCCAGGATTCTGTTGCATCAACTTGGTATTTACAGACAGTAAAGTCGTAAAGATGATTTATGATACTTTGGGTTTGTTTTTTTTCTATAAGGGAGAGAGTCCTTGAAAATCAAGTGTAAGTCTTAAAAGTCCAACTGATACACTTAAAACATTTTAAGGAACTGTGTTTTGTGATTTTCCGATTGCTAAGCTCAAATACCTTCTTTTCCATTTTTTAACTTTTGAGCTCAGTAAAGGTTATTTTGGTTTTGAACACCCATCATGTATAGACTTTTACTGAGAGACAGAGATTGTAATACCTTTGGGTCTTACAGCTTTTCGCTGTCCTCCTTTCCCCAGCCTCCCCACAAGAGAAACCTGATTTGGAACTGCAGCCGTTTTTTCTCTACTGTGCAGCATCTGAATATGGGGCCCTTATCCAATACAGGAAGTGCCCTGTGAAAGAATGCTACACATATTAAAACACTGCATGAGAAAAACACTGCTTCTCAAGCTGCACTTTACATTCTTGAAAAAGAGAACTGAAACATGGGAACATTTCAGGTACATCTCAGTTTCAGAAGTAGTGTTTTATCTATGCAACATTTTAATATGAAATACAAAAATATATATAAAAACGGACAACTGTGAGACATTATGAGGCCATGATTTCAAGGTAGGACCTAAGCTTGAGATAGCTATAAAGTGCTGTTGAAGTTGATGGGATGAAATAAGGTTACAAACATAATATTGTTTTGAACAAATGCAGAGTAAAGTTTTGATGCTGTAGTCATTTTTTCATATTTCATATAGAAGACTGTATTTTATTTGTAAGGCTGTAGTTGGTTCTAGAGTGTGGGATGGTTTGGGGTTAGGGATAGGAAAAAATATGGAAGAGGATTTAATGGGGGAGTTTTTTTTGGAAATGGGTTTGCTTGGGGATGGTGAGTGTGGGTCTATTTTTGTCGTATTGATTTTATATTATGTTGTACCAAGCTTTGGACATCTTTGGTAGTAAAGTGTTTAAGAAATAAATGTTATTATTATTATTATCATTATTAGAAGAAGAAAACCACCTTAAGCACATAAGCAGTAAAAGGGAGATAGAATATTTAAACCAGTTGGTGAAGATTCCCCCCCCCCCCCAAATAAGATAGATCTGTTAGTCTATGAAGGGGACACCTCCTTCTCTCTCATGTTAGCCCCCAAGCCTCTGTGCCTTTAAGAAGGAAGGTCCCCTGTGGCCTCTCCAGCCCACCACGAGAGGCCTGAACACCTTTCTATGTTTTAATAAGACACTCTGTGCTTTAGTAATATTAGGACACTTAAGTATCTTCACATGGTTTTCATTGCAGTTCTGGGAGGTTAATAGAGATTAACCATCAAAAAACTGAGACCAGATTTAGCCAATCTGCATGTTTGTTCTATAAATGTAATGTTCACTCTATTTATTATCAGATTAGTCAGGGACTGCCTATGCTAGGCACTGCCATGTGGAAGACCTGGATTTGATTCCTGGGCCTTATGTCTGTTCCTTGGGCCAGATGGGGCCGTGAATACCACAGAAATAGTGTTCATAGTCCCTGGGGGAAAGGAGTGTAGTCTTCGCTTAACAATAGCACCTAGTTGCCAGACTTAGGGTCTACCTTAGATAGGCTTCAAAAGAAGCTACAGTCAACAGGCCTGGATTTAGGCATAGACAACATAGGCAATTGCCTAGAGTGCCAAATTTTGAAGGTGCTAAATTTCCAGGTCAAAAAGGAGTACAACTGTGCCAAGGAGAAGCCTGATCCTGTCCACTTGTAAGGAATGCTGCTGTGGCACTCTTCGGAGGGGTGATGGGGAGTGAAGGGACATCTACCACTTTCCAATCTCCAGGGACGCCCACCTCCCACCCTAAAACTGCCTATGGGTGCAAAATTCTTAAATCCAGCCCTGACCATCAATGATCCCTGGCCGAGAACTGCTATTGCAATGACTTAACAGAATTGGGAGGGGAATTATAAAAATGGGGCACAAACCCGGGCTGCTTGTGAATAATGGCTCATAGCACTGTAACCCAACAGAGGATGGTTCTGATTGAGCTGGAAATCCAAAGAAGCAGAAGGACACTACTAGGTGAAAAAATCATATTTTTTCTGAATTTCTTGTTTGTATTAAAGCACTTGGACATGCTAGCCTTTTGCAAGGCTGTGAATGTCCTGAGGTAGTTCTTATTTGCTCTGACATCACTGCAAGCCTTCTGAAGGTTTCTAAAGATGACAGGACTTCCCCACACTGGATCAGATGTCCAAAATAAATATTAGCATTGGGAATGAAGCAGACTAAGCTGGCAGCTTGATCACGGAGTGCTGAATGGTATATTGTACAGGACAAAGACCATCTACACTGAGGTGATCGTTAACTGATAACAGAAAATAGTATTTTTTTCTGTCTTGTAGCAGATTATGAAGCAGATATCTAGGTAATAGTGTTAATGTATTCAATTTTAATTTTTTTATTTATTAAAATTTGTTTTATAGCTGTTGGCTCTGGTCTTCTGTTCAATGTGCTGACATCGCTGCCACCTGAGAACACTTTCTTGAAAGAAAGAGATCATTGTCTAGATTCAGAGATGATTCCTTTTAGATGGTGTTGATGTCTCAAAATTGCTCACCTGGATATTGAGAACTGCAGCTCAAGACAACTGCGCCTGACAGGATAGCATGGAAACACACACCCCATATGAAGAAGATATTGATATTGATGTCAGTACACCATCAGCAATGACTAATCAACTACCATCATACATTTTTTAAATGAAAAATTGCATATCTTTTACCGAGAAAAATGCATGCACATATATTGGACTCATGGTAACAGACACAAAAGGCAGTTAAATTAGCAGTAATGCCTATCATCAAGGCTTCAACACTGGTTACTGTCAATTCGTGCATACTTTATATGCATTCATAATTTAATCATCTTTAAAAAAACCTCTCTATATGAAAGGAATATTTAACATTTATTTACCTCATGCTTGGATCTGAAATGACTGAGCAACATTTAGGATGCAACTCTTATGGACCTGCCATGGGAAATTTAAATATCAATACTTGAACAAGTTTGTAGGTGGATGTGATTGTCCAAGGAGGCGTGGAGGGGTGAAGAGCTGGTGGAGGGAAGGAGATGGTGTTGGATTCGTGGACCCTTGGGCCGATCGGAACCAAAGGAGGAGTTGCGGTAGATGGTGGCAGCAGTGGCCCCGATCGGGAGGCGGCAAAGACAGGCTCGGAACTGGCCGAAGGAGGAACTCTGGAAGCCCTATGCGACCAAGGGCTTTGGCGAGGAAGGTGGAGACAACGGAGCTGGTCCAGTAGTGGGGAGATCTTCGCCCTGGAAGCCAATCCTCCCCCGAGAGGAGCTCGTAGGAGTTCGGCCGCTGGGACTTAGGAGATTCACCCTGGAAGCCGGAGTCCCCCCAGGAGGAGCCTGTAGGGACCCGGCCGCTGGGACTTAGGTGGACCCGCGAGGGCCAAGTCGGATGAAGTCCAAGGTCAGTTGCCGAAGGGTCGTCGTTCGCCAGTCCAGAGTCAGGAACCAAGGGATCACCGTAAGCCAGTCCGAGGTCAGGAGCCAAAGCGTCAACGTAAGCCGGTCCGGGGTCAGAAGCCAGAGAATCACCGAAAGCCGAACCTGGGTCAGAAGCCAGGGAATCGTCGTAAGCCAGTCCAAGGGTCAGGAGCCAGGAAACACCGTCAGCCGAACCAGGATCAAGATCAGGAAGAGCAGGGAAACTCAGTATGCAGCAACTGGAGTCAGGAGAACCTGTGAACCTCGTTGCAAGGCAAAGTCTAGGCTGAGCTGCAGGGTATAAATACCCTGCAGCGTCTGACGTCACCCGGAGGCTTCCCTTGCAGTTTCCCACGCTGGCCCCTTTAAATCATGCTCAGAGACGCGCGCGTGCGTCTAGGGGGCGGGGCCAGCCGCCGAGGAGCACCGGCTGCTGCGACGCAGTGAAGAAGGCCCGGCAGAAGCCAGCACAGGCCCGGGTGAGGCGGGGGAACGCCGAGCCCGCGGCGGCCGAGGTCCCCGGAGGTTTGGGGAGCGCGGGCCCACCGCGGGAGCCTGAGGCCGTGAGTAGCGATTCCGGGGCCGACCCGGAATCGCAACAGTACCCCCCCTCCTATGCCCCCTCCCGGGGGGCCGCGGCTTGTCTGGGTGCGCGGCATGAAACAGGCAAAGAAGGTCTTTATCCAAAATATGAGAAGAGGGCTCCCAGGAATTCTCTTCCGGGCCATATCCTTCCCAAGACAGGAGGTATTCCCACCGATAGCGTCGGAACCGGACATCTAGCACCTCTTTAACCGTGTACGTGGCCCCAGGGTCAGCAGTGACAGCAGTGGGTGTTGGTGGCAAAGGACGAAAGCGGGAGAGGACCACTGGCTTGAGGAGAGAGACATGGAAGACGTCATGTATGCGGAGGGTAGATGGGAGGCGTAGGCGGTAGGAAACCGCGCCAACTCGTTCGGCTACCTGGAAGGGGCCGATGTAACGAGGCGCTAGCCTCATGGATGGAAGCCGGAGCTGGATGTTCCTAGTACTGAGCCACACTCTGGAACCGGGCAGAAACACTGGAGCGGAGTGCCGAGACTTGTCTGCGTAAGCCTTGAATCGTGCGGCGGTGTGGCGGAGCTGTTCTTGCGTGGAGTGCCAAAGTTGCTGAATCTGGCTGGCCGTCAGTTGCGCCGCTGGCGAGGAGGTAGAGACCGACAAGGGTAGTGGTGGCTTGGGGACCTTTCCGTAAACCATCTTGAAGGGAGACTGTTGTGTGGCGGAGTGTCGATGGCGGTTGTACGAGAACTCCGCCCAGGGAAGAAGAGCAGCCCAGTTGTCCTGCTGTTCCCCTACAAAAGCTCGAAGGAATGCCTTCAGGGTACGGTTCGTGCGCTCCACTTGGCCATTGCCCTGGGGGTGAAACGCCGTGGTCAAGTCTAGTTGAACCCCAAATTTCTGACAGAGTGCCCGCCAATATTTCGCCGTAAATTGGGGTCCTCGATCCGAGGCGATGTGCTGCGGCAAACCATGCAGGCGGAAGATGTGTCGGATGAACAGCTCGGCTAACTCCGGGGCCGTAGGTAACTTGACCAGTGGCACGAAATGGGCCATCTTCGAGAAGCGGTCAATGGTGACCCAAACCACCGTTTTCCCCTCGGACGGGGGCAGCTCTACCACAAAGTCCGTGGAGATGTGAGTCCACGGTTCCGTAGGTATCGGGAGTGGTTGGAGGAGACCCCAGGGACGGCCTGGTAACGGCTTCTGCTGTGCACACGTGGGACAAGACTGGACATATAGGCGGACATCCTCCTTTACTCATGGCCACCAATAGAACTCAGTTAGTAGTTCCAGAGTCCGAGAGATTCCAGGGTGGCCCGCTGTCAGCGAGTTGTGCGCCCAAGCTAGCACCTTTTTCCTCGAGCGGAGAGGGACCACCGTCCTACCATCGGGTACTAGGTCAGTGGCAGCCAAGTGGACTTTCGCAGGGTCCAGGATGTACTGGGGGGTCTCAGAAGAGTCTTCAATTTCTGTAGTGCGGGAGAGGGCGTCCGCCCTAATATTCTTGGCCGCCGGTCGATACCGGAGGGAGAAATTGAACCGGCTAAAAAAGAGAGACCAGCGTGCCTGTCGGGGGTTAAGCCTTTGTGCTTGGGACAGGTACGCTAAGTTCTTGTGGTCCGTATACACTACGATTGGGTGTTGGGCCCCCTCCAACCACTGGCGCCATTCCTCGAAGGCCAGCTTGATGGCCAGTAGCTCTTTGTCCCCGATACCATAGTTCCTTTCGGCAGGCGAGAATTTCCAGGAGAAATAGGAACATGGCCGGGCTTTACCATCTCTGGAAATCTGGGACAAAACAGCCCCTACAGCCACACTGGAGGCATCCACCTCTACTATGAACGGGCGTGCGGGATTCGGGTGCCGGAGACAGATGTCTTGGAGGAATGCTTCCTTTAGAGCCTGAAAGGCTTGTACGGCGGTTGGAGTCCAGTTTCGGGCATCGGCGCCCTTGCGTGTGAGGGCCGTAAGGGGAGCCACCAAGGTGGAGTACTGTGGGATGAAGTGCCGGTAAAAGTTGGCGAAGCCTAAGAAGCGCTGGAGCGCCTTTACTCCCATCGGCTGTGGCCACTTCCGGATAGCTGCAACTTTATCGGGGTCCATGCGGAAACCAGTCGAGGAGATGATGTACCCTAGGAAGGGCAAGGATTCTTCTTCGAACTGGCATTTCTCCAGCTTGGCATACAGTCGGTTCTCCCGTAATTTTAGCAGCACCTGGCGCACATGTTGGCGATGTTCTTCAAGGTTCTGTGAGAAAATCAGGACGTCGTCTAGGTAGACAATTACTGAGGTGTACAAGAGATTGCGTAACACCTCATTCATCAAATTCTGAAATACGGCCGGGGCGTTGCAGAGGCCAAATGGCATTACGAGGTACTCGTAATGGCCGTCCCTGGTGTTAAAGGCGGTCTTCCACTCGTCTCCCAGTCGTATCCGTACGAGGCTGTACGCCCCTCTAAGGTCTAATTTGGTGAAGATGCGAGCCCCCTGCAACCGATCCAGGAGTTCCGGAATGAGGGGCAATGGATAGCGGTCTCGTCGGGTGATCTGGTTCAGGCTCCGGTAGTCAATACAGGGCCGAAGAGACCCATCCTTTTTGGCCACAAAGAAGAAACCGGCCCCTGCGGGGGATTTAGATGGTCGTATGAATCCTCGGTCTAGATTCTCCTTAATATAGGCGGACATGGCCTTGGTCTCAGGCAAGGACAGAGGATAAACCCTACCATGGGGAGGCATGGTATCTGGCAGCAGATCAATCGCACAGTCGAAAGGGCAATGCTCAGGTAATAACTCAGCCTTTTCTTTAGAGAAGACATCCCTGAAAGCCTGGTACTGTGGTGGTACTGTGAGCGGAGCGGTAAGGAGTGGAAGCGTCTGAAGCGGACGAGCAGGAAGACAACTGTGGGAGCAGGTTGGTCCCCAAGTCGTGATCTGAAGCGAGTGCCAGTCTATTACTGGCGAGTGTTTTCTTAGCCAGGGCAGTCCGAGGATGAGGGGGTGAATGGATCTCTCCAGGATAAGAAAGGAGATCTCCTCCTTATGAAGGAGCCCAACCTGCAGCTGGAGAGGACTCGTACGAGTAGTGATGGACCCAGGAAGGGGAACCCCTTGGATGGATGATACTCGCAACGGGGGCTCCTGAGGCAAGACTTGGAGGTGCAATTGTTGCACCAGGTCCCGGAGGATAAAATTCCCCCCAGCGCCCGAGTCTATTAGTGCCAGGGTGTCGAACCTTCCTTCCGGGAGAGAGAGTGTAGCTGGAACCGTACATGGGGAGTCTGGAGAGATACTGCCTAGAGTCAACTCCCCCCTCGACTCTAGGTTCTGGCGTTTCCCGGACGCTCGGTGCAGCGCTCCAGGAAATGCCCATTACCACCGCAGTAGAGGCATAGTCCCAGTGAGCGTCGGCGCCTTCGTTCCTTGGCCGAGAGAGGACCCCGACCCAACTGCATGGGTTCTTCAGGCGGAGAGGCAGCTGCCGCGGTCGGTGAGGCTCGAACCCGAGGCGGCGTGGTTCGACGGGCGGACAGCCCCTGGACGGGCCTTCACTCTCGGAAACGACGCTGGATACGCCGATCCACGCGTCCAGCCAGCTCGATGAGTTCCTGTAAATCGTCCGGAAGGTCCCGAGCCGCAAGTTCATCCTGAAGCCGAGGCGACAGACCCTCCAGAAAAATCCCATGCAAACTATCTTCGCCCCAGGCCAGCTCGGTGGCCAGGGCCTGGAATTCCATCGCAAATTCCTCTAGGGGGCGATTACCTTGCTTCAACTGGAGTAGCTCTGAGGCGGCGGTGGAGGCCCGGGACGGTTCATCAAAGATCCTCCGGAATGCTTTGACAAATTGCACGAGATTGTTTAAGCGAGAATCTTGGCGCTCCCAAAGGGAGGAAGCCCAGGTCAACGGTTTCCCATCCAGAAGGGAAATGATGTAGGTCGTTTTTGCTCGGTCCGTGGTGAATTGCGCAGGCAGGAGGTCAAAATGGATGTAACAGTGATTGAGGAATCCCCGACATGCCTTCGGATCTCCCGAGTACCTAGGGGGTGCTGGCATCTGTACCGGGACAGGGAAACCCGGGTTGACCTGAGACGTAGAGGCTGCGGGGTGAGCTGTGGAGGTCCCATCCACGTGATCTGCCAGGCGTTATACGGCAGACATCAACGTATCCAGGCAGGACTGCTGTTGCTGCAGCTTCTGGGCTATGCCCGGAATGGCTTTTAGGCCGGCGAGGTCCGCCGGGTCCATGGCCTTGCAATCTGTTGGATTCGTGGACCCTTGGGCCGATCGGAACCAAAGGAGGAGTTGCGGTAGATGGTGGCAGCAGTGGCCCCGATCGGGAGGCGGCAAAGACAGGCTCGGAACTGGCCGAAGGAGGAACTCTGGAAGCCCTATGCGACCAAGGGCTTTGGCGAGGAAGGTGGAGACGACGGAGCTGGTCCAGTAGTGGGGAGATCTTCGCCCTGGAAGCCGATCCTCCCCCGAGAGGAGCTCGTAGGAGTTCGGCCGCTGGGACTTAGGAGATTCACCCTGGAAGCCGGAGTCCCCCCAGGAGGAGCCTGTAGGGACCCGGCCGCTGGGACTTAGGCGGACCCGCGAGGGCCAAGTCGGATGAAGTCCAAGGTCAGTTGCCGAAGGGTCGTCGTTCGCCAGTCCAGAGTCAGGAACCAAGGGATCACCGTAAGCCAGTCCGAGGTCAGGAGCCAAAGCGTCAACGTAAGCCGGTCCGGGGTCAGAAGCCAGAGAATCACCGAAAGCCGACCCGGGGTCAGAAGCCAGGGAATCGTCGTAAGCCAGTCCAAGGGTCAGGAGCCAGGAAACACCGTCAGCCGAACCAGGATCAAGATCAGGAAGAGCAGGGAAACTCAGTATGCAGCAACTGGAGTCAGGAGAACCTGTGAACCTCGTTGCAAGGCAAAGTCTAGGCTGAGCTGCAGGGTATAAATACCCTGCAGCGTCTGACGTCACCCGAAGGCTTCCCTTGCAGTTTCCCGCGCTGGCCCCTTTAAATCATGCTCAGAGACGCTCGCGTGCATCTAGGGGGCGGGGCCAGCCGCCGAGGAGCACCGGCTGCTGCGACGCAGCGAAGAAGGCCCGGCAGAAGCCAGCACAGGCCCGGGTGAGGCGGGGGAACGCCGAGCCCGCGGCAGCCGAGGTCCCCGGAGGTTTGGGGAGCGCGGGCCCACGGCGGGAGCCTGAGGCCGTGAGTAGCGATTCCGGGGCCGACCCGGAATCGCAACAGATGGGATGCCATCATGGGGAATAGAGGTAAAATAAAAAAAATATAGCAAGAATGGCCCTTCTGAGTCAGCATAAAGGAAGAAAACTGCAGCATCAAATGGGCAACATCAGATTAAGGGGTGGGGGTGAAGAAAAGAGTTGAATTCTGTGATTAGGAATAAAAGGAAGTATGGCAGCCCGATGGAGAAAACAGAAGGGGGGCCCAGCCACAAAAGTTGGCCCAGGGCTCAGGGCAAGGGGCCTGCTTGGACTGTACCATTACCCTAAGTCGTTACCCTAGCATGGTTCATTCCGGCAGTATAATAGAGTCACCCTAGAGCTTTCCAGGGCACTGAGAGACAGAGAGGGAAAGGAGAGGAAGCTATTTTTTTCTGTCTCTCCTGCAAGCAGTTTGCAGGAGGCTCTCTGTAGTTTTGGATATGTGGATTTTCCCCTAAAGGAATGAGCTATTGACCCAGAGGAAGGGATTAGGGAATTGGTTTCTCTAGTTTTCTCCAAGGAAAACTAGAGAAACCAATTATTATACCATTCTACCCTTTGAATTAGGACTCAATGGTCCTAAAATCTGGGACTTAAGCATAAAAGGTTTCCCAAGATAGCCTTTATCCATAGGGCTTCTCTCCCTTCCTGGAAAGAGTCCTGCTGGATCTCAGAGAATTTTATGCTTCTAGAGGTTGCCAGGAGAAGACTGGGAGCCTGTAGCTTGCTTGCACCCTAAATTTTGCCCATCTAGCATTTCTCAGTGCTAACCAAGCAGCAGTTAGGAGAAGAGATGTTTGCCCATCTGGCACCAGAGGAATTCCAGGAAGAGATCAAGGAGCCTGTGCCCATCCAATAAAAGGAAGAGAAGAAACGAGGACAGTGGAGATCAGAGCACTGGAGTTCAGATGCTAGGGGTGTCCCCAGAGTTAGGGATGCATCCTAGCCATTCACTAGGAAAACCTAAAAAAAACCTAATAGTTTAAGGGGACTGAGAGATTGTGCTGGTGACTGCAATATTGGGTTACTATGGTTCATCTCCAAAGGAATATATAATGTATCACATCATTTCTTCCACTGAAGGAAAGCTTTATTTTGTAACAACAGCATTCCTTATGTGAAGAGTGAGTTTTGGAGTAAGAGAGTGTCCCATATCCAAAGGGTCTGAAATTAAGCTTTCCCCCTTTTGGAACAGACCTGGGGCTGCAGCAAGTGTGCAGTGAGTTGTATCAAGACTCAGCCAGCATCACACCATACCTCATCCCCCACACCTCCTAGGTGAGGATATAGGAGGGAGGCTACAGGAAACTATGGAAAAAAGTTAGTAATCAAGAGAAAAAGTGAGTTCTTGTTGATTACTAGTAGTAGAGTGGAAGTTATGTTCTTCAGGGGGACTGATTAATATTAAAGTGCCCTATAGGAAAGATTGCAACTGGTAGACAAGTTGTGTTCTAGAAAACTAACAAATCCTGATACTTTTGAGGTGCAGGTGCTGTCAGTGACAGAGGTGGTTGATGTATAGTGGATGTTGAAGTAAACCACATTCTGAAGTTTAGAATTAAATAGGGGTGTGCATTCGTTTTGAACTTAAATGTAAAACGCAACTTTTTTTTTTTTTAACTTAAAAAAGTGATGAGGCGTAAACGATCGGATTTTCAACATAGCTATGTTGAATACGTTGGAAATCGCGATTGTTGATCTAAATAAAAATTTAAACCCCTCACCCTCCTTAATCCCCCCCCCCCAAGACTTACCAAAACTCCCCAAGCTGGCCAAAAGTTCCGTGAGGGTCCGGGAGCGGACGCGCGGGGAATCACGGGACGTCCACGTCACTCCGACGTGACGCCGACGTCACGTGGTCCATCGCGGTTCCGCTCCCGGACCCCTCATTGGACCCAAATGGCACTTTTGGCCAGCTTGGGGGGGCCTCCTGACCCCCTCAAGCTGGCCAAAAGTGCCTTTTGGGCCCAACGAGGGGTCCGGGAGCGGACCCGAGGGGAATCACGTGACGCCGCGTCACTCCGACGTGGCGCCGACGTCACGTGATTCCCCTCGGGTTCGCTCCCGGGCCCCTCGTTGGGCCCAAAAGGAACTTTTGGCCAGCTTGGGGGGGCCTCCTGACCCCCCCAAGCTGGCCAAAAGTGCCTTTTGGGCCCAACGAGGGTCCGGGAGCGGACCCGAGGGGAATCACGTGATGCCGCGTCACTCCGACGTGACGCCGACCTCACGTGCTCCTTGCAAAGGAGTTCAGAAATGGCGTCCTGACCCCGCTGGACCACCAGGGAGTTTTGGTAAGTCTTGGGGGGGGGGGGAATTAAGGCGGGTGAGGGGTTTAAATTTTTATTTGCACATATGGACATAGACTCAACTTATGGAATTCTCCATATGTCCATATTGACCGCAAATGACCCCCCCTTTCGACTTATGGACTTATGAACTTAAACTTTTGGTCTGCACATCCCTAGAATTAAACATTAATCCCAGAAGACCTGGGTATTTACTGGCAGCTAATACCTTATCTGAAGGAGCTGACTCAGACAGGGCATTAACTGCAGTATTGGTGCCCTAATTCTGTGCCCAGACCTGGTTAAGCATCTCTCCCCATACATTCGAATCCACACAATGCAGATCTTCAATGAGAAATTGGAATTATATGGTCCATAATGCTTCAGACTGAACTAGAATCTCTTACTGATCTGCAGTCTGATTAATAACACCGTAGCTGACTGCCATAACAAGCTCATATTTATTTTTTCCCATTGGCATTTTTAATCAGCACACACACACAGGCATTACAAACAGTTAGATCACTGAATCACTGCACACGTATATAGATAGATGCCCTGCGTTCCAACTAACCAGCCTGCAAGACTGAAATCAAGTGGAACATCCTATCTAATTTCCAGTGCAGCATTTATAACGTAATTTGTGCAACCACAAGAGGAAAATGAGGCTTCACATGTACCTGGCCAAATGCAGCTACCATCTAGTCTACGTGGAATATTTAGGATAGAAAACATTCTGGTAGCAGAGGCCCCTGAACTTTCAGTGTCACGCTTCCAACTAAATACTTTTGACTGCGCTGAACAGCAGAAAATTATAGGTAGGAGCAATGCATCAAAGGAGCTGTACCTTTACAATTTTCTGATACTTAAGGGTTACATTTTCAACCGTTATGTTCATAAAAATTAGTATATATATATGCGTAGGTAGCCTGTACTTGTGAATTCCATTAAAAAATGCATGTATTTTCACTTTCACGCGCACTTATGTGTATAAAAAAGGGGCAGTCTAGATACATTCTGGGACAGGACCAACATCTACATGCTTAATTAAAAGACACTTACGCTGTATATTTTCCAGTTTACTTGTGTATTTTTACACCTGCTAATTATCTGGCGTAAGTGATATTAATTGTATTTATTGTGTAGTACTGACTGGGTGGGAGTTCTGGGTGAACTGGGGGGAGTTCAGATTAGTCTCAAGGACCTGGAAAAGGACTGGGTGAACCGATGGACTAATTGGTAAACTGGTTCATTTCATTTACGCACGCACGTTACAAAATTGGCTGACTTACACAAGTAAATCTTACTTTGCTTTCACACATAAAATAGACGCTTGAATATTTTTTAAATAGGTAGGAAAAGAACATGTGTTCAATGCATTGACATACAGTTCGTGATTTCAATGTATAGCATGTATTTGCACGTAAGCACACGTGCGCGCATATGTTGGGGATAGAGATGTGCGTATTTTATAAAACGTGCATATTTCATACATACAGGTTATAAAATACTTGCATAGATCTGTTCACAGCCACTGCACACATTTGTTTGAAAGTTCGCCTCTGACGCACCATTCCTAAACCTAATTAAGCAGAATGCTAAGCAGTTGAATGCAGACTTTTAAATTGTTTCTTTTTTTTTTTTATATAAGATTTCATGGATTTTGAAAGATTTCCCTTATAGGTATATGGGTAGAAAATGCAAATCTGCTAGACAGAGTTAGAGATAGTTTCAAAGAGGTCTGTTTGTTATTAGCACTTTATGATGTGTTAAGGCCCCAAGATCTATTTGTTTTTGTGTTGGGATTTTTTTTTTTTTTTAACACCTAACTTTGTTCTTTTAAGTTTACATAGCTCTATAAAAGGCATCAGACTCCTTGAAGGAATATAATACAATACCACTCTTCCATAGTGTACACTTTGATCCCCCATGAGACTAGACCTGTTAACAGAATGTATTTTTCATACATTAAATCAGAAATGCAGTGAAGCTCTATGAATCACTGAGAGGCTAATGTACAGTACTAACCTGCTGTATTTGCCAGGGGTTAGTGGCTGTTTTGTTTGCATCCATGGCAAAACTTTGTGTGAAATGACCCATGTGTTCCCAGCCATGGCAATCTGCGGAACATTTGCCTAGCAGGCAGCCATGTCTAGGGGCCACCATGTTAGCCATGTCTAGGGGCCACCATGTTAGACCACCCCCATTCCCAAAAGTGCAAAAGTGCTCCTGGTGGACAAATGCCACCCCACCAAAAAAAAAAAGTACAAAAGTGCCCTGGTTAGTCATTGTAAACCCCCATCCTGATCACCTCCCGAGACCCTCGGGGGACAAAAAAAACTGCTTGAGCAGTGGACTACTGTTAGAGGTCCTGCCCCCCAAGCATCCACTTGTGGCCCTTTAAAATGCTTTAGGGAAATCTTTCAACCCAAATCCAACCCCTACTGCAAGCTTTCCTATTAGCTGTGGGCTTCTTCCTGGGACAGGAACAATGCCCCCCTCGCTCGCTATGGCCCACCGGCTTCCATTTTCAAAATGGTGCCGGCTAACCTTATTCATTCCCTTAGTGAATGGCGTTAGTCAGCCAGCCAATGTTATTTTGAAAATAGAAGCCAGAGGGCCAGGCGCAAGTGGGCATCATTTCTGCCCCCAGGAAGACCCCCCACTGAATTAGGAAAGCTTAGGGGGGCAAGGGGCCAAGGCTTGGGGCAGGACTTCTAACCACCCTGTCATCTCTGCACTGTTTTGCCCCCTTGAGGCTCAGGATCAGAGTGAGAAGGGCCACTGGCTCACCAGGGACACACTTGCACTATGGGGTAGCATCTCTTGCAAGTTGCGTGGCCCCTTTAAGGTCACAAGTTGCTTTGCACAAATCCCCACTCTCTCAGGCAACCAAAAAACTTACACCTCAAAGAGGTCCATGACAACTTTTTTTTGCACGCTCCATTGATTAGATGCCTTGCATGCTTTTGCATTGCAGCGGCTCATTAATGTGCCATTTAATTTAAATCTCACACTAAAAGGTGAATTTTAAAAGCCCGATGCACACATTAATTAGGGGATACGCGAATATTTTGGGCTTGCACCTGCCAAGCAGATTTTAAAAGTCGCCCAGATACGCATGTAAATGCCGCAGCACGCCCATCTCGGACGTTTTCAAAAAGGGGCCAGGCCTGGCTGTAGTCTGGGTGGGCATTTTGGGGAATGAAGCTGAGATGTGCATATAAATACTTACCCGCTCCAGCACACGCCGATGCCCCATGCTGCTTAAATTAAAGATAAATAGGCAGATCGGTGGGGTTTACGGGTCAGTGCTAACCGGGGAGGGGGGGGGGGTGGGAGTGAAAACTATTAAACCAGGGGTTTTTGGAAGACACATCTTATAACTGGGTGAACTGGGGAAGAACTGGCAAAACTGGAAATGGTGTCGGCGCATGCCCCTTTTAAAATCCCCCAATTTATGCGGTAGAAGCAGCATTTGCGAGCACTTGCGTGCGCTCCCTTAAAGTTTGGCGCACATTCATGCAGCCAGCTATTTTACAACATGCGTGCATAGCGTGCATAATCGTGTTAATGTGAATCGGAACTGGAATCGGTTCGGTTCCAGTTCCGATTCAAATCGTGCATTTTGTTCCGTCCGTGCAGATCGTTTGTTTTTTTTATCGGCTGCGCCTGATCCGATAAACAAAAAACCCACCCCGACCCTTTAAAATCGCTCCCTTAGCCTCCACCACCCTCCCGACCCTCCCAAAAACGTTTTAAAATTACCTGGTGGTCCAGCGGGGGTCCCAGGAGCATTCTCTCGTGCTCGGGCTGTCGGCCAATAAACAAAAAACCCACCTGACCCTTTAAAACCGCTCCCTTAGCCTCCACCACCCTCCCGACCCCCGAAAAACATTTTAAAATTACCTGGTGGTCCAGTGGGCCCCGGGAGCGATCTCCCGCTCTCGGACCATCGGCTGCCACTAATAAAAATGGCGCCGGCCGTCCAGTGCTCCTACCATGTGACAGGGGCCGGCCAATGGCACGGTTACTCTGTCACATGGTAAGGGCAAAGGGCCATCGCTGTTTTTGGGGGGGGTCGGGAGGGTGGTGGAGGCTAAGGGAGTGGTTTTAAAGGGTCGGGGTGGGTTTTTAGGTTGTGTCCTAACTCCCGTTAGTGTGCACTAACCGGATTAACGATTTTTTCACGATAAATTGGTGGAATTTCTATCGCATTCTTTAACGATTAATGACAATTTAAAAAATATCGGACAATATTTTAATTCGTCAAAAAATGATTCAATCCCTAATACGTGTGCAAGCTATAAAATAGCCGAAGTCTCTTGGCATGAGCCGACGAACGCATACAAAAGTGTGCCTGCCCTCCGGTTTGAAAGGTGACCTTACAGTGAGTGAACTACACACAGAAAGCTGCAAAATGTTTTTGCCAGAGTTGTATTTGTGAAAAATTTCGTACAAAACATCTCACACTTTTGTGCTTTTGTGGGTGTTTTGGGAAAAAAAACTTTGAGAGAAACCTTTTTGCAAAAACATTTTGAACTTAGTACATCAGCCTCTAAGGGAGCAATTTATTGCATTCTCATTTTATCCACAGATTCTTGATAAATGTATTGGTATGAGCTAGATTTCATTAAATATAATTTGAATTGCCCTATTCTCTTGTCTGTTTCATTACTTTTTTAAAATGAAAGGTGTGTACTCTTTATTATGGCCTCTATCCAGTTTTTAAAAACAGCCTTCTTCTGTGTTCAAGCTGTGCTTCACCTGGTACATGAAAAAAAAAAAACCTAGACATGTTCATAGTTTCACCGCAATCTAATTATAAGTGGGATGTTTACAGACAAATTACACAAAGCCCTATTTATCTTCCATCATTAAAAGCTCTCATCGCCAATTGGTTATTAACTGACAATAAGTTCTTTTATTGATATTTAGTCCTTAAACTATCAAAACTGGACAGATCCAAACATTGCAACCATTCTTCTGCTATACAGAGAGTGTTGGGTGGTATGTAAAATAGTGCCACAGCCTGTTTCTAGTTTGGGGATCTGAAAATATGAACCTACAACCTTCTGCTTCAACACCATGGGCTCTGCCACAGAGCTAAATTAATAGAATCACCTGCTAGCTGATCTAGATATCGCTATCTACTTAGGCCAAGTTAATCATCATTCTCTAATTATATTACCTTCTACCCTGTCACATAATCACTAACCCAGCAGAATGTTATCATCATTATTTACAGAACAAACAAGTCACTTTCACTGTTCAATACCAGCCCATTAGAGGGGAAAACCTACCATGCCTAGGGTAATAATTTATCAGGGCTTGCTAGAGGCATGCTCTTCATCCTCAATATACCTTTTATCTCAAAAGTTTAAAACTATTGGGATACTGTAATATTAAAGTCATCTTTAAACAAAATGTCATTGAATTTGAACTACAAAACAGTAAATATTTGACTAATTAAATCAGCACTACTAAAACACATATGCTGTTCTCTTACAAATAAAACTTTTTAACATCTTTTGTTCTAATTTTCATTTCTGTGTAATTTCTGAGAAGATGTTGGTGTTCAAAGTTGTTGACAATTTGCTCCAATTATCCACTCCCATTATAGCAAGGAGACTGGAACTCACATGTGAGACACCGTGTGAGTGAGGGGACTCATTTAGCATGGACACCAGAAACTGGAAACAGGGATTCACTTTTATCAGCTTGTATCAGATGTTGTCCATAAAATAGCTGTAACCCCTGGCTGAAGTCCTCTGTTAAGACTCCATGGGCTTATGATGTCCAATCTTGACCCATTGGATTTTTATATCTATCATCCAATTTCATCTCTCTGTTTTCTCACCAAGGTCATAGAGTCAACAATTTTGTCGCAATTGGATGGTTTTTTTTGCAAGATAAACAGATCCTGGACTCAATTTGGATTTAGAGAGTGCTCAAGTACAGAAACATTGTTACTACCAAGTCTTGATATTTTCAGAAGAGGGTTTGACTGAGGACAAAGCTAAGTGATAGTATTACTTGAGGTTTACGCTACATTTGATACCCTCAATCACTAAATTATGCTTTATCGTTTGAGGAAATGTAGTATATCAGGTGTGGTTCTAAACTGGTTTGAGTCTTATTTTACTGGAGAACGATTCTAGCAGTTCTGCATGGCATACTCTGACAACTGGTATCCCACAGAGCTCAGCCTTATCTGTGTCTCTTTTTAATATATATTTATGACATCTATTTGCAAACGTTTGGCTAGGCTCCGTGCTAGATACAGAATATATGCTGATGATATATAGTCTTTTGTCTCCGTTTCCTCAACTTAGTGTTACGGGCCCCAGAGTTTTGGGAAACCCACTTGGGGAGCAGCATGGGACTGCAAGGCAGGACTCGAAGCAAGAGAAGGGCTGGTCTTCTGCCTAGTCAGTCCCTTCCCCTGCAGATTGAGCCCTTGGGTTCTGGGGACCAGTAGAACTATGCAGCGGCAGTACATCATAGTGGTGTGTCCACACAGGTGAGGCTTGGACAAGGCAGGCTAGAGGCAAGGCTTGGCAAGGCAGGTTGGAGACAAGAATTGGATAAGGCAGACAAGGCTCAGCAGGCTTGGCAGGATGGACAAGGCAGACAAGGCTGGGCAGGCTTGGCAGGCTGGAGACAAGGCTTGGACAAGACAGGCTGAAGACAAGGTTTGGCCCTGGAACTAGACAAGAATAGGGTGAGACAAGGCAAGGACAGTACTCTAGTACAGGCAGGACTGGAGTCTAGAACGAACAGGACAAGACCAACAAGGCAGACTAGGGCAGGACTTAAACAAGGCAGACAAAAGAAACACAGAACAAAGAACACAGAAGCCCGAAGGCAACAAGGCATGGAACAGACAGAATAGGCCCGAAGGTCCCAAGGCAGGATACAAGAGAGAATAGACCAAACGCCTCAAGACAGGGAACAAGGCAAGGCAATACACTACAAGGTTTGAAGGCCTCAAGGCAAGGCCCATAGGCCACCAAGGCAAGGCAAAAACAAGGGACAGGTCATGGAGCCAGAAGTGACACCATGAGAAGACAAGGCTACTATGGCAAGGCTACTATGGCAATCTCCTCCTTACTGCCCATGCCACAAACAAGTCCCATAGGGCTGGGACTTGTTTGTGGCATGGGCAGTAAGGAGGAGATTGACTAGACTGATGATGAGGCCTACTGAGGGCCTCTGCTAGTGAGGAGGTGTCATAAAATCAAGATAAGGCTGTGTAGCAGGCAAAATTCTAACTTAGCCTGAGACTTTTGATGAAGTTTGCATTTGTGTTTCAGCAGTTAAACTATGGATATCACACAATAAGTTGGCATTAAATCTGAAGAAGACTGAAGTGGCTGTGATGCAGTGATTAAGGATGATTTCTATTCCACCTTTTTTTTTATTTTGAGAATCCTGAGATCCTGATAATAGTGCATGTAAAAAGACTAGATGTTAACTTTCACAAACACATGCATGAGTATATTAAATTAACCATTAGTGCTGTATTTGTTTTTTAATTGCGTGTATTGCAATGACTAAAGTCTTTGTTGGGTTACTCTGAATTTTGATTGCTGGAGCAAGTGTTAATATTACCTCTTCTAGATTATTGTAATTTGGCCCTTATTGGTTTGCCAGTCTCTACCTTACAGGCTCTGCAGATTCTCAAAAATTCTGCTGCACACTTGATTTCAGGCCAAGACTGTTACGACCCTGCCAGCAGACCCCATCCCGCGGGCAGGCCCTCCACCTACCGCTGTTTCTGATGCCTGAAGTCCTGCTCACCGGCCCAACGCCGCCATCTCTGGGGCCTTGCCTGTGCAGCCGTGTGCCACCGACATCCCTCTTTGTGGATTGTGAAGCCACCGCCACTGACTCCACCTTCATGGCGGGGAACACGCTGCCGGGACTCCCTTCAAGCAGCAGGAAGCCACTGCTGCTGCCTCCACCTTTGCGGCCTGAGCGCTGCCACTGGGACCTCCCTAGTGGCAGGAAGTGCCTCCAGCCTTGTCTTCTTGCAGCCCTGGTGCCGCTGCCAACTCTTCATTCCCTGGACTCCTCTAGGCATGGGCGTGCTCCTCTTCAGGTTATTTAAAGGGCCAGTGGCGGGAAAAGCCCACGGCCCCAACCGATGACATCATCAGTCTTCGCCTGGTTCAGCCCTATATAAGGGCTCTGCTTCATTTCCTCGGGGCCTTCGAATCAGGACTTCACAGTGGTCTGTGGTCTTCCTTCTGGTCAAGGTCCTCCATGGTCTTCCAGTATCTTGATGGCTCTTTGTTCCATGTTCTTGATGTTCCTGGTCTCCTTCATCCTGATGTTTCTGGTCTCGTTCCTCATTGATGTTATGGTTATGTGTGTTTGGTGGATCCTTGGGTGCTGTGGGGATGACCACGCCCATGGGGAGGAGCCCTGTGAGGAGCCACAGCACTGGGTTAGACTCCTACACACAAAACACGAATTAGTTCTTTATTTAGACAGCTTGAAGAGAGTCACCAGGTGGCAGTAGTGAGGCAGTCCGTAATTGCTGTCTCAGGGACCTCAGCAGAGGGGGCCCTTCTCTCCTAGATGACATCAGGAGGTTCCAGAGCAGGTCTCCCAGTGAGGAGATACTGTGGATGATATAGATTGAGAGTTAGAGTACTCACTAGGTGTTTGCTGTAGCTGTGAGATTCCACCAGGTATGTTGTAGATGGTACAGGCACCGAGGCAGGGAGAGCAGGCCCTCGAGGAGCGAATACTTGTTCCCTGTAAGGCACCTGAAAGAAAGCAGAGGGCCCCCAAGGAGCGGGTACCCAGGTTAGCGGTTACTCCGAGGGCAGAGAGAGAGCTTCCTGCAGCAGCACGGAAGGGGCAGAGTAGCGTAGAGAAGAACAGATTTGAGTCCTTGCTAATTCAACAAGCTAGCAAATTAGTGAAGGTAATATATCCAAATGGCGTGACGTCAGCATTTGGGAACGCCCTTGAGGTTCGCGCTCAAGGTGGTACAAAGATGTGGGTTGCATGCACAAGCGCACCCTAGTAGGTACCTGGGAGGAGCAATGGCAGGAGGCTGCACCATAGCCGTTCTGGGGACACCAGAGAAGTCAGCTTGTAGACGCGGCGATAGCCATCTTTCCCAGGTAAGCTGGAGGAGCCATGAATAAGGTGAGACAAATGGGGTGAAGCTGTCTAGGACCGATGGATGCAACAGTCGAAGCTCCTTCATCACCTGTTCCTTGTTCCATATGTCCTGATGTTCTAGATGTCTTAATGTTCCATGTCCAGAGGTTTCATGTTCTGCGTTCCTGAAATTCCTGATGTCCTGTGTTCCAGTCCTAGTCCTGATGTTCTCACCTATGGCTCTTTGTCCTGCTTCCAGGTTCCTTATTTACCTTTCCTGGCATGCCACTGTCGTGGTCCATGACCAGCCCATGGGGGGGCTGTGTAGGGTACTTCATGGTACAAGGCCTACCTTCATGTCTGCAGCGCAAGCCTCTGGAAGGTTTTTGTTTTTAATGCCAAAATCCTGAGTCTTGAATCCTGTCCCGGTGTTCGGAGTTCTTTGTGTCTGCTTCCGTCCATGCCCAAGACTCTGCTCCGCTTCAGGTTGGTCCGTGACCAGCCACAGGCGGCTGTGTAGGGCACGCCTCAGTGCAGGCCTCTCCTGAATCTTCGACATGTTACCAGTTCTAAGATCCACTCCTTCGCCTGGAGTCTGCCTCGCTTCTGGCGTGGTCCGAGACTTGAAAGACATCAGGTGGCAACTTTCGGTATACTTTTTGCGGATGGTCTGGGGACAAATTGGATTATAAACACCATTGGTAAAAAATGTTTACACATTTTTGAAGTTTAGTGTGTCTTGTTAATTATGATATATAACTCACTTAAGGTGAATATGCTTGGGTTTGTCTTCTCAGTGGTTATCATCCCCCTGAGGAAGCAGATGGTAGTGAAACAAGGGCCTCTTGTTGGGGTCAAACCACAGTGACAATATGAAGCATTACCCGGAAGGGAAGAGAGGGGTCAAACTACAGCAATAATATGAAGCATTGCCCAGAAGTAAGGAGGTATATACAGTGAAGTCTGCCATATGAAGAAACATTCAAGAGATTTAATTTATGATATATAGTCATATCTCAGTTTCTTAGTTTAATCCTGATAATTAAAAATGGGCGAAAGCCAGGTATAGAGTTGTAAGTGGTCATATAAAGACCACAGGGAGCACTGATATATGATTTTGCAGTTTTTTTATAGGAAATCACTGTTATGATAGGCCTTGTGGCCTTATGGCATTACTTCTCTATTTTGAACTGTGTTTTTATGGTATGGATGTGTGAGTTTATGTGTATTTTAGGGCACATTTCCTGAATTATTTAAAGTGTTGTGATAATAAACATTGAACTTTTCTCTTATAATATATGTGTAGTCCGAGACCAGCCATGGGCGGCTATGTAGGGCGCGCTGCAAAGCAGCAATCACCCAGTACTTTCTCCTGAATCCTTGTCTGAGTCTTCTGAGTAACCTGAAACCTCGACTGAGTCTCCAAGTATCCTGAGTCTTCATCTGAGTTTTCCAAGTTCCTGAGTTCCTGTCTCATCTTGTTCCTGCTCTCAGCCTCCGTCTGGCCGTACGCACTCGTCGTTCCCAAGTGGCGGGTCCAGAAGGGCTACCGAGTGGCTAGAGGGCTACTCCTGAGACCAGCATTGCGTTGCTGGGTCTCATTGGTGCGTGTAGGTCCAGTAGAGGGCTGAGCCTGCCCTGTTCCAGTTCCAGCGTTCCCTGCCTTGTCTTTGGTCCAGCCTTGTTTCTGCTCCGCCTGTGCCTGTACTCACTTGCTTCCCACAGTATGTCTTGGGGCTCCTCCCTGAGCCACACCATGATCCAAGGGCTCACGATCTCTCTTGAGAAGCAACCGCGCCACCGTGCTTGCAACAAAGACATTAGATCACATATTATTACTGTGTTGAAGGGCTTGCATTGGTTCCTCATAACGAGTTTAAGAACATAAGAACATAAGAAATTGCCATGCTGGGTTAGACCAAGGGACCATCAAGCTCAGTAAGTATCCAAACCAGGCCACAAGAACCTGGCAAGTACCCAAACACTAAGAAGATCCCATGCTACTGATGCAATTAATAGCAGTGGCCATTCCCTAAGTCAATTTGATTAACAGCAGTTAATGGACTTCTCCTCCAAGAACTTATCCAAACCTTTTTTAAACCCAGCTACACTAACTGCACTAACTACATCCTCTGGCAACAAATTCCAGAGCTTAATTGTGCATTGAGTGAAAAAGAATTTTCTCCGTTTAGTCTTAAATGTGTTACTTGCTAACTTCATGGAGTGTCCCCTAGTCCTTCTATTATCCGAAAGTGTAAATAACCAATTTACATCTACTCATTCAAAACCTCTCATGATTTTAAAGACCTCTATCATATCCCCCCTCAGCCCTTTCTTCTCCAAGCTGAACAGCCCTAACATCTTCAGCCTTTCCTCATAGGGGAGCTGTTCCATCCCCTTTATCATTTGATCACCCTTCTCCTAGTTTAAATACCAGATTACTACATTTGTTCATAAGATGCATAACAAGAATTCTCTTTCTTGGATGAATGTGATGCTGCACATCTATAATCCCACACAGACACTAACAAGTGAATTTTCAAAGGAGTTACATGCATAAATATAGTATACTATCATAGCAATTTTCAAATCCATTTACACACATAAAGTGTACCTATGTGGGTAAAGCCTATGGACAATTCAATTGCATATATTAGAGCAATTTTCAAAAGCCCACTTATTCAGGTGGATTTACGCACATAGGGGGGGTTACGAGTGCCAGGACTATTTTCAAAAGGCCCAGTGGTGCGCATAAGTCCCGGGGCTTGAAAAAATGGGTGGGGCGGGGGCGTGGCCAGAGGTCTCTGAACGGCCGCTGGGCCGGGGGATCGCGTGCCGGCACTATGCAACCTACGCCCGCCCGGAGGCAGGCACAACTTATAAAATAAAGGTAGGGCTGGGGGGGCGGGTTAGGGAGGGGAAGGGAGGGGAAAGTGGAGGGGGGGGCCATTCCCTCCGAGGCTGATCTGATTTTGGAGCAGCCTTGGTGGGAACGGGGAAAGCCTAGAGCTCGGCCCATGCAAGGTGCACTAGTGTGCACCCCCTTGCGCACGCCAACCCAGAATTTTATAACATGCGCGCAGCTGCGCACGCATGTTATAAAATCGGGCATACATTTGTGGGCGCCGGGTAGTGCGCACAAATGTACGCCCACGTGTACGTCTTAAAATCCGGCCCAAAGTTATAACATGGATGCAAATGAATATTACTACAATATGGACACTTAAGAAGCACATTTAGAGGAGAATTTTTAAAAATCAGAACGTAGTTATAATAAAAGGGGCAAATGCCTTACTCCAAAAAGATAATAATAAATTAAGACAAAAAAAGAAAGGAGACCTAGGAATAACACCAAGAGAGCCAAGAAACAGGTTAAGTTGATATTTTCAAGCATGCAACTTTAATGAGATCAATACTATTAAATTCTATGGAGGCAAACCCTGTAGAGAGGTGGCAGATGAGTCTGACACATGGGTTCAGGAGATGGAGTGGCAGGCTGATGTCCTGTCAGAAATCACAAAGCAAAGGTTTATAAGCTCCAGCTTGATTTTCATGTTGTGGACTTGGAATCATCATTTCTTTCAGTTTTTTAACTTTGTAATCCAGGAGAAACTGCAGCCAAGCAGATCCGGATGTGAAGTTTGCTTTATGAGCAATAAACTGAGTGTAATTAGTCTTTGCATCAATGATACTGTATTGTACATATGAATTACAACAGGCAGTTTTACTATTTAACAGCTGTTATGTGGTATTAATTGGATGCTAAGACTACTGTTCAGCAGTTTTTCTACATGTAATCAAATTGAATACATTGGGTAATAGAAGAAAAATTGGGAGATTAAAACTCTGTGCACTAAACCAAAACCAGATGCCGCTTGGGTCAGTGCATGAGGGGAGCTAACAGTATTTGGGAGTGCATTCAGGGTACCAAGAAGTGGATGTGGCTTCTTGTGAATCCTGGAGGGAAAGAGAGGGAAGCATTCCTAAAAATGTGCATGCGTTTGTAACTTGGTAAAATAAGATTAGGTGCTAGCATGGAAGTGAAAGTGTCCATTTAATACAAAACTAATTGAATAGTGAGACATACAGTAAATCTCACATTCTTGATTAGTTACTGCAGCAAGCACTTGGCACCATGAGTAAGGAGTAAGCAATAAACATGAATTATTTTCACAGAAGGAATACAGAAGACATTTCTTAGCAGGCCTGATAATAAACAGCATTGCCACCACCTTTACTTCCTCTGGTTGGCTATTGCCTATCAATGACCTAGAAATGTCTTCTTCATGCGTCGTAGCTGTTTATGCATCCTATAAAATAATAAGAATACTTGAATGTGAGAATCCATTAGAACTTTGTAGATTTGAGTTTTGACAAAACAAACGTACATTTTGATGTGAGGATAGCTGCATTTCAGTTTTTCATTGCGGTTCATACTGAAAAAGGCACAACAAACAGAAGAGTTCCCCAAGCTTCTTCCTTATGTTCGTGGAAGACAGAGGTCATCAGTGCTCAAAGCCTTTAGCAGGTAATGTTTAGAGATATGCACACAAAAAATGAGCTTTCAATATTTCCCCCAGATGAACACACAAATTTTGTGCACACAAAATTTATCCAAATAAATAGGGGCATGAATGGAGGTGTTTTGGGGACATGGCTAATCTTTAGTCAGTGAACACACATAGACATTAACTTTCAAACCAGTGCGCGGGCGCACATGTGCATGTAGGTGTCAGCCCATGCCCAGGGATGCAGCTATTTTATAACTTGCGCACATATATGTATGCATATTATAAAACAGCCTGGCCGTGTGCAAATGTGCACCAAATTTTAAGAGGGAGCACGCATGGACGTGCAAATCCTGCTTCTACTGCCTAAGTTGGGTGATTTTAAAAGTGATGTGTGCCAACACCATTCCCAGTTTTACCAGTTCATTCTTAATTCACACATTTGAGAGATAAGTCCTCCAACTCCCCCTACTTTGATAGCCTTCTCTCCCCTCAGTTAGCCCCAAACCTTAAATCCCTCAGATCTGCCTAATTTTCGTTAAATGTTAAATTACACAGCATCCAGAGTGGCAAGGGGCCTTGGTTGGGTCACACAAGTATTTATGCACACATCTCAGGTTCACGCCCCAAAATGCACATGCCCTGCCTAGACCACGCCCATGCCCAGCAACGTTTTGAAAACATTCTGTATGTGCGCACTGCAGAAGATATGCGCGCATCTCGCCGGCTTCTAAAATCCGTTCTGCACACGTGAGCCGGACTTATTCACACATCCCCCGATTGATGCACACGTCGGGCTTTTAAAATTCACCTTATAGTAAGCACTCCCTGAGTAAAGTTATATGCATATGTCTGGTAGGAAAAATATCCAAAACTTCACTAAACAAAGTTACGCACTTTGGGGCGGATTTTAAGAGCCCTGCTCGCCTAAATCCGCCCAAATCCGGGCGGATTTAGGCGAGCAGGGCCCTGCATGCCGGTAAGCCTATTTTACATAGGCCTACCGGCGCGCGCAGAGCCCCGGGACTCACGTAAGTCCCGGGGTTTTCGGAGGGGGCGTGTCGGGGGGCGGGCCCGAACCGCGCGGCGTTTTCGGGGCGTGTCGGGAGCGTTCCGGGGGCGGGTCCGGGGGCATGGCTATGGCCCGGGGCGGCCTGGGGGCGTGGCCGCGCCCTCCAGACCCGCCCCCAGATCGCGTCCCGGCGCGCTAGCGGCCCGCTGGCGCGCGGGGATTTACGTCTCCCTCCGGGAGGCGTAAATCCCCCAACAAAGGTAAGGGGGGGGTTTAGACAGGGCCGGGCGGGTGGGTTAGGTAGGGCAAGGGAGGGGAAGGTGAGGGGAGGGCAAAAGAAAGTTCCCTCCGAGGCCGCTCCGATTTCGGAGCTGCCTTGGAGGGAACGGGGGTAGGCTGCGCGGCTCGGCGCGCGCCGGCTATACGAAATCGATAGCCTTGCGCGCGCCGATCCCAGATTTCAGCGGATACGCGCGGCTACGCGCGTATCTACTGAAATCCAGCGTACTTTTGTTGGCGCCTGGAGCGCCAACAAAAGTACGCCTATTCGCGTTATTTGAAAATCTACCCCATTATTTATCCAAGTATATTCAGCGTCACCCTGTTCAAAGACTGGGTATGAGATGGAACAAAAGAGCTTCTTGCATCTTAATCCTTCCCAGAGGCAAGAGAATCTTCCCTCCTTGAGCAAGGGCCATGAGATCTGGGGGGGGGGGGGGGTCACACACCAAAAAGTCCAAAAATTCTCAGTACACGTAAAAACTGAGGCAACCTCTCCTCTCAGGTTGTGGAACAGAGAAGTAAATCAGTGTGCGGCAGTAGTAAAAAAAAACCCAAATAGAATATTAGGAATTATTTGCAAACGAATAAAGAACAAAGTTGAGAATATCATAATGCCTTTGTAAAGATCCATGGTGCAACCAAACCTTGAGAACTGTGTGCAGTTCTGGTTACCCTCTCGCAATAAAGACATAGGCGATATAGAAGAGATACATAATGATTTTTTAAAATCATCCATTGTTCCTGAGGACTGGAGGGTGGCTAATATAACCCCAATATTTAAAAAGGGCTCCAGGGACGATCCGGGAAACTACAGACCGGTTAGCCTGACTTCAATGCCAGGAAAAATAGTGGAAAGTATTCTAAATATCAAAATCATAGGACATATAGAAATACATGGTTTATTGGAACAAAGTCAGCATGGCTTTACCCAAGGTAAGTCTTGCCTCACAAATCTGCTTCACTTTTTTGAAGGACATGTAGATAAAGGTGAACCTGTAGATGTAGTGTATTTGGATTTTCAGAAGGCAGTTGACAAAGTTCCTCATGAGAGGCTTCTAGGAAAAGTAAAAAGTCATGGGAATAGGTGGCGATGTCCTTTCGTGGATTACAAACTGGCTAAAAGACAAGAAATAGAGAGTAGGATTACATGGACAATTTTCTCAGTGGAAGGGAGTGGGCAGTGGAGTGCCTCAGGGATCTGTATTAGGACTCGTACTTTTCAATATATTTATAAATGATCTGGAAAGAAATACGACGAGTGAGGTAATCAAATTTGCAGATGATACAAAATTATTCAGAGTAGTTAAATCACAAGCAGATTGTGATAAATTGCAGGAAGAACTTGTAAGACTGGAAAATTGGGCATCTAAATGGCAGCTGAAATTGAATGTGGGCAAGTACAAGGTGATGCATATAGGGAAAAATAACCCATGCTATAATTACACGATGTTGGGTTCCATATTAGGTGCTACAACCCAAGAAAGAGATCTAGGCATCATAGTGGATAACACATTGAAATTGTCTGTTCAGTGTGCTGCGGCAGTCAAAAAAGCAAACAATGTTGGGAATTATTAGAAAGGGAATGATAAAACGGAAAATGTCATAATGCATCTGTATATCGCTCCATGGTGAGACCGCACCTTGAATACTGTGTACAATTCTGGTCGCTGCATCGCAAAAAAGATATAGTTGCGATGGAGAATGTACAGAGAAGGGCAACCAAAATGATAAAAGGGGATGGAACAGCTCCCCTATGAGGAAAGACTAAAAAGGTTAGGACTTTTCAGCTTGGAAAAGAGACAGCTGAGGGGGGATATGATAGAGGTGTTTAAAATCATGAGAGGTCTAGAATGGGTAAATGTGAATCAGTTGTTTACTCTTTCGGATAATAGAAGGACTAGGGGGCACTCCATGAAGTTAGCATGTGGCATATTTAAAACTAATCGGAGAAAGTTCTTTTTCACTCAACGCACAATTAAACTCTGGAATTTGTTGCCAGAGGATGTGGTTAGTGCAGTTAATGTAGCTGGGTTTTAAAAAAGGATTGGATAAGTTCTTGGAAGAGAAGTCCATTACCTGCTATTAATTAAGTTGGCTTAGAAAATAGACACTGCTATTACTAGCAACAGTAACATGGGATAGACTTAGTTTTTGGGTACTTGCCAGGTTCTTATGGCCTGGATTGGCCACTGTTGGAAACAGGATGCTGGGCTTGATGGACCCTTGGTCTGACCCAGTATGGCATGTTCTTATGTTCTTAGGAATACGAAGAAAATCAGCTCAGGAAAAACAGCTCCTTCTCCTCCGATTCCTAACCCCAAATGCCACACCTACCTATGATGCAAGCTATTTTTATACCAGCAGAGGGCTAGCCTTTCCAGCAACCTCTGTGGAGAAACTGAAATGGTGCACCCCTCCCTCTTCTATCTAAGTCTTACTCCTAGCTCAGAAAAGGGGATTAGAACTAGGGCTATATAGAGGTGATGCAAAAGGGTCCCCAAAAATACATTTCTGAGATTATAGATATCTTAAAGCATTTTGTTTCTTCCAGGCTGATTGAAGGCCTGAAACAAATATGCTCTAAGCAAGAGACTACACCAATTAGGGCCTCTGGGGGTGGGGTGAAAGAACCACATGTGCATACAGAGGCCAATGTGTTAAGCTGCCCTGAACCTAGAGCAGGATTTTCTGGTTTTAGCATGCGTTTTTCAGCACTAACCTTATCATGTATGTAATAAGGGCTTTAGCACTAAACCAAACCATGCTAAGAAACCCGTTGTATGGATAGCATGGAGGCATGAAAATCATATTTAAACAAAGCTATAAGCTATTACAGGACAATACAGAGAGCTGCGTTAGCAGGGAGACATTTTAGTGTGTGTTTTTTAACATGGGAAATTTAACACCTAGGTCAGGGCAGAAGTAAAACTTAACTCACATTTCTTGAGGCCATGTTATATTATTGTTGTGCCCAGTGAGGTAGTGTCTAGCTGCTTCACCAGACTGGGCACAGCAATAGAATAACTTTGACCAGAATCAGTCTGATAGCCCTGATCTCTAAATAAGTTATTGACCATTCTGTCTCCAAAGATTGTGAGTATAAAGATCCTTGTAATGAGTTCCCCAACCTAACAGACTGGCATCCATTGTCAAAAATCCCACACTGGAGTCTTTAAAGGCATCTCCTTCTTTAAATTTGGTAACCGAGTCCACCATTTTAGTGCCACTCAAATCTCGTTGGTCAAAGGGAGCCACACCTGATAACCCTGAATCTGAGGATTCCATCTTGAAAGAAGTGAAATCTGAAGAGGTCTCATGTAAGCTCTTGCCCAAGGCACTAACTCTAGAGTTAAGGCCATTGAACCTAAAAGCTAAAGTTAATGCCAAGCAGTCAGAGCTCGCTGTACTGAAAACCCTTTCACCCTTTAAAATTCTCTTCTGTGGAAGGTAAACCATACCATAAACCATACTAGATGCAGAGTCGAATACCACCCCTAGATGTTCTAACTTCTGGGTGGGCTGTAAATGGCTCTTTATAAATTGATTACCCAACCTAGACACTGAAGTTAAAAGACCACTATCTCTGTCGAATTTACCCCTTCAGAGTATGACATGGCCTTTCTTAATCAATCATCCAAATAAGGATGAATTAAAATTCCTTTCCTTCTTAAAAAGATGGCTACTACCACCATTACCTTTGTAAAAGTTCTTGGAGGCATAGCCAGCCCAAATGGTAGGGCTATACAAAAGTGAAAAAATCTCTGGATCTCTTGCTTCATTGGCATATGAAAATAAGCCTCCTTCAAATCTAGGTAAGATAAAAATTCACCCTTGCGTATTGAGGCTATAACTGTGCGAAGAGATTCCATATGGAATTGAGGGATATATATATATATATATATATATATTATGATTTACCCTTTTTAGATCATAGGTCTGAAACAGGTCTGAAAGAACCGTCCTTTTTTGGAATCACAAAAATAAATTGAATAATATCCTTTTTGATGTTCTGATATTGGAACCGGATGAATTGCCTGCAATTGAATGAAATTGTTCAACATCCCATGAACTGGGAGAATGGGCAGGTAAGATTCTGGGGCATTGATCCAAAGTAATGTGGATCCATTCTCCAAGAAAAGCCTGTAGCCTGCCCCCTATAGGCTCTCCTGGAAAATGAATCCTCCTGACTTCATTGTGTATTGTTTGAACCGCCAGCAGATCGGACAATCTCTCGGTCTTCTTGCCCCACAAAAGGACTGAGATCTGCTTTTACCTCTAGAAGAATGAGGTATTACTCGTTTGCCCGGTCTGTATCTCTTAGCTTCCATAAACTGACTACGGCTTCTATAAAGCTGAAAACTTGGTTTAACCTTATCCTCAGGTAATCTCTGAACCTTTTGGTCTCCCATATTCTTTACTAAACGATCCAATTCCTCCCCAAAAAAGTATTTACCTTTGAAAGATAAATGAGACAATCTAGATTTTGATAGTCAGCAGACCAATTTCTTAACCAATGAAGACATCTGGCTCCCACAGAAAGCACCAAAGATCTAGCCGAGATTCTGATTATATCATATAAAGCATCAGCTATATAGGCTGTAACCTACTCTAGTTTTGCTGAGTTAGCTAATTCAGATAACTGCTGAATCCAACGGAGCAGGGATCTGGCAACATAACTTGCACAAACCGTTCCCTGTAAAACAAAAGATCCTGCAGAAAAAAGATTCTTAAGTTCTGCCTCTAACTTCCTATCCTGTGCATCACGAAGGGAGGCCCCCCCCCCCCCCCTCCACAGGAATAGTAGTCTTTCTAGGAACAGCTGCAACTGTCGCATAAACCTTAGGCTGTTGAAAAAGACAATCCAGCATCTTAGAAGGTAATGGATGCAATCTATTAAAAATTCTCTGACGTCTATATCCTGCTTCAGGAAATTTCCACTCAGCCATAATCATAGCCGCAATCTGTGGGTGAAGAGGAAAGCGGCAGTTTTACGCGTGCCCCTCAGGATTGGATCCCAACCTGGGGCCACTTCATATTTTTCCTCCTCAAGGCACAGCCCCATAGAGAACTACAAAATTAATGCTGACATTTCTTCCTTATGGAATAATCTAATCTGATCCTCTTCATCCTCTGCTGACTGAATCTCACCCTCTTTCAGAGATTCAAGAATACTTCCTCCTTTCTATCCTCCATTGCTAAATATGGAGAGGAATCCAAATCCAGAGAAAGAGATCCAGCTTCCACTGAATCCAATCTCTTTTTCTTTTGAGGTCTAACAACCTCGGCAGTAGAAAAATCACTGTGTACCTGTTCTGCATCATCATGCCCCTCCTGTAAGGCATGAAATGCCTGATGTAAAAACTTGCAAAATTCCAGAGAAAATGCAACTGAGCTGCTAGCAGGGATTTCCTGTTTCGATTCAGTTAAAAAGTCAAGCCCCGGAACTAACTTAGATGGTCCCTGGCTTAAAATGGGACTTTCCTTTGATGACGATGCTCCTGGCGGGTCATTTAAAATGGCCGCCGCATCTGAATCAGCCGTTAGAATTGTTGCTGCTGACGGCTGTCCGGTAACCGAAGCTGCCCTAGATTGTGGCTTCTGTTTACCTGCAGCAGCTTCATGCAAAATTACCTTTTTAACTGTCGCCAAAGTCCTAAACATTTCTGGCAATTCAGCTTTATTGCGGCAAAGGGAAAATAAAGTTCCTTCAGAGGAATTGCACTTCATTCCACAACTGCAGCAGCAGCGACGAACCTTCTCAGATATTAAAGGAGTTTAACTTCCAGCTGTAGCAGAAACAATAATTTAGCTGCAAAGCAGGTTAATCCAATTAATTCACCAAGGATTGGCCAAATTAGAATGCAGACACTCTTCCTCCTTACCACTAATGGTAACAGAGTAAACAAATTATTGTGTCTGAGGCTCACTTCAGTGCAGGAGCACCATCCGCAGGAACATGGCCACAAAATCTTGCCACTTTGACAAAGTAAAAGGGCTGAATTAAAGACAAATTCCTCTTTCCTATTTAACTCTTTCCATTTTTTTTTTTTTGCTAGAGGAAATCTAAAAAACTCCCATCCAACTGCTGGAGGCAGAGAACACTGGTTGAATTGGTTCTGAACATCACATATATTCTAGTGATGTCATTTAAAAAAAATGTAGAACTTTGCCTCCATTTGTGCTGGATGGGAGGAGAATACCCCATAGGTTCTGGACTGGTGTAGCAGAAGTAAAGGAAAGGAAATTAATTATAATTTCTCCTTCTGCTTACCACATCGAAAGAACAGGTTCATCAGAAATACACTTACCCATATAAAGCTTTTCCATCGGTCCTGTGCTGGGATGATTCATGACGTCGGTAAATTTCATCCAGAGGTTGGATGTGTAAGGTTCTGAGTCACTGGAGATTAAACTGTTCCTTTGGCACATTTTGCAGCTCCAGAACCCACAGAATTCAATGTAGATCTAGACGGTTCTCACTACTCTCTTCCCAGCTAGCAACTAATGCTTCTATCTACCACTAGTAAGATCTGTATCCCTCTCACAAGCAATATACATTTTATTTATTTAGGGGGAAGGGAGAGGACATTGTAAGATAACTCTCTTCCAGCTCTGGCAAAAAATTTAAACAATACCCCTCCACCTTGAATCTTCCCACAATAAAGACCCTATTATACCCGCGTTTCAAAGATAAAGATTATTTAAACCACATTTTTCCATTTCAGATTCTGAATAAACTGGGGGGTCACATTCAGTGAGTATTGATACTGCAAACATGGACAAAGAAACAACGGGAACAGTTTGATGGGGGAACAGTTCCCAGAATAATTATACAACAGATGCGTCTGCTTAATTACCTATAGTATCCCCTCTACCTATTCACACGCCCGCTGCAATGTGGATGGTAATCCTCTATTTCCAGCCTCCTGAGTGTTCCCGTAGGAACAGCTACTGATGTGACACACAAAGCATGCGCGACCTCTTAGAGGGAACACAAAGGATCAAGTGATGAGCCAGGAGGGAGGCATCTCATGTTTGTTTTTAATAATCAGCTACTTAGGGAGGTAATTGCTTCTAAACACACTTTATCAGTGTCAATGTATTATTCAAACCTAGACAGGCTAATGCATTTGGTACAACTCTGCATAGACAGGGGATCGGTCACATATTAATTTTTATCTTGAGAATCGGTCTCATTTCTTTGGAAGTCAAAACAATAACGGTCAGATCTGAATTTTTAAAGAAGAATAAAAGTGATCACTTGCTGCAGCCCTTTTTAGTTTGGTCAGTTAATTAGCAGTAAAAATAATAAAAAAAAATCTGACATGGTAATAGCTGAAGGAGGGAGTCCATATTTTGGCTTTACCACAACTGTCATTTCCTGGAGACCCACAGAAACCTAGAAAGGCAAATTACTAATTGCACTTCTGCTCTGTCTCTGAAAAAGAGAAAGGGTTTTATGGGTTTTAGATTGCACAGGGAGGGCTGCAGACATATTTATTTAATATATGAATAAAATAATTAAACCAATTTTGGCCGGACTGGATGGATCATTTTGTTTTTTAGCTGTCATCATATACTATATAACTGTTTTTAGTATATAACATGTTTAGTATCTATATGTTTCTAGTGTATACTTGTACTAAAACTGGTCTGGAATCATCTTGGTTGCAAAATCTGAAACATGCAATGCTGGCACAAACCAACTCACTCTGAGAACTGGTCCACCATGGTTTAGCCTCATGGTCTTTCAGAAATGAACACACTCCACAATGACATCATAGAAAGTTAAGGAGACTATTTCCTAACTGGATGTGGTGAATTCTATGTTTATCCAATCAGACATAACTGCCATACTTGACATCTAAATTTATTCTGGAATCATAATTTATAATAATCAAAGAACAAATGGGAAAAGCCCACATTTCTTTACATAAGTATTTAAAGTAGGAACTGGTTTCAGGCCTCTCTTTATTTCCTATGGCTCCATTACATTTTGTTTCCTGATGCTAATCCTTCCCAATTTTATTCCCTGCAGTAAACCATCTGCAGTAAACCACCTTCCACATTCCCTAAATTCTTTATCTCACTTGATATTCTGTCATCTGCTCTTGAACTTCATAGTTTTCCTCCTCTCATCCAGCCATCTCCACTCTCCCTAACAGCATCTCATCCTTGACGCTGTCATCACACCTCTACCTCTCTTCTACACAGTCTCCTGGTTCTCCTCCTACTCTCAGCCAGGAATATCAATCCCAATCTTGGCCCTCCAAGGTAATTTTCACTCCATTGGTGTATATCAAACTTTACTCTTCCAATCTTATCACTATTCCTCTTTGCTCTCACTCTTCTCTTCCTTTCTCATGCTCCCTGTGGAATACCCACTCTATTTCCAAGAAACTTGCCTATATTCATGACCTCTTTATCTCTCCTACTCTTCATCTCATTTCCTTGACTGAGACCTGACTCCCCTGAGGGCTCTGCTTCAGTTGCTGATCTCTGTTATGCAGGTTATCTTTTCTCTCATACAACTTACATTAGTAGGCTGCAGTGGTGGTATTGGACTTCTACTCTCCCTCTTCTGTAGATTTCAACCCATTCTTTTATCTCAGTCCCACTCTTTTTCTTCTTTTGAGGCTTATTCCATCTGCCTCTTCACCTTACTACCTCTCCAGGTAGCTGTGATTTATCAGCCCCCTGATAAATCACCTTCCTCCTTTCTCACCAACTTTGATTCCTGGCTTTCCTTCTTCCTTATCCCATCTTATACTTCCTTTATATTTGGCAACTTTAACCTCCATGTTGATGACCCCTCTGACTCATGTCTCAAAACTCCTTTCCTTAACCTCCTCATTTGATCTTCAACTCTGCTCTATTACCCTTACTAACAAGCTTGGCCACTCCCTTGACCTAGTCCTTTCCTTCAACTGCTGTGTCTTAGACTTCTCCACCTCAGTTCTTCCTATCTCAGACTATCAACAGATAACTTTCTCAATAAACCACCCTCCCCTACAGCCTCATCCAGTCACTGCTAACATCTTCAGGAATCTCCAAACTGTCAACTCTTGTATCCTCTCCATTACTGTTTCATCTCTCCTTTCCTCTACTACATTGTCTGAGTCAGTTGACAAAGCCAGTTTCTTTTTACAACACAATACTCTCCTCCCCTCACCCATCCTGTAAGGCACACCAAACTCAAGTCTTGGCTGGCTCCTAGAATTCACTGCCTACCTAACTGAACCCACTCTGCAGAACGTCTCTGTCTAAAATCCCATGCTCATGCAAATTTCATATATTTCAGATTCATGCTGACCTTCTTCCAGTCTACTATTGCACTTGCCAAACAAGACTACTACATCCATCTGACAAACTCTCTTGCATCCAACTCTTGCCATCTCTTTGCCACACTCAATTCCCTCCTCAAACTTCCTTCACCTCCCTCCTCCATACCTTTACTTTCTGCCCAGTCTATGGTTGACTACTTCCATGACAAGATTCACAAAATTAGTCTTGAGTTCTCAACCAGGTCACCTCTACCTCCCTCTCCACCACTTTCCTCTATCTTTTCCCTGACCTCCTCCACTCTCTCCTTCTTTTCTGAAGTTATAGTGGAGGAAACTGCCCATCTTCTCTCCTTCAAACTCACTACTTGTTCCTCTGATCTCATTCCCCGCTCTTCACTGCAATCATCCTTTCCATTTGTCACGTCTTCAATCTATCACTTTCCACTCCTAGTGTTCCTGCTGCCTTCAAACATACTGTGATCACACCACTCCGCAAGAAACCCTCACTGGACCCTACCTGCTCTGTCAACTATCGTCCCATCTCCTTCCATTTCATTTATTTATTTAATAAAATGTAGCAATTTATAACATGCCCAATTACCACTGTTCTGGGCGGTTTACAATATCACATAATATTACAACCTTTAAACAGAATTTTTTAAAATACATCACACACACACCCCACATACATACTTAAACATCACTCAAAGGCCTTTTACCTCCAAACAACTTGAATGTGCGATTCATCACCGCAGTCTTTATTTTCTTTCATCTCAAGCCATTCTTTATCCATTCCATTCTGGTTTTCATCTTCTAAATTCCACAGAAAAAGCATTTGCCAAAGTCTGCAATGGCCTGTTTATGGCTAAAACCAAAGGTCTTTACTCAGTCCTTATCCTCCATGACCTATTTGCTACTTACAACATTGTTGATCACTACCACTTGATACTCTGTTCTTGTATGGATTTTAGGACTCTGTTTTGTCTTGGTTCTCTACTTACCTCTCCCATTGCACTTTTAGTGTTTCCACTGATGGATCCTTCTCTACTGCTAACCCACTATCAATTGGTATGCCTCAGAGTTCTCTTCTGGGCTCTTCTCTCTGAATACTAATTCCTTTGGTGCTCAGAATTCCTCTCATGGCTTTCAATATCATCTTTATGTTGATGATTCCCAGATTTACCTTTCTATATCAGAAATGTCATCAGGAATCTGGTTCTAGATCTCAGCCTGCTTGTCTGACATTGCTGCCTGGATTTCCCACTGCCACCTTAAACTCAGCATAGCAAAGGCAGAGCTCCTTATCTTTCCCCACAAGTACTGTTCCCCCTCTTCCCCCTCTTCTCTGTTTCTGTGGATAATACTGTAATCCTCCCAGTCTCCTCAACCTGTGATTTTGGAGGCATCTTCGACTTCTCTCTCTGTTCTCTATGCATATCCAAAACAGTTCTAAAATGTGCCCTTTTTTTCTCTATAGCAACACCAAAATCTATCTCTTCTTTTTTGAACACAACAGAAACCATATGCACTTGTCATCACCTCCCGCTTACTACTTGCAACCTACTGCTCACAGGTCTTCCACTGAGCCATCTTTCTCCTCTATAATCCATCCAAAATTCATCTGCACAACTTATCTTTTGCCATAGTCACTATGCCCATATAATCCTTCTTCTCAAATCACTACATTGGCTCCCAATCCATTCCCACATACAGATTAAGCTCCTCTTACTCACCTACAAGAGCCTTTACTTTGCAGCTCCTCACTACCTCTGCTCTCTTATCTCTCTCCAAACTGCTCATGCACTCCTCTCATCAAGCAAGTCACTCCAATCCATTCCCGTCTCTTCCACTGCCAATTCCCACCTCCCTGCTTTCCACTGGCTGCACAATAGGCTTGGAATAGAATTCTTGAGTTGATGTATCCTGCTCCTTCTCTTGCCTTATTTAAATCCCATCTAAAAACCCACCTCTTTGAAGCTGCTTCTAAATCTTAAACCTGGATTCTTCGTGTTACAACCTCATTTAAGTTTTAACCATTCTCTTAATGAATTAAATTCCCAAACCATCTTTTCCTTTGTATGTTTGTCTTGATTAGATTGTAAGCTCTACTGAGAAGAGGCTGTATCTTGTATGTTTTTGTATAGTGCTGCATACATTGAGTAGTGCTATAGAAGTGTTAAGTAGTAGGGATGTGAATCGATTTTTGACGATTTAAAAAAATCGTCCGATATTTTTTAAATCATCAAAAATCGGTACAGTGCACGATACAATAGAAGTTTTCACGATTTATCGTGAAAAATTGTTACTCCTGTTAGTGCCCACTAACGGGAGTTATTTGGGGGGGAGGACGGGAAAACCGGCACACCAAAGCAATCCCTAAACCCACCCCAACCCTATAAAACTAATACCTTACTTTCCCCACCCACCCGAACCCCCCCAAAATTTTTACGAATACCTGGTGGTCCAGTGGGGGCGCGGGGACCGATCTCCCGCTCTCGGGCCATCGGCGCCATTTTGACTGCCACTCAAAAATGGCGCCGATGGCCCGATTAAAAAAAAAACCCACCCCACCCTTTAAAGATGACCCCTTAGCTTCTCCCACCCTCCCGATCCCCCCAACACATTTTTAAATTACCTGGTGCTCTAGTGGTGGTCCCAGGAGCGATGTCCCGTTCTCGGGCCGTCGGCTGCCAATCATAAAGATGGCACCGATGGCCCTTTGCCCTTCGCATGTGACAGGATATCCGTGCCATTGGCCGGCCCCTGTCACATGGTAGGAGCACTGGATGCCGGCGCCATCTGGCGCCGGCATCCAGTGCTCCTACCATGTGACAGGGGCCGGCCAATGGCACAGATATCCTGTCACATAGTAAGGGCAAAGGGCCATCGGTGCCATCTTTATGATTGGCAGCCGACGGCCCGAGAACGGGACATCGCTCCTGGGACCACCACTAGAGCACCAGGTAATTTAAAAATGTGTTGGGGGGATCGGGAGGGTGGGAGAAGCTAAGGGGTCATCTTTAAAGGGTCGGGTGGGTTTTTTTTTAATCGGCCATCGGCGCCATTTTTGAGTGGCAGCCAAAATGGTGCCGATGGCCCGAGAGCGGGAGATCGGTCCCCGTGCCACCACTGGACCACCAGGTACTCGTAAAAAGTTTTGGGGGGGTTCGGGGGGGTGGGGGAAGGTAAGGGGGTCAATTTTAAAGGGTCAGGCCTCACTAAAAAAAATTAACGATGTGAATTGGAACCGATTCCGATTCACATCTCCAGCGATCAGATTTTTTTCTCCCTCCAGCCGAACCCGATCGTTAAGACGATCGGGCACACAATTCACATCTCTATTAAGTAGTACAAGTAATACGTTGCTCAAATAAAATTTAAAAAGGCAAGCATGGAAAAGACCTCAAAGCAATTTATTCACTGGAATGATTTGGAGAGGTCACTTGTACTCAAAATGGTGTAGATTTTATAACGTGCACGTCCATGTGCGCGCAGTTCCTGGCATGCGCACATGGATGAGCTGATTTTATAACATGTGTGCGCATGTTATAAAATCTGTTGGCCGTGTGCACATGCCCACAAGATTTTATAATCCGCGGGTGCATGTGCAGGCAGCGGCGCTCAAAGGGGGGTGAATTTATGCAAAGTCTGCACATCAATGCAATCGGGCCTTCCCCAGTTCCATCCCAGTCTGTTCCAATTAAGGAGCAGACTAGAAGGGAACTTCCTAAACCCTCTGCCTAACCTTCCTTCCCCTCTCCTCCCCACCCCCTAAAGCTATCTTCCTGGCCTGAATTTTTTTATTTTCTTACTTGCTGCTCCTCAGAAGCAGAAGTAATTTATGCATGCTAGATGGTTGCTGGCGCACGCTTCCACGGGACAGCGGCCATTAGCCAGCCTCCATCCCGCCCCTCCCTGCCCCCCAGCCCGCCCCTTTGAAGAGACCTAGCACTTGTGCGTGTTCTGGGGTTTATGCGCGTGGTTGGGCCCCTTTGAAAATTTGCACAGCGCGTGCAAGGCCCGGCCTTTCAAAATCTGCCCCAATGTTTTGGAAGTTTGAAATTCTATTTTGTGTCCCCATTCATTTTTTAACCTCATTTCATAATCTGATGAATTCTTTAAAAGGGAACTGAGCAATAGAGAGCTCTCTTTCTGTTATTTTCCCCATCATTTAAATCATTTTTCCAAGAAATCATGCAAACAAAAAATTTTCAATTGTAATTTGCCCTATTGAATATTTTTCTGTGAGCATGTGATAGTCACCTATCTGTTCTCCCTCCATCTTTCTTAGATTATCATGCCAAAGAGATACAGGTCCCTTTGCTGATTGGTGACTGGAGGGAGAAGCCTCCTCTAAGACCACATCCCTCTGTGCCCTCTTGCTGCTGGCCAGCCATGTTCCAGCTCAACTAGTAAAGTCAAACTAAAGAGTCCAAGTCACAATTTTGATCAGATCCATGCAGATTCACATTAGCCGTGGCACATCTAATGATTTGAATAATTCAAGACAAATTGGACCTTCTGATTTCAGAATGGATAGAAATCTAATTCAAACAATATTATCTATCCCTACTATATAATATCACTAGCTACTTTGGTATAATGCCATAAGTATGCACCATTCTTTTCAGCAACCATTAAAATGGGGAATGGGTTACAGAAAATATGGTGCATACATTACACAACAGAAATGTAGAAGCAGCTGCTAATACCTCAAAATGTTGGGTGCTGGAGGGCCAGGATATAGAAAACAGAATCGAGAGGTTGTGTTCATTTTATTGTCCCCAGCATGGATGGTTTAAAACAGGTTGACCACCATAGAAGTATTTTATCTCCAGTAATAACTTCAAGCTGCTGTTAGAGGTTGATAAAAATGTAATTTCAATTAAATATCAGCATGCGAAGAATGTTATACTTCATGGTTGATTTGTCGAAGCCCTGCAGTGGTTTTTCACATACTGTAACCACCTAATACGTGTGGGCAAAATGACAAGCAGCATTATTCAGTCAGACAGACTTCTATTACACGAGACAAACTTAAATCGGAGCTCATCTCTGGCTTGCATCACATGATTACAAGACGAGTCACCTTTAATGTTGTGCCAGAGGATGCACTGGAATATCCCAAGCTCGAACATCGAGCAGGACCTCGCAAGACATTTGAATTTATGTACTGCGGAAAATTTCAGATTATGTGGCTGACTCCATTAGAATCCAGGCCACCCAAATCAAGTCGGCAGCCGTGACGTGAGAAGTTTACGATTGCTCCCAAGGACTGTTTTCTCTGGTTCATTCCATCAATAAGCAGAAGGCTTGCTATGGTGACGGAATGGAAAATCAAGCAAAGAGCATTACTCTTTTCCCCCGACAATGGAGCGATTCGGTCATGGCTTTTAAAGCAGATTTCTCAGTTGTACTGCAGCTCAAGAGGTTCTTGCATCCTTAACTGAGGCATCTTGCAGCTTGAATGGTTATTCAAGATTCAGCAAGCAGAAAGCAGATAAGGACTATCAATCAGTTTTCAGGAGCATTCACTCTTCATGGTGTTTCATTCATCAAAACACACAAAACCAATAAGACTTTTTTTTCCCTTTCTGTTCATTATTTTCATTCTTGAAATGACTAAAATATTTTAATATTTTACAGGCTGTCAGTAGTTAGCAGCGGATGCTGGTATAATCTTCCAGTGTCTCTCTGTTCTAAGCTGGCCACCTCAACCCATCCAACTTTGATTTTTTTTTTTTTTGCCCACAATTTCCTCCTGCTTCTTTGGAAACTGGACGTGCCATGAGCCTTCATTCACAACCCAGGGTTTTTTTTTTTTTCTCTTCCTATTTCATACCCCTTTCAACTCACTTAGCCCAGTCATTACAGCTACAGACCTCAACCATGCACTGGGGCTTTCTCTGTCAACCCTTCAATTGTAGACCCTAAGTCTGTTCACTAGGTGTCACTGTTGCACAGCAACTGGAACTTCTCCAATGAGGCTGTGAATTTTGCATTTGTAGCATCCCAGGCCAGGCTGGTCAAGAAAGCAGGATCCTGGCCCAAGAATGAAACCCAGGTCCTCCACATGGCAACATGCTGCACTGCCATGGAGCCAACTTTGATTTTAGATTAACATGTAAAGCGGAGCTTATGGAAGATTGATTTTTAAACTTACTGCTTTTTTTGTGTAGTTTTCAGGTTGCCCATCCTCTCTTCTTGTTTGCGATTGGTAAAAATCGACCGAGAATGGGGGGGGGGGGGGAGGGGCGCCTCTTCCTTGCTTTACAGTTTCTGTAACAGCATGTAAAGAAAAATGGAAAGCACAGAAAAATAAATTATTGAAAAAGAAGAGGAAAGCTCTAAATATTATTAAAGTAGAATAAAAATGTGCAAAAAAAATATTCCACAGTTCTGATACAATTCTGCCTCTCATATTAAGGAATTGCCACCAGTAAATTCAAAGAAATTAGCAGTTATAAGATTACAGGTCAAATCCAGAGGGCTTGTGCCACCCCCAGTCCTTTCTGGGGTTTGAATAGGAAAAAAAATAAGGATTTGAGAAATAAAAAAGTGACTCTAAAATATGGCTGGCATGCACACGGGGGTACTTTTGTACTTATGTACTTTGCACCCGCATGGAAGCAGATGCAAAGTGCATGCGGAGACTGGAAAAAGCAACCTCCATGCATACTTTCATTCCCCAGACCTGCCCTGCCCCTTTTGTCACACAGGTAAAAAACGAAAGCGTGTACTTTTACCCACGCTTGGGTTTGGGGGAGGGGTGGGCGCAATATTCTAACCACGTGTGTTTACCTGTGTGAAAACTTTTCATTATCAACCCCTAGATATTCAGGCCCCCAAAAGATATTATTCATCCTAACCTGATTAAAAAAATATATATTTACAATGCGCAGAAGAAGGAATTATCACAGACGCTTTGCTAATTCTTGCCACTCTGTCACTGTTAAATCTGGCCCGAAGTTGCACAGCTCCCATAACTTCCTATGGGAGCGTAGCTTACACTTTGATGGCTTTGTTACACAAGAACATCCAAACATTTTTAACCACCTTCTCCCCATTTTTAAGAGGTAGTTAAAGTGTTGCTTGCAAACAAATTAAAATGTTGTTAAAGGGCTAGTGGCACTTTCTTTACCAGACCTCATGCTGCTTGTCTTTTTAAAAATCACTTTGAGGCATCCTAATACAGACGTAGGTGACTTCATTCATCAAGAGCCATCAAATGATTTGGGTTTCAGGATAAGCAAAGCATTCAAATTAACCAGCCTCAGATCATTGACACTGAGGGCCATGCAAAACATGTGGTGTACATGAGAACAAGTTTTAATTTTTCAGGCTGCATGCAGCTCCTCCTTAATTACTGTCTAACATTATTTAAGACATTCTTTAAAATGTAAAACTATTTTTGTCATGCAAATGAAAAGATTTCTATTTTTATTTTCTATATTCTTTTTCTCGTGAAATTGGGATATAAACCTGGTTCTAAGAAATGCCATGCTGTGTCAGACCAATAGTCTGTTGAACCCAGCATCCTATCTCTGATAGCAGCCACTGTAGATAAGAAGCCATGCACCCTGAAAGGATGTGCATAATTGAACCAGGGCCTGCAGTCTTGCACATAGTCTGAACCAAAGTACAGGCCCGAGCAACACAAAAATTGAGTCTTCAGAAATGTGATGGCCTCTACAGTTTTCACTTTTAAAGACTGTACAAATCACACAGCAAGAAGAAGCTGCAATTGTTCTCCTATCAGATATCTGTCTACACCTCACCCCAGACACACAAACTGCTAAACATGCCCTTAGTGGAAATGTTGTTTCTAGCCATGAAGCCAGCAAATGTCTGCTGACGAATCTCATTACTAACAGTGAGAAATATGCACATACATCTGGATACAGAAGACATCATCAGCATCCCACCAAGCCTGTTTCTATAAATGGTGACATCCAATCATGATCGATGTTGAACCCTATGGAATTAAGTATGCAATGAAGTTCTAAGCACCAGAAATAGAGTCTTGACTACATAGACTGAGGAACTTTTCTCAGGAAAACCTTTCCCAGATTCAAGGAATCTTTCCAGATCTACAGCTGCCTTGCCGATATTACTGCTACCTTTACAGAACTTTTCCATTGTTGTAGTTCACGACACTTTGAACTACCAGCTTTAAGATTGAGCTCCTTGCTCAGCACAGACTGCTCCATTAATCTTGGAGTAGCTATCTTGTCATACTTGCCAACCTTATCCTTACTTGAACTTTGGTAAACCAAGTCCTTCTTTACTCCATTCCCACCGACATACCTCCTAGATACATCTGTGAGACCTTTGGGTTCTTTTTCTCTGAGACTGTTGTGTAACCTTTTGTTTGTCTGCCGGATTCTCTCTGTACTTGAGACAGGTCACAGATCTCTGAAGTACTGACCCAACAATGGCTAAGGGTGAGATAAACTGGTTTAATTAATATTTCAACTGGGTTAATTAGTTTGGCTTTGTGTATTGAGAAGTGCAGGTTGACTTTGAGATAAGGAAGGAATATTTGTATAATCTTATGTGTTCTATAAATTAAATTGAAACGTAAATCAACACTATCTACATATGAAACCATTATCTGCTGATAAAATAAAACCAATTAACTACCTAACAAAAGCTCTACATTTCTGCTCCCTTAATCTATTGAACTGGGATCACAGGTTATCTGTTAAATCAGTCTATCATCTATAGCTGTAATCCCCTAACACTACTACAGATCAGTGGAAGTACCAAGCAGATTCCAAAAGGAAACCTTTTTCCATATTGCCCACTCCCAGAAGTAAGTGGTAGAGACAGTTCTACCTGGCTAATAAATATTAGTGTACCTGTCCTCGAGAAATGTGTTCAAACCTTGATTAAACTTAGCTATACTGCTAACCTTGATCATATTCTCTGGCAACAAATAAAATAGCTTAAATAAAGAAGGACTATGTTTGAAGTGCAAACATTTTTAGAGTTGCAGAGACTAATAAAGTTGGATTCACCAGTGCAGAAGCAGGATTCGCCGACTGGACTGTCTGGTGACTGGACTCGGACTGTCCGGTGCAGGAACTGGAATCGCTGAGATGACTGGATTCAGATTCTCCAGTACAAAAACTGGAATCACTGAATATCTCAACTGGAACTGGAGCCTTAATTGCCAGGAATTAAATTGCTGGAATAACTGGACCTGGACTCCCTGATGTAGGAATTGGAATTGCTGAGACAGCTAGAGCCAGATTATTCTGTATAGGAAGTGGAGTCACTATGACGGCTGGAGCTGGATCCTCCAGTACAGGAACTGGAGTTGCAGAGGTAGAATCTTTGATATAGGAACTGAAGTCATAGAAATAGCTGGAGCTGTAAAGACAGCGGATTCACTGGATCTGGAGCTCTAAAAACATTTGGCACTGAATTCGCTGGAGCCAGAACTGGAGTTGCTGGAACTGGAAAAACTAGGAACAGAGTTAAAATCAGTGGAATAGCTGGGGTTGGAATCTTCAGTGCAAGAACTGAATTCACTAATGCAAGGGTGAAGCTGTTGAAACTAAGAACAGAGTTAGAAATGCTCAAATAGTTGAGGCCAGAACAGCCTGGAGCAGGGCTGCCAAAAGACAGAGTCAGCGGTGCAGAAACTGAATTCACAGATACTGGTACCAGATTTTCTAGAACTGGAGTAGTTAGGAATGGAGGTAGAATCACTAGAATAGCTGGGGCCGAGATGGCATGAAGCAGAATTGCTGAAACTGCTGGTGCAATAACTGGATTCAAAGTGAGACCCTAATTTTGTTTTTAAACAATTGATTATTGTAATGCTCGTTACTTGGTTTATCTGCTATCAGACCATTACAGTTATTACAAAATGCAGCTGCACGTGTCTTAACCGGCAATAATCAATTTCACCACTTTACTCCAGTCTTGTATGCATTACCCTGGTTACCTGTTCAATACCAAATTCAATACAAAATACTCACATTAATTCATAAAATTAACAATTATCATGACATAAACTGGCTGGAGCAGCCTTGCATTTGTATGTTCCACTAAGAATGTTGAAATCTGCAACTAAAGGTGTATTAAATATTCAAGCACTTAGTTCTGCTCATTTAGGTGAAATTCGCAATAAAGCTATTTCCATAGCTGGTCCTAATTACAGGACCAACTATGGAACACAATGCCTGAAAAGTTAAGACAGAGTTCAAAATTTTCAAGTTCAAAAAAGCTTTTGAGGTAAACTAAGAGTTTCTATTTTGTTTTATTTTGTTTTCAGCCAAGAGTTTCACTGTAAGATTGAGTTGTGTTTTATTATGTATTTTATATTTTATTTTATTTCATTTTATGATATGTTATGTTTTGATATTGTATGTTATACTTTGTTAACTGCCCTGATTGTTTTGGAAGGACGGTATATAAATATATATAAATAAAAATGTAAATTATCTGGCGAAGTAGCTTTTGAATATCAGGCTCAGTCACTAATGAATCAAAAATCACAGATCCATTCTTCTGGTTTCTCAATAAACTGAAGTCTTAAGCCAGAGTTCTCATGAGCAGAAGAATTCTGACTATTCACACATGATTCTTTCACATTTGCAAATTTTTACATAGCAAATACTTGGATAGGCTTGAGTTAAAGTCAGAAAAAATCAGGCTATGATCTTTAGGGTCCATTTGGCCAAAGCTTGATATAATAGTGTAGTCTGCTGAGAGTGTGACCCTCAAAGTCAAGAATGGACTGTATGCAGACAAAATAAGATAAATTTCCATTTTCAACTCACCAATCACTCCACCCCACCCCATCTCTCCACCACCACCATATTGTCTTTTACCTGATCACTCAATCCTTTTATCTCCATCACCCTCCATATTTATCCCAAGTTCCCCCAAAATCTACTAAAAGCACTTTCCTCCAGCACGTCTGCAGATAGGCCACTTCAACTTTTCGTTGTTACCAGACCTATATTCAATTCAATTCCCAGGCCTCCTTGCATATATGATTACCAAGTTTTGAAATAATTTCTATAGACATCAAAATTTGTGAGGCTATTGTCAATAAAAATCTGCCCTCCCCATACTCAGTGAAATTTGGGCTTTAACCATGGTTCCTCCATACAGGTACCTCAGCCTTCTTGGAAGCCCTCATGTTGTACAGCTGCAGCAGCTATTAGAGTTGTAATCATTGCTCCCTGCAGGCTGCCTTCTTGGAAAGTTTGATACACCCCCTCCCTCTGCTGTATAGGGTTATATCGGATTTACAGTCTAAAAAGACCCCAGCAGCTTAATAGCAGCTGTCAGAGGATTTATGACTCATCTTCATCAAGCAACTTTTATTTAATTTATCTAGCAAATAAAAACAAATTCTACGTAAAAGAAAACACATTTCATCTAAATGAATTTTTTTCCAAAGAAAAATAAAGCAAATAAAACAAGCTGCATGGCAATGGCAAGTTGCTGTCTCTCTGTGTCACCATCTGCATTAGACCAGGTCCAATATCTTTCTAATTTCTCATTAAAATATTATATAATCAATCAATGCATTATACTCTGATAACAAGCTTCCTTTCATCACATCTTTAATTTTTGCTATCATACAATTTGTCCAGTCACAGACTTAATCAAAGATCTGAACCTAATCACTTATTACCCCATGTACCTAAGTCCAAATATTGAAGCAAGACCCCCTTTTCTTCCATTCTAAAGTTCATCCATCATTTCACACTGGGTCTGTTGCAATACTGATGCAATACTTTGTATCATGTTTTTCACAAAAAAAACAAAACCTTTTGCACTGTGTTATGACTATGTGGCTACGAGTGGATCTAAAAATAAGCGTACTTCTATGATAACAGTAACTTAGTAAATAGCAGACTTGTTAATCTTTGCAAAAAATATAAAATGTATGTATGTTCCACAATTTATGCTCTATATAGCTGACCTTATAATTGAGACCTCAAGACCCAGAAAAAAAGGGATTTTCTACTCTAATCCCACAGTTGTAACTGCTGTTCCATGCAGGTTAGCCCAATGTTTTCTACTAGAAAATTTTCAAATTCCTGATTTAGACTCTATCCAACCTATAACGCAGAGTGTTACTGCTACTAGAAAATATTTACTGCATAGGTGTTTGCAACGCTCAATACTAACAGAGAAAAGGTAGTCCTTGCTCTGTGGAGTTTACAATCTAGTCAAGAGAGACAGGACATTGAGGACTGGGGTTACTTTAGGGGAGCAAATGTCTTCACCTTAAAAACATATATAAGTAAAAACAGTCTATGGGGTAGATGAGTCCCTATGTTTTGTTTTTTTGTTTCTTTTCTATACCATCGTTAAGCTAGTTGCCGTCACAACGGTTCACAATAAGGCACATAATTTCAAATTTAAATGTGTTGAGTTAAATTAAACAGGTGCCATCAAATACTGTAACATAGTTTCATATTGAATATTATTTAGTGGTTGTGATAAGTCATGTCTACTTTAAGTATATCAGCTATAAGATAAATTAACACTTAAGTCTGGTCCTCTGTTGTTGCAATCTAATAGAGGTAAAGTAAAATAAAATATACACACACACACCATTCAAGTAAGCTGATGTGTGTGTGTGGGAGTTCTTCGGACTGCATCATACAATTCCCTGGATTCTACTCTTCATTCCCTTTGTGGTATGCTTGCTTAAATAGCCATGTTTTTAAACTTTTTTTGAATGCTTTGATGTCTCTTTGTGTTCTGATTTCTAAAGGCATTTTGTTCCATATTATAGGTCCCTATCCCTTACTTGAGTTAGTCTGGCTGTTTTTACTGAGGGAATAGTTAGTAGGGCTTTGTTTGCTGATCTCAAGTTTCTATTAGGGACGTGTACGTGAAGTGCTGTGTTCAGCCATTCTGCCTTTTCGTCGTGTATTAATTTATGTATGGTGCATAGAGTCTTGTATTGTATTCTTTGTTCAATGGGTAGCCAGTGTAGTTCAATTAGGGTTTTGGTGATATGGTCTCTTTTACTTTTACAGGTTAAAATTCTTGCAGCTGTGTTTTGTAATACCTGTAGTGGTCTTATCGTGGTGTGGGGTAATCCTGTGTAAAACAGTTATCCAGCAAGCAGGGCCAACTATTGTGATATGCAACTTCTGTGGCCACACAGGGTGCCATGCTAAGGGTGTGCCACTGCCCACTCCCTCTCATACCCTTCCATATGATGTCTGCAAGCAAAAGACTCAGGAACTTTGTGCAGGAGGAAAGAGGCTTCAGTTTGTGGTGGTAGGTGAAGGATCAGCCTGCAGGGAGGAGGAGGCGGGGAGGCAAGAGAAAGGGGGATACTGCTGGGCAGGAAAGAGAGGAGGATGCTGGACTTTGTTATCAGGGGGAAAGAGCAAGGTAGAGGGAATGCAGGTGCTGGGTAGAGGGTGAGTGAAGTGTTGAGAGGGGGGGGGGAGAGGGAGAGAGCTGGTTATAGTGTGCTGGAGTCACTGCAATTGCTGACGGAGGAAGTGCTACGCTAAAGCAGCTACCAATGGGAAAGGGGGGCACCAATTTCAGTTTTCACACAAAGTACCAGTTAGCCTAGAGCAGGTCCTGACAACAAGCCTTGGCTTCCAAGACCCAATCAACTACCATGAATACATTAGCTCCCTGGAAGACACTGCAAAGAAGCCCAGCAAAGACAGACCACCTTATTCTCTGAAAAACTGTAATTTAGAGCAATTGTCCCCCAGCATTTTAACATTTTCATTTCCTTTTGCAAATATCAAAATCAGCATTAGGCAAGCACCCAGCAGTTTTAACAAATTAGCAACTGTATTGGTACTGACGAAAGCTGGACTCATATTGGTGAAATGGATTCAAATTAAAAAAAAAAAAAGAATAAACATTCAAAGACTTTAGATAAAACATCATGAAGAACAGCAATACCTTAGGGGTGGAACAATGTTGCGGGCCAGACCATTGCATCAATAATCTTGTGATCAGATTAGTAAAACCTTCAAAACCAGGCCTGACATCATGGGCGGACATGTTCCCCCCTAGTTTCCAAACTGTGCCCCACAGCTCCATGCTAGCAGGATAAAGTTTTGCCTGGCTTAGTCCCTGATTGAGCAGCAATGCTGTCTAGTCCTTTCAGAAAGCAGCAAACAGCACTGCTGCAGTTAAAGTTGCACAACAAGGTAAAGGTTACAGGAGTGTTAAAGGAGAGACTCAAAATTCAGTTTGTTAAAAGCTTCCCTTCGAATGACTGTGGTTGGCAGAAGAAAGAGATTCTGAGCAGTCAGTGGAGAATATATATAATCTATGAGATCCCTTTTGGTTGTCCATGCCCTAAATTAGGAATAGTGTTGACTTGTACACCTCTGAGTTTGGGTGGGCTATGGGGTGAGGTAGCAGGGGTAAAAAGGTTTTGACTCTTAAAGGAGAAGGGAGAGAGAGATGTGAGACAAAGAAGAGCTGCAGAAGTTAGTCTCAGGAGAGCACATGATAAACTATCTTACTACTTTAGTCCAAGGACTGTCATACCTGCAGTCTGGCAATTACCAGCTAACAATCACCTGGATTTGGGATTTTTGGGCTAATTTCAACCTGGATCACCTGTTCTCATCAGCCAGTGGTTATACTGTCTGGGAAGGGGGTGCAGATCCAGGAATGCTCTACAGTATGTGTTTTTATGCATTTCTGTGCACTGTATGTATTTTAACTTACAATGCCTCTACCCAGTTTACCTTATTTTAATTATTTATGGCACTTTGGTGCAGTCTTGAGCATGCCTTTGGTGTGGGGGAGGCAGTATAAAAGTTTTACTTATAAAATACAATGTGGCACCCCTATCGGGTCTGGTCACTAGATGCCACTATCCCTGTCCTTAGAACACACTTACTGGGTCATTTATCACAGGAACATAAGAACATGCTATATTGGGTCAGACCAAGGGTCCATCAAGCCCAGCATCCTGTTTCCAACAGTGGCCAATCCAGGCCATAAGAACCTGGCAAGTACCCAAAAACTAAGTCTATTATGCTACTGTTGCTAGTAATACCAGTGGCTATTTTCTAAGTCAACTTAAATAATAGCAGGTAATGGACTTCTCCTCCAAGAACTTATCCAATCCTTTTTTAAACACAGCTACACTACCTGCACTAACTACATCCTCTGGCAACAAATTCCAGAGTTTAATTGGCGTTGAGTGAAAAAGAACTTTCTCCGATTAGTTTCAAATGTGCTACATGCTAACTTCATGGAATACCCCCGTTCTAGACCTCTCATGGAGTGCCCCCATTCTAGACCTCTTCATGGAGTGCCCCCGTTCTAGACCTCTCTTGATTTTAAACACCTCTATCATATTTCCCCTTCAGCCGTCTCTTCTCCAAGCTGAAAAGTTAAATAGCATAACGTGTACTAATATGCAAATGTCATATTAGGTATGCGAGTGGGAGGAGTTTGGGCAGAGTTAATGGTAAAGAGCAGCTTCTAACATCAAATGCGATACAGTAGCGCACAGCAACCTCGGGGACAGGGAAAAGAGAGAGAGAGAGAGTGCCTCTGTAGAGGATGCACTCCTCTGTAAAAGAGGAGTTTTGTACAATGTACTCTCTACCTAGTCTGACGCACTCTCTACCTAGCTTCAATCAATCTTCAGTGATGTCAGCTTTGCTGTTCATACCTCTGACCTTGTATGTAAAACTGCCCCCCCCCCCCTAATATCACCCCACGTTAAAAGTGCCCCCTCTTACAGTGGTCTAAATAGTTAATTTTCAAAATGTATTGTGCGTTTCAACAATTACCTATGTGATGCAGAAGAAGGGAAATTAGCCTAACCATGCCCCCCCTTTTTAGTGCGGGCGCTATTTCCGCTATATTTATAGCATTTTGATGAATCTAGGTCTTAGGAACCATCCATATCCTTCAGGTTCTCACACCTGATTGGATGACTAAGTGCTAGTTAGTCCAACCATTTTAACACTCAGTTAGAGAGAGCAGCTGCAGAGACAATATGTATTTTTTCCATACTCTGGTAGGACCTCTCAGCCTTGCCCAAAGGAGTTTCTTTTAGAAGAGATACCTCACATCCACTCCCTGCCAGAGGGTGCTTCTTAAAATTTACAGGGAGATAGACTTTTAAGCCTGATACTAGGGATGTGAATCGTGTGCCCAATCGTCTTAATGATCGGGTTCGGCTGGAGGGAGAAAAAAATCTGATCGGTGGAGATGTGAATCGGAATCGGTTCCAATTCACATCGTTAATTTTTTTTTAGTGAGGCCCGACCCTTTAAAATTGACCCCTTACCTTCCCCCACCCTCCCGAACCCCCCCCCCCAAAAAAAACTTTTTATGAGTACCTGGTGGTCCAGTGGGGGCGCGGGGACCGATCTCCCGCTCTCGGGCCATCGGCGATGGTCCGATAAAAAGAAAACCCCACCCGACTCTTTAAAAATGACCCCTTAGTTTCCCCCACCCTCCTGATCCCCCCAAAACATTTTAAATTTACCTGGTGGTCCAGTGGTGGTCCCGGGAGCGATCTCCCGTTCTCGGGCAGTTGGCTGCCACTCATAAGGATGGCGCCGATGGCCCTTTGCCCTTACCATGTGACAGGGTATCCGTGCCATTGGCCGGCCCCTGTCACATGGTAGGAGCACTGGCTGGCCGGCAAAGCAAAGGGAACCCCTCCACTAGGATTCCCACAGCACAGCCACTGGGAGAGTAAGCGCATTCAAAATCACCATGGGCTCTACCCAGAGGTCTGTTGTAAGGACACCTACCTACATAGAAAGAAACCCTGTAACTATAGTCAGATGTACACTCATCATTTTGGACAATGGACTTTAATTTGACTTTAAGAATCAGTAAATTCTATTTTAACACCCAGACCTGGTCCTGTCTAATTCTTAAAGCCTCTCACCTCATGACAGTACCTAAATTACAGCATACACACTGGAAACCTTCTTTCATCATTTGGGCCATAAGCAAGAGCTTCCCCCCATAAAAAGAATCTCCCCCAGGGATAAAGAATCAGCGTGGGAATGTATAGCTAGCCAGAGCAGCCCCAGAAGATATAAATAAGATAGTGTGCCCTTGGGACTTAAAACACCTTGCTAAGGGTTACAATAAATAGCCAGATTCGACTCTTTGTTTAACTTCTTGGGTTGAAAAGGTCTGGAGAGTGCTCAGGTTCAGCAAGGGATTTGTTAAGAACATAAGAACATAAGAAATTGCCATGCTGGGTCAGACCAAGGGTCCATCAAACCCAGCATCCTGTTTCCAACAGAGGCCAAAACCAGGCCACAAGAACCTGGCAATTACCCAAACACTAAGAAGATCCTATGCTACTGATGCAATTAATAGCAGTGGCTATTCCCTAAGTAAAATTTATTAATAGCCATTAATGGACTTCTCCTCCAAGAACTTATCCAAACCTTTTTTGAACCCATCTACACTAACTGCACTAACATTGTGCATGACAGAAGATAAAGACCAAAATGGTCCATCTAGTCTGCCCAGCAAGGTTTTATTTTATCTTTATTTTATTTTCTAAGGGTGCTAACAACTGTGCAGACTACCCACAAGCCTGATGTTAAGAAGAGTAGCGAGTGCCATTCCGACAGGCAATCAAGACTGGGAATAATTCTTAAACAGTAAGAAGGGGATTGTATTAAAGATACTCAAAACCAGTTTATGGTCTGTATGGCTGAAGTTGATTTTCCTTTAATTTGAAAGTAAAGAAAGGTCCTTGGGAATTTCAAGCCCTTTTAGGTATCTTGATTTAAGAACCAAAATTTGATTTTCAATGTTCTACACCAGAGGGATCTTGTAGACTACATAAAATGGACTAAACCGGGTTCATTCCTTAGGGGAGAAGTATAGGCTACTGGAATGAACCCTGTTCAGCTCATTTTATGACCCCAAGAGTTACTGGCCTACATTTGCCTATTTTCCCTTTTCCAAGGGGAACTTAACCTCACTCCATAAGTTTTGGGATCATTATAGAGTTCCCAGTTGTAAGCTCAGAGTCTTGTCAGAGGTGGAGACATACTGTCAGTCAAGTGCTATTTATTTTGTATAGGATAGATGCAAAGACATTGAAGGGAAAACCCTGGCAATTCATTTTGTTTGTGTGACTGTCAGGTCCTTGACAGGCTTTTGGAGGCTGCTGCTCTAGCAGAGAGGGAGAGCGGAAGGAGAGAAGAATCAGCAGGAGCCTGGGAGGGAGGAGAGAACAGGAGGAAGAGAAGCCAGAGAGGGAAGAGAGTGCAAGAGGAAGACAGGCAAGGAAGAAATGTACAAGAGAAAATGTAAGACAAAAGAAGGAAAAGAAACAAAGAACAGGAAGGGAGAAGGAGAAAGGAGGAGAGGGTGAGGGTGAGGAGAGAAGCAAGAGAAAAGAGAGAGGAAAAGAAATGCAAAATTCACTGAAGGAGAAAGGCAAAGAAAGAAGAAACCAGACCGAAATAAAAAAAGAAGGGAATGAGAACAGGCACCAAAAAGAGGCAGAAAACACAGGCAGACGGTGAGAAAAATGAGAGGCAGAGTAAAAAGTACAGGAAGAGACATCAAAACTTAGAAAACTATTTTATTATCTAAAAGAGAATGTTAATGCACGAATCAATATAAATTGATTCTTGGGACTCAATTCAAAGCATTATGGTCTGTATGTATGTTCCACAAAGAGATTTATGTTCTTAAATACTGAATTTGATTGGCAGCTTTGACTTTTTTCTGATGTCTATTTGCCTCCATGGCAGGACATATCAGAAGAATTAAATAGGGTTTGTAATATTTTTTAATAAAGACTTAAAGAAAGTTTTGTTGCTGTAAAAAGAATGCATATTATTAGGCTAGGTTGGTAAAGTGGCTCCTAACCCCTACACTAATACCTAAACTTCCTAGTATGAGGGCATTATAGCTAGTCTCTCTCTCTTTCTCTCTCTCTCTCTCTCTTTCTCTCTCTCTTTCTCTCTCATATGAGGGCTCTGCGAGCTAAGCTGGCTCTCCAGGAGCTTAAAAAAGTAAAAACGCTATTTGCGAAAACATCGCAAAGCATGATAAAGCCATATCACACGGCTTTACACAAATGAAAATGGTGTAGTTAAAATCCGCGTTAAAGCTTCGCAAAATTGTGACCCAGCCCACTTGGCCACAAATCCCACCCCAAACTCCTCCCCTTTTTTCTGATTTGCATCGTACCATGTATTATGGTGCTTTCGCATGCGAAAACGCCATATAACACGTTGATAAATGACTCCCTTAGCCAGATAAGTTATCCAGCTAACACTGAATCTTGGTGTTAACCAGACCATTTATTCAGCTAACTCAACTACCCCCCAGAACACCTCTCGACAGCCCCTGACTTATACAGCCAAATTCTAGCTGGATAAATACTTATCCAGCTAGAATTTAGCCAGATAAGTGGCCACATGTTCATACACGGGCCGATACAGTAAGGAGCGGTAGGAAGAGCTGCGTTAATGCCAGGCACACCCGCGGTTGCCGCACGCACAGTGCAGCTCACCTACCGCTCGATACTGTATGTAAATAGCTTGCAAATGCAAGCTGCGTCTAAGAAGCGTCCGTGAAGCGTTAGGCCCACGCAACCCATTTTACTGTATAGAGCACTATACAGTATCCTGGGTGCGCTGGCCTAACGCTTCACGGACACGCTGGTATCTGTCATTTCAAATGACATTTCAAATGACATTTGAAATGACAGGTACCAGGAAGTGGACGGTTCTCCTACGCTCGGGATTGCCAGTCCTCTCTCCCCTCCTCCCGAAGCAAGCAACGAAAGCGGAAAAAATCGAAAAAAAGAAAAAAAAAAGCGAAAAAGTGAAAAAAAAAAGTTGCAAGAGAGAGAGGGGAGAGAGGACGGGCAATCCTATGCTCGGGATTGCCAGTCCTCTCTCCCCTCCTCCCAAAGCAAGGTGCTAAAAGCAGCCTTGCTTTTCGGGAGGAGGGGAGAGAGGACTTGCAGTGTAAATCAACGAAGCAACTTACTTTTTTTGCAGCCCCCCTCCGGAAACGGACATCGGCGACGACGGATGCGGCTCCCCTGCCTCCAGCTGCCCGCGAAGATAGACGCATCGCACGGGCGAAAGCGGCCCCTGTGCGTGCAATTGGGCCGCTGAAGACGTGACGTCACATGCCGTGATGCCAAACGTCGTGACATCACACCTTGAGCGGCCCAATTGCACGCACAGGGGCCGCTTTCGCCCGTGCGATGCGTCTATCTTTGCGGGCAGCTGGAGGCAGGGGAGCCGTGTCCGTCGTCCGTCTCCGGCGGGGGGGGGGGCTGCAAAAAAAGTAAGTCGCTTCGTTGATTTATACTTCCAGTCCTTCTCCCCCCTCCTCCCGAAGTAAGGCTGCTTTTCGCACCTTGCTTCGGGAGGAGGGGAGAGAGGACTGGCAATCCCGAGCGTAGGATTGCCCGTCCTCTCTCCCCTCTCTCTCTTGCAACTTTTTTTTTTTGCTTTTTCGCTTTTTTTTTTTTTTTTTGCTTTTTCAATTTTTTTCCGCTTTCGTTGCTTCGGGAGGAGGGGAGAGGACTGGGGCTGCCCCGGAGACCAGCACCCATGGATGCGGCCAAGGCAGGTGAGCGGGGGCTGGGGGAAAGCTTGCCGCCTACCCTTACCCCTGCCTCTAACGCAGGGGTAAGGGTAGGTGGTAAGTTAGCAGGTTAAACGCGCGGCAAAACAGCAGGGTAAAAAAGCGATAGTCGGGGCACGTGTTACTGTATGGGAGGGCATAGCTAATTCGATCGTTTACATGTAATATACATGCCGCGGGCGGAAGGGGTTATCCGGTGATTTAAGGACATGGTAAGAGTAGGTTAAAGGGGATTGTGTATCGCAGGAAGGGCTAACGCGGCCGAAAAGTGGGTAGAAAGCGGGTTAGGAGCAGGGTAACCGTGGCCGCACTTTACTGTATTGACCTGTTAGTTAGATAACTTCTTAGTTATCCTGCTAAATGCATTTGAATATGTAAATGCCATGTTACTATGTAATTTATTTGTTTATTCAGGTAACATCATCCTTTATGTTAACCTACTCACATTGCTTTGACCTGATGGAGAGAATATAGCTCTCAAAAGCTAGTTAGAAGTTGTCACTGGGCAGACAGGCTGAGCTGGATTTCCAAAAGCAGGCCAGATTGGGTCTTCTGCCTATACCAGACACCTCCCCCTGCAAGTTGAACCCTTGAGTTCTGGAGGCCAGTAGGACTTATCTTGAAGTATGGATGGTGCTGAAACATGTCGCAGGCTGGGAGCTGGAGCACAGAATAAGGCTGAGAGCTGGAACAAGGTACAGAAAGAGCTGGAGACAAGGCTGGTGTCAAGGGCAGGCTTGGGCCAGAGGCAAGGGCTAGGCCTGGGATAGCATTCAAGGGACTGGACAAGAACAGGGCAAGACAAGGACTGGATTAGACAAGACTAGACATGGACTGGACAAGAACAGGACTAGACAAGTACAGGACTAGGAAAGGACTGGACAAGGACGGGAATAGAGCAGGCATCAGAAAACAAGAAAGCCCAAACAGGAAACAAGTCTGACTAGGCAAACCTAGAAGGCCCAAAGACTGCAAAATAGGCCAGGAAAGCCCAAGAGGGTACTAAGCATGGCAGGTGGACCAGAAAAGCCCAAGAGGGTACTAAGTATGGCAGGTCACATGATCTCTTTCTCTCACACACAAATTGCACACGACAAACAACCCCAGCTCCTCAAAGAAATACATAGCCAAAACCAGAAAATGCCCTCCAGCTCCGTGCCTCACCCGTGCCACTTCTGATCTCATCTGTCCTTTCAAACTGCCACCCTCATTGGCTACTTTGCCACTCCATCCACTTCCGGAGCCCTAGGTCACTGCCTACCCCGCCTAATGTTTACGCTGACCCTGGCTCTCACACATTTTCTTTCATACACAGATATGTTCATACATGCTCACACACAAACATGCTCTCTCATACATTTACATGCTCACATGCTCTCTCACATATGCTGTCTCCCTTTTTGTTTTCCTGTGGGTGGATAAGTTCAACAGGCAGTGGAGCAGAGGCCTCTTATTTTCCCCTGCTGTGCTTTTCTTCTTTGCTGCCGCCAGCCAGCATGACTGCCCTTCTTCTTTGCTGCTGGTGGGATGGGCTCCGCCAGAGACCTGCACAGTCTCCTTTTCATCTTTGCCACCGGCAGGATGGACTCCACCAGCAGCCAGCATGGGTTCCTTCTCATCTTCACCACCAGTGGGATGGGCTCTTTTGGCAGCCTGTGCAGCCTCTCTCTCTCATCTTCAACAGCAGTAGGCTGGGCTCCGCCACCGGCCAATGCAGCCTCCATCTCATCTTTGCTGATGGCGGGCTGGGTTCCACCGGTAGCCAGTGTGGCTTCCTTGTCATCTTCGCCACCTGCAAGATGCGATCCATTAGTAGCCAGCAAGGCCTCCTTCTCATTTTCACTGCTGGAGAGATGGGCTTCGCTGGTGCTCTATATGACCTCCCTTCTTCTTTGCTGCTGGTAAGTTGGGCAGCACCGGCTGCCAGACCCTGCATCATTAGAGAATTGCCTCTGCAAAGCCTTGTAAGGTGGCAGGGGGATGGCGGGGGTCTCCACAGACCCCAGGGGTGATTTGAGAGCTTTGAAAGTTGGGGTAGATTTGGGCCACCTGGCCCTTTAACGCAATAGACGCTCCAGTCAAGGTGGACCACCATTGTACAATTAGTTTCCAATCGACGGTGAGTTTTTTCATCCTGCATTTGTACTGTGATAAAAGAATCACACCACGATGCTACTGCGATAGTTTATTGGGAAAGGGCTCAGTATCGTGGAGATGCCCTCCCATGATATTTCACCCCCTCTTGCAGCTTAGTAAATCTTCCCATAAGTTTTAAGGACAGGGAAATTAAAGGGCCGATCAATAGCCAATGTTAATAAAATGCAAATGAGTTATATGTTACTGTAGACTAAAGTACAAGCATGAAAATGCACAGGTTAATGCAGATGGAAACTCTAAAACTTAACTACACCTCCCTGAATTAATGCACCTGTGTTACGTTTTGCACATTTTAAAGTGAGCACTTTTTCATTTTACTAATGGCTAATGACTCTTTTTGCATACTTTTGTATCTCATTTCCTCATTAGCATAGATTTTTCATTAACACTAATGCAAGTTTATTCTCATGCAATAATAGCATTGCTAACACGTGTTGATCACTTGTAATAGATAATGCAGGCATCTATCATGTGTTAATGTTTGTGTTACTGTTAGCACGCTTTGGTGTATTGGCCCCTATATGACTTACTCGAGGACCCACAGGGAACAGAGACCAGGGGAACTAACCCAAAATCATCAGGGTCATTACTCTTTGATGTAACCCTTACAGTCCAATGTCAGTCTGGTACGGCTGCAAACTTGACAGCAGCGGTATGGCTGTATTGGATTTCCAAGAAGACATTGGAGTAACTTGCTTGGAGTGACCATAGTTAAAACCCAAACTGCAGTGATCATGGGGAGGCCTGATGTTTTGGACAGTGGCTTTGGTAGCTGTGCAGATTATTAGAAACCTCGGTAATAAAAAAAAACGACAGAGGACCTGGGTGTTGGATCTAGTTTTGGTCTTGTAAGAATCACAGAGGAAAATGACAAGGTCTTAAATGGTCCTACCAGTAGAGGAGGTGGAGGCCAGCACTTTAAACGATTCTGGGCCTGCCTGGGGACTGATAAAGAGAACTGAGGCAGGAAAGAGGTTGAAAGTTCAGGTAAAAGATATGGGCAGTAGGTTGCTGGTATTGGGTTGGGTAGGGGAATTGCAACGGGTCAGAAAGGATGGCCTAGTTTTTCTGCCATCATTTACTATATCACCGTGATACTAGGATCCAGAACATTTCCCCCCTTCTCTCTCTCTCTTCCAGAGGCTTACTGTGCATAATGGCACTATATAATACTACTGACCCGTGCCGGAACCATTTAGGCTTAGATGGTGTTAGTATAGCTGAGCAGCTTTAATAAACACTTGTGGTATCGCTAACGCTTTGAAAAACACAGCAAAAGATTTATTAGTTGGCTTAGCCCTCGACCAAAGTTAGCTTCAAAGCCTCAGTCTTTGAAGCTAACCATAAAGCTATAACTAGCTGCTTGTACTATAATTGTGCTTTATTTTTTAAGATGTTTTAAGCCACCAAAGAAGCCAGCGATGTGTCATCCATCTGTGTTATGCTGTCAACAGGAAAACATTCCCCATTGAGAACATAGTCCCTCATGGCAGGCGCTGAAGGTCTTCCCTTCATTATAACTAAATCATAGATTTATTTGAAAAGTTTTTTTTTAAAAGAAAACAGCTCTAGCAGTAGAAAGAAAATTCATCTAATATAATGGAGAACAGCGCTGAGTGGGAACAGAAGCAGGGCCGGTGCAAGGGTATTGGGCGCCCTTACAGCCTGCTTCCCCCGTCACCCACCCACAATTAAAAATTAGGCATTTATAACAATAGATTTTACATGAACAAGAACATTTAAAGTGCAGCCTTCGGAGGAAAAAATATCACAACATGTCTATTATATTTACATGCAGTGCTGTAAAACCCTGCAAAAAAAGTAAAAAAAGACCCTTGGACTTGGTTTTAGGTCTATTGTAATGTATGCTGGGTGTGGGCTTGGCCCTCAACAAACCACAAGTAAAAGGAATTCAGATTTCAATATAGTAAATCTCCCATACCAAAACTGCAATAACTGCCAGCACTCAAATACTAACAACCCTACCCTACTAATGAAAAGGCAACACTGCAATTATTACACCTACTGTTAGGAAAACAGAAAAAGCCAAGCTACTACACCAGGACTTCCCAAACTTTTAGCCAATGGGACCCCGTTTTAAGAACTTGAAAATTCACATGACCCCAGAGGATGACCAAAACACGGGTGCAATCAGGGGCGATTCTATGATGAGGCAAGGTGAAGTGGCAGCCTCAGGTGGCAGAATTTTGGAGCAGCAAAAAGTGCCCCTCCAAAACACCTGCACCTCAGCTGCCGCCTCACTCTGCCTCCAAAGTCAAGCATTGGATCGGGCAGAGATAAACCAAACCCGTGCCCGATCCACTCAGTGGCAACCCGGGCAGCAGGAGTTGCAGTTTTCCCAACGTCATCTCCTGCTGCCACAGGACTGACCCCGCAGCAGCAGGAGATGACGTCACTGGTGACCCAGGAGAGGAGGACAGTGGCTGAAAATAAAGTCTACACCCTATAGGCATATATGGGTGACTGCCTATGTGTATATGTATGTGTGTGTATGTGTGTGGGAGAGAGAGAGAGAGAGAGAATGAATTGGTGCCTGCTTGGAGGTGGGGGAGTGGTGTGAGAATGAATGGGAGCTTGCCTGGGGGGGGGGGGGGTGTGTATGTTAGGGAGCCAGTGAGAGTGAGAGCGTGTGTGTGTGCATGACAGAATCCGGGGAGTAAGAGCTTGTGTGTGTGTGTGTGTGGGGGGGGGGGGGAGAGAGCCTGAGAGTGTGTGTGTAAGTGTCTGTGACAGAGGTTGTGGGTGTGAATAAGAGTATGTATGTGTGTGTGTATGGGGGCAGGGGGTGGGAGCGCCATCTCATCCCTCACCTCAGGCAGCAGATTACCTTGATCTGCCCCTAGGTGCATTCACTCTATTCTCACCCTCATTGCCCTCCAGGTTATCTCCTTTCAACCTCCACCCTCTCTAGTCAATTCTTTCAACCTCTACCTTTTCCTTCAATCGCCACCCCTCCCTCCAGCATACCTTCTCTCTCAAGCTCCAGCTGATACCCAATTGTATCTCCCAGCTCCTCTCACTTCTCCTGCCCACTCCCTTTCTCACACCTCCTTCAGCCATTTTTGTACCCCCTCAGGTAATCCACTCTCACTCCCAAGCCCTTCTTATAATCCCCAACTTGATCCTCTGTTATCCTCTCCCTATCCATCTCCCCCATCTCCTTTCTCTCATCTCCCAACCTCCTCGTTAACCCTTCTCTCACATCACCCTGATACCCCTCATTTCCCCAGCTCCCCTATTACATTTCCAGTCAATCTTTCATTCCCTCTCTCTCTCTCTCACCCTTCATAGCCAATCCCTCTCCAGCTGATCCAGCCCTCATGTGATTCCTCCCTTCAAACAGCCTCTTCCTTAAACATCCTCCCAGGCAGGGGGCAGCATCAATATTTTCTTTTGGGCCCTGGGCCACAGGAGGTTGACAACTGGTGAGGGCAGGCTGATGACAGAGGCAACACATTTCTCTTGGATAGGTTTAGTGGTGGGTGAGGAGAGAGGAGCAGTTGCAATCTCCACCGACCTGTGCACACTCCTCGCTCCTCAAGGTTGGCCCTAAGCCTATCAGTAATCTGTATGAGGTAGCAGCTTTGGTAATGAAAGTCAGTATGAGGCCTATGAATCTGTGCAAATTCAAAGTTCTGCAGTGGCCCCGATCCCTCCTTATGCAGGACCAGGGGTGGATTGGCCTATCTGGTCTTCAAGTATGCCCCAATGGGCCATTCAGGCCAGTCATATGACTTGTGTTCGTCGCAGTGGCCCCATGCGATCAACGCTAGGTCCCGCAGCAGCTGTGGTAGAGCGGGAGCCTCCCTGGAGGTTCTTTGCTCATTTTTCTTGCTTTTCCCGCAGCTTCATAGGCTTCAGCTTCTCTTCAGTTCCCCTTCCCCTCCCCCTGCAGCTGCGATCACGTCTGTTTTTGTTTTTTCTTTTCCCCGCTACATCACTGATGGCTGTGGGACTGCTGCCCCCACCCCTCACCATTGCAGTGGTGGGAAGCTCTCCCGTGGCCTTCCCCTCACACCAGCCCAGTCTCTCTCTCTGCTGCAGGAGGCAACAGCAGACTTCCCGCTGCTACCTCATCACAGCTGAAGGCTCCTCACTCATTTCTGCCAACGGCCCCTCTCATGTTGGGGCCATAGCAAAAAAATAACTCTCTCCCACCCAGCCTGCATCAGGCCTTTCTGCAGTGCCCACCTCATCTCATACCAGCTGGTAGCCCTGGCTTAATCCCTCCTGACCACCAATGTAAGTAAAAAAATGTTTTATATATTTTGAGGCTGCATAAGAGGAGAGAGAATGGGAGTGTACAAGGGAGTGTGTGTGTGTAGATGTGTCAGCGGGTACAAGGGAGAGTGTGTGGATGTCAGTGGGTGCAAGGGAGCATGTGTGTGGATGTGCCAGCAGGTGCAAGGGAGCATGTGGGTATTTGTGGTTATGTCAGCAGGTGCAAGTGAGCATGTATGTGTGTGTATGTGGGTGAGAGGGAATGTGTGTGTGTCTGCAGGTGCAAGGGAGCATCTGTGTGTGTGGATGTGTCAACGTGTGCAAAGGAGCATGCATGTATGTGTATGCACCAGCATATGTGTGTGAGGGAGGAAAAAGTTTGGGCATTCCCTCATCCTCACTAATCCAGAAGAATCTCAGGGTGACAGGAAAGCATAGAAAGCAGGGAATTTTAAAATTCTTATTGGTTTTATTTATTGAGTGTTATCTGATGTGTCTGCTGTTTTAAAATGTTACTGGTTTTTGAGAAATGTTTAAAAATTATATGAGTTTAATTATTAGTGTTCAGCTGTTTTGAAATATTTTTATTAGTATGGCTTTAGTATTGCTGATTTATATTTCTTGATTTCATTGTTTGAATTTTTATGAGAAATGATAATATTTCTTTTTTCCTATTGTTCCACTGCATATAGGATTTGGCTTGTTGCAGTTTCCAGTTCAGTTTTTGTCTGCCCATGTCTTTTTATGATCTCTTTATTCTGTATTTGGTGAGGGTCTATCTGTGTTCTGCATGAGTGAATGAGGTGAGGTATTCTGCTAGCATGCAATTTCTGTGCAGAGATCTATAGCAGCTTAGCTTGTTCTGTTTTCCAAATGGGAGGTGTCTTGGTGTTTAGGGCCTGGTGCAATATTTGTAGCATTGCCTTCTCATAGGTAGGGTTGTTACTGTTTGAATGTTGGCTGTTAGTGCTCTTTTGGTATTGGATGTTTAATTTATTTTAATCGTAATTCAGTTTACCTAAGGCTTTTCAGAACCGTGCCAACATCTAATGTGTTACAATAAGCTTAATGCAATATGGGATACAAGTGTCTTATTTATTTAATTATTTATTTAAAAAGTTTTGTATGCTGTCATTTGAAGGGGACATCACAACGGTTTACATAACAAAAACATCATAAAACAACAGTAATATTTACCGGTGGGAAACAAAATGCAAAAACATTTTCAACTATAAACAAAACTCTTAATAAAAGGACGGGAAAATAAAATCATGGGGAACGGGTTGACTTTTTTATTTTAGCTTTTTTCTCTTAGTCTTTTTCAAGATAGTCTGCATATGCCTTTTCAAAAATCCAGGTCTTCAAAGCTTTTTTAAATTATTTAAACTCTGTTTCGAGATATTGGGACCTGCGATAGAGATGGACCTATAGCGTACTAATATGATTTTTTTTTTTGCAGGGTTTTCTGCTTGGCAACACAGAGGTGCATATAAATATAAAGTGATATTTTTACCTCATAAAACTGTACTTTGAATGTCCTTTTTAATGTAAAAACTGTTATGCATAATTTTCTATTGTGTATGGGGAGTGAAGGACTGCTGGGGGTGTACAAGGCTGTAAGGTTCACCTGTGGCACCTGATACCCTTGCACCAGCCCTGGATGCAATGGCTCCATGTGGGAAGATTATGGAGCTGTGCTGTTTGGGTTCTGTGGTTCTCCCCAGTCTCAGCCAGGGATTCATTTTTCGTTTTTTTTAATTTTTTAATTTTTTAATTTTTATAATTTATTTTTTATTATGCATTTCAAAATTTACACAAAATATAACAGTGTAAGACAATAAAAGGTGGTATATATGCAACAAAAACAGGAAATTATCACTTTTACCATAGTCCCAATTGGGATTATTATAATAAACCACAAATATCCACCTTAATAAAAAAGGAATGCATGGGGAAGTTATCGGCCTTAATTACAAGGAGTGACATATAAGAAAATACAAAAAAGGAAAACACTAAGATTAACAGCCTTCTATGCCTAATGTACTGATCCGGTCGCCTTAGGGTGCGCATCCAAAAAGAATTTTAATTGTGAGGGTTCAAAAAAAATATAATCATTCCCTTGATACTTTATGTGACATTTATATGGATATCTCAAAGTATATTTTGAACAAATAGCAAGTGCCTCAGCTCTCATGCTTAAAATTTCCTCCGTCTATCTTGTGTAACCTTTGTAATGTCGGGGTATACCCACACCTTTTGTCCATAGAATAGTTCTGTACTATTCCTGAAATACATTCGGAAAATATTATTTTTCTCAGTCAAAAATACAAAAGTCACCAATAGCACTCCTCTTTTGGTGATTAAATCTTCTTGGGATAATTCCAGTAAGTCAGTCACATTCATCACATTCATCTGTCCTTCCTCTTTTCCTAGGTCTTTAACTGCTTTCCTCTGAGGCAAAAAATAAGCTTTGGTGACCAATGGGAGTGCCTCTTTTGGAATTTTCAACTTTTCAGTTAGATAATTTTTAAATAATTCCACACACAGACATGCTCTCTTATAGATATGCTCTCTCACACACATATGCAGACATGCTCTCACAGACACATACACATAGACAAGGTCTCTGTGAACTCCGATGAAGAAACTCTTTAATAAATTCTTCCTGGGCATCCCTCCCGACGCAGCCTTTGGCGAAACACGGGTCCGTGTCGGGGGACCCCTTGTGTGTGAAAGATATTGTTGATTATATACAGTGGAGTTGCCGCCTTCTGAATAAATAATTTTTGGACATATAAACCCATTTGAATCCTGGGACTGTATCACTTTTATCCAGCATTTGTTGTGACTTTTGAGTCTAAATGGAGCCACTTATCCGGCTAAATAAGATAGCCAGATAAGTAGCTTTATTTAGACTGATTTGGCTATCTGGTTTAGCTAGATATGTAGCTCTATTTGAGACTTATCAAGATAAGTAATGGCAAAGATGTAACTTACCCAGATATGTGCCACTACTTAGCCAGATAAATTGGAATTTATCCAGATAAGTGGCGCACAACTGCTATACCCACATATTTTTACATTTAACTTGAAAAATATACATGTGAAAATTTTACCTCCATAATGTATTTATCCTCCCCCCACCCAATATAGGTCAGGTTTTACACATCAGGAAATTTTCTAACACACACGTGGCAATGAAATTATCAGTTTTATCAAATAGTCTACGAGTTCTCCCAGTCCATCTAAAGGTCATCGAGATCCTCCTGGTTCTTCAGCCTCAACTTCCCCCATTTCCCCCAGATCCCCTACCTAGTCTGTATTTCACTTTTTAGACATTTACTATCACGTAATCCAGATATAGAGCAGGTATAAATATACATGATTACATTTCCAAATCTACCTGCGTAAATTATTTATAAAATAGCAACTTACTTATGTAAATGTTGGTCTCACCCTGGAATGTCCCTGGCCCACCCCTTTTTTACATGCAAAAACTTACTCTCGCTCCCTTACTTACACGTGTATGCTTGAGGTTTATAAATAGAGCATGTGTTCAATCTCTTAGGGGAGGTATATTGCGACCATCATATGGTGCCTCTATCTGCTTGCGGCTTATAGCTGAAGCCTTTGAAGCACTAGGGCTTTCTAATCATAGGTCGCTTATACCAGAGTTCATCAGAGAAATGCACCACACATAAAATGTTATAACGTGCACTTATCTCTGGAAACAATCCACTAGTGTAGCGATGTCTCATGCAGTCCTGAAGTCCTGAAGTGGGCCGCACTAGGCGCAAGATTCGCATACGTGTCATTGAACACCGCAGCCAGATTAACAATAAAGATGTTAAAGCACCCACGCTTCAGCACTGTATTAAAGATGGACACACATTTGAGGATTTCAAATGGATCATTCTCGAACACGTACCCCCTCATTGGAGAGGAGATGATAGAATATCAACATTTAATTTCAAGGAGAACCAATGGATTCATCGGTTGCAATCCACAGAACCCATGGGATTAAACAAGAAAATAGAATGGTATTCCCTCATATAAGTGGTCTTTTAAAGATGGCCGCTGGTCCATCGACGTCTTTATCCATATTTGGTATCCTCCATGTACGTCACTTCCCTCTGTCAGCTCCCTGAGCCGCTGGAGTTCCCCTTTTAAAATGGCATCTTTTGCAGCGGCTTGCTGTCAGCGACGGGGAGAAACTCTAGCAGGCAGCACACAGCCTCGTGCATGTAAGTACAACAATTGTGCTGCAAGTGATTACTTCATATATTTCTTTCAGAAAGATTTTTAACTCTCCAATGACTTATGTTGCAGCGCATACAGTTTTCCAAACCCGCTCATAAACTGACCGCATCAGAGTAACCTAGTGTCTCATTCCAAGTCAAAAGGTTTTTGTACAAATTAAAGCCGCTATGCTTTTGTAAAGGGCTTTTCTCCACTTTCTATATAGAATCATCCGCAGCAGATTTATACTGAAGCTCCCTGAAGAAGGAGTGTTATACTTCGAAACACCGCAGTGTGGACGGATTTCAGGACTGCATAGGACATCGTTATACTAGTGGATTGTTTCCAGAGATAAGTGCACATTATAACTTTTTATGTGTGGTTCATTTCTCTGATGAACTCTGGCATAAGCGACCTATGATTAGAAAGCCCTAGTGCTTCAAAGGTTTCAGCTATAAGCCACAAGCAGATAGAGGCACCATATGACGGTCGCAATATACCTCCCCTAAGAGATTGGACACAAGCTCTATGTAATAGCAGAATTTTTATTTTTGTGTTTAGTTCAACTTTTCTCGCTAAATTTTGGGTCTTCATTCGCATGAGGTTTATAAATAGCATATACACAAGTTTATGCTATTTACACATGTATATGCTGATTTTTACACGCAGAACATGTTGAAAGTTCACCTTCAAATGAGGGCAATTTTCAAACTGTTCACATTAGGATGAAGGCTGTGGGTAGTTTTTTCCTGCGGACTTTGCATCAGGAAAGTGTAGGCTTCCTTTTGCTTTGAAACTTGCTGCATTGCTTCTTTTGAAAAAGAGAATGCTACAGTCAGGAGATCAGTTTTCCATGTACATTTTTGGTGAAATTTCAGTGGAACAGAAATTATGGATATGCATTCATTTTTAATTTATGTGTTTTTTGGAATGAAAAATTGTTTTTGGTTCATTATGGAATAGAACAAACTAAAAACAGACTAGCCAGAAAATAACTGAAAATTTTCGGTTATTTGTGCCTTGCTCCAGAAAAACAATTTTTGAAATAAAGAAATAAAATTATGCCTCCCTGGTTCATTACTGCTTTTTCATGTCCCAGGAACTTCCCTGGGCCTCTCTACTACCCACAACTCCCAATCAATAACAGGAGATCAGTACCAAAGTATCCCCAAGCTAGGCTGAGCTAACCCTAATAGGGCCTACCTAGGCTCCTCGAAACTCCCCACTTACTCCTTCCATGGGGGTCTTCATCCTGGAAACAGGATGGAACTATTTTCACTTCTGCCCCTCAAGCTTCCGCTTTAAAAATGACACTGGCTGACTCTGAGACTGGCACCAAATTTGACATCAGGGCTGGTCGATGATATGGTTGAACAGTCATACAACAGAATGATACTAGCGGCCCTGCTGATGTCAAACTTCACGTCAGTTTAAGGGCCAAGCAGTGCCATTTTTAAAGAGGAGGCCAGCAGTGCTGGAGTGACTGGGTTTTACTCTTACCCCTTTCTAGAGTGAAGACCCCCACAGAAGGGATAAATGGAGACTGAGGGAGGCCATGATTTCTTTATGGGGGACATGAGGGTCGAGGGGGGTCATTGAGGAACACCTGAGCTTGGCTTAGCCCGGCCTAGAGTGATCCCAGCTCCAGCCCCAGGTTATTGGCAAAGGGGGAAGAGGGAGTAGAGAAGTCCAGAGAGGTTCCTGAGACCTGAGAAAGAGGTGGGGGAGGGGTTATTTCATGTTTATTTGATTTGCTAAATGAACTGAACCAAAATAAACATTAAACACACTGAAAAATGAATTAACCCCCACTATGAAAAAATGAACCAATTCTAAAACTGATTGTGTGCACATCCTTGACAGATATATTGTCTTTGATACCTTTCAACTGACTGCCTTCCTCAGCAATAAGGCCATGGATAGTCCTTAGTGAAGTCAGAACTATTGTAGGCCTGAAACCAGTCCCTTAGAACTTACTAGTAGAATCATTTTATTTGTTAGATCATGATACTTGTCTTCTTGTTTCCTATTTAAATTTTCTTGTGTTTTGTGCCTTGGTTCCATCCACTACTATTAGACTTGTAGCAATTGCCAGGACTGCAACATTTCCCTTATTTCCCTTTGGAGTTATTCTGTGATCATCCTGTTTCTGTTGCACGTTTGCAACTTGTATTTTCAGTTTAAAAATGAATAAGATACTTGCCTCACATACAAAGTACCAGCAGATATTTCCACCTGCTTATTTGTGTGGGTACTTTTATCATGGAAAATTAGGTGGGTTGATTTTCCATGACTAAACATATCCCCGGGAATGCCTTCTCTAAACATGGCTAAAAGTCCAAGTATACAAGTACTATAGTGCTGCAGAGCAGCGTTGTCCATATGACCTATCCAAAGTAAAATAGCAGCGTATCTTATTTTGTTGTGAGAGCAAGGTGATATTACTTGTTGGCCAAAACCTATTCTCCCATCAACAATAGAGCCATCTTGAGCTACCTAGCCACCTACTGAGGGTCTAAAACAGTCAAACTTCTAAAGCCCTGCCTGAAGGTATTTAATACCAGAGAATTTTGAAGGTGGCATTGAATACTTTCATTTAGAGGACAGTAGGTAAATATATTTACCCCGAGCATAAAAGTGGCCAGCACGGGAGTGGAATTAGGTCAGGGAGTGAAATGACGAGCATAGATTTGATTTTTAAATCTATGTAAGGTGTTTTGACTTGTTCCACTGACCTGCAGATACTGTAGGTTCAGAGTCTGTGGCTGTTTTTGAATTTGCGTACCTCATAGGCAATTTTCAAAAGGGAAAATATGCTCCTAACTGCAACCTTGTTGTCAGCCTTCATTCTGCACCTTAAACTACTCAAAGCTCTCAACGTGTTGTAGAGTAGCACTTTACCCATGCTTCACTACCCTGCACACAAGGTTTACTGCAGTTGAGGAGGTTCATAGTGTGGCAAAGTAAATATCCTGGGTCCAGAGCTTATTATCTACCAGGTTTCTGATGTTGAACAGAACAGCATCACCTCAGTTTGCTTACATCCTTTAATTTGGAAATGGCCAAACAGCAGACGTTTTCAAAAACTCCAGAGATCCATATTCAGTGGCACAGTGTGTGGCAAGCTACCCAAGTAAATTTATCTGTGTAACTTTAATCAAGATATTAGAAGGAAACAAGTCCTGCTGTATATACCCAGTTAGGTTTTATGTCATATGGATAAATTTAGACCTGAATTTCAGCATTACCCAACTAAGTTTAAGCCCCACTCTGGAATGCCTCCCCTACAACTCTTTCTTAGCCAGATAAGTTTTAGTCAGGTAATGACTTGCCTGGATAAAATCTATCTGCTGCCAGGGGTGGAAATTTCCAAACCTCAGATTTGTCTGGCTAAGTCCCAAACTCAGCCGGAGAAACCCACCAAATACTGACCTCCAACGACTTCCTGCAACTGTTTCGCCTCAGGAATGATGGGCATGAAATAGAATTGGCAAAGAAAAGATATATGCTGGCATTGACATTTGATCTGTTTTAAAACATCTCTTTGATAGGATTTATTTTCAGCATGATTTTGCTCAGTCCACAGAAAGGGACATTTTGTCACTTGTCTGCTTGCAAAAACTTTTGCATTATTATGTAGGCTTGATCAGCTCTGGAGAGCACAGCTCAGCTGAAGTGGGTAGCAGAAAGTTAATTAAATGATGATTTCTGTTTCCCAGGAGTGTACGTGGAAATAAATGGCTGCCACAGAGATTAAGCTACCAAAGTAAAGGGAATTTAATCACCTGTGAAAGATGGCTCTTGAAAGCATCCTCCTGAGACCGGGCCGAATCTTGTCATGTGACTCAGAAATAATGTTTCACTACTTCCCTCTGGTAGAAGTGTAACATACATAGTAGATGAAGACAGAAAGAGAAAACTGGCTCATCCTGGCTCCCCAGATATTACTAATAACTTATTAGTGCCCACACTGCTAAGGATATATCCCAGTTGTCAGCCATAAAGCATGACCGCTTGTAAGATATCTCCTCTTACTCAGAACAATTTTTGTTGCTACCTCATTTATACTCCACAATCGTAGGCAGATGAGTACAAAAGATTCCCCATTTGTTCACATTCAGCACCTCTCCCTTCCCATTTCAATTCACAAATCTTTCTAATGATCTAAATAGCTACTAATGCAAGCATGGCCATTGTCCAAGCATCTGGCCACCCAGGTACCTTGCACAGCCTTCCAGTCAGATTTACCTTTGTGAGCACCTGCATTTTCACTAGGACTTCTATTTATTACTGTTCTTCCAGCCTGCTGGTCAGATTTGATTAAGTTCACTCATGGTGGCTGGAGGGCAGGGTCAGTCCGCTCGTGTGCTTCTATAGCCAGGGCAGACGCTCTGTGCCCAAGAAGGAATGAATAAATAAAGTTGGGAGGAAGAGGTATGGCCATGATTTGCTTTTACAGTTTGGATGGAACCACCTGTACAGAGTGGTACTTACAACTCAAAACACCTTGCTGGGCAGACTGGATGGACCTTCATCTGCCAACATTTACTATGTTGCTATGTGAGTGGCTACATTTCTGCTAGGGCTTCACATTTTTCATTTGTATGGGGCAGTATTACCTAATAAGTGTGTAACCCCCTCTTCAGGTGACTTCCAGAATCCAAGGGGCACAAACAATCCCCAGGTCCTCTTTTCTTCATGGACCTCTGATTCTTTCCCTCATCCACAGTCTCTTGCCCTACCAAACTATTACTTTTCCAGAGTGGAATAGATAAACCTCTGAGGCCCTGGGCACACAGGAACAGGGAACCTTGAACAGTCTCTCAAGTTCTTCTCAGTCGCTCTCACCAAGGTACTCACTCTTTGATGACTTAACTGGAACTGCAGGAGACTTGAAAGAATCAGGCTAAACAGCTGCAGGCCAAAGCAATAAGACGTACACTCAAAACAGGCGCGTGCATTGAGCGCCTGTTTTCCTAACGTGCGCACATCCATATCTCCTGTGCGCCTGATGCGGTATTTGAATAAGAGTGAAATCGGGGCGGCATCAAAAAGAGTGCACGGAGGGAGAATTGTGAGTTTCTGATGCTCAAAGGAGCTTATTACATCGGGCACCCATTGCAATGGGCACTCAATATGAGCATCTGTTTTTAGCATGTTTCTTTTTAGTTATTTTGCTGAGGTTCTTAGACTTTCCTGACTTTAATGTTGACGTTTATTATATCAGGCACCCATTGCTACAGGTGTTTACATTGTGCAGTCATAATAAAAGTGAACCTTTTTTTTATCAAATCAATGTATATATATTTTTCTCTACTGGAAGCAGTAAATTCAAGAGTTAGGATGATATTAAGGAAGAGGACATATTTATTGCAACACAGAGGACCATATTTTTATATGTTTCTCATGAGCCCTTGATTGCAAGTTAACTTTACTCCACCTCCAGAGCTGGAGTTAAATTCCCCATATTAAAAAATCTGCGTTGGGCACCCAGCCTTTGGGTGTGCTTTCCTGCATTGGCCAATAATAGCTAATGTCTTCATCTACAAGGTAATGAGCACTATCTAGTATGCTTTTGTTAGGGCACGCGTTTCAGAAGCGTTAATCTCCTTGCTGCATCGGATGCTATTATTGAGCACCCGAAATGCTATTATTTACTGCATCTCAGGAAAAACTTGATCAAAGTCCATAGCACAAAAGATATGGCCTGGAGGCCAAGTTCCGCTGCTGGGGCCTCAACCTGGAGCCCAAGCCTTAGAGCTCCCATGAAGAGGTCCTTTGTAAACTGATGCCGTGCACTGGGGTCACACCAGAGTTAATTAACTCTGGCACATTCATCCCAGCAAACAGCACCGTTTTGATGTACAGCAATGCCGTACAATGCCATACATTAAAATGGCGCCGTGTGCTGAGGTGAATGTGCCGGAGTTCATTAACTCTGGCGTGACCCCAGTGCACGGCATCAGTTTACAAAGGACCTCGTCATGGGAGCTCTAAGGCTTGGGCTCCAGGTTGAGGCCCCAGCAGCAGAACTTGGCCTCCAGGCTGGCCTGTGGCATCAGGCCTGGGCCCCAGTTCTCTCCTATGCCAAGGCCCAGGCATCAGGACCTGGCCTGGCAATCGGATCCCCTAGGAATTGTTCCCGGTGGGGGGAGCTTGGGTCTCGGCTGAGGCCATGGCCACTGCCCCTGCTTTGGGCATCAGCCTATGCCCTAGGTGAGGCCCTGGCCTCTAGCCTAGGCCCGATGCATTCATTTCATACAAATGCAAGAAATAAGATTAATTTCATTTGGGGGCCCCTGATTTGTTTTGGAGCCCCCCAAATGAAACAAAATTTCCCTTATGTTTTTTGAAATTTGTTTGAAACAAATGCACATCCCTATGTTCTATTGTGAATTGGTAACTGGTTGAAATGCAGGAAATAGAGGGTATGACTAAAAGGTCAGTTTGTCAAATAGAGAAAGGTTATTAGTGGAGTATCACAGGGATCAGTATTGGGACCTGTGCTATTTAGTAGGGGTGTGCATTCGGATTGACCGCATTAGTGAAACGCAACTCATTTTTTTTTTTTACTTAAAAAATTGATTCGACATAAACGATCGGATTTCCCACATATCGAACATAGATATGTTCGATATGTGGGAAATCGCGATTGTTGAGCCAAAATAAAAATATAAACCCCCTCACCCTCCTTAATCCCCCCCCCCCGACTTACCACAACTCCATGGTGATGGAGCGGAGTGAGGACGCCATTTCTGCAATCCTTGGCGAGAAGCATGTGACGTCGGCGGCACGTCGAGTGACGCCGGCGTCACGTGATTCCCGGCTCGTTCGCGCCGGATGGCTCGTTCGGCCCAAAAAGAACTTTTGGCCAGCTTGGGGGGGTCAGGAGGCCCCCCCAAGCTGGCCAAAAGTGGGACCCCCGAAAGGGGGTCCCACTTGCGGCCAATATGGACATAAAAAAAATCCAATGAGTTGGGTATATGTACATATGTGCAAAAAAAAAATTTAAACCCCCTCACCCTCCTTAATCCCCCCCCCAGACTTACCACAACTCCCTGGTGATCGAGCGAGGAGTGAGGACGTCATTTCTGCAATCCTTGGCGAGAAGCATGTGACGTCGGTGGCACGTCGAGTGACGCGGCGTCACGTGATTCCCGGCGAGTTCGCGCCGGACGGCTCGTTCGGCCCAAAAAGAACTTTTGGCCAGCTTGGGGGGGCCTCCTGACCCCCCCAAGCTGGCCAAAAGTTCTTTTTGGGCCGAACGAGCCATCCGGCGCGAACTCGCCGGGAATCACGTGGCGCCGCGTCACTCAGACGCGACGTCACGTGATTCCCGGCAAGTTCGCGCCGGACGGCTCGTTCGGCCCAAAAAGAACTTTTGGCCAGCTTGGGGGGGCCTCCTGACACCCCCAAGCTGGCCAAAAGTTCTTTTTGGGCCGAACGAGCCGTCCGGCGCGAACTCGCCGGGAATCACGTGACGCCGCGTCACTCGACGTGCCACCGACGTCACATGCTTCTCGCCAAGGATTGCAGAAATGACGTCCTCACTCCTCGCTCGATCACCAGGGAGTTGTGGTAAGTCTGGGGGGGGGATTAAGGAGGGTGAGGGGGTTTAAATTTTTTTTTTGCACATATGTACATATACCCAACTCATTGGATTTTTTTTATGTCCATATTGGCCGCAAGTGGGACCCCCTTTCGGACATAAAAAATATGAACATAAAATTTTGCTCTGCACATCCCTACTATTTAGTACATTCAGACATAATCTGGAAAAGAGAATGAAGAGTAAGGTGATCAAATTTTCAGATGACCCAAAATGATTGAAATGTGTTAAAATGGCAGCCAACTGAGGGGAACCGCAGAATGATCTAGTGAGACTAGGAGAATGGACAACTGAATGGCAGATTAAATTTAACATAGAAAAGTACAAAGTGATGCACAAAGTGATGCACATAGGGAAACTAAGGGTACACGATGCTAGGTTCTGTATTGGGAGTTACTACCCATGAAAATGACCTTGGAGTCTTCGTGGACAATTTGAAATTCTGGGCTCAGCGTGCGGCTGTGATCAAAAAAGCAAATACAATGGGGGAATGGAAAATATCATATTATCACTGTATTGAGCTATCTTGAATATTGTGTGCAGTTCTGGTTGCCCCATCTCAAGACAGACATAGTGGAACAAGAAAAAGTGCAGAGGAGGGTTCAAAACTGATAAAAGGGATAGAATATCTCTCCTATGATGAGAGGCTAAAGCTCTTCAGTTTGGAAAAGAGACAGCTGAGAGGGAGCATGATAGAAGTTTATAAAATCATGAGTGGGGTGAAACGATTAAATAAAGGATGATGATTTACCCTTTCAAATAATGCTAGTTATCCATGATACTAACAACCAGCAGATTCAAAACAAATCACTGAGTTTTCACTCAGCGCACTATCAAACTGTGGAAGTGATCGAGGTGACTAGCATAGCAGGGTTTAAAAGAGGTTAGGACAAGTCCTTAACACATTATTAGCCAGGTAGTCTAAAGAAAGTTATTGCTGTCCCTGGGAGTGAGTAACAGGAATTAGATCAACTTTATGGGATCTGCCAGGTACTTGCAATCTGGATTGGCAATTCTTATGTTCTTAAATACCTTTGACTTCAAGTGTTACAGTCTCCTGTCTTATCAGTCTGCTGCACCTTGTCTTGTCAGTCATATCATGTTCTCACCTCCAAGAGGCCTTTCCCTTGACACCTTCCAGGGTAGGCCTGTAGACAAGATGTACAGTATTATGAAGGGGAAAATGTACGCTGGACCAAAGAGAGGATTTAAGACAGAGAGCTGGACAAATCTGAGAACTTAACTGGAGCAGGATAAAAGGATAAACAGTTTACATCAGAAATGCATTGGGGGGGGGGGGGGGGAAGGGGCAATGAGCCAAGGTCTTTTTCTGCCGTTGTTACTATGTTACTATGGTTAATTGTGAGGTCTCTTTCTGGCGAGAGAGTTTGGAAGCAGTACTGTGTCAGACTGTACTAATGAGCTAAAGCTGTTGTTACAAAGGTTTGATATGTGCTCGGATTTGCCATGGCTAAAGGGACATGAGCCCTGGCAGGAGTTTCTTAACTCCAAGGAGCTGGTACAATCTAAAGTATAGGGACTGAGTCACCTAAATTCAGGGCTTACACAAATTTTATACTAGAAAGATATTCTGAGGTCGATATTTAGCCAAGGAGCAGCTAGTTAAGTTAAGCAGATATAGCTATCTGGCTAACTTAAGGGGGTATTCAGAGGCATGGCCACACCTCTGAATATCCTCTGTTATTTTAAAGTTAGCCGGTTACGTCAAACCGACTAACTTTAGGTCAGCCCTATGGGCCAACCGTAGTTACCCACATTGGTTAAGCGGCTTACTCCAGATGTTGGAGTTAGGTTTATAACTTATGCAGTTAACTCTGGCCCATCCCGAAACGCCTCCTTCCCGCCCCTAAAATGCCTCCGACTTATGCTCCTAAATTCCGACTTATGCACCATGGGGTAGATTTTAAAAAAAGACGTGCAATTTTATAACATGCACACGCCAGTGTGAGCATATTATAAAATCGGGGATGGCGCACACAAGGGGGGGGTCAAATTGGGCAAATTTCACGCGGCGGCGCATCAGAGCCTTCCCCAGTTCCCTCCCAGCCTGCTCCAATTAAAGAGTGGACTGGGAGGGAACTTTCCTATCCCCTACCCTGACCTCCCTTTCCCTCTCCTCCCCACCCTCTAAAACCCTTTTTTTTTTACCTTTAATTTCGCAAGTTAATCCAAGGCCTGACCTGAAGTAACTTGCGCGCGCCAGTAGCCGGCCAGAGTGTGAGGCTCCGGGACAGCGAGGAATGGCGCTGTCCCGGCCCACCCACCCCGCCCCCGGGACTACCCCTTCACAGAGGCCTGGCTCTTGTGCGCATAATGGGGGTTACACGAGCGGCCGGGCCTCTTCTAAAATGCGTGCGTAAGGCCCAGCCACGCACGTAACCCCCGTTTTTTTATGTGTGGAGAGGGGTTTAAAATCTGACCACATATGCACCTAGAGGCAAATATGGCACTCAATATCCCCAGCTAGCCATTTATTTTATTTATTTATTTAAATTCTTTTATATACCGAAGTATAGCCGAAAGCCTTCACCCCGGTTCACATTGTAACAAATTCATACATGTAACAGCAATTAAACTTGTAAATAATTACATAGAAATGTGAGAGCAACTCAGAGAGTAACAATTTAGTATTATACAGTTTATATATAATATTACATTTACAACTTTATTATGAGATATAAGTTTATTACTGAGGTATTGGTCATTTGGTTATCCTCTAAGTGGTTTTTGAATATCGACCTCTCTGAAAAATGAAATTAATCATATCCTAGGTTAAAAATAGGTAAGCAGCTCATAGGCCATGCATATCTCAGGAAAAACAAATAAACCTTCATGACATGGGTGGGCCCCCCACTTGGTCATGTAACGAATGATTAAATTCATTGCAGTATGCATAGGGTGACCAAGTCCGATGGTTCGATGGAAGTGCTGTGAACTGCCATAGAGGAATTCACTGCATCAAGTGAAATTAATTTCTCCAGTGGACCTGGAAAAAATCCAAAAATGTTGTTGAACTCTAACCAGGCTGCAATTCACAAGGTTGGAGTATGACCTTGAATTATATTCACATCACTAGTTAGGATGATACCAACTCTCGCCCCCTGCCCCCCTCTCCCTCCACACACACATACACACGCCTCACAATTCATCCAACCTCCTGTCCGTTTGGATACCAGTCTGCTTGGGTTTGCAGGATACCTCTAATGGACATGCAAGAAAGATTTTCATGCTCACTGCTTCCACTGTATGCAAATCTCTTTCATATAATTTTTGGGATCTGAGCTAGGGTGCCACCTCATGCCAGTTTAACCAGACATCTAGTCACGGTTGTCTGGTTCTTTGCCTGCATGGATTTGTAATTCTGATTGTCCCCATTGGTTGCCCTAAGAAAATCAGAACTATCAATCCATGCAGGCAATGGGCCAAAACCAGGACTGCATTAAGAATATGACTGGAAAAATGTTCATTGTAGAGCGAATTTTCAAAGGAGATACTTGTGTAAAAGTAGCATACAATGTGGAAATTTTCAAAAGCCCATTTACATATGTTAAAGTCCATTTATGTGAGGGGAAAACCTTTTGAAAATTCAGCCCTAAGGAATGAATTCACAAAGGAATTACGAGTGTAAAAAAAATAGCAATTTTTAAAAGCCCATTTACATGTATAATTCCTTTTGAAAATTACTCCTTAGTTTAGGCAGGTAACCCTTCCCTCGTTGTAATGCTATCTAGAGATGTGCTTCGGGTTGGTATATTGTGTCGGGCTTCGTTTCAGGCCCCCCCCGCTGGAATTTCATTTTCCCATGGTTCGGGGGGGGGGGGGGTTTTGGGGGGCCCCGATTTTTGGGTTAGTGTGTGCTAACTCCCCATTAGTGCGCACTAACTCCCGAACCATTCCGAATTAGGTTAGGAATTAGGAAATTGCCTAATTCAGGAAAAACGATTGCACATCCTTTTTCTTCAAGCATTATTTTACACAGTGGTATTGGTTCCTATTTGATGACTTTTTTTTTGTACTCTTGTTAATTTTTTTAATAAAAATATTGAACTTAAAAAAATATATATTTATAAAATTACTCCTTGGTTTTTTTATTTGTTTGTTTCATTGCTGGAGACAAAGGGAATATTCAGATCAGATGGTGTCACACTGAAGGATGGTGCCGATGAGACAGGCGTGACTGGGGATTGTTCCTGCTCTGGCGGGTACCCAAGATCTTCAATTTAGAGTAAGGAGGAATCCAAGAGTAGGGAGATGGGGTTCTGCATGGTGGGGAGGGCTCGGTTTTGGAGAAGAGGGAGATTCAGAAAGGGGCATGGATTAACGTTGGGCCTTTTTCAAGGGCAGAGGATGGGATAGAGAACCATTTCCTTTACAGGGGGATTGCGGAGGGGGTCCTTGGGAGAGCGGAGGAGGAGTCTCTTTACTTATTGCTCCTAGAAATGTATTGTTTGGTTGGGGTTTTTTTTTATTGTTAACCACTAATATGGTTTATAAACTGAATGGCAGTCAATCAAATAATAATAATAATAATAATAATAATAATAATAAAGTACTCTGATCTTCTCCCATGGCTTTCAGTACCACTTTTATACCGATATCAAGGGATATGTATTCATTTGAAAATGTCCCTGACATTTTTCATCTTTATCTTTATTAATTGTTAACGCAATAGCTCTAAGTGATGTACAAAGAACCTACATAAATGCCATTTACATAAAATATAAAGTCAAATGAGGCATAAAATGGAATACTCCAAATATCAGATAAAAACAAAATAAGACAAAAATACATCAAAAGAGTCATCTCGCAATGTATTAACATCAGCTGCCAAAAGGAAAAGCCAACCCGAGGACTACAGAATAATATCTTGCTCATAAAAAGGCCTGCCTGAAAAATTATGTTTTCTGCATTGCTTTAAGTGATTTTTTACAGTCTGCCAGACATAGCTCTGCTGGAAGTGAATTCCACAATGTGGGTGCAGACACTGATAATACACAATCCCTTGTGTAAGAGAAGTGAACATATTTAGCCAAGGGTATATCCAATAAACCCCTTTGGGAAAATCTTAATGCCAAGTTTGGACAATATAATAGAAGCAGAGCATTTGACCAGGGGGAGGTATCACCATGATTAGTCTAAAAACCGGTAACCAATAAAAATATTTTAAAACATTTCCTATTTTGTTTCATGACATTTTAAAAATGGAACAACATTGGTTTTACTTTCATTTCCTTTTGAAAATCAAAGGTAAAAACCCCCTCCAAAGCCGACCCAAGACTTTACCAGGACCTCACCAGGCCGACCTGAGTTTTCCTCAGGGCATTCCTAGGCCTGAAGATTAGTACTGTCACCAGGGCCAGCCTGAGACCTGATCTCATTGCTGAGGAATATGCTAAGGCCTAGTACCATGGCCCAGTCTGAAGCCTGGTCCTGTTGCCAGGACCAGGCCCCCCCAATGTCTTCTTTCTTCTTCTTCAATCTTCCAAAAACTTGAACATCACTGCAGCACCTTTCTTTGGAGCAGAAAGTGCCATTTTGATGTACAGCCATATATTTCAATGATGGTAAACTAAAATGGCACCATCCACTCTGAAGGAAGGTGCCACAATAATACTACTCTGGTGTATCCTTCAAATGGACGGTGTCATTTTTGAGAGATAGAAGAAATCAGGAAACCTGTTCCTAGGCCTCAGCAACAGGATCTGGACTCAGGCTGGGGCATGGTGCCAGGCTTAGGCCTTGGCAATGGGACCAGGCCTCGAGCTGGGCAAAGTCTCAAGCTGGGTCCTGGCATAGGGACCAGGACTCAGTCAATTCTTAGCACTGGGACCAAGCCTCAGGCCAGGTTCTGGCAAAAGGCATAGAGCTTGACAATGGAACCCGGCTTCAGGCCAGGCCCTGGCAGTGGGTCTAGGCCTAAACAATGGTACCAAGTTATAGCCTGAATTCCAGCACCAGACCTAGGCTTCTGCCCAGGATCCATTGTTAGGCCTAGCCCCCAGCGATGGGACCAGACCCAAGGCATGGTAACATGACCAGGCCTTGGGTCAGGCCCTGGCACTAAGCCTAGACCTCCCTGGGCTTCCCTAGGCCCGATTCAAGGTTTTCCCAAAGCTTTCCAAGTCCGGCTGACACCATTTGAATGCGGACAACCCAGGATGATGGAGCATTCCTCTGCCCCTTAGGACACTTACAGATAGGGTAAGTGAGGGACAGAGTAGATCCTGGCCATGCAAGAGAGATAGGGCACAGGGGAGCCTGGGGAGGTTCTGGTTCAGAATTTTGTTTTGTTTTTAAATGTTTATTTAATTTTTGCAAAGGATAGAAACTAAATAAACATTAAATGAAACAATACCTAGGGAGAAAAAACCAGAAAAAATACCCAAAAAATAAAACAAAATTTAGGAGCCTGCACATCCTTTCTGATTAATCCCAAATCTACCTCTCTACAACAGAAATTTCACCAAGAAATCAGTTGCAAATCTTAGCTTGTTTGTCTGACATTGCCGCCTAGATGTCTCACCGCCACCTTAACATGGCCAAGAAGGAACATTTTGTCTTTCTTTAAACCAGCTTCCCCTCTTCCCTCGTTTAATGTCTTTGTGGATGGCACTCTCGTCCTCCCGGTTCCCCAGGCCTGTAACTTTGAGGTCATCTTTGATGCCTCTCTCTCTCTCCTTCTCTTCCCATATCCATTTCTTACTTTATAATAGATGTAGGAAACTCCAGTCCTACACCTATTATACCACAAACATATACCACATGACCACATATACCACAAACTAGTCTGGTTTTCAGGATATCCTCAATGAATATGCATAAAATATATCTGCATACAAATGCATGCAAATATACTTCATACATAATCATTGTGGATATCCTAAAAACCAGGACCAGAATTGCCTACCCCTGCTCTCTAACATTGCTAAAATTGGTCCTTTCCTTTCTGAGCACGCTAACAAAATACTCATCCACTCTCTTATCACCTCCAGCTTAGACTACCATAACTTGCCCTTCATGGGCCTCCCATTGAACTATCTTTCTCTACCACAATCTACTCAAAATGTGTCTGCATGACTTATCTTCCTTCATTGTTATTATCATTCTATAATCCCTCTTCTCAAGTCCTTACACTGACTCCCCATCCCAGAGCCATAGCTAGCCTATGGTCAATGTGGCTATGGCCACAGACACCACTGCCCTAAGGGCACCGCAATGTTGTGCCACCCCCGGGGCCCAGAAAATTGCTGGGCTGGGAAGAGGCAGGGGCATCGTGCTGCCATGATCCCAGCTGTGATGTGGCTTTGTCTGGAAGGTTTGCTATACGTAGGTTTGCAGGGCATTGTGTTAGTTCCAAAATGCATAGCAGTGAAGAGTTTGTGCTGCTGTAACAGAGTTGACAGCAGAATATTAGGTGCATTGTACTTCACCCGTGAAAATATAATTGTGCATTTCTGCCGCGGCACATGCTTTATAGATCAAAAAAAAAAGTTTAAAGAATTCACAGTTGGGTGATGTTTCTGAATTCCATATTAATGTAAAATAATATATTTCTGTTATATGAAGTTTGTGAAATAATAAAGTTGTAGATGGGACAGAGGTATAGTTTTCTCTTATAGAGGCTCGAGAACCGTTGTCTATGCCCTTGAGTAAGTCCAGTCTACCTCACCCCAGCGTGTGCGGAGGACATCTGCACAGAATAGCCCATGACTCCACCTTTTCCCACACTTGCTTGTATGCAGGCCTCTAGTTTCTCAGCTTAATTCATTTATTACAGTACAGATATGTTGTGCCCATTAAACTAAGAATGTCCAATCCCACATATAAAGAGCAAATTATCAGAAAGTAAGTGGGTCACACAAATTAAATCTTCACTGACATCACATACTCTTAAAAATCGGCATCATATACAACCCGTCTAGCCAAATAATGCCACATTAGGAAGAACTGGGTATATAATCATATACCAGTGCAATTTTCTTTTCTTTTTATCTTTTAATAAATGTAAAAAACAAACTTTGTGAAAAATAATGCAGTGCCAGTGCACAAAAGAGAAATTATACCAAATTCTCAACCTTAATGTGACATTATTTGGTCAGATTTGGTGTATATGATGCTGACTTTTAAGAATACGGGATATGTTCGTTTAAAGATTTAGATGGTAACATTTAAACCAGCCAGGCAAGCATACATGTACATGCATATGTTGGCTTGCATGAATGGACGTGGCCATTTAATAACATTCACACGTATGTGCACATGTGATATAAAATCGGCTGTACACGCATACATGTTCGTGCAATTTTGTAGGACGCACGTTTGTGCATGCAAATGCCGGCTATTTTTATTAGATATGCACGCTGATGCAATTACCAGCTTCCCCAGTCCGTTCCCAGTTCACCCAGGTAAAGGCTCCTGACTTCTTAACCCCCTCTAGCTAGATAAACCTCCCTTTTACCCTATTAGCTCCGACCCCTGAAACCCTGCTGACTAGCCCTGACTTTTTCATTTAAAAACGTAAACGCTATCCATAGCAGAAGTAAAGTTACACGGTAGGGCACTCCAGCTCACACTTGTGCCGCCAATACTTACGCACATACTTCAGATTAAGGACCCGGAACACCCATGCTCCATCCAGAGTCCGCCCACGCCCTGTAAGGGTAAGGACGCACTTTTTCACTTGGTCATAGATGCTAAATTGCCTTGCTATAGCCGGTCCCAACCGCTTCTGCATACAATTCAAGCTCATGTTACTCACCTATCAAAGCTTTTGCTCTGCAGCTCTTCATTATCTGTCTTCCCTTCTCACACCCTTCCTCTTGAAATCTGTTCATTCGACAAGTTGCTCTCATCTCTGCCCTTCTCCTCCACCATCAACTCCCAACTCCGTGCTTTCCATCTTGCTACATCGTATACCTGGAATTGACTTCCTGAGTCGGTGCATCATTCTCCCTCAAAGAAGATGGTGAGATTTCAGCAGGGTGTAGGGTAACATCCCATACTATCATTCTGCTTTGTTTATTCCTCTTTCAACCTACATTTGGGCATTTTGACGCGCGTTTTTGATGCGCTAGCTTTACCCCTTATTCAGTAAGGGATAATAGCGTGCTGAAAACGCGCGTCCAACCCCCCCCCCCCCCCCCGGAAACTAATAGTGCCCGCAACATGCAAATGCATGTTGCGGGCGCTATTAGTTATGCCCGCGCGATTCAGAAAGTAAAATGTGCAGCCAAGCCGCACATTTTACTTTCAGAAATTAGCACCTACCCAAAGGTAGGCATTAATTTCTCTCGGCACTGGGAAAGTGCACAGAAAAGCAGTAAAAACTGCTTTTCTGTACACCCTCCAACTTAATATCATGGTGATATTAAGTCGGAGGTCCAAAAGTTACAAATAGTTAAAAAAATTTTAAAAAAAATTTTAAACGGGCTAGCGGGTTGAAAACCGGACGCTCAGTTTTGCCGGCTTCCGGTTTCCGAACCCATGGCTGTCAGCGGGTTTGAGAACAGACGCCAGCAAAATTGAGCGTCAGCTGTCAACCTCACTGACAGCCGCCGCTCCTGTCCAAAAAGAGGCGCTAGGGACGCACTAGTGTCCCTAGCGCCTCTTTTTACCGCGGGCCCTAATTTAAATAAATTAATTTAGTGAATCGCGCGCACAGGAGAGTGGCCTGAGCGCATGCCGGGAGAGCGGGCACTCGCCTGTTCTCCCTCTATTTTTACTGTATTGGCCTGATTAATTGTAAATTCTTTGTGATAGCGAAATCTTTCTTTCCCATTTGTACCTGTCTGACTTGTGCTCATTAATTTATGACCTTTGTACTGGTTTTGCTCTGTCTACCTTGTACAGCACTGGGTACATTGGCAGCACTATCCTACAATATTGTATACTATAGAAAAATAAAACTGATAAGTTAGCTGTGGACTAACTCATACCTGCTGTCTCATCCCTCAGAGTCATAGTCTGCTTCCTGGGGATAAAAAAAAAAAAAGGACTGACCTAGATGGCGACCAGGGCCAATAGGAATGTTTGGAAATGTTTTGCATTGTCCAGAAAATTTAAAGAGAAAGCAAGCAAATTTTCTAGATTAAAAGTTTAAGCAAAACAAGCAAAATGGCACTGGCATGTCATTTCCCATCAGACTAGCCAGCAAGAACATATTTAAGTGAGGAAACGGTTTCTCCCTGCTACTCCCATGGGCAATCAGTGGCCTGCTGCAATGTCAGTCAGCTCCGAGCATGGCGAGACAGAGGGCTTGCCATAGACAGTGAACCCCAAGCTTGGTACTTCAGGATCTCAGTCAGGGCCAGTTGCCAAGGTAACCAAAGATGTACAATCCAGCCTGATATGTAGACCAAATATATGCAAACATCTCATGAATAATCATTGTGGATATCCTGAACACCAGGACAACTTGTTCTGAAAACTGGGTTTGATCACCACTGATCATGGTGAAGACCATGTTAGGAAGGGGTTGGGGCCAAGGTGATAGTTGTTTCATTTATTTATTTGTTTGTTGGTTTATTTCTTCTGTTTTTAAACCACCCATTCAGAAATGGCTCCAGGAGGCATACAAATAAAAATGGAGAGGCCAATACTCAGCCACTATCTAGCTGAACAAGTTATAAATTAAACTTATCAGGCTATGCTGGCTGAGATATTCAGCGGCATGGCCATACCACTGAATATACTCAGTTATCTTATAGTCAACTGGATAAATTTATTCAGCTAACTATGGGACCTAGACTAATCTAAGAATTGACACTTATCTGGCTAAGTTATTGACACTTATCTGGCTAAGTTATGGTGATTAACTGTAACTCCTGTCCGAACGCTGTTTGTATTCGCCTATATATAGAATGGTTCTAATTGTGTTAAGTTAATAAGTTACTCGGTTTAACTGTTCAATCTGTAACAAATTGTTAAAATGTAAACTGGAGTGAAGGCAGCTTGCTATACCTCAGTATATAAAAGATTCTAAATAAAAAAGTAAATAAATAAATAAATAAATAAATAAATAAATAAGTTAGCTGGATTAGTAGCTCCAACCCTGAACACTCCATCCCATCCCTCACTTATCCAGCTGCTTAGCTGGATAAGTGGCAGCCGCTCAGCGTGGCTGAATATTCATACAGCACCACTTAGCAGGCTAAGTCAGAACTTAACCAGCTAATTGGCACTGTGTATCAACCTTATTAATTATAAAAACATAGCGAACTGGAGTGGGAAATTCCAGTCCTTGAGGGCACAAATGAGTTTTAGGTTAACCATAATGATAATGCATTAAATAGGTTTGCATACAAGTGAGGCATAGTGCATGCAAATCTCTCTCATGCATGTTCATTAGGGATATCCTGAAAACCCAACCAGTTTGGAGATCTAAAAAATACAATACATAAGTAAAACATAATATTAAAACCAATAAATCAAATGTAAGTCAATAAAATTAAAAATATTATTGTAAAACAAAAGAACATTAGACAATTGAACAATCAATTAGAACAAAAATCTAAAGGAGCAAGCCCCTTTCCTCAAGTCCTGCAAGCCTGCAAGCCTGCAAGCCTGCAAGCCAGCAAGCCAGCAAGTTCTTTTGAATATCCACAATGAATATGCACGAGATGCATGTGCATGCAAAGAAGGAAGTACATACAAATGCATCTCATGCATATGTATCTTGAAAACCTGATCGGCTTGCAGCACTCGAGCACCAGAGTTGCCTATCACTGATGTTAGCCGTATATACTAAACACATACATACAGGCCGATTCAGTACAGTGCGCTCAGGCCGAGCGCACTGTACTGAATCGCCCCCGTTTGGATGCATGTTTTTGATGCGCTATTATTACCCCTTACACAGTAAGGGGTGGTAATAGCGCATGGAAAGCGCGCGTCCAACCCCCCCAAAACTAATAGCGTGCTCAACATGCAAATTAGTTAGTCCCGCTTGATACAGAACGAGTTAGTCCCGCTCGATACAGAAAGTAAAATGTGCAGCCAAGCCGCACATTTTACTCTCAGAAATTAACACCTGCCCAAAGGCAGGAGTTAATTTCGGCCGGAACTGGGAAAGTGAACAGAAAAGCAGAAAAAACTGCTTTTCTGTACACCCTCCGACTTAATATCATAGCGATATTAAGTCGGAGGCCCCAAAAATTAAAAAAAATAAATAAATAATCTGCCCGTGGGTTGGAAGACGGATGCTCAATTTTGCCTGCATCCATGTTCCAAACCTGTGGCTGTCAGCGGATTCAACAACCGACGCCGGTAAAATTAAGCGTCAGCTGTCAAACCCACTGACAGCTGTCGCTTCTGCCAATAAGGAAGCGCTAGGGACGCACTAGTGTCCCTAGCACCTCCTTTTTACTGTGGGCCCTCATTTGAATACTGAATTGCGCGCCCAGGAGAGTGGCCTGGGCGCGCGTTGGGAGAACGGGCGCTAACCTCGGAGCGCCGGCTCTCCCATGCGGTTTACTGAATCGGCCTGATAGAGAGTAGCTAGACCAATGGGGGGGGAGGGGGCAATTCCGATCCTCAAGAGCTACCATCCAGTCCGATTTTCAGGATATTTCTAATGATTATGCATGAGAGATATGTGCCTGCACACTGTATTCAAATATGCCTCATGCATATTCATTAGGAATATCTCAAACACCTGACCAGTTGGTGGCCCTTGAGGACCAGAATTGCATTTCTCTGGGTCTAGACCAAAGAGGGAGGGGGTGAGATAAAATTTGGTTTGATTATATTTCCTCATCAGTCAGCAGGTAAAAGCAGAGTAGAATAGCCAAGCTGTTTTCTTAGTCAGTTAACACATGTAGTTTTTCAAAGGCTTTTCAGAGATGAATCCCAAAGAGCCAGACCTCTCCCTGGCATTCTATAGTTACCATTCTTTTTCTGTGTAATAGGTGTAACACCGTCCCCCTCCCACCAGACAGAATGTTTAGAGGGGTCTGGCATGGCTTGCAGACTGAGAACCGGTTTCTCAAAACAAGGATCATTAGGAGTCTGTGTCAAGCAGAAGGTGTAGGGCAATGCTTTTCAACCAGGTCCTTGAGATATACCTAACCAGTCAGGTTTCAAGGATATCCACAAGGAATAAGCATGAGATAGATTTGATTACAATGGAAGCAAGGCATGCAGATCTTTCTCCTGCATTATCAGTGTGGATATCCTGAAAACCTGACTAGCTAGGTGTGCCCCGAGGACTGGGTTGAGAAGCACTGGTGTAGTGGAGCTAGGCTCAGAGGCTAATAGGGTGAGCTCGCGAGTCTTTAGCTGAGCAGGGCTTTCACCCACTGAGGACCCCTAGATGATCCCCCTCTGATTGCTACTTCTTTTCCCCACCTCTCAAATACTACAAAATGGAACTCATTCCATATTCTAAACCAAAACACGTTTATTGTTTTGGTAAAAATGAACAGACAGAGAATAAAATTGAGTAGAATGAATTCACTGATTAAATAAGGGTCATAGGCTTACACAGCTAAGCAAGGTAGTTACAAAATAGTCCAAGAAAAGAACAAGTATAAATGCTTATAAAAAAAAAAAAGAGAGAGAGAACCAATTTAGATTTACAAAATCTTCTACCTCCCTCCTCTATGCAGCAGGACTATCAATATGATACAATTCGCATTCCCTTCACTTTTGGCCATCCACTATTATCACTTCTCTCTGAAAGACCATGGATATCACAGACCCACTGCCCACATATACAGTACCAAACATGTCAGTACTTATTACTGGTTATAGAGTCTTCTCCAAAAATCTTTTCTCCCAGCTCTCATTCAGGCAATAGTCCAGAACTTCCCTGGTATCCAGGCTTTCACCCTTCAGAGTTTACAGCTTTTTCCTCTCACCAAGGGCTTCTTCCCAGAACTTCACATCCACCTTCAGGATGTTACGATGCCGCCATGGGACAAGCCTGCGTGCGGCCTCTCACCTTCCCTGCTGGCTGGACGCTGGCTCCGTTCGCTCCTCATGGCATGGAGCACTGCTGACGCCGCTGGCTGCTGGCACGGCCTGAAGCACCACGGTGTGTTGCCTTGTGTTGGCAGAGCCGCCAATGCAGGCTCTTCCTTTCTGCAGCAGAACCACTGCCAATGCTGTCCATCTTTGCAGCTGAGAACGCCACCAATGCTGCCTTCTTCGCAGTCTGGGCTGCCGACTTCCCTTCTTGTTGCTGGCATTCCCTAAGCGCGTGTACACACCTCTGCTGAGAATTTAAAGAACCAGCAGCAGGAAAAGCCCCTCGGCCCTCCTTGATGATGTCATTGCCTCGCCACTCCTGAAGCCCTATAAAAGGGCTTATCTGCCAGTTCAGCATGGCTTTCACAAGGATCGTCATAGTTGTACATGGTATATTTGTGTTTCAAGGTTTTCCATGGTCATGTTCTTGTCTTGATGGTTTTCATGTTCTTCGTTGGATGTTCCTGGCCTTCATGTTCCTGGTCTATCGTCAGTTCCTTGTCCAAGTCTTCAGAGTCTTTGCCTTTGTTCCTGGTGTTACTTCTAAATCTTCATTCAAGTTCCTGATGTTCCAGTCTTTGTTCAGTCCTGCCTTCCAGGTCCACTCTCGTCTTTCCTGCAGGTGTGCCAGCAACGTATTCCATGACCAGCCCACGTCGAGTTGTGTAGGGCGTTCCTGGTACAAAGCCTGTCTTCAAGCCCATCTTTGCTGGATCGAGTCCTCGGAGACCATCCTTGTATTAAAGTTCCATGTTTCAAGTTCTGAGTTCCAAGTTCCTAGTCATGTTCCTAGTTCTAGTCTTGTGGAGCTTGTCCAGTCAGTGGATCACTTTATTCCTCATTCCAAGCCATGTTCCTCATTCCAAACAATGTTCCAAGGGATGTCTGGCTTCCGTCCATGTCCAAGTCTCAGTCCAGAGTCTACCTAGCCCCCAGCATGGTCCGCGACCAGCCCACGGGTTGTTTAGGCATGCAGCGGGATGGCATGATCCACTGCCAACCCTCAGGCTGTGTAGGGTACTCTTCATCGCAGAGCTCAGTTGAGCCTGAATCCAAACCTGAACCGAAGTCTTCATCCAAGTTCGAAGTCTTCAGCATCCACATCATGCCATGAATTGTGCCCTCAGCCTTCATCTATCCTGACACAGAAGCCATTCCCAAGCGGCAGATCTGAAAGAGCTATTGAGTGGCCAGAGGGCAACCCCAGAGACTAGCATTGCATTGTTGAGTCTCACTCCTGAGTGTACAGGTTCAGCGGAGGCTTGAGTGTTTCTCATCTCACAGTGTTTCTCGTTTCCTTGTGTTCCAATAACCCCTAAACTTTGGTCCAGCCCATGTCCGGATTTGCTCGCCTCCCACAGCACAATCCTTGGAGTCTCGCCCTGGGGTTGTGCCTTGGCCCAAGGGCTCATTCTCTCATTCAAGCGACCGTACCCACCTGCACTCACAACACAGGACTCAGGTCTTGTCTCACTACTCCTTGGCTGCTTCCCCATGAGGAAAACAGCCTACTATCTTGAGCCTCTCCCATTGAAGAAAACTGCAGCAGGATCCCTGGATGTGTTCCTCCAATAACTCCTAATCCATGATGGCAACTCCTCTCAACTCCCTGCCAAAATCCTAAGCCACCTTTTTTATAATAAAAGATAACACTTCCTCTGTAGGACCTAGTTTCTTACCACCTTAAAGGACCACATTCCTTTAACACCAAAACACTTAGAGGTCAATATTCACCTGCAGCTCTCTTTGTTAGCCAGATAAACTTATCTGGCTAATTAGTGCTTTATATTGAGTTGCGCAGCCATGCCACTGAATATACCCAGATATGCCGATGAATATATGCAGATATCCTAAAGTTAGCCAGATAAGTTTATCTGGCTAAGTGTATGGGCTAAACTGAGTTAGCCGGATAAGTTATCTGGCTAGCTCTGAATATTGACCTTTCATGATTTTATAGACATCTATCATATCTCCCTTTCAGTTGCCTCTTCTCCAAGTTGAACAGCCCTAACCTCTTTAGCCTTTCCTCGTAGGGGAGCCATTCCATGCCCTTGATCATTTTAGTTTTCCTTCTCTGTACCTTTTCCAGTGCAACTATGTCTTTTTTGAGATGCTGCAACCAGAAATGCACACAGTATTCAAGATGTGATCTAACGATGGAGTGATAGAGTGGCATTATGATCTCCTCCGTTTTATTTGCCATTCCCTTCCTAATAATTCCTAACATTCTGTTTGCTTGTTTGACCTCCACAGCACACTGAGCCGACAATTTCAATGTAATACCAACTATGATGCTCAGATCTTTTTCCTGGGTGGTAGCTCTTTATAAAGAACCTAACATTGAGTAGCTACAGCATGGGTTATTTTTCCCTATATGCATCACCTTGCATTTGTACACATTGGGGTAGATTTTAAAAAGGTATGCAAGGGTGTACATGTGCGCGCACTACCCGGTGCTCGCACATGTACACCTAATTTTATAAGTTGCGTGAGCAGGTGCATGCAAGTTATAAAATCAAAGATTGGTGTGCGCAAGTGAGTGCACGATTGTGCAACTTGTGCTCGCCGAGCTGCGCTGCCTTCCCCTGTTCCTTCCCAGGCCGCTCCAAAATTAGAGCGACCTGTGAGGGAACTTCCCTTCCCCCCTAACCTGACCTTCCCAACCCTTCCCCTAACCTTCCCCCCCCCCCCCAGCCCTACTCTAACCCCCCAAAAAAATGTATTTTACCTTTTGCGCCTGCCTCCGGGCAGGCTTAAGTTGCGCGCGCCGGCCAACTGCCGGCACGTGATCCCTTGACACAGTGGCAATGGACACTGTGTTGCAGGCCTCTGGCCCTGTCCCAGACTATCCCGCCCCTTTCCACCCCTTTAGTAAAGCCCTGGGACTTACACGCGTCCTGGGGCTTTACGCGCGTTGCCGCGCCTTTTGAAAATAGTCCCGGCGCACGTAACCTTTTGAAAATCCAGCCCATTACATTTCATCTGCCTGTTTTAAAGGCATCTAACCATCCAGGAAAGAGAGCAGTTATCCCCTTGAGTAGGATGGGCAGAACATGAGTTGTAGAGATTTTATTTACTTACTTATATTTAGCTCACGTCTTTATATTGGAAGCTAGAGGTGAAATTAGCTCCAGACTGTTGGTTTCAATTAAAAAGAGACAGAACATAAAAGTCCTCAGTTTGCAGAAACACTGACCCTCAGAACCAAAACGGAAGTAATGAAAGTTGCCCAAGGGATCAGAATGGCGCATACGGGATGTTAGGATTCGTGGGTTGTGTGGATCCTTGGCCTGAGGTGAGGGTTGATACCACCTATAAGGAGGAGCCCCACAGGACCTCACCATCAGGAGGTGAGGTCAGCTGCAGCAGGAGCTGGTAGAGAGTGTACCATGGGGGATCCCAAGGTGCGGGGTAAGAAACAGAGTCCAGAGAAAGACTGGAGGACTGGAGATGCCAGTATAGTCACTGGTGTAGAACGAGGGCACTGCCCTGAGGAGTGGAGAGACGCAGGTACAGTCGCTGGTATGGGCACTGCCCCGAGGAGTGGGGAAGCACAGGTACAGTCACTGGTGTAGGCACTGCCCTGAGGAGCAGGGAGCGCGGAATTGAGTCTTCTAAGCAGAAAGGCAGTTCTGAGGGACATCGCTGAGGAGCAGGGAGGCCGGCAGGCAGGAGCTCTGCAGGCGCAGGGCTAGCCAGAGGAGCGGGGAAAGCCCGGAGATGAAATCTCTGACTGGAGCGCAGGCAGGCCCCCGAGGAGCGGGTACCCGAGTCAGAGACCAGAGTAGCAGTAAGATCCGGTACAGGATCCACGGGTCCAAGGAGACAGGAACAAGCACCAGACAAAGGAACTCGTTGCCAAGTCAGTTTGTGTAGGCCAGAGTAGGTGCTTAAATGTCTCCAGGAAATTATGTCATCAGTCGGGGCCGGCCCAGGAGTTCCCGCCTTTGGCCCTTTAAATAGAGCACAGATGGTGTGCACGCACCTAGGGTAACCCAGAGTCAGAGCATGGATCGGTGGTGGCGTCCTCGCCGTGAGTCGAGGTTCCTCGTCAGCGGACAGGGCTGCAAAGGAGAGAGCAGCGCTGCGAGCGCTTCCCCTGACCTGCAGGGGAGCTGGGAGCCGCCGCCAGCAGGGCAGTAAGGAAAGACCACGGCCGACCGACGTAACACGGGATTTGCCTTTCCATACTCCCAAACATCTCCGAGCTTCTCCCATCCCTAATAAAAGTGAACAAAAATCCACACTGATCAAGAAATAGCATTGCCAGTTCACTCATGCTGTTTAAGATATGTTGCCCATGGAGACTTAGTCTAGACTAGCTGAACCCTAGAAGTCTCTCAGTACTATAACAGTTTACTGATGAGAGTTGTTAAATTTGTCTTTTGTGCCAAAAATGGTCACATTATTCAGGTTTTCTTTGCCAATAATTTCTGAGTTCAAGCACATTTCCGCAGGAGTTGTGATATTTAGTACTAGGGAGGAGAAGAGGGAGCTTATTTGGTCTAAAACAATGGTAGACAACTCTAGTCCTCAAGTGCTGCAAGTCATTCAGGTTTGAGGGATATCCACACCAAGCAGGCATGAGATTAATTTGCACACAATGGAGATGATTCATGCAAATGCATGGCAGGAGTATTCAATGTGGATGTCTTGAAAAGCTGACCGACTTGCAGCACTCGAGGACCGGAGCTGCCTACCCCTGGCCTAAAATGTCCAGAAAGGCAAATTCCCCTGGATCAAAGTTTCATTTTGACACCAATAAAATTGCATTTTCCAACACAAGTGTCTCCCCTCCTTCCCTGCCCACCATGAAAGGGTCAAACTGGCATCTACTAATGACATCATTGTTTGCTGACCACATAAAAGCAAATGCAGAAAAACAAATGTCACCAGATGTTCAACAGAATGCTTTATGAGGAATCTGCTTCAGATATTTCAAAAAATAAACTCTGTAGTCCTCATAGGAGACATCTGTATTAAAAATCAGCTCTCATTTAAATATTTCCTAATGTGCTACTGCAATAAGAAGCTGTATTTTTACAGTGACATTCAAAGCCAAGTGCTTGCTATGGCAGCAAGAGTTTATGAAAAATGATTGAAATGCACCAAGAGGCAATTGCCCTTGACGATAAAGCTTGTATAGGGCTCCATGTAAATGTCTGCTTACCTTGAATAACATGCAATATTTTTTTTTTTAACCCTCACAACTGCGTTTCTTCATAGACTCAAAACCGGAACGTGTTAGGGCCCAAAGCTATGTAGTTGTAAGGCTAAAATAATGTCATGCAGAATAAACTATTATAGGTTATTTTCCTTCTTTATTTAAAGGTAATTTTTCTGTGCTAGGCCCCTTAAACTAGGTATTATCTCACTAGATTATTGCCTTTGGAGAGATTCTGGTAGGAGAGGGATTGGGGAGGGGGGGGGGGGTTTGGAAGAGAGTTTGGTTATGGTTGATGGTGCCAGAGATAAATCACTATGGTCATTTCCTGCAAAGATTTATATTTCTGAATATCTGCTTAAGAATGGTTTGACTTTAAGAGATAAAGAAGGACTGAAGTACAGTTGCCCTGACATTACAGTGAAGCGTAGGGATCCATACTCAAATTAAATGTTAAGTGATGCTATTCATCCAGAACAAGAAATGATTGTGTCTCCTAATGAATCTAATGTGGTGACATTGGAACAACTAACTACAGTGTCAGCCAAAAGTGGGTGAACTTCTCTTAATCTCTGTGGGGTTGCATTTTTTAAATACTCCCTGTTCCATGCTCAGCACCCCAAAAGCAGGCTGAATTCCAGAGTCCCACTATGTGGATGAGACAATGGTGCAGGGAAGAAGGCTGTAGGTTTGTTAGGAACTGAGAAAGATTCTGGGAAAAGGGGAGCCAGTTCTGATGGGATGGGCTCCACCTTAACCAGAGTAGACCCAAACTGCTGGTGCTAACTTTTAAAAAAGGAGATAGAGCAACTTCTGAACCAGACCCTGAAGGAAAGCCAACAGTCACTCAATAGAGAGGTTGTGGTTAAGGCCTGAAGTAGCCCAGATGGATGTAGATAAAGAGCATATGGATGTGAATGTTTTTCCGCTGCCTGTATCATTTGCTAACCAGCAAACAGGTTGTGAATACAAAGAGAAATGATAGTAAAAATTAAAACATACCTTAAAATGGCCTGCATGTGAGTGCCAGAGGTCTAAAAAGCAAATACTGATGAATTAGAATGTATTGCACAAATCAAATATAATGACCCTCCTATCTATGAATGCACACAACTTTCATGATATAGAGAGACTGTCAAAAAGTTGAACTGTGTGCTGCAGCTAAACTAGAATCATTGGTCTCTTATAAATTACCCAATAACACTTTAAATTCACAAACCATATGATAAACAGTTCCATCTTCTCTTCAAAAAATCATGTAACACAACCCTCAAAAATGGGAAAATGTACTTATCTTAAGAATTCTGCAATAATTGTGCCAAGGGGACTCTATGCCGAACAGATTGGAGATATATGAAGAAATGACGATCCCATCTTTCACATCTCAAAAATTTCTCATGAATCCAACACCAGAGTGTTTTGAAAACTGTGTCTTCATCAGGGCCTGTGTACTCTGTTGAAGAGAACCGTGAGACGAATGTAATGCAGTCTTTCTTACTAAAGAGAGGAGAGAGGGTAAGTAAATTTGATATTTTCCCAGATAAGTTCATGATGTTAAGATTTGGAGAAAGAAAGGATTCATTGTTATTTTTGTGCTTTTGCTGATGCTGTAATCGTAATGCTGTGACAACCTATGAACCTGGTAATTCAGTGCATTCTACACAATTACTTTATCCTGACTGCTGTTGGTCAAGAATTTTTACAATAAAAGTTTTGTTGTTTGAATATATTCTTTTTTTTTTTTTTTTTTTACACACCTTTCTTCATTTTGAAACATACAATATGCAACAAAGGAAATTATACCTTAATATAGGAAATTTGGGGGCAAGTAGAACAAAAGGAGCAAATAAGTTGCAATGAAAAAATACTAGGAAAATGATAGGAAGGTACCCCTTTTTTTTTTTGCCAATTACACTTCTGGAGTAATGTTAGGATGTCCCACCAAGAAATCTCGCAGTTGTTTAGGGTCAAAGAAGATATAATTATTACTTTGGTACCTAACACAGCCTTTACAGGGAAATTTTAATACAAAACGGGCCCCCATGCTTGTGACCCTTTCTTTTAAGGCAAGGAATTCCTTCCTGCGTAGCTGTGTTGATCTAGTAAGATCAGGGTACACCCAAATCTTTGCTCCATAAAATAGAGCTTGTCTATTTCGCAAAAATAATTTCAAAACGTGATTACGCTCGGATATGAACGCAAAAGATATTAGCATTGATTTCCTTTCCTTTATTTCAGTTTCTATCGAGAGTTCCAATACTTGGGATATATCCAACGATGGTAATTCTTCTCTCTCTGCCTGTGTTGTCACTCCTGGGAGATAGTAAGCTTTTGTACAAACTGGAAGAGCCGCCTCTGGAAGCTTTAGTATTTCTTTCAAATATATTTTAAATAACTCAATAGGTGATATCATTCTGATCACTGGAAAGTTTAGTACACGCAGATTTAGTAATTTTGAGTTATTTTCAAGTTTCTCTATTTTCCTCTCCATAGCCGTTTCAGATATTATAATGCTGTGACAACCTATGAACCTGGTAATTCAGTGCATTCTACACAATTACTTTATCCTGACTGCTGTTGGTCAAGAATTTTTACAATAAAAGTTTTGTTGTTTGAATATATTCTGAACGAACAACCCTAAAATGTGGCTTCATCTAGAGGCATTGTGAGGGAACTATAGAAAATGCCATCAGACTCCTTAAAGGACCAGGCCCAGCTCTCTTGCCTGATCCTCTTTAAAATTCAGACACACAGGGAATCCTGGGTAAAGGGAGAATCCCCACTCCAGAGTTTAAGAACTCAGGGCCTGGAAAGATTAGAGAGATCCCGAGGAACTAGCAGGATCCAGTAGGGGCCCCCGAACCCAATAGGAAAACCCCACTAAATTTTTCGTGGGGTTCTCTTATCGTTTTTTTTGGGGGGGGGGGGGGGCGGGAAGAAAGGGCACTTAAAAATAAACCCCAAACCCACCCCCAACCCTTTAAATTTAATCCTTTCACATCCCCCACCCTCCCGACCCCCTCAAAAAATGTTTTAAAGTACCTGGTGATCCAGTGAGGGTCCCGGGAACGATCTCCCGTGCTCGGGCCATCGGCTGCCACTAATCAAAATGGAGCCGATGGCCCTATGCCCTTAGCATGTGACAGGGTATGCGTGTCATTGGCAGGTCCCTGTCACATGGTAGGAGCACTGGATGGCCCGCACCATTTTTTAATATGGCACCGACCATCCATTGCTCCTACCATGTGACAGAGGCCGGCGAATGGCACCAATAGCCCTCTGTCACACGGTAAGGGCAAAGGGCCATCGGCACCATTTTGATTAGTGGCAGCCGATGGCCCAAGAGGGGGAAATCACTCCCAGGACCCCGCTGGACCACCAGGGACTTTCGGTACGTCTTGGGGAGGGGGGGTTAGGCAAGTCTTGGGTGGTCGGGAGGGTGAGGGGTTGCAATTAATTAAATTTGAATGGTTGGGGAGGGTTTGGGGGGTTTTTTGATTGTTTTTTACAAGACCCTGTTTGAATTCATTAAATCTGAAGGGTTGGGGCGGGTTTAAGGCTTCGTTTCAGAGGCAGACAAAATAAAATCGGCCCGAACCGTGGGAAAACAAAATTTCCTGCGGTGGGCTGATAATGAAGGCCGAACCAAAAGGTTTGGCCGAATCACATCTCTATTAAAACCCCCTCTAAAATCCCACCTTTTTGAAACCGCTTTTAAATCTTATGCCTGATTGTCCGCTTTTAGTCTTGTTAACTAGCTTTATTTTCTTCTCCTTTTAACCATTGTCTTACTTTATGAAATACCCCAAGTCTCTTGCCCTGTGTGTCTTATTAGATTGTAAGCTCTATTGAGCAGAGTCTGCCTTATGTTTGTACAGTGCTGCGTATGTTGTGTAGCACTATAGAAATGTTAAGGACTAGTAGTAGTAATAACTGATGTGACGTGTGTATTGAATAAAGGAGTGTGAACGATATGTTTCTATCAGCTTGTGTGATAATTGATTGTATGTAATAGTTCTATATAGTGCCATAGATAGTCACTGTGGGTGATTCATGCTTCCTAATGTAGCATTACCTGATTTAAAATTTGCCTGAAAGTTAGGAATTGTTAGAAAAGGAATGAGGAAGAAAAACAGAGAATATCATAATACCTCTGTATCACTCCATGGTGCAATCACATCTAGAGTAATGTGTGCAATTCTGTATCTAATCTGCCTTTAGCAACAGTTAAGTCTCTTCTCCAAACAGAAGAGACTTAACCTCTTTAGCCTTTCTTTATAGGGGAATGTTCCATTCCTTTTACCATTTTGGTTACTGGAAAACGTTCATAGAAAAGTAACCAAAATGGTAAAAGGAATGGAACATTCCCCTATAAAGAAAGGCTAAAGAGGTTAAGTCTCTTCTGTTTGGAGAAGAGACAGCTGAGCGGAAATATGATAGAGGTCTATAAAATCATGAGTGGTATGGAACGGGTAAATGTGAATCAGTTGTTTACTCTTTCAAAAAGTAAAAAGACTAAGGGACACTCCATGGAGTTACTAAGTAGCACATTTAAAGAAAATCAAAGAAAACACTTTTTCATTCCACTCACAATTAAGCTCTGGAATTCATTGCCAGAGGATATGGAAAAAGCATTTAATGTAGCTAAGTTTAAAAAAGGTTTGGACAAGTTCCTGAAGGAAATATCCTTAAACCATTATTAGCAGGTTGACTTGAGGAAAGCCACTGTTTACAACTGTTTATCATGGAATCTATCTACTATTTGGGATCTTGCCAGGTACTTGTGACCTGGCTTAGCCACTGCTGGAAACAATATACTAAGCTTGATGGACGCTTGGTCTGACCCAGTATGGCAGTTCTTATATTCTTATGTTCTTACTAATGCTGTTGCTAAAGGCAGAGCAAGTCAAGGAGAACTGAGGAGGAGAGGCCACAACAAAGAATCTGGCAACTCTAAAGGTATGAAAACTGGAGTAAGGTTTGTGGCTTATCCGACCAGATTAACAGTTCTTATCATAGGTAACATGGATGTGGATACATCACCTAAGAAAAGAGACAAGGGGCAACTGCTGGGCCACGATGCACCCTAGAGGGCTCCATTTGGTTCTTCTGATAGAGGAAAGGCGATGCTTCAGGACCCTTAGAGGCATTGTGATCTATAAAAAAAAAAAAAAAGAACATCCAGCTACTCAGGAAGTGTTATTCAAAGCAATAATTATTTTACCAGTGCAAAAGTTGGAGAGTAGTGAGTAATAAATCAAAATATATAAGTAAATCTGGCAGATAGTACATTTCCTTCATATTGCATCCACAGAACAAAGTTACATAACCCAAACGCAAAACTGCACATGCAGGGCCTTTCCCTGACTTAAGGACTACTAACCTTGAAGGCGCTTGGATTTTTCCTAGTGCCTGTTACTAGGGGTTGCAAGGAAATGTTTTTCATGTTGTTGTTTTTTTCATTTCAGCTGCTTTTTTGTTTCTCAGTTTGTTGGTTTGGTTTGTTTACCCAATGAAAATAAACAATACATTTAAAAAAAAAAATTCATGAAAATTAAAAACAAAAAGCGACTACTCACTTCTCCTGGTGCCGAAACATCAAAATGAACATTCCCTGGCCCTTCTCCACAGGCTCCGCCTCTGAGCGGTGTCTTAGTCCATTGCTGGGGGTCTGTGAAGCAGAAAGGGACACGTGTACGGCTGGTGCCATTTTCAAACCAGGATCCATCAGGGCAGGAGTGACTGGGGATTCATCCTTCCTCTTTCTACTCAGACTAAAGAAGAGGGTAAGGGACTCCCTGTGGGGTGAGGATTTTACGGGAAAAGACCTGGGGGCTGGAGTTCATTTTCCTGTTGTGGCAGCTTTCAGGTACTTTTTGTTGACTTTCTGAAACAAAAAAAAATTAAATGTGCAAGTGCTTTTTTGTTTCATTTCTAAATGAATGGCAGGTGTGTTGTTGCATTTTTCATTTCATTTAAAAATGATTGCACATTCCTCGCTGTTAATGTTTTAACTCTCTTCCACTTGAGTGATGCTATAAGGGCACACACTTCTTAATATTCCTCCAACCACATTCTGCAGAAGCAGTATGGAACTGGGATCAGCATTTGGAGTGGTTGCTGAAATTTTCCTCTCTCTTCCAAACACCATCTGCCAAAGTCCTTCCCCACTGCTACAGATCATTCAGAGGGCAATTTTCAAAACTATTTCTGCACAGTGAAACAGTGTTTTGTTTTTTTTGCAAGGAAATGCGGTCTTTGAAAAACGCCTACCTTATCTGTACCTCGTGCCACTACACATGTAACTTTGCATGCAGATAGAGGAGGCATTTCATTGGGCAGGGCTGGGGAGAAGTGAACACGAACGTGTATGCTTTGGAAATTTAAGATGCATATGCGGATATTTTCCTGGAAAACGTATGCACACAAATAAAAGGTGCAGGTCTGTGTATGCACTGTTTTTCAAAGTTGGTTTTCAATGGGAAAGTTTTCACTTTGAAATTTGATGTAAAGTCTGCAGGTAAAAAATACCTGCAAATATTATACTTTTGCGCAAGTTTGAAAGTTGCACCTCTGCCCACCCCCACTCCCCCCAAGAATGGTGACCAAGGATTCTCTGCTCATGGAGATCAATCCCAGAGAATGTATTACTTTCCAAACGTTTGATATTCCACCTTTTTCCAAAATGATCTCAAAGCAGATCACAATCAATAAGGATAGAGTAACAGGTACATAATGACAGCATATGTACAAGGACACTGTGTGTAGCTATCACAGAATCAAATTCAGGCATAGTGGATATTTCTTCCCCATTAATGAACAGTCTGGGGAAAACCTGGTTAAACAACCATGCCTTTGCCTTTTTCCAGAAAGTGAGTTAGGAATGTTCAAGGCAAAGATAAAAAGAGATCTCGTTCCAAATTTTGGGTGCATAGCAACTGAAAGCCCAAATGCTTGTGCAGGCCAAGGTCCGGGGTGGGGGGGGCAGGGAGAAAGTTGTGGGAGGATCAGATTGCTCTAGTGGAGGGAAGTGGGCAAGAAGAAGGGAGAGGCACTCTGGAGCCTGCTTCTTTACAGATTTAAAAATGAAGCAAAGGGTTTTGAATTTAATCCTGGCTTCTACCAGGAGCCAGTGCAGTTTATATAAAATAGGCATTACGTAGTCTGTTTCTTTAGCCCCCTACCACGTTTCTGGCTGCGGTATTTTGTAAGAGTTGGAGGCAATTTGTATTGTACTGGGAAATGCTGTTCAGTAGAGATGTGCAGAGGGACCGCATACGTTACATTCGGTATTCGTATTCGTGGGGGGGCAGATACGTTGCATTCGGCACCGGGGGGGGGGGGGGGGCGATCCATTCATGCATTCCATTCTTATTTGTTTCCCGGCTAAAATTTAATTAACTACAACCCCCCACCCTCCTGACCCCCCCAAGACTTGCCAAAAGTCCCTGGTGGTCCAGCGGGGGTCCAGGAGCGATCTCCTGTACTCGGGCCGTCGGCTGCCAGTAATCAAAATGGTGCCGATAGCCTTTGACCTTACTATGTCACAGGGGCTATCGGCGCCATTTTGAATACCGTCAGCCGATGGCGTGAGTGCAGGAGATGGCTCCCGGACCCCCCGCTGGACCACCAGGGACTTTTGGCAAGTCTTGGGGGGGGGGGGGTCAGGAGGGTGGGGGTTTTGTTTAAATTCGCTCCTTTAGACGGCCGAATAATTCGGTGAAGATTCGTTGTATTCGTGGGAATCGCGATACGTTTCGCTTCCCCACAAATACTACGAATATGGCCCTATACGTTGCTGATTGCCAATACTTTGCAAATGAATGCACACCCCTACAGTTCAAGGTTACAATAGTCAATCTGACTGGTGATTAGTGCATAAGTTATGATGGCTAGGTAGTGCTGATCAAGGTAGTTGCATAATTGGCAAATCTGGTGCAGATACATGAAGGAAGCTCTTACGGTCTTAGAGCAGTGGGATTCCATCATGAAATCTTTGCCAAGTTGAACCCCAAGGTTTCATGCTAATTCTTTACTCCCTCAGTGTTGGGGGGAAACTTGAATTCCAAGAGAGAGAGTGCAGGAATCAAAAAATTACAATAACCAGTCAGCTGCACCAACACACTGTGACTGTGAGGCAACATCTGCCAGCTAATGCAAGGAAGGAGACAAGAAAAGAAGCTGCTCCCTCTTCAAGCTCCAAAACTGGTTCCCTGGAACCTTCTCTCAGACCATTGCACTAAAATCCTGGGCTAAACTACTGATGCCACGCCTCTGGAAGAGTGCCATAGCAAATGACCTGGCACACTACACTGCCCTGCCAACTCCAACATGTCATCCAGTGGGAAAAACAGTAAAACCTAACCTGGTAAGGAGCCACTGGGTCCCTTACATAGATTATAGCCCAGCCAAGGATTAGGGGGTTTTTTTTGTGTGGTTTTGTGCTTTGTTTTGACAAATTGTAGACATTCTCTGATGGGAAAACAGATTCCCATTGCCTTCCAGTCAAGGAAAAGAAGAAAAATCGATTTCTTGAAAACACCAAAGGACTATGTGTTCCCTGATTGCTTGGGATAAACCTGCAACCTATAAATTAACGAGGGAATGCTCCACCTGGATCCAGCACATGGGCTCAAGTGCCAGTGAGTGTTGTAACAGAGAGACGGGCAGATGCAGGAAGCTGAGAATTAGAACTGTGTGCCTCAAGTCAGTACACAGTTTCCTAAGGCACAAGCTACTATATTTTTTAATTACTGATGTTGTGAACCTGCCCTACGACGCAAGCGGGCAGGCCCCCTACCTCTTTCCCTGCTGTTCTCTGCTTAATGAGGCAAGCTGCCGCTGACGCCATCCTCCGCGGCCCGGAGGCCGCAGCTGTCTTCTGCCCTGCGCGGCAGGGCTGAGCCATCACCGGGAGCCCTTCTCTCCATGGCTGGGGCCGCTGCTGCCGCTCCTGTTTCATCTTCGCAGCTGAAGCCACTGCCAGGGTCTTCAACTGGCAGGGGAGCCGTCCCTGCCAATGCCTGCTTCTTTCTTCCATCTTTGCAGCAGGGAGCCACTCCTTCTTGGGCCCTCCACGTGGCAGGGATGCTGCCAGCGTCTCTCTCTCTCTTCCTGGCTCTCCTTAGGCGTGGGCGCGCGCCTCAGCCCGACTCTTAAAGGGCCAGCGGCGGGAAAAGCCCCGCGGCCCTCAAAGATGACATCATCAGCCAGTCCTGCTTCAGCTCTATATAAGGGGCCCTGTGCCAGTCTCTCGTTGCCTTCGCAAGGAGCCAGTCCGCTCCTGGATGTTCCTGTTCTTTGCTCCAGGAGTCTTCTGTGGTCCATCTCTTCTTCAAGGTCCTGTGTTTCCTGTTGGAGCTCCTTTTTCTTCGTCTGAGTCTTCGTTCCTGGAAATCCTGATGTTCCATGTCCAGATGTCCTGTGAGTTCATTCCTGAAAGCCTTGATGTTCCAGTTGTCCTGTTATTGTGGTTCCATTCCTGAATAACCTGTTGTTCCATATCCTGATGTTCCTGATGTTCCAGATGCTCCGTGTTCCTGTTGTCTTGTTCCTGACGCCCTTGTCCTCTCTTCTGCATCCAGTTCCCAGGTTCCTTGTACCCACCTTTCCTGGCATGCCACGTCGTTGCCCATGACCAGCCCATGGGATGGCTGTGTAGGGCACTTCATGGTACAAGGCCTCCTTCTCTGTTGCAGCGCAAGCCTCCGGGAGACTTCTGTTCTGAAGCCTTGTTCCTGTGTCTCTTGCTCCCTGTCTACGGAGTCGCCTTGCTTCTGCTCCGTCCATGTCTGGGACACTGCCAGAACCTGCTCCGCTTCAGTGTGGTCTGTCCGCGACCAGCCACAGGCGGCTGTGTAGGGCATGCCCCAGTGCAGGCCTCTTCAGTACCTCTGCCATGTTCCAATCTCAGCTCCCATTTACCTCGTCTGGAGTCTGCTTCGAGTATAGCGTGGTCTGTGACCAACCAATGGGATAGCTGTGTAGGGCGCACTGCGATGAAGTGCTCACCCATTACTTTGCCTGACTCCTGAATCCCTGCTTGAACCTCTGAATGATCCAAATACCTTAAATCCTTGTCCGAGTCTTCGGAGTATCCTTGAGTCCTTGCCTGAGTCCTTGCCTGAGTCCTCGCCTGTGCATCCAAGTCCTCGCCTAATATCCAAGTCTACGTCTGTGTCTTCATGTTCCTATCCTCAGCCTCCATCTGGCCTTACGCACTCGTCGTTCCCAAGCGGCGGGTCCGAAAGGGTTTTCGAGTGGCCAGAGGACTACTCTCATGACCAGCATTGTGTTGCTGGGTCACACTGGTGCATGCAGGTCCAGCGGAGGCTGGGTCCAGTCCAGTTCCTGTTCCAGATTCCATCGCTTGTCTTCAGTCCGGCCTTGCTTCTGTCCTGCCCATGCTCGGGCATGCCTCATCTGCCTCAGCACCTCTTCGGAGTTCCTCTGGGGTCAAGCCGTGGCCCAAGAACACACATTCTCCTCAGAAGTGGAACCACTCTCCTAGCGCTTCCTAACACCCGATACAGTAAGCTAATGTTATGCTAATGCAGTGGGAGTTTAAAAAATGGCGGAGACAAGAAAATGTGTGTTCAGCACAGGCTGAATGCACATTTTAACTGAAGAGGGGAAGAGGAGTGAGGGAGCCGCCACACAGAGCTAGGAGTCAACAGCATTCAAATGAAAGCTTTTACATTGCTTCTCCTTTAATTAAAGCCAGGTGTGGAGGGAGAGGAAAGCTTTTGGCTGAACAGAACATTGCCATTGTTTAAACAGGAAAATTTCAGTGGCTGGTAAGTTGAATTCCTTTTTGGAAGGTGGGGCATGGGTTATTTTTAATATTTATTAGGTCATAGAAGGGGGTGGAGGACTGAATCCTTCAGGCAGTGCAACTGAAGGCTATGTCCTGGTTGTGCCAGAAATTTTACTGTCAGTTTCCAGCATTAAGAAAGTGATGAGTTCAGCCAGCACACCTCTCTGCATTGGGAGGGCATGCTTAGTGCCCTCATTTGTATGGAATTTCCATGCGAGGGCACTAAACTGGCTGCATATTTTCTGTATACAAAACTCCTTGCTGCATCAGCACTAAGTCTTATGTGCAAAAAATATATTTTCAAGTATAAATAATACTGCATTCAGCTGAAAGTACCTTTCTGCAGAGGCTGTAAGCATGCAAGAAAGTGAAGATAAAGGAAACAGGCTTAGTTTAAGATAAGAGAGACAGTGTGGGAACAAGCGGTGATTCCCACAGGCCTGGAGACAAACTAGTTTGATTCTAGTTTTTCTTAAAACAGAATATCTTTATAACAGCTTCACACATACACAACAGTAGACTGTCTTCCCTTCAGAACCCTGTACTCTCTTTACTTACAGTTCAGTACTATTTCCCTTAGTACTCATAGTTCAGCTTCATCTCAGCTCAGTGTTTGGACAGTTACTTACAGGAGCTGCCTTCCTCCTGGAGACCTGGGCCTGGTCTGCTTATCCCCACCTGGATCCCAGCACTTATTCCCCAGTCTTTGGTTACATCCTCTGAGCTCCACCTGCTCCGCAGGATACCACCCATGGAGCATACTCTCCTTAAGGAATTTATGGTCCTGCACAGTTAAATAGGGGAACACTAGGGGCACTTCCTCACAGACAGTATGAATGATTTTTTAAAGATAATCATTGCCATTCCCAGGGGGAAAGGAGGCACTGGCCCTTTTAAAGTGACCTTTGCATAGAAAACTGTATACACTGTTTAAAACTAAGGGAAAATCATTACAATTTGTTTTTGGAGCTATCTGAGCAGAGTAAAAGAAAGGGGTTTATTCCAGCTATGGTTTCTTCCTTTTTCAAAAAGCAAAAAGAAATGTTAAATATGTCAGATTTGCTCCTATAATGAGTGAGTGCCATGTGACAGCAGCAGTGTTCTGGCCTGGAGACAGGTCTGAGTGAGTGCTGTCAGGAAGGAATAAAAGGCATGTTGATGTTCAGATGAAAAGATGTTTGCACTCATGGACAACAGACATTAATTAAGCTTCTCTGGCAGCCCATCCTCCTGCACATTCAGAATATCTGTTTTCAGACCATGATCAATATTTCCTTGTTTTGATGACTATCTTCTGTCATTTTTTTTACAATGGTTCCTAGTCAGTTGGAGGGGGAGAATATGCAGTTCTGCAGTTCATCCTTCAGAGACCAAAAGCATATGTTGGAATCCATCCCTGTGTTATTCAAACATTCACTTCCTTGATCCATCTAATTCATTTTAGATTGCAAAGTATTCAACACAGAGAGACAGTTGAGAGCTGAAGATTACAGCTTATATATTATATATCAAACCAAACTTTTAAATCGACCTCTGATTTTAAATACATTTTGCACCATGCTGCTCAGATATAATACATGATTTTTAAATTGCTCCCTGATGTTTCAAGACCAGCATACAGCTACAAATCATGCCAGACTGCAGCCAAAGCTTAGCTGCATTGCAGTTCATGATAACTAAAGGACTTTTTCATCAGGCTCTCGGCAATGGGCTGTAATTGTGCTTGGGAAAACAGCTGATCCCTAGTCTGTTTTCCTGGGCCCTGGCCACCAGCTGTTATTGCAATATCCAGTAAGAAGACAGACTGGAAATTCTGAAAGAAGGTACCCCCTTCCAAATGATCTCTTGAAATGTCCACAGTCTTGAGCTCTATATAATTTCTGAAGCAATTGCTCACCCACTTGGCCCACAGATGTTCAGATGGATTTCCTGCTATTGAAGTCATATATCAAGGGAATGGCCTTGCCAGGCTTCACTGAATACACATCCTTTGGATACCCAGCCCACCCCACCCCACAAATACAACTTAATAATGGAGTTTATTGATCCATTTAAGCATCAGCTCTAGCCAGATTACTCAAAATAACAATGTAACTATTTCTTGGATCTCCTATTTCCTCTCAAGCTCTTATTCTTGGTCCTCCTTTCTATTTTGTCCTACAGTTTTAATTCTCATGAGGCTCTTTTCCTGGCTAGTTCAGAGCCAAGCGAAAAATGCACAAGAAGAGTCGATGCGGCTGTGAATAACAAAATGCAGATTTGCATTCCAGGTTGAAAAATAGGCCTGGCAGCATGCCAGGTGTCTGTATCTGATGCTTTTTGTATAAATGGGGGTTAGGTGACTTGGAAGCTCCAGTTCTGCTCTCCAGTGCAGAATACATTTCTGACCTTATTTTAATCCATTGTAATGCCTCCTCCCTTCGACACCACTGTTAAAACATTCTGCTTTGCTGAACAGAGAAGGGCAATTTTCAGCCAGGTCAATTTATCCAGGTAAGTGACTTTGGAAATAGCCTTCAGGATCAGATAGATGGGATTGTGCATATTTACTGCCTGATCCTCATGCCCATAAGTCACAGTAGCCTTCTGTATACAAATGTAGTAGCTCATGCTATGTCCACCCAAGCCCCTTACAGGCTTCCCCAAACAGGGGAAAATATATTCACTGGAGAGGCAGCTGCGTGGCCTGCGAGTGCCTCCTGGGAATTTAGCAGAATAACTCAAGAGTTCCAAATGAGGGACAAAGCAGATATAGAGTGGGTAAGGAGGCCAAGCCTATTTCTTGGCAAAAACGTTTTTGCATGGTATCCGATGAATGGAGGTTGGGGGATCTCTCTCACGGCACAAGGAAAAAAACACCAAATGCCAAAAACCTCCTAATAATTTTTACTCCTTAACTTGGCAAACTTCAGATCATCATTGTTTTAGATATATATATATTTTTTAACTTTTATATGTATTTTCTCTCAATTATATAAAGATGCATCCTTGTACATACTAGAACATATAGGGATCCACAAAATAATAACAAGAAAAAAAAAAAAAAAAGGAAAAGCAATCAACAACAGGCAAATATTACTACCTATCCATCCTGAACATCAACATCAGAGAGAACCGCAAGAAAAACAGGAGGAAATGCAAGGAAATCAATGAAAAAAAAAAAGAAAAAAGCATAGCATGGGTAACAGCTTATATAATAATATCAGCTTAACTGGATGTAACAGACACTATTGGAGATTTCCTAGCGTCCAGGAAAGCTTTCAATTGATCAGGCACAAAAAAAAAGACATAACATTTTGTTAGCAATCTTAATAATACATTTACAGGGCTAACGAAGCTTAAAGGAAACACCAAGAGCAATGGCCTCCTGTCTCAAGGCAAGAAACCCCCTCTTTCTTTCCTGAAATGTTTTTGCAATATCAGGATACATTCTTATAACTTAGCCATAAAATAAAGAACCCAGGTTCTTGAAATACAATTTCACAACCCTACTAAGTTCTCTTCTTCCTCCATAACAAACGACACAAGAAGCATAGCTCAATCTGTAACCTCTGATCCAGAATTCTCCAGAAAATTTGAAGAATTAATCTCAGAGGAAAGGTGACCAGATTGAGTTGGCGGGAAAGTTGCGCGAGGCCCAGATAAAAAGAGAACTTTATTGATAGATGAAATTTGGTCTAGTGTGAATTGCAAGATTTCCAAAACATATTACCTCAGCGTCAGATAAGGAGTTTCTTCCATTATTTTGGGAAAATTAATAAACCGCAAATTGAATCGCCTATTCTGATTCCCCAAGGCTTAAATCCGTCTGGAGAGGGCAAGCCTGCCCTTGACCTCCGAAGCGTTAAAGCTTTGGACATTTTTAAAATCAGTCTCAAGTCCAGAAATCTTATTTTGTGCCTCCACAATTTGATCTCCATGTTTTCCCTCATAGACTCCAGTTTATTAGCCAAAGAATCAGCTTTGGAAAAGCAGGTTTGAATAGCTGTCCCAAAACTGGCTGAGCCTGTCAACTTCCACAGCGAGTCTAAAGTAAACACTGTCAGCTTAGATAACCTCAAGAGAGACTCACCAGCTGAAGCCGGCAGATCCACACCAACAGAAGAAGCAGACAAGGCTCCCGGAACCTCCATGGCGCCCCCAACAACCACCACTGGCAAAGAAGACCGCGAGGCGGCTCCCGGGTCTGTCCCCCCTCCAAAGGCAATAAAACTGCCCAAAATGCCACGAGCAATCCCCCACAGGGCTCCCTTGCCAAGCTGCACTACCAGCACCACCAGCCTGCAGCTCTGCCAGCCTGTGAAAGGCACTGTCTCTCTACTGCAGCCGGCAGCGATGCCAGTCCAGGGGGCTGAGAGAAGCCTCATTCCCTGGCAACACTGGCACTCCTCCATCCAGAGTCGCAACAAGGATCCTGTCCACCTAGAGAGGGCATGAAGGCTGTAATAGGCTGCAGATCCAGCAAGTATGAAGAATCTGGGGAAAAGATTCAAACCTTACCTTTCCTTTTAGACGGCATTTCCAGGAAAAAAGATAATGTAGAAGAAAAACTTGGGAGCAGGTTAACATGCCCAAGCTCATGCCGCCATCTTGCCTCTCTCCCTGCTAGATATATTTTTTTTCATTAAAGCTTTGGTCCTTACTTTAAAAAAAAAAAAATCTTATTCCAAGAGTCTGCTCTTCAGCTTTCTGTCCTGTCTTCATGCTTTGTGATACCTGCATGGGACACTGATATAGCAGGTGCCTGCCATACTTACAGAAGATCCATAATAGTTGGGATGGCTAAAGATGGGATTTCAAATCTCTTTCAACACCAGCTCCTTGGTGCATCATATTAAAATCAGAACAATGAAGGTTGATCTTAAGAATTTTGCTTATATTACCTTCTAACTGAAAATTCAAAAGGAAACTATCCTTGTTTGGGAAGCTTCAGGAAAAGTTTTTTTTTTCTGAGCTATGTTACCCCAAAGGCCTTGGGGCTAGCCTGGATTTTGTGTAATTCCCTCTGCAAAGAAAGCTATTTGAAGAAGGAGGTTTCTGATTATCTTGTTTGCATTTTGGATGTATCCTACAACCTGAGTGAACATTTTTCCTGGTGAAATGTTTATAACTGTATATACAATAAATGTTTCTTATTTAGGATCAATAATTTGCGTGGACATTGGACTTTGTTATTTTTGGTAAATCTTTCCTTGGGCCTCCCAGGGACTGCTCTGGTCACCACGGGCGATCCCTGGAGGACCTTGGTTGTTCCTGGAGCTGCAGTAGTGCACATAACCCCTTCTGCAGCCTCCAAAAGTGACTCCAAGAAAAAGGTGGTTACATAAGTGGTGTCTGAACAGGGACCCAAAGGGAAGTAAACAAATTGGAGTCCATACCCGGTTCTGAAGGTGGTTTGAAGGATTGCTGAATTTTCCTGTTTTTGTACTAATTTTCAGCTTTGAACGTTTCCTGTGAATTTTTCAAGATGGCTGCCATTCCCATGTAAGGGCTGTCTGTGAAGTCCCAAATAAATATAGCATGCTTGTCCATGAAGGAAATGGCCCAATCAATTCCACAGCATGCTACTAGAGAACGTGCGAGGAGTGGTTGAGAGTTGGCACCATCTTGGGCTTGCGTTGAGAACCTGGTGCCTAGTGTGCTTAAGCTGCACAGTGTTGTTAACTTGGGTTCGAGCCAAGGCATGGAATCAGTGATGAGTGCCTACTTTTGGCTGAATAACCATTTGCTCCTGGGCATCGATGATGGAGCATCAGTGGCCTGGGTGGAATGCTCCTGATGTTAAAACATTCAAGAACCCAGGCCAATAGTATTACAGTGTGATTTCTGTTCAGACCATCTCTTTCACCGAGAACAGTGCGCTGAGCTGCTGCTGTTGTCTAACTTTGAGACCCATTCTGGACTTATGGCCCTATTGCCAGGATCACCTGGTGCAGCTCCAGAAGAGCAGAATCCAGGAGGAAGGACGAACAGATCTGGGGGGTTGAGAACCCACCAGTGACAGAGCAAGTGAGCCAACAGTCAGGGCACTCAGCAGAACAGCACAAGCAACTTTGCCCCGCAGACCCTAACCCTGATTGTTGGTAACAATAGCCTCAGAGGGGCCCCAGGTGAGCGGACCAAAGGGAATCAGGGTTGAGGTCAGGAGTCCGCCTGAACCTGTGGTTCAGAGAAGAAACTCAACTTCTGGGGTCCCCTGTAATGATAATCATCATGACAGTAATGAGTCGCGAGGAGAACCAAAGTGTATATCGAAACCAGCTTTAGGCTTGTAGGGGTGGGATGTATCCCAGAAGTCAACCAAGGTCGTGGGAGAGAAATGCAATGGCTATATGAAAAGGTGTTGGGGCCTGTGGGTGAAACTGCACCTACTTGAGCCAAAACAGTGAAGGCCTGGGAGGCGAAAAGCATACATGTATCAGATGTGACCTCAGTGGCCAGCAGTTGCATACGCACCATTAAGAAAGATGGTCACCACGGATTACCTAAGTTGGAAACTGTGCAAGACTATGTAGACTTGGCGGTGGGAACATTAATGGAGCAAGAGTCCTGATTGGAATCAGCAGTCGAGCACAAGTGAGTACCAGGGTGAGCGAGGTGGGAATAAGCCTCAGGGCATGATGCTGCCCCTCCATATCCCTGAGGTAGATCTCTCCACCATACCAGTCACTGATGCCATGTTGAATGATCCTTGGGTGGCCTTAGGTTGACTGGGCCAGAGAAGATTGACCAATTAGTCAAGGGAGGAATGATGGCTAAGGAGGATGGTATTGGAATACTGGAGTCACTCTTATCCTTACATACCACTCACCATTATGAGTGTTATAGACATCAAAAGAGAGCTGACAAAATATATTACTACATCCAACTTGTTATAGAGGCCTCACCCACGACCATCCAAAGATACACCATCAAGGTGCAGTGCAAGCAATGGAAAATCGGGCCCTGCGACAAGAAACATGCTGTGGAGATTGTCGAGTCAGATGGATGACTGTGGTCTAACTCCATGACCCAAATTCTGCCAGGAGGGGTTACTGTGCAGATCCCCAATCCAGCTTGGTACAGCTCTTAATCCTGATGCTGGCCTAGTTTAAGTAGCTACTGTTGCACATTGACTGTTCTCCTTGCCTGTCGCAAACTGGATTACAACGGGCCCAGTTGACCTGAAGGGACATGTCTCTGTGTCTGTTTGTTTTCCTGTCTCAGATGCAGAGAAAAGATCATACTCAGGTTTCTATTTGAAATGATCCTAGAGGGCCTTATGGACATTTATTTTTCAATTGGGGAAGTTTTTCCTGAAGTTGATGACTGGCTCAGGATCATGTGAGATTTATTCAGGATCATGTGAGCCAGAAAGCCAGAAGCCCACTAGTTATACTATTTCCTATGGTTAGTTTTACTTTATTACTGATACCAAAATGACAAATTGTTGATATTGTCCTTAATTCAAGGATTGCTGATGATGAATCTCTGTTTAAATAAAACTTGGAAAAACTGGAAAAAAAAATATAAAATAGGTTCCAAATGTCTGATCTTGTCTCCTTGGTTTATGATCTCAAATTTTTGTACTGTGTTTCCTTCACAGGGATCTATGTTAATCATTACTTTCTGGTGGGATGGAGGAGAAGTGGCTCGCCTCTGGGAGCCAACAATAAAATGTGGTATTTTCTCTGATTGAGAGTGCACCTGGTACTATGTAATACTGTTAACACTTTGGTCCTCCAAGAGAGTAGTGTATGCTATTTTCTGTTTTAGATGTTTCCTGTTAATTCCCCAAGGATTGATGGAGGTTGACCCAAGTAGTGATCAAGGGATTTCTACCAGGTTACCTGCTGAGTCCAGAGGAATCAGTGGAAGATCTTGATCTATTTGACTACCAATTGTGGATTGTGTTGGTGTTAAGGACACAAGAATCAGAGGTAAAGTTATAACCAGTAGATTGTTTTCATGCTCTACTTTTGGGATTCCTCTCAAAACAAAGAGTTACTGCTACTGGAGAGTAGGGATGTGAATCGTTTTCCATATCGTCTTAACGATAGAAATCGTGTGGCAGGGCAAGAAAAATTGTATCATTTTCAGTTAGTGCGCACTAACTGGGAGTTAGTGCGCACTAACTGAAAATGATACAATTTGACACTTTTCAGGTCAGTTAAGGTCAGTTTAGGAATGAATATGTATTCCTATTGGCTGCCCTCTTATTTATTCATGTTACCAAGTTTCCTACTGACAGTATATGGGGGATGGGAAATGGAAACAGTTGGTAGCTTGACAAAACAAGTAATGTGATCAGTCAATGTGACTAGAACTTGTGCCCTAACCCTGATACCAGGGGTATTGTGATCTTCCTGCACACAGTGCCCTATCCCTATTAATACCAGGAGTGTTGTGATCTTCCTGCACACAGTGCCCTATCCCTAATACCAGGGGTGTTGTGATCTTCCTGCACACAGTGCCCTATTCCTGATACTGGGGGTGTTGTGATCTTCCTGCACGCAGTGCCCTATTCCTGATACCGGGGGTGTTGTGATCTTCTTGCACACATCCCGATATCAGGGATAGGGCACTGCATGCAGGAAGATCACAACACTCCTGGTATTAATAGGGATAGGGCACTGCATGCAGGAAGATCACAACACTCCTGGTATTAATAGGGATAGGGCACTGCATGCAGGAAGATCACAACACCCCTGGTATCAGGGATAGGGCACTGTGTGCAGGAAGATCACAATACCCCGGAGGAGTGAGGGTCAGGCAGCTCCCCCCTGTCTGTGAAGCCAGCCTCTCACTAGTAATGCAGGGAGGGAGCTGTCTCAGACTTCACCATCCTCCCCCCCCCCCTCACCCACACACCATTCACTAGCTGGGACATGGGGGAAGTCAGGAGTGAGGGTCAGGCAGCTCCCCCCCTGTCTGTGAAGCCAGCCTCTCACTAGTAATGCAGGGAGGGAGCTGTCTCAGACTTCACCATCCTCCCCCCCCCCCCCTCACCCACACACCATTCACTAGCTGGGACATGGGGGAAGTCAGGAGTGAGGGTCAGGCAGCTCCCCCCTGTCTGTGAAGCCAGCCTCTCACTAGTAATGCAGGGAGGGAGCTGTCTCAGACTTCACCATCCTCCCCCCCCCCCCCCTCACCCACACACCATTCACTAGCTGGGACATGGGGGAAGTCAGGAGTGAGGGTCAGGCAGCTCCCCCCTGTCTGCGAAGCCAGCCTCTCACTAGTAATGCGGGGAGGGAGCTGTCTCAGACTTCACCATCCTCCCCCCCCCCCCCTCACCCACACACCATTCACTAGCTGGGACATGGGGGAAGTCAGGAGTGAGGGTCAGGCAGCTCCCCCCTGTCTGTGAAGCCAGCCTCTCACTAGTAATGCAGGGAGGGAGCTGTCTCAGACTGGTATCAGGGTTAGGGCACTGTGTGCAGGAAGATCACAACACTCCTGGTATTAATAGGGATAGGGCACTGTAAGAGATGACTGTAGTAGATTGAATAAAGATCTGATGTTTCTGCTCTCCTCACACCAAACAAAAACAACACACAAGCAGAGAAGCCCTTCTTACAAAGCTGAGCTAGTGAGTTAAGTAGGAGGAAAAGTAAACATACTGGTGCCAGTGTGGCTACTTAAAAAATACACTTACCAACAATCAATTACATATATTTGAACTGTGTACAGTTCCAGCCAGGACCACCTTTCTAAAATGCACAGTGATTGGCAAATTCAACATGCACTAGCATTTCAGGTGCCTGCTAACAAAAATAATAAACAAACAAGTTCTAGTCACGTGAGTGCTGATCATTACATTACTTTTTTTTGTCAAGCTTCCAACTGTTTCCATTTCACATCCCCCCAACCATATTGGTAACATCAATAGATAAGAGCACAGCCAGCCAATAGGAATACATACATACATATTCATTCCTAAGTGACCTTTACTGACCTGGGAAGTGTGAACACTTTGTTTCATTTTCTGTTGGTGTTCGTTAGTTTCCAGTTCCATTTCCCATCCCCCCAACCATCACCTCAGTGGTAACCTTGGTAATATCAATAGATAAGAGGGCAGCCAGCCAATAGGAACACATATTCATTCCTAACTGACCTTCAGTGACCTGGAAAGTGTTTATTTGTATCATTTTCAGTTAGTGCGCACTAAATCGAGTTAGTGCGCACTAACGGGGAGTTAGTGCGCACTAACTCGAGTTAGTGCGCACTAACACGATTTAACGATTTTTAACGATAAATCGTTAGAATTTCTATTGTATCGTGTTCTATAACGATTTAAGACGATATAAACATTATCGGACGATAATTTTAATCGTTGAAAAACGATTCACATCCCTACTGGAGAGATTGCTGAATGTTACATGTCAATTTCCTCAGACAGGGAAAATGCTAAATGTTGGTATTATGTGCTGTCATGTGTTAACATGTGATTTGTTTACAGGTGTTAACCTTTCATAACCTTTCAAATTCTAAGGGATGCCCTGTGCTGGGAACAGGAATCCAGGGATAGGGTACCAGTCTTTCAGGGATTTGAGAGGGTGTTCTTTTGTATGCCTTAAGCTACTTAAGTATTATGTACTATATGCTTGGTGGAAAAATGGTTTGTATACTTCATCATTTTTTGTCTAGCCAGGGGAGGGTGTAACCATGACTAGGGTCACCATGCAATGTGGTAGAAATTTCTGGAGGGCTCCAGACTTCCAGGTTTAATAAGTTTTCTAAGAGGGTTCCTGCTCTCTAAAAGGTTATCTAAATGCCAGAGAGTTCTGGTACTGCAGAGCTCGTGTAGGTTACAGGGTTTGAGCATGTTGTAAAGCTCCTTCCTGTTAAGGAGTGGGAGAAGTGGGATTCAGGAGATGGTGTTTGCAGGGGATGAGGTAATAGTCTTTGAGATAAGATATTACTAATAGGAGGTACATGCCCTCTAAGGGGGTGATGGGTATTTGATGGAAATTTATTTAAGATGCTTTTCCAGGCATCTTGAGGGATGTTGAAAAGCACAGAGAGCTTCCAAGTAGACATAAACTTTAAACTATAAAAAGGATTCCTATGGCCATCATAAGGAGGAACCCCAAAATCCAAAAGGGAACTGTCCTTGCTGAGGAAGCTTCAGGAAAGTTTTTTTTTCTGACCTATGTTACCCCGAAGGCCTTGGGGCTAACTTGAATTTTGTATAATTCCCTATGCAAAGAAAGCTATTTGAAAAAGGAGGTTTCTGATGATTTTCTTTGAATTTTGGACTGTATTCTGGGATCTGATTGAAGATTTTTCCCAGTGAAGAAGTGTTTACATTTGGATTTACAATAAGAGTTTCTTATTTGGGACCAGCAAATGATGTGGGCATTTGGCTTTGCTATTTTGAGCAGACTGCTCTGGTCCCCATGGGCGATCCCTGGAGGACTTTGGCTGTTACCGGAACTGCAGTAGTGCACAAAACCCCTTCCGCAGCCTCCAAAGGGGACCCCTGAGGAGGTTACGCACAGAAAATGCATGTTGAAGTGCATTGTTACATGGATAGGTTCATTTTTGTTAGATAATGAGGTCATCAATGACATTTTTTATGTCACTTCAAGGTAAGTCCGTTGATTTGCAGAAGAGAAAGTGGGCCATATTTGAGGCCATATAGAACATCTGAAGAAGTGGCCTAGTGATTAGAGCAAGGGGCTGAGAACCAGGAAAACCAAAGTTCTAGTCCTGCTGCTCATGACATTAGCAAGTTACTTCATCTATTATTGCATCAGGTACCCACTTAGATTAGAAGCACTTTAGGCCAGGGCTTATCATACCTGAATACTCATCACCATTGTACAACACTGCATGCATCTAGTAGTGCTATGTAAAGTATTGTATTATTACATCTACCCTGTTTCCCCGAAAATAAGACATCCCCCGAAAATAAGACCTAGTAGAGATTTTGCTGAATTGCTAAATATAAGACCTCCCCCGAAAGTAAGACCTAGCAAAGTTTTTATTTGGGAGCATGCCCGTCGCACAGAACACCAGAGCATGCAGCTGTGATTTTTTTTACCCTGCAGGATTCACAGTTAGTTGTCATCACAAACCAGCATAACCAGACAACTATTCAGAATATAATATTCATTTTTTGGTTCAACAATATATGTGAATTCTTCTTCATGGAAAAATAAGACATCCCCTGAAAATAAGGCCTAGTGCATCTTTGGTAGCAAAAATTAATATAAGACACTGTCTTATTTTCGGGGAAACACGGTATGCTACAAAGTTGAGCTCTTTGTAAGTTGTGATACTCTAAGATGATGCTTGCTATATATAAGTTTAAGACCATATAAGTCCCATCTTCTGATGCTAAACTTCCAACAGATATTGCAGCATACACAGTTTCCAATGTTTCTCCAGGAGGACCAGGCCATTACAGCCACTAGAACTCTCTGCTGCTACAAAGTTGCTATTTGGTGACTTTTTCTTGCACCTTTTTTTGCTGTTCATCTAAAAACAAACTTCAGCAGCAAAACAAGAAAAGTTCAGCTTTCCTGAATTCACTTTTCATTTGTTTTAAGCTGCATCTGGATGTACATGTAGCTAGGTGACGTTTCTGATGCTGATTAGTGCAGCAGCACTCTGTTTGACTAAAATCCAAGGAAATGGGACTCACCTGGTAGATGTGGCTTTCAAAAGCTTCAGATGCTTTTGTCTGCTCTGGAATAAGATAAAACACAGAGGTCCATTTTCAAACCACTGCTGAGCGACAAGATAACCAGCTAATTTTAACTGGTTATCTTTAGGTGACTTTTAGCTGAACCTAACCTGCTGTCAAAGCAATGCTGGAAATCTGTACATCCTTCTGATTTGACCTGAGGATTTATTTGGGGCTTTGAGGGAGGAGAGGAGTTGAGGCATTTGTTTCTTTTTCTTAATATTGGGTGGGTGTGATTAAGAGGGGGAGAGCTGTAGGGCCTTCTTTAAATAAATATTTCAGGAGTCACGTGATGTGATTGAGCTAGGCAAGACATGCCTTTCCTAGCTCCGGGCACCGCACCACCACCACATACCATTTCAGCAGCCGTATCGACCTCCCGACGAGAGAAAGAGACGACACTCCTATCGACACATGTCGATAATAACTTATATGAACAAAACGCCTCCGACCATGCCGATTCGAGGAGGTAAAAAGGAAAAAGAAAAGCTCTGGGCCCCTGAAGTCAAGATGGTGGTGACGACACCAGCAAAGAAGCAAGCTGCTGACCAGGCCCCCTCAGAACATATGCTGCTCGAAATTAAGGAAATTGTTCGATCAGCACTAGATGAGAAACTAACAGGAATTGCTGTCCAATTGGCAGAGGTGTAATCGGTACTAGAAGAGGTTGGACCCCGCATAGACCAGGTGGAAGGACGTGTGTCGGTGATAGAAGACGATTCCCTCCAGGCCACAAGGAAAATGGCAGCTCTTGAAAAAACAGTAGAGGACCAAGTATCAAAATTAGAAGATCTGGAGAACAGATTGAGGTGATCTAATTTGAGATTCCTCGGCTTTCTAGAAATGATTGTGGATCACAAACTGGGAGAAATACTGGAAATCTGGATTCCTGAGGCACTCAACCTTCCTGAGCTTCAGAAAACGTCATATTGAGAGGGCACACCGTCTAGGTGTAAAAAGAACCACAGACATGAGACCACATATAGTTATCACAAAGCTCCTCAGTTATGCCCATAAAGCAAAAATCATTCAAGCGGCGAGAAAATTCTCTGATTTGGAGTTTCAAAATCACTATATAAGGATTATGCAAGACTACTAGACAAAAGTGGCAGCACTCAGGAAAACATTTTCCCTGGTTTGCTCCAACTTATTTAAAAGACAGATAAAATTTGCTCTCACCTATCCCACGAAATTGCGGATATGGCACGATGGGCAAACTAAAACTTTCAACCTGCCGGGAGAAGCGCAAGCTTTTCTAGATGCGTTGCCCGCAGGTGTATCCTGAGCTGACGCGCTACCCTTTTCAGACCCACGTTTGTTAAGAACCTCGGGAAGAGGGTGGATTTGACTTCTATTTTCTGAGAAATTAAGACATGATGGAGCCTTATGATTCTTTTGCCCTTATCCACACCAGGACCATTGCAGTGTGATTCCCACCACAAACCGACTTTTTCTTTCTTTGTACTTTTCTACTAGAGGAGAATCTCTCGCATAGAAGCAAGGAGCCGTGCTTTTCGGGGAAATCCCTATCCAGATGACTTGGGACGCAAGATCAAAATGACATTTAATTATTTAACAATATGGGCTCTGTTTATGTTTTCGTTATTTTTTTACTTTATAATGCAACTATTACTTTTGCGGTTTGGGGAGCTCATGGCACTCTGGGTCACAAAGGAACAATGTTAAAATTGTATGTAGGCTGCGAGGCAGCACATAGCTCAAAATGTAGGGCGGTGTCCAGGCTTAAGTGAGGCCTATGCCTGGTTTTTTTTTCTTCTCTCATAAAATATCCTAGGCAGAAATACCCGCCTGTTTTACAGGTTAACTACTGAAGGACGAGATGGACTAAGGGATAATCTAATATATCTCCTTTTCGGTGGGGTGTGGCGCTCGATCACAGTATTCACATGACTCCATTTTCCTATATATTATGGGAACATAATTGTTTGGAAGGGTTATTGGGGGGGGAGGGGGGTTGGGGGAGGGGGTGCTAGCCCTATCTTTTTGCATATTCTGTATATTAATTTCATGTTACCAGGCTTATGTACATCTCTACATTGCCGGATTGTCAGAGGGACGGTTTCTCAACTGCGCAGCCCCACATAACAGGTCCCAATACCGTATGTTGTCTCATCCATAAATATATCCCAGTTTACACAGTGGAGTCAGCTGGGAGCCCCACTGCTATGTAGAGATATGGCATCTGACCCTTTGCAGTTGTTTTTTTGCTATAGAACATGGATAAATTATGGTTCTTCTCCTGGAATGTTAACTGGCTGGGAACCCCCATAAAAAGAAAAAAATATTGCAACAGCTAAAGCGATGTTGGGGCCTCCTTAGCATGCCTTCAGGAAACACACCTATCAGCAGCAGAAAGTGCTAAGCTGCGTAGTGACTGGGTGGGCACCTGTTATTCTTCACCGGCCAAGGATAAGAAGGGAGGGTTATCATCCTAGTGCAAAATTAAATCTTAAAATAGTTCAGGTCTCCCCTGATCAAGAAGGCCGATACATTTTCATTAAGGGCTTATTAAATGAACGGGAACTGTCCATTTGCAATATCTATGCCCCCAATGAGTATCCCCATATCTTTTTCTCTCAGATCTCCAACTTTTTAATATCAAATTCCCAAGGAGATTTAATCTGGGCAGCGGATCCTTCTATTTACAAATGCCCACCCAAGGAAAGGGGGAAAACTCTAAAGCAGAAAGGTCCAATTTTCCTCTGCTAACAGCTGGGATTGATAGATGTGTGGAGAGTCCTGCACCCAAGCGAGCGGGACTATACCCATGTTTCTAGAGCCCATGCCTCGTTATCTAGAATTGATTACATTCTGGTTTCTCAACACACCTTTCCAAACATTTCACAGGCAGAAATTGGGCAACAAATAATCTTTGACCACTCCCCCATCTGGGTTGAGCTGAGTCATAATGACCTTAGGGGCAGCTCTCACAATCCATGGAGATTCCCAAGCTACTTGAGCTCTGACCCAGAATTTCAAACTTTTTTGAAAAGCAAGTGGGACGAGTTTATGTTTCATAACCAGCAGCATGCCTCTAATCCTCAACTTTTATGGGAGACTGGGAAAGCTGTGATGTGAGGCAAAATTATTGCCTTTGAGTGTCGGAGGAAAAATGTCTCAATAAAACCATTCTTCATTTAGAATCAACTTTACATAACGCTAAGGACCACCTCATTAGATTTCCCACTCAAGAAAATAAACATAAATATACATCGGTGCAGGAGGGCCTTAACGCACACCTTCATCGTAGGGCTCAACATACCCTGCAAGTATCTGAACATAACTTTTTCACATATGGAAACAAGGCAGGGAAATTCCTTGTGAATGCACCGGGAAAAACCATTATTGAACACATGAAGTTGCCCTCAGGTAAAATCGTATCTTCAAAGGAAGAAATTTGTGATATATTTAAACAGTTTAATGACTCCTTATACACTGATGATGTAAAGGGCAGGGCAAGGGAAGAAGACGAGTTTTTCAAGGACTTGTCATTACCATCACTGTCAGAGGATCAATTATCCTTTCTAAATCACCCTTTGCAGTTGTTTGAAATTCTCAAAGTCATTTCTGAGAGTAAACCGGGAAAATCTCCGGGACCGGACAGATTTTCGTATGATTATTATAAAATAATTAAATTTCATGTTAATGTCCCTATGACAGACTTTTTCACTAGTGCCCAAGCACTAGTCTCCTTTCTGCCCGACTTCAATACAGCACACATCACCATTTTGGCTAAACCCGGAAAGGACCCTCAAAATCCAGCATCGTACCGACCCATCTCATTGCTAAATTGTGACTGTAAAATACTAGCCAAAGCCCTGGCAAACAGACTTAGCTCTATTCTAGCTGGACTTATATCCAACCAGCAGAAAGGCTTTGTTAGAGGAAGGGCAGCAAGTTCACATATTATAGCCCTGCTCTCGGCCATGCAGACCTGTCAAAAGAAACAAACCCCCGCACTAGCCATAGGATTTGACACAGAAAAGGCATTTGACAGGTCTCTTGGCCCTACCTATTCTCGGTTCTGTGAGGATTTGGCTTCCAGGGGAGCATCCTGTCCTATATCACCTAACTCTACCAAAATCCACTCTTACATTATAGCCAATGGCTGCAAATCGAACCCAGTAATAATAAAGCATGGGGTTAGACAGGGGTGTCCACTTCCCCCTACTATACATTCTGTCTATAGACCCCCTCATAAGGAAAATAGTTCTTTCCACAACAATCGTCGGCTTTTCCTAGGAGCCTAGTTCCTTTAAAGTTACGGCCTTTGTAGACAATATTTTGATCTTTCTGACCTGTCCCTTCACGTCTCTTCCTTCCTTACTGGATCTCCAACAGACTTTCGGCAACTTTGCGGGACTGAAAATAAATCAGGACAAGTTAGAAGCGCTAGATGTATGTGGTACCATCCAACAACGGTGGCCAGCACTGTTTCCATTAAAATGGATATCTGGTAGGGGTGTGTATATGTTTTCGCCGTATTGGCGATCCGGAACGTATATTGCACTATTCGTAGTATTCGTGGGGAAGCGAAACGTATCACGATTCCCCACAAATACACGAATCTTCCTCGAATTATATGGCCACCTAAATAAAAATTTAAACAAACCCCCCACCCTCCTGAACCCCCCCCCAAGACTTACCAAAACTCCCTGGTGGTCCAGCGGGGGGTCCAGGAACCATCCCCTGCACTCACACCCTCGGTGCCGATTTCATCATGGCGCCGATAGCCTTTGTCACAGGGGCTACCGGTGCCATTAGTCAGCCCCTGTCACATGGCTATTGGCGCCATCTTGTGCTCCTACCATGTGACAGGGGCTGACCAATGGCACTGGTAGCCCCTGTGACATAGTATGGGCAATGGCTATTGGCGCCATTTTGAGTACTGGCATCGGACGGCCGGAGTGCAGGAGGTCGCTCTGGGACCCCCGTTGGAACCCCAGGGACTTTTGGCCAGCTTTGGGGGGCCTCCTGACCCCACAAGACTTGCCAAAAGTCCAGCGGGGGTCCGGGAGCGACCTCCTGCATGCCGGCCGGCCGATGCCAGTACTCAAAATGGCGCCGATCGCCTTTGCCCTCACTATGTCACAGGTACCGACGGTCGGCCTCTGTGACATAGTGAGGGCAAAGGCGATCTGCTGCCAGTATTCAAAATGGCGCCGATCGCCTTTGCCCTCACTATGTCACAGGTACCGACGTTTGGCCCCTGTGACATAGTGAGGGCAAAGGCGATCGGCGCCATTTTGAGTACTGGCATCGGCCGGCCGGCATGCAGGAGGTCGCTCCTGGACCCCCGCTGGACTTTTGGCAAGTCTTGTGGGGTCAGGAGGCCCCCCAAAGCTGGCCAAAAGTCCCTGGGGGTCTCGGATGATGATAACGATGATAATCATTGCTGGATTAAGCAATTCATCAGATTTCCTGCTGCATACCCATCTTACACACTGGTACAGGACCCCATCCCTCATTTACATCATTCAATCTTCTCCACAGGAAATCCCGACTAGTTTAAAATCCCAGGTTCTAATAGAAGCCAGCAGAAAGGCATGGTCTTGTCTGTGCCAATAAGGTCAGTCATCACTCCACCATATCCCCTCTTTTACAGATCAGTAGTTACCCATTATTTCCCCCAGGAATAGAGAGATCTGTTTTTGATAATTGGAGGTCAAAGGGGATGATATCCTTCTATCAACTGTTCTCACCTCTCAATCATCAGCTGCTTAGTTTTCAGAACCTTCAAGAGACATTCAATATACCTAAACAACACTTCTATGCCTACTTGCAGGCACGACATTTCAATGACCAAAGAGGTGACACCATCTGAGAGTCTTCTTTGACTCTAACACTCTGGAGGGTAGTTTTGGACTCGTCCAAATGTGGCCAGAAGCCATCCATTTCTTCATTTCTTCAAGCCCTCCTAGACGAACCCCAAAAGAGGGGATTAACTCCCTTTATGAGTGGTGGAGGGAGTGGCCAACATTTCATCTTTCCCTTTCTGAATTTTGTCACTGCTTTTCTGACACGCTTTCCATCTCAGAAAATGTTCTCCTATGTGAAACACACTTTAAATTTTATGGCTGGACCCCCTGCAGGGCTCATAGGGCACGTCAAGTACTGTATAGTGTACTTCACATTGGTTTATTGTACCTGCCTGTCACCTTCCATGCTCAATGAGCTGCTATGTATGCTTTTGTTGAAAGATAATCTCCAATAAAAATGAGAGAAAAAATAAATAAATATATAAATATTTCAGTTCCAAGCAGGATGGGGGTACCTAGAGAGGGACACAATTATTCTTTAGAACATGGGGTGGGTTGGGAGGAATCATACACAAGATAGTGTTTTTTTGTTATGTCAAGAGGATTAAGGGGGGGGGGGCGGAGCAGAGGATGTTGGGAGGGAGGTAGAGTGGCTAGATAGGATTTAGGATGGTTCTTGTAGTGCCTAGAATTTTCTGGCCAGATTTAGCTGGCTAGAACTGAATATCGAGCTAACCAGCTGAATTTAAAAATCCTGTCCCCGACTCAGCCTGACCCAGTCCTCTTTTGTGTGGGGTAAATTATGTCCACACAATGATTCTTGTGCAGACAAAATTTACCTGGACAGGAAGGGAGAAAATAGGAACATAAGAAATGCCATTCTGGTTGAGCCCAGCATTCTGTCTCCAATAGTGGCCAGTCTGGGTCACAAATATTGGCACTCCCATAAAGTAGATCTATTCCTTGTCAGTCACGTCCAGGGATATTAATGGCTTTCCCTAGTCTCCCTGGCTAATAATGTTTTATGGATTTTTCCTCCAGGAACTTGTCCAAACCTCTTTTAAACCCTGCTATATTTGTCGCCTTGGCCGCATCATTTGGCAACAGATTCCACAGCTTGATTGTGTGCTGAGTGAAAAAGTACTCTTTATGATTTGTTTTAAATCTGCTGGTTGTTGGTTTCATGGAGTCTCCCCTTGTTTAAGTATGATTTAGAAGGGTAAAAAATAACCATTCTTTATGGAACTGGAAATTTTGACATGGTAATATTTATGCCATTCAAAGCCGATATTAACAGCATAAATGTTTTTAATATCAGCCTCAAAGATTAGAATGGGGAAGGGGCACTATCAGGTTTGGTAAGATGTGAATTTCAAAGCTGTAAATTGTAAATCTGGTTATCCCAATATCAGCTTTAACTATATTTTCAATTTTCCTTAGCTTTCTTTGTTTAACCTTTCAGTTTAAAAAAGAAACTACCTTTTAAGGCATGGATTACTGCAGCACGGTCTGATTGTGACCAGAGGTGCAGTAGCAGCACTAAACATGTTGCAGAGGCTCAGTAAGAGCCACCTGAATGAGATGAGGCCAATCCTTGGCCTTTAATTTGCAAATTGTTGCTGCTTTCCACCCATCTCCAACCTCCTTCCATAGCTGTCAACAAACGTCAGCATTTTCTCAACTCTTCTTCGGCCAAACTGCCAGAGTCCCCTGCGTGATGTTGCTGGTGATTCGTCTTGCCTGAACTGTCTAAAAATGAGTTGCATTATGGTAGGGCGGCTGCTTCAAGCAGGATGACATGTTCCTGATCTAACACATCCGCTGCTAGAAGGTACGCCTCCCTCTGCCACGATAGTCATAGAAAAATTGCTCTTTTTTTTGTGCAGCAGCTCAGTTAGCAGTGCAGCATGAAGGGAGATGCTGAAAGGAAACTCATATCCATGGCAGAAAACACAGCTCAGTGCCTCTAATTATCCTCCTGCCATTCAACGACACCCACGTAGGCGACTGTTTTGTAAGTACAACACTCTGTGTCTTACCAACATTACCTAAAACTTTTTACCGAAGAAAAACTGTGACATTCCTATAGTCATAAATTACCCAGCTGGCAGTTTCAGCTAAGATGTGTGGGTTTCTTTCTTTTTTTTTTTTTTTTTTTTTTAATCAATTTACCATTTTTTTCAAGTTCGCCAGTCAACCAGACAGGCTTAGCTGCTTAATAAAAGTCATCTTGTTAAAATCATAATTGCAGTCTTCAGAGGCAAGCCAGCTTTTTTTTTTTTTTAAGAGTGATGTTATGCTTGGGGTGAGGGGATGGCTATTAATTTTATTTTATTTTTTTTATTTAGCTAGCTCTCTGAAGGGGGACGAGTACAATTGCAAAATTCAGAGGTGTTCAAAAAAGAGGGACATGAGTCAGGCTCTATGTGAAAGAGAGAAATATCCACCTAAGCCAATCAAATATCTTCTGTGTGGCATGGAATACAAAAATACAGTGCTGTGGGCATCTCGTGGTGCAATAGGAATGATAAATAGTGGCTGGAATTTTTGCAGAATAGAGACCTACAGAATGTCTGTTCTGTAATCCAGGGAAGCGAAACCAGGTCGATGGCTCATTGATTACTGCCAAGCAAGAAGATCTTGGTTCCATTTCTGTTCTTTCTGTGGATAAAAAGAAGCAATTACTTTTAATAATGCTGATTTGCATTCACAAGGTGCTTTTTATTTAGATCAGATCCCCACAAACTTTACAATTCTAAATTTCAGCAATGCATTCAACATGTATATAACCATCCCTGGGGGAACAGAGGTCTGGCTACCAATTACGTTACGCATACGCAAGATATATAGAAGTTTCTTAGGTTATGAGGGAAGAGGTTACACTGATATAAGGGTATCATCAAAGTGTCCCTTATTAAAGACATCAGGCATAGTCATTTCTAGGTCCCTAAAAGATCCGGGACACAGGTCCATAAGTGTCCCCTTCCCATCCCGCAAGATTATGATAATTAATCAATTCAATCATGATCCAGGGCAATTCTGTAAAAACTAGCAACGGGACACGCTTTTAAATGTTACATTTTAAATGATCTCTATTCTATGTTCCCATGCAGCTGTCATCAGGGAGTCATCTTAGGACCTGTGACAAGGAAACCACCCAGTCAGTATGATCCCTGCAGGAGTCCTATTGCTGTACCACACTCACTCCATCCATATGGAGACGAGACACCATTGCTCTTGGAGCAGATAGCACCCCTACAAACATTTTGCACCATTGCCACAAAGTACTAAGCATGTCACGTCAGTGGACCTTCTATGCAACAAAAATTCCTGTCCAGCTTCATCCATCTAATAAAACTACCACTAAAATGATTCAATAGCACCAATCAATAAAGTTCTTCTCTATGGGAGTGAAGTCTGGGGTCTAAACAGGATAGGACAGAATCCCAGTATAAACCCTGCACCTCAAGTTGTACAATACCCTGCAATCACAGAACCTCCTTCAACAAAGGGTACAGAGCAGAACTAGGACACTTCCCCTTGTCACTCACCACAGAAAATCTGGTGTCACCTCATTGCACAGCAACACATTAGTACACCTCATTAACACTCTGTAATAATTCATCACGCTGCAAAAAATGTACTCAGAATCTATAGCAAACTTGCCATACCAAAGCACACTAACTGCTAGATTCAGATGGAAATAACCCTGCCCATGAAAAGTGTTATGTTTATGGAAGAATGTGAACCCTGGGCTGAGATGAGAGGTATCTCCGCCTACAAGGAAGAGCCCTGTGTCGCAATGAAAACACCTCAGACGGTCTTCAGGGTGAAGCGTGCTTCCAGCATTTTGGGCAGCCCCCTTTTATTGTAAAAGCATTACATAGCATTGCATCGGATACATACGTCACATATTTACTGCTACAATATTTCCACATAAATGTGTATGCTGACCTTTTACTACGTGGGTGCAAGTGGGCAGTAGGTGCAAGCGGTCAGTCTTCAGGCAGGGAGGGGGGAGGTCATTAGCTGGTCATGGGCATTTGTATTAAACTATCTAGGTGTGAAAAGCAAGTAGGTCATGAGCTATTCTGGGGCTGCAGAAAAGCTTGCACTAGATGTTTCCTGCTGACTTCCTGTTTCATATGCTGCGGTCGGAGCAAACATTTTCTTTATACTAAGAGTAGGTGTTAAGGAAAAACCAGTTAGAGATGGCAATGGAGTTTTTCTTTCCATGACGTGGCTTGCCAGCTGCCTGGAAAGCCAAACTCCTCCCCCACAGCCCTGTGAGCCTCACCGTCAGCAGGCACAGACTCAGTAGCGTGGAACACAGCTAGAAGTAGAGACTTTATTACAAATGGAGAAAACAATAATGTCCACAGAATAGCAGCTGCAGCAGTACACTACTGGGCAATGGGGAATGCCCAGAGTGAGACCACAGATGAGAAGATCCAGTAGTGGCCCATGGAGCGGGGTACGATGATACTGTCAGTATAGTAGATGTTGAAGCACTGGTAGAGATACCAGAAACCGGAAGTGGCTCCTGAAGTTGGTGTGCAGATATTCTGTAGCGCAGGAAAGCTGAATGACTTCTATAGAAGGAAGGCGGTAGTGGCCTGAGGCACAGGGTACACCGCGTAGGATCCTTAGCACAGTTCGTATAGTAGAAGTCAGTATAGGTACTCACAGAAGATGGTTCATGGAGAGAGAGAGACCTGAGAAGCAGTTCTGTAGCAGTCAGGCAGGTAGGCCCTCCGAGGAGCGTATAGCCAGGAATGCAGGGGAGCCCCCGAGGAGCAGGTACTCAGAGCATCCAGATGCCAAGTCAGGAACAGGAGGAGAATTCAGCAAGATGGAACTCCTTGCTAACTCAAGGAAGGCAAGGGCTGGTTGGATTAAATATGCAAGCGGGTTGATGTCATCGGGAGGGGACACCCCCGATGTTCCCACCATGATGTCTTCAAGAGAGGCCCTTGCGCGTGTGCGGCTAGGTGATTCCGGGTCCAAGATGGCAGTCGGCAGTGCCCACACTGTCCCGGGAATACCAGAGAGGTCGGTGGGGATTAGCAGAGGCCACCATTCTTCCCAGGCTTGATGGAGCGGGGAAAAAAGAGGTGAGCATGAGAGGTCGCAGCCATCTGCGACCGACAGGCATAACAAAAAGGCAACACAGCAAATATTACACCTATTAGGAAAACAAAACAAGTTCAGACTGCTATAGATCTCTACACAGAAACTACATACTAGCAAAATACCTCACCTCGGTCACACATGCAGAACACAAATACTCATTTCATTTTCATTTATTAAAATGTATTAATCTCTTAACACAACAAAATTTGGCCTAGGCGATTTAAAATAGAACATACATAAAATAGTATCAAAAACAAACACCAAAAATATCACATACCAACAGCACTGGATTCTAAAACAAAACAGAGACTACCAGCATTTAGAAATTCAGACCTTGCATCAAGAGCACTGAAGGAGGAAGTTTTTTAGGGAAAGTCTAAATTTCTTAAGATTTTCTTGCATTCAAACCTCGAAAGGTAAAGAGTTCCAGATAGAGGAAGCAGCTACAAAGAAAGCAGTTTCCCATGTAAAAGCAAGATGGGCATGACGGACGGAAGGCACATCTAGTAAACCACGTTGTGATGATCTTAATTGCCGAGTAGGTTGGTAAATCCTGAGAAGGGCATTTGCCCAGGGAGGAGAATCCGAACTGAGTAGTATACAGTCATTGCAATTTTATAATGAATATGTTCAGAAACTGAAAGCCATTTTAAGTGAATCAAAATACAAATACAGAATAAAGAGACTATAAAATATAAATAGAACATGCAGACAAAAACTGAACTGGAAACTGCAACAATCCAGACTCTAAGCAGTAGGGATGTGAATTGTTTTTCTGATGGATGAAAATATCATCCGATATGTTCTCATCCATCAGGAATAGGGGGGTCCCCGACAGCGATAGGAAACCCCCACAAAATTTTTGTGGGGTTCTCTTATCGTTTTGGGGGGAGCGGGAAGAAAGGGCACACAAAAACAACCGCCAAACCCACCCCGACCCTTTAAATCTCATTATTTAGAATCCCCCCCCCTCCTGACCCCCCCCCCAAAAAAAAACTTTTCTAAAGTACCTGGTGGTCCAGCGGGGGTCCCAGGAGCGATCTCCCGCTCTCGGACCGTCGGCTGCCACTAATCAAAATGGCGCCGATAGCCCTTTGCCCTTACCATGTGACAGGGGCTATCGGTGCCATTGGCCGGCCCCTGACACATGGTAGGAGCAATGGACGGCCCACTCACAGGCACCTGCACTCTCTTTCACTCAAATAGGTATGTGTACTCTCTCACACACAAACTGGCACTTTCTCTTTCTCTCACAAAAAAAAGGCTTTCTCATGCTCACATAAACACAAAGTATGTCACACAGGCTCCAGGGTAACATGGGTGTTCCAGCAGAATCTCTTCAGCCACTGGCTGCAGGAAAAATGTGGCGGCCCCACAGGACCATCCATCAGCTCCAGGGATAACTCGGCCATTCTAGCAGGGCCTTTCCGGCTGCAAGGGAAATGTTGGTGGCCCCAAAGATCCTCTTCTTCTTCCTCTGCCAGCTCCAAGGGCAGGTGGGTGCTTCCAGGGCCAAGGGAAGCTCTTTTTATTTTTAAATGGTTCTGTTTTATTTTAGGGTTTGTTTTTTTTCTTTTGGAGAGGGTGCAGTTTAATGTATATTTGGTTCAGCAATGAACCAAACAGGAAAAAAAAAACCAACATTAAACGAACCAAAACCCTCAAAACAAAAAAAATGAACCAAACTGAAAATTTAGAGCTGCACATTCCTATTACGCAGAATACATTTTTGTTTGGAGTCAAAGTAAGGATTGCCAGATTGGGATATCTAATTTCCGAGTTGCTGCTAGGAAGGAGTCAGCAGAAGTTCATCTGTTCAAGAAAGTGTTCCAGTTCAGTTACGAAAGAACAGAGATCTTTACCCCAGAAAGCAGGTACCAAAAAGGGGAGAGTCAGGAAAGGGTTCCCATTATGTTAAGAATACCTCAGAGCTAGTGAGTTAGTAGAGGAAGAAATAGGGCCAGTGCAAGAGTATTTGGCACCTTAGGTGAACCTTCAGTCATGCACCTCCTCCCCCAACTTATTTCTAACACAACCCTCCCCCCCCCCCCATCACCAGCAGTGGCTTCATAACAGTGTCCCCTTCTTTGGTGGTGTTAGTTCTGGCACAGCACCCCTCTGGGCCTCATGCTGGATGGATTTTGCCACCCCCCAAACATTGGCGCTATGCCTAGTTTGCCTAATGGAAACACTGGCCCTGGGAAGAAAACCCCTAGTGTGTGAACATTTTGCAGTGACTGTAAATTTTTGGACTGTGTACTGTCTTTCTTTCTTTTTTTTGCCATATGGATTTCACTATTCTTCAATGTGTACTCTACTGATTGTATTTATCTGCATCAGTTATTCCAACAAAGAATTTATTTTTTAACACCAGACCATGTAGTAATGTGCTATTCATACTGTAAAATGTCAGAAGACGTTCAAACAACCTAAGGGCTTCAAAGCCTTTTACTTTTCCCCCATCAGAAACAACTCAAGGGAGCAAGTCGGAATAGGACGTCTGTTTGCCCCACTGATCCTGAACATACCACAAAGTTCTAGTAGCTGGTGAAATAGAGGCTACACTGATATTGTTAATACCCATTTACAGTTGGGGAAACCAAATCATGGTGAAAAAGAATGACTTATACCCAGACAGAGAATCAGTGAGATGGATTTCAACACCTGAGCCAGGCAGGGAGTGAAGACAATAGTTGCTACAGTGACCTTGTATGTTGAATGACAAAGGCAGCACAGACTAGTGAAAAGAAAAAGGGGAAACTCCAAAACACTAGGGCAAGGGATATGCATTTGTTTGAAACAAATGGATACAAAGCAATGAATGAGACCATTTTTTTTTTTTATTCATGGGCCACCAAAACAAATGGAGGATGTCCATGAATTTAAACAAAACTTTTTGTCTCATTCCTTTATGTTTCCCATTTAAATCTATGGCCCATTCAAAACTGCTGTACTGAGAAAGCTGCAGGGACTAACTGGTAAATATAGCAAACAATCATTGCCTGTGTGAGATAGCAGCTGGGCCACAGCCGAACTGGGAGACCTAGGTGAATAGTCAGAATGCAGGACCAATCAAGGTGAAGCAATTTTTTAACTAGCCTATAGCTGTCATCTGGATCAAGTGCCGCTGACATCCTCCCACTGAAAATTCTGAGCATTTGCAAAGAAACTCCATTTTCTCTCTTCGATTTTGCAGCAAAAGGTTATGTATTCAGAAGCTCGTTAAAGGATGAATTTTCAAAAGCTTATGCATGAACAAATATACATTTACATGCATATGTGAAGGAATCACACACAAGCCATATTTTAAAAACATGATATATGTTAGAGATGTGAATCGGAACTGGAATCTGATCGGTTCCGGTTCCGATTCAAAATCTTAAAATTTTTATCGTTCGGCTCGATTTTTTTTTTTTGTTATCGACTGCGCCCGATCCGATAACAAAAAAACCCTCCCGAACCCCCAAAAACCGTTTTAAAATTACCTGGTGGTCCAGTGGGGGCACGGGGAGTGATCTCCCGCTCTCGGGCCATCGGCTGCATTAATAAAAATGGCGCCGATGGCCCTTTGCCCTTACCATGTGACAGGGAATCCGTGCCATTGTCACATGGTAGGAGCACTGGATGGCCGGCACCATATTTAAAGATGGCGCATATATGCACATATATTAGGGACGTGAATCGTTTTTTGACGATTTAAAAAAATCGTCAAATATTTTCTAAATCGTCAAAAATCATTAGAGTCGTAATACAATAGAAATTCCCCCGATTTATCTTGAAAATCGTAAATCGGGGGAGGGTGGGAAAACTGGCACACCAAAACAACCCCTAAACCCACCCAACCCTTTAAAACGAATCCCCCACCCTCCCGAACCCCCCCAAAATGTTTTAAATTACCTGGTGGTTCAGTGGGGGGTCCCGGCACGATCTCCTGCTCTCGGGCTGGCGCCATTTTGGCTGCCACTAAAAAAATGGCGCCGATGGCCTGATAAAAAGAAAACTCCACCTGACCCTTTAAATTGACCCCCTTAGCCTCCCCCACCTCCCGACCCCCCCCCCCCCAAAACCTTTTAAAATTACCTGGTGGTCCAGTGGGGGCACGGGGAGCGATCTCCCACTCTCGGGCCATCGGCTGCCACTAAAAAAATGGCGCCGATGGCCTGATAAAAAGAAAACTCCACCTGACCCTTTAAATTGACCCCCTTAGCCTCCCCCACCTCCCCACCCCCCCCCCCCCCCCAAAACCTTTTAAAATTACCTGGTGGTCCAGTGGGGGCACGGGGAGCGATCTCCCACTCTCGGGCCATCGGCTGCCACTAATAAAAATGGCGCCGATGGCCCTTTGCCCTTACCATGTGACAGGGAATCCGTGTCATTGGCCAGCCCCTGTCACATGGTAGGAGCACTGGATGGCCGGCACCATCTTTAAAGGTTGATTTATGGTTGATAGATCAGCCTTAGGGTATGAAACATAACAGTCTGGGATATCACCCTGATTACAGTGCATCCCTAAACCATGACTGGGAGTATATGGATAACATCAAGATTAATTAACACAAAGGAGAGCCATGAATCCTGAATCACAAATCCAAAACACAGGGAAATATATCAAAATTTTACTTAAATAGTATTGCATGTATACTATTTTCAGTATTTTGTACAACTACTTCCACATAAGCAAGCCTATCGGTGTGCCCTAAATTGCACGGGCCACTCGGACTATTCAAACATATGCAGAATTTTTTCAAATCCTTTCTTGATTACATTTATTTTAAGACTTTTTTTTATATTGAAATAAAAAAAACTGAGCAGCAGTCCTCAAGAATCTTTGTATAACAGTCTTGCAAAATTAACCATCAAAGCCCAACAATGGCCGGGGTTTCGCAGTAAGCTTCATCAGGATCCGTCTATAACAAATTGTAAATCAACACCTCTCAGAACGAACCATTGTCTGTTGAAACATCAATGTCACATAATTAGACACTTTAAAATGTCTATTTATGAGAAATATTAAAGCTCATCTTTAGCAGAATTGTACCATCATTTTGGACAGAAGCATCTCACAGCGTTTTCAAAATAGGGAATGGCGGGAAAAGACACAGGTTAAAAAGACGCCAAAATGTCAATCAACGTGCTTACGTCAGCAACAGCATATGCAATAACAAAGATTTTATAGCTGCAAAAAATGAATATGAAGCATATTCATAAACTGGAAAATTTTGTATTATTTATCCCAAGAATACACTAAAGTCTGCTTCAAGAGTCAAGCCATATGGCACCATGGTATTCAATTTATAAATCCATCATTGTTCAAGGCATAATAATTTTTGATCAAGGGCATATTATAGCATAGATTACACCAGCACCAGAGGTCTGTCGATGAAGGAACACAGTGAAGTCAGCAGATGCTACATTAGGGATGTGAATCGTGTCCTCGATCGTCTTAACGATCGATTTCGGCTGGGAGGGGGAGGGAATCGTATTGTTGCCGTTTGGGGGGGTAAAATATCGTGAAAAATCGTTAAAAATCGTTAAAAATCGAAAAACCGGCACATTAAAACCCCCTAAAACCCACCCCCGACCCTTTAAATTAAATCCCCCACCCTCCCGAACCCCCCCCAAATAACTTAAATAACCTGCGGGTCCAGCGGCGGTCCGGAACGGCAGCGGTCCGGAACGGGCTCCTGCTCTGAATCTTGTTGTCTTCAGCCGGCGCCATTTTCCAAAATGGCGCCGAAAAATGGCGGCGGCCATAGACGAAAAAGATTGGACGGCAGGAGGTCCTTCCGGACCCCCGCTGGACTTTTGGCAAGTCTCGTGGGGTCAGGAGGCCCCCCACAAGCTGGCCAAAAGTTCCTGGAGGTCCAGCGGGGGTCAGGGAGCGATTTCCCGCCGCGAATCGTTTTCGTACGGAAAATGGCGCCGGCAGGAGATCGACTGCAGGAGGTCGTTCAGCGAGGGTTCCGGCGCCTCGCTGAACGACCTCCTGCAGTCGATCTCCTGCCGGCGCCATTTCCGTACGAAAACGATTCGCGGCGGGAAATCGCTCCCTGACCCCCGCTGGACCTCCAGGAACTTTTGGCCAGCTTGTGGGGGGCCTCCTGACCCCCACGAGACTTGCCAAAAGTCCAGCGGGGGTCCGGAAGGACCTCCTGCCGTCCAATCTTTTTCGTCTATGGCCGCCGCCATTTTTCGGCGCCATTTTGGAAATGGCGCCGGCTGAAGACGACAAGATTCAGAGCAGGAGCCCGTTCCGGACCGCTGCCGTTCCGGACCGCTGCTGGACCCGCAGGTTATTTAAGTTATTTGGGGGGGGGTTCGGGAGGGTGGGGGATTTAATTTAAAGGGTCGGGGGTGGGTTTTAGGGGGTTTTAGTGTGCCGGCTCACGATTCTAACGATTTATAACGATAAATCGTTAGAATCTGTATTGTATTGTGTTCCATAACGGTTTAAGACGATATTAAAATTATCGGACGATAATTTTAATCGTCCTAAAACGATTCACATCCCTATGCTACATATAAAGTTGTGTTCATGCATACATGACAACAGTACATGTGCCACATGGTTGATGCAGCCTAGTGGCATCTTGTATGGAGTAAGATGCAGCCCAGTGGCATCTTGTATGGAGTAAGATGCAGCCCAGTGGCATCTTGTATGGAGTAAGATGGTAACTGTGTGAAATCAGAGTGCACCAAGGAGTCACATAGACTAGCTCCTCATGTGTAAGTGATACGATACGAGGGAGGTCTTTAAAAACACTGTGTAACTGTAAGATGTGCCAATTCTGAAAAATAGAAGCTCTGATTTTTCACACAAAAGGTGAAAAAGGAATGATGCATGTAATGCGTTGTAGATCTTCTTCACGGTGAGTAAATATAGCGCGTCAATAAGCTCTTTTAACACAACTGATTAGACATCCACGAGACAGAAACCTGTCAGTAAGTGCTTTAGCCTGAATCTGATATTAAAGCATAAAGACGTGCACAATCGTCGTAAACGAAAAAACTGACTTGGTAAACATTCTTTAAGTGCTCTCAGATGTGCACTGGTAAAATGCAGTAAAGTATTGGAACTAACAGATTTCTGAAAAATAGAAGTAACAAACCCTTCACTGGTTTTGTAAATCATAATATCCAGAAAAGAGGTTTGGTTCTCTTGTATATCTGCTGTGAACTTTAATTAAAGAATTAAGTCATGTCCAAAAATTGTCAAAACTTGATTTTGTACCCCTCCACGACATAAAGACATCATCATCCATGATATTAATTCTGATTGATATGGGTGATGATTCAACCACTGGGATTCAAAATCTCCTATGTACAGATCTGCTAAGTTGGGGGCCACTGTGGCCCCCATCGCAGTACTACGGATCTGTTTGAAGAATTTTCTATCAAAAGCAAAGTAATTCTTAGTCAGAGCAATCTCCAACAATTTATGTAAAAAATCAGATGGAATTCTTTGAGGTCGTGGGTGAAGTTCAAGGAATGACAAAGCTGTTGCAACAGCTTCATGTTGCAGTATGCTCATGTAGAGTGCTTCAACATCTAATGTGACAAGGTATACCTTCTAAAAAGGAGATCATATCTTGAGAATCACGAATGTATGAAGGTAATTTAGGTACAAAAGGGGCTAAAAAGAAATCAATAAACCAAGAGAGAGGCTCTAACAGTGAATCACCTGCCCTTTTTCTTATACCAACTTATTCTAAGGATGATGAACCCTTTAGTCTGGCCCTGTTTGGCAGCTCTTGAGACAGAGACATATGTTCCAGTAACTTTTATTGTATCTTATATGAAGCATATATCACATTTTTTTTCCTTTTTGTACCTATGGTAAAATCTCTTGCTAAATCAGGCATTTGTTCTGCTCCAAGTGTTTTCCTTATGGAATTCTTCAGTATATTTCTTTGTGGGCATTCGTTCATCACAAAGAACTGAAAGAGACGGTTGGATTTCTAAAAACTTTTTTAGTGGGTAATTGGCTCCTTCTTACAAGAATATATAATTTTCCTCTGAACTATCAGTCTGGAGCCTGGTGTTTGCTGTACCATGCAATCTCAAGTAACGTTTCATGGCAGCCAAGGCAGGAACAGTTACAAAATAAATCTTTTTTTCATAACATTCATTGGTTTGATGGCAAGGGATGTTGCAGGAATTCCTGGGATAGTTTAGTCGCCTGCATACCTGGGGTATTTCCTCCTGTACAAAATCACTGATAAATTATCTTTTTTGAAATTAGCACCTCCTTTCCATTGCTGAGAGCTCCAGAAGCACTGATTCTGGTTCCACCCTACTGCAAAGCAAGAAGAATCTAATATTTGATTCAAACTCAAGGACCAGCCCCATGGCTCAGTGGCAGCACCCTATGCCACCATGGGCGTTTGATTCCCAAGTCTCTTTTCTGTTCCTTGGACCAGATGGAGCTGCGGAAGCTGCAGAGATATTTTTGTCAGCCCACTGGGAGTGCAGGAGGTGGGGGAGAGAGGGAGTCTCAGCCATTACACAGAGGCAACTGATGGTGGCCAGACACGGGGTGTATGTGTACCAGGGCAAGGAAGGAGCCATGGCCTGTGGCCTTAGCCAAGTACTGTCTCTGGGATAGCTGGGTTAAATGGAAAGGTAGAGAGGCTTAATAAATAAGTAAAGCCCTCTAGGTAGCTGTGAATCATTTATTTATCATATATTTATTATTATTTCTTATATTCCACTTATATTGACTCAGCCATGCTAGATGGATTACATCTAACTAGATAAACGACGCTTGACCGACGTGCCGCAAATGCGCAGTAGAGAGCAGCTCTACTGCGCATGTGCGGGCGAGCACGTCAGTCTTAGGAAAAAAAAAACATGGCGGCGGGCGGCGGCGGCAGGCGACGGCGGCAGCGGCGGCAGCGGGCGGTGGCGGTAGCGGCGGCGGCGGGCGGCAGCGGCCAGTAACGAGGGAGGGAGGAGAGAGAGAGAGGGAGGGACGGACTGAGTGGGAGGGAGGGAGTGGGCGGGACGGAGAGAGAGAGTGGGAGGGAGTGACTGAGTGAGAGGGAGGGACTGAGTGGGAGGGACTGAGTGAGAGGGAGGGAGGGATTGAGTGAGAGGGAGGGATTGAGTGAGGGGGAGGGACTAAGAGGGAGGGATTGAGTGAGGGGGAGGGACTGGGAGGGAGGGACTGAGTGAGGGGGAGGGACTGGGAGGGAGGGAGGGACTGAGTGAGAGGGAGGGACTGAGGGGGAGGGAGGGAGGAGTGGGTGAGTGTGTGGGAGGGAGGTAGGGGGTGGGGAAGAGTGAGGGGAGAGGGAGAATGAGGGAGAGGTGAGAGTCAGGGATGTAAGTGGAAGGGGGAGAGGGAGAATGTAATGTAGCCCGTTTTAACGGGCTTAACGGCTTGTATTAACATAAAACAACAAATCAGGACATATAGACAAATGACAATTATCAAATAAAGCTATACATTATTATATGACCACAATTTCATTCTGTTATAAACAATATAAAAAGAAATATTACAATTTCAAAGAAAGCATTTGAAACAAAAGAATTTGAAACAAGTGTGTAGCCATCAACCCCCTAAAGCTCATTTGGCAAAACATTCCATAAGGAAGAACCCACACCTGTTAATGCTTGGCGATGGGTTTCCTGAAGGTGTACTTCCTTTACAGAAGGTAAATATTAAAAATGTTTTTCAGCAGCTTGCAGAGCTTGACGGGGTTAGCCAAACAGAGAGGCCACCTTCACCCTTTAAGGCTTTAAAAATCAGCGTAATCACCTTAAATGCACCCTCTGTGGTTCAGGAAGCCAGTGCAAATGTTCTAACATTGGGGATGCATGATCCTTAGGAGAGTAAGTCATAATACAGCATTCTGGAGCAGTTGCAAAACTTTCAGATGACATTTCAGGAGCCCAACATAGAGGAGAGCGCAGTGGCCAATACAAAGCTTCAACTATTGTCTGAAAATCTCCCCCCCCAGGCAGGTAATACATATTTTAAACGCCAAAGTAAAAACTCATGTCCCCTCTTTCTCCTATCCTTTCAGACTCTCAGTATCTTTTTCACCACTTATCCTATCAGGACTTTGAAGGTGTGGAATGGGAAAACCTTGTTTGAAATGAGTGAGATATTATATAGTTTTGGTGGATCCCTCCCTCTCCTTCCCAGTCAGCCATCAGATGATCACTGAGAAAAAAATTAACTCTCTCTCGCTCTTTCCCTCCCCATCCAGTCAGCTCATGATGCTGTAGCACCAGAAGGAGCTGGGCCACTTGAGTTGGAAGTCCAAATGAACAGGAGTAAACTGCTGGGCCAAAAAATAAAAACAATCACATTTATAGCTCTTTGTTTCCCCATTTCTTTACATTGTCAGAGGTTGCCAAAAGTTGATAATTTGCTGAAAGTCTGAAAATCGTAAGTAACTTACAGGATAAACTGACCTGTGTCTTGCACCTCATCTTGTTGGTTGAGTCTCTGGCTTTGTAACAAATCTAGAAATCCTTCAAGACTTACTTCTGGGTTTCCCAGTTCCATGCACACAATTAGAAAGAAACTGTGGTCATAAAACCTAGCTAGAATAAAAGAGCAGCACATATCAACAGAACTATCTACTAATTAGCCCAAATCAAAGCAAGCTGAAATTGCCTCACTTGTTTTTATCGTTAACAGAACAGAAATCATATTTGAGATCAAAGCTTGGTCCTCAAGATCAAAACGTTTTCAAAGGTTCATTCAATTATGTCCACAGCACCTAATTATAAGCTATCTCTGCTTTTTGGCTTTACCTTTGGAACTGTCAAGAATCCCAGCCAAGACATGGGCAGAAAAATAATGGGAGCCTTACTTTGGGGGCCCATGGCTGAGCTATTGGCAGCTGGCAGAATCTGTAAACAGATCCAAAAGGCATTTGCAAGTGCGGTCCCATTGCCATGCCTAAGAACTCTCCAGATTTCCCCCTGCAGGCTCAGGGAATTTGCTTCAATTGCCAAGTCTCTGGAGAAACACTAGAAAGCTCCAGGCCTCTCTGTTTACAGCTCCAGCTACACTCCCCTTCCTCGGTAAGATGGCAGGGAACAGGAAGAGAGGGGTGATTCTGGAGTGGACACTGCAGGCAGCACATGGGAAGAAACTGGAGAGGGGCTGAAGCCCTTAGGAGCGCAGTTTGCAGCTCTGATTCCAGGACTTGGTCTCTCTCAGCTGAGGGTAGAGTGAGAGAGCACAAGTAAGGCAGCTGTGACTTGTAGGAGGTGGGCGCAAAAAGAGTGCTGGAGTCAAGAAGAAGGAGAGAAGAAGAAGAAGAATGCTAGGGGAAGAGTGGTGGTGGGGGAGAGAAAAACTGTGGATGAGTGTGTGTGAAGGGAGGGGGAGGGTGGAAAAAAGAAAAGTGATATGCATTCTTCATTCCACTCTCTCTCCCTGGCCCCTGCTAATTAGCAGCAGTCTCAGGTTGACCATAACTCAAAAGGTATGTTCATTACTAAGCAGGCTCTCCTCCCTTTAGGAAATGTAACCCTTAGTGGGGTTTTAATCCCAGGGCACACAAACATATTTATTCCTCTTCAGAGCTGCTCTGGCTAGCAATTTACTCCCATGCTCAATCCTGGGGGGATTTCTTTTATGGGGGAAAGCTCTCACTTGTGGCCCAGACCATGAGGTCTTGCTTCCAGTGTGTTTAGAGTGTAGTTGCATCCCATGGGGTGAGATGCTGTGACAAATCAACAGGACCAGGCCTGGATGTTAAAGTAAAGTTTACTGATTTGATAAAATTGTTCAGAGTAGTTAAAGCACAAGCAGATTGTGATAAATTGCAGGAAGACCTTGTGAGGCTGGAAAATTGGGCATCCAAATGGCAGATGAAATTTAATGTGGATAAGTGCAAGGCAATGCATATAGGGAAAAATAACCCATGCTATAATTACACAATGTTAGGTTCCATATTAGGTGCTACAACCCAAGAAAGAGATCTAGGTGTCATAGTGGATAACACATTGAAATTGTCGGTTCAGTGTGCTGCAGCAGTCAAAAAAGCAAACAGAATGTTGGGAATTATTAGAAAGGGAATGGTGAATAAAACGGAAAATGTCATAATGCCTCTGTATCGCTCCATGGTGAGACCACACCTTGAATACTGTGTACAGTTCTGGTTGCCGCATCTCAAAAAAGATATAATTGCGATGGAGAAGGTACAGAGAAGGGCTACCAAAATGATAAGGGGAATGGAACAGCTTCCCTACGAGGAAAGACTAAAGAGGTTAGGACTTTTCAGCTTGGAGAAGAGACGACTGAGGGGGGATATGATAGAGGTTTTTAAAATCATGAGAGGTCTAGAACGGGTAGATGTGAATCGGTTATTTACTCTTTCGGATAGTAGAAAGACTAGGGGGCACTCCATGAAGTTAGCATGGGGCACATTTAAAACTAATCGGAGAAAGTTCTTTTTTACTCATCGCACAATTAAACTCTGGAATTTGTTACCAGGGGATGTGGTCAGTGCAGTTAGTATAGCTGTGTTTAAAAAAGGATTGGATAAGTTCTTGGAGGAGAAGTCCATTACTTGCTATTAAGTTCACTTAGAGAATAGCCACTGCCATTAGCAACAGTAACATGGAATAGGCTTAGTTTTTGGGTACTTGCCAGGTTCTTATGGCCTGGATTGGCCACTGTTGGAAACAGGATGCTGGGCTTGATGGACCCTTGGTCTGACCCAGTATGGCATTTTCTTATGTTCTTATGTTCTTAATAATTAAAGTCCATTTGTCCATAAATAGTGAAGTTACATCTGACTGATGCTTCATGAATTATTTTTTTCTGTAGGTAGGTGTCCTTTGTTCACTTAGGTGGAGCTCCCATGGTGATTTTACTTGTACAAAGCTCATCCAGCAGCTAACCCGGGAGTCCTATTTGAGGAGTCCCCACTTCACAGAAAAATCCTACCTTACTCCATCTCCTTCCTGGACACCCAGCCCGTCCTGGCCCCATGGGTGGAGATCTGGTTGGGGTCTCCCGATCTTATTCTTTCATCCTTTGATGATATTTTTGGGGACTTCACTTGGGGAAAAGTTAGAATGGGATCAGGCTACCTCAGCACTGCAATCTCTGTGGGGAGGGGAGATCCAAAAACCTCCCCACAGAGTCTGTGTCCAAAAAATACTTCCAAATATAAAGCTGGATACACCTTCAGCCTTCACTGTCTCTCACAGCAGGATCCATTACTGGTGCTTGTCCATCTACGGTTTAGAGTGGATTTGCAGGTTTTTGGTCCTCTGGTTAAGAGACCTTTCACCCCAAAAGGGAAAGAAGGACCCTCTAGCAGGGCATGCACATTGAGATATCACTTCTAACTGAAACTCCTTCTGGGTGAAGCTGGGAGACCTCACCATAATGTAAAATTTCAACATGCTTTCTGTTCCAAGGTTTCCTAAATCTGACTCCCTGGCCTTATAAAAAGACTGGGCTAAATAATGTTGAGGTATCCAATCACAGCCCTCCAGGTGGGAGGGACTGAGGGGGGGATAGGTAGCTCATGATATTAACATTTTCTACATGGACCTAGTGACATCTAGTGGCCGGCCTGTAGGGGGTGCCACACAAATGAGACAAATCCATGAGGCAGATGCAAAGGCAAAGTCCAAAGCAGGCAAAATGTCCAAAGCCAGGAGTTCAAACAAGGTTAGGAACAGGGACAGGCAAGACACAATGCAGGGCAGGTAACACAAAAACAGAACTCTGTACTACTTGCCCAGCAACAATTCACTAAATTTCATTACTGTATTAAATCAGCAAGAAGCCTAAGGAAAGGAAAGACTGAAACACCCTGATTGATAGGTCTGAAATCTCACTGGACCAGTCCAGGAGGAGGACATGAGACTGAGCATAAACCCTCAGAGCACAAATCACCTAGAACCAATCAGAGAACAGGACTGAACATGAACGCAGAAGCCCGGACCGAGGTGAGCTAGCTGAAATACGGCAGATACCTGGGCTTGGAAAGGGAGAGACCCAAGCCCTGCCAGGCACCGATTCAATCATCCGGACAGGGAGAGAGAGGAACCACTTGGTCTCATTCTCTCTTTTTCTTGCATAATTTTCACAAAAAATAAAAATAAACAGACCAAAGAAAAAATAATAGGCTAAACTAAACAAAGCGAATATGTGCACTCAGGAACAACAAAACAGTGAGTAAAGAAAAGGAGAAAGGCATGCACAGTTCCTCTCTAGTTCTGCTAAAGGCTTTCTCGTGTAGCCCCTTATATGTTTTGGCAAACTGTAAAAGTATGAAATGGAGCACAATTAGAGTGGGGCTTCAATCAACGCCATGAGGTTAAATGTGATCTCTTGCAGACAACAAAACGGTTTTTGAAGCTAAGAATCTAGGTGCAAACCAGGAACAGGGAGCAAGTACTGCTTATGAATCATCGTACAGCCAAGATGAAACACAAGAGTACTCTGCCTGCCCAAGTTTTTGCACGTAGTGAACATGGGGTAGTGTTATGTCCTCTGACATACGAGGACCCCTTTGTAAAAAAAAAAAAAACCAAAGAATTTAAATTGGTCAAGCTGAAACACCATGTAAGTAGGCTGGCTGGAAAAAAAGTAGCTGAGAAGCCAAGGAAAAACAGTAGAAGATTAGCATTGAAATATAAACATTTCAGCTTCCTCCAACAAGACTATTCTAAGGTGAATTAAGTTTGATCAGCATAATATTGACTGTCTACAAAATACATTTGCAAAATATAGTCGAAGTCTTACATCTGGTTCAGGTCCAAACCCCGAGGATGAGGTATTCCATGTGAAATCTGAATGCAGTGGGACGGATGAAAGTGAGTTTCTGCAGAGACAAAAGATGTTCAGTCTTGGTTTTGCATAGCAGGGCCCCTGGACGTTTCCTGCTTCAAAACCTCCATTTTTTTCTGCAAAACTGTTCACAATGGGCTTTCCTAGGGTGAGACAAATGGGAGCCACATCCCGCACTTTGGGGTTCCCCATGCGTCGGCAGCTTCCAGCAGACTGAAAACCAGACAAACCACCTGTCTTGCCCAACCATGCCAAAGTCCTGTCTAGTTGTGCCCTCAATATTTATTTATTTATTTACTTTTTAAATTTATTTAAAAATTTCTTATTTACCGCTTATACATAGCATGGTCAATATCGGCAATCCCTTCTCTTTACCTAGGCCTGGGCCTCCACCCTTTCTGCCAAGATCCATTCCGCTCTCCCCTTCTCTTCTGCCGCTGGCAGGAGATGAGCAGAGCTTCCTACCTGCATCTGCCTCCCTCTCTGCCAGCTTCAACCTGAGGTTTAGGCTCTCTAACCTTTTTGGTGGTTCCTAGCTTTTTGGGAGAGGCTGCATTTCTTTCCTTTCCAGAAAGAGGAGCATCAGTTGTCGTCCCAAAGTTTTCATACTCTTTTTGAATAAGGACACTGCTATTTTCTTTTTGTCTATATTTCTGGATGGTCTACAGAACTCATGGAAAATTTTTCTCTTTTCTGTAACTTTTCCTTTGGCTGAGAATGTACTGTGCATTATTACTTTTTGTAGGTGGTAGTTTCCATTTTTTCCCAGGTGTAGCTTCTGTGTTATCGCAGAGCCACTAAAATGGTCACTTAATATGTTTTACCTGGTCATCTGCAAAATGGCATATTACTTGTTTTATGTTCCTATATATTTCTATAATGTGATATGTCGCTAGGAAAAAAATTGTTCAGTGATTCCAAATCCTTTCCTTTTTTCTGGCAGGGGTGAGTTTGTAAGGCTGACTAGGTCTGAATATGCTCTCAATATACAAACTCCCAACCTAGTGAATATTCTCTATATCTCAAATGTTATTGCTGTAATCGTTTTTCATACCTCAGAAAAAATACATTTTTGTAGGAAAAAGTGATGGTTTCATATAGTGCTCAGAGGACACTCTCCATGGTGTCACATGAAATCCATTTTTTAATCATTAACCCACCACCTCCATCCTATATTCTATTATAAAACCCTTTTTTAAAATTATTATTATTGTGATGCAACTTACGACAATAAAATTTGGTATTTAATCCAATGTATATTTTTTTGTATAATTTTTACACTTTTAATTTGTGCACAATAGCCTTTATGTTTCTACTTCCTGCACACCGCCCGCATTTCTGTACTTAGCTTGCAATGCTCTCCATTCTTATTTTCCCTTCCATTGTTTCTAGTTGTGAACTGTCAACTTGTACAAGTTTCGGCAAACAGCCTTCTTCAGGAATTATTTTAGCATCCGGAATTACATGATTTAACTCAGTCTTGAATGTTGCAGTCCCGGTCGCTAGGCTAGCGACCGGGTCCTTACCTTTCTCCTGCCTCCCCCGGTCTCGCTGCAATCCGTTGCTCCTGGGGCCTGAAGGGCCGCATGGCAGCGTCTCTCTCCACGTGGAGACGCTGCCAAAGGACGATTCTGACTCCTCCCACTGCCAGGCAACGCGCGCGCGTGAGCAGGGGGCTCTTAAAGGTCCAGCACCCGGAAGTGCTGAACCGCCCTGTTCCTGACGTCAGACGCTGGCTGGCTATTTAAACCATCGTCTGACTTCCTTGCTTTGCCTTTGCAACGAGGTCGCTCTCCTGAGTGCTTAGTTGCTTCCCAGCGTTGCTTTCAGCCTTGGTTCCTGCTTGTTCCAGCCGTGCCTTGCTTCCAGCTCTGGTTCCTGCTTGTTCCAGCCGTGCCTTGCTTCCAGCTCTGGTTCCTGCTTGTTCCAGCCGTGCCTTGCTTCCAGCTCTGGTTCCTGCTTGTTCCAGCCGTGCCTTACTTCCAGCTCTGGTTCCTGCTTGTTCCAGCCGTGCCTTGCTTCCAGCTCCGGTTCCAGCTTGTTCCAGCCGTGCCTTGCTTCCAGGTCAGGTTCTGTTTGGTCCTGCTGTGCCTTGGCTCCAGCTCTGGGCTCCACTTGCTGTCTACATATCCAGACTCCAGCTCCGGTTCCTGATTCTCCTTTGTCTTCAGCCAGCCACGAACCTTGGTCTTCTTCACGATTCTCCTTTGTCTTCAGCCAGCCACGAACCTTGGTCTTCTTCACGATTCTCCTTTGTCTTCAGCCAGCCACGAACCTTGGTCTTCTTCACGATTCTCCTTTGTCTTCAGCCAGCCACGAACCTTGGTCTTCTTCACGATTCTCCTAAGTCCCAGCGACTCGGACCCCTACGGGCTCCTCCTGGGGGGGTCTCGGGTTTCCAGGGTGAAGACGCCACCAGTCCGCTCCAGCTGAGTGCTGCCTCCCGGCTTATTAACTCCTGTGGACGCTGTCCACCTCAGCCGGCCCAAGGGTCCACTATTGACTTTACTCATAACATAACAGTTTGCAAAGGCCATGGACTCGGCGGACTCCGCTCCTATGCAGGCCATCCCTGGCATGGCCCAAAGAATCCAGCAGCAACAGCAATGTCTGGAAGTCTTGGCTGCTACGGTGGATCGCCTAGCCAGTCGCTTGGACGCCAATCCTCCACCGCTGGCACCACCCCCGCCTCCACTGGCGGTTCAAGCTCCCGCACAGACTCAGCTTCCAGCGCCTACTCGATACTCCGGGGATGCCAGATCGTGCAGGGCGTTTTTGAATCAGTGCTTCATCCGCTTCACGTTGCTACCAGGGCAGTTCCCGTCTGATGCCGTCAAGGTAGCATATATTTTGTCTCTGCTCGATGGGAGGGCTATGCTATGGGCCTCTCCCATGTGGGAGAAACAGGACGCCATGCTGCACAACTTGCAGGATTTCGTGACTCACTTCAAACAGACTTTTGATGAGCCAGCTCGTGCTACCACTGCTACCACTGAAATTCTACAGCTACGACAAGGATCCCGCTCTCTGGCGGAGTACGCTATTGAATTTCGTACTCTGGCGATGGAACTCGGCTGGCAGGATGACTGTTTGCGGGGTATTTTCCTGGAAGGTCTTGCAGGTCGTATCAAAGACGAGCTGATGGCTCGCGACCTGCCCCTCACTCTGAACGGGGTGATAGACTTGGCCGGGAGGATTGACCGGCGATTGCAGCAACGAGCTAAGGAGGGTCGAGTTCCTCGTCGGCCTGTCTCATTGGCACCCTCCTTCTCCAGGTCTCTGACTGTACCTCACAAGACACCATCAGCCTCCCACAGCTCCTCAGAGGAACTTATGCAGCTTGGACGGGCACCGCTAACCGAGGAGGAGAAGACACGATGCCGCACTCTGGGCCTGTGCTTATACTGCGGCACTAAGGGTCATTTCCTGGGTCAATGTCCTGCGAGACCGGGAAATGCTCGAGTCTAGGGAGAGATGAGGAGGTTCCCCTAGGCTATGTTAATGCTACTCCTCAATGTACAGTTCCTATAACGCTGGAATATCCAGGTGGCTCCTTGCAGACTCTAGCTTTCATTGATTCCGGAGCCGGAGGGAACTTTATCTGGAGAGAACTGGTACACCAATTAGGACTACCTACTAAGCGCCGGATACCTCCGTTACGGGTTACCTCTATCCGGGGAACCCCTCTACCTGGATCCATTTCTGAAACCACGATGCCTCTCACTTTACGGACGGGAGTGCTTCACACTGAGACAATCTCCTTTTTGCTACTGGATAAATCGGTGCACCCTGTGGTCCTGGGACTCCCTTGGTTGCAACAACATGCTCCGGTGATCCATTGGGACTCTCTCCAAATTGCGCAATGGAGTCCTTCCTGTTTCCAGAATTGCCTGGATCCCGTTCCTAGACCGGAGATATTACTCTCTCACTCTGCCCTGGACCTTCCTTTGCCGTACCAGGATTACGCTGACGTGTTCTCCAAACAAAAAGCTGAACTGCTTCCATGCCATCGGCCCTTCGACTGTGCCATTGATTTACTACCTGGTTCCACTCCCCCGCGGGGTAGGGTATACCCTCTTTCTCTGCCAGAAACCCATGCAATGTCAGACTACATTACGGAGAATCTTGCCAAAGGGTTCATTCGCCCTTCGCACTCTCCTGCAGGAGCAGGATTCTTTTTTGTGTCCAAAAAAGATGGCTCCCTCCGGCCGTGCATAGACTATCGAGGTCTGAACTCCATCACTAAGAAAGATCGCTATCCCTTGCCTCTGATCCCAGAACTGCTCGATAGACTTCAGGGGGCCAAGATCTTTACAAAATTGGATTTACGTGGAGCATACAATTTGGTTCGTATTCGTCCCGGTGACGAGTGGAAGACAGCGTTCAACACGCGAGATGGACATTACGAATACTTAGTAATGCCTTTCGGCTTATGTAATGCCCCTGCTGTCTTCCAGAATCTGATGAATGAGGTACTCCGAGAGATGCTTCATTCTTTCGTCATAGTGTACCTTGATGACGTTCTGATCTATTCCCAAGATCTCTCCTCCCATTGCCAACACGTCAAACGGGTCTTACAGGCTCTAAGAGACAATCATCTATACGCTAAATTTGAAAAATGTCAGTTTGAGCGCGAGTCGCTTCCGTTCTTGGGATATATTGTTTCCTCGTCCGGTTTCCAGATGGACCCAGAGAAGGTGGCGGCCATTGTCAAATGGCCTCGCCCGTCTGGCCTGAAGGCGCTACAGCGATTCCTTGGATTCGCCAATTTTTACAGGCATTTTATACCACATTACTCCCAGAAGGTAGCTCCTCTCACGGCGCTTACTCGCAAAGGGGTTAACGCTCACGATTGGTCCACCACCGCCTTGGCTGCCTTTGAAGACTTAAAACAAGCATTCCTAGACGCTTCCTGCCTACGACACCCAGATCCACAACGACCCTTCATCCTGGAGGTCGATGCCTCGAATCTGGCTGTTGGAGCGGTGCTCAGTCAACACGATACTTCGGGCAAATTGATGCCATGTTCTTACTTCTCTAAAAAGTTTTCGCCTGCTGAATGTAACTATGGCATCGGAGACAAAGAACTCTTAGCCATCAAGTTGGCCTTCGAGGAGTGGAGGCAATGGCTGGAGGGGGCTAATCATCCGGTGACAGTGTACACTGATCACAAAAATTTATTGTACTTGGCCCAAGCTCAACGACTAAACTCGCGGCAAGCAAGATGGTCACTCTTCTTCAGTCGTTTCAATTTCATCCTCAAGTTTCGACCAGCTGAGAAGAACGTTCGAGCCGATGCTCTATCTCGTACCTATCAGCCGGAAGAAGAGGACGACTCTCCACGAACCATCCTGGATCCTGCCTGTGTTCAAATAACTACCACTTCCATTGCTTCCTCAAATAAGACTACCGTTCCTAAGAGGCTTCGGAGGAAAGTCTTGTCTTGGGGCCATGACTCCTTGACCGGGGGACATGCTGGTAGACTAAGAACATTGGATCTTATAAATCGTTTCTATTGGTGGCCTGGTCTTCGACGTGATGTTTCCCTTTACGTGAATTCTTGCCCCACTTGCGCCCTGCAGAAACCGCTTAATGGCCCTCCGAGAGGGTTTCTACAACCGTTACCTATACCCACGGAACCCTGGACACATATTGCTACTGATTTTATGGTGGAACTCCCGCCTTCGCAAGGCAAGACTGTGGTATGGGTCACGGTGGACCGCTTCTCTAAAATGGCTCACTTTGTGCCTTTGCCCAAATTACCTTCCGCCACTGAACTGGCTTCTCTGTTCACACACCATGTATTCCGTATTCATGGTCTGCCTCAGGACATTGTATCTGACAGAGGCCCTCAATTCACAGCCAGGTATTGGAAAGCCTTATGCAAAAAATTTAAGATCCAGCTGAGTTTCTCCTCCGCTTTCCACCCGCAAAGTAATGGGCAAACCGAACGCATGAATCGTTCATTAAAGTTGTTCCTACGAGCGTTCATTAACCACAAACAAGATAATTGGGTGGAGCTTTTGCCTTGGGCAGAATTCGCCTATAATAATCAAATACATACGGCGACGGGGAAATCCCCTTTTCAAATTGTGTACGGTAAACAGCTCAAACCACCGTTACCTCTACCAGTACCAACCTCCTCACCAGCTGCTCAATTGACCGCGGACCAATTGAGTAAACTTTGGTCCTCTACTCAACACCGACTTCAGAAAGTCGCACGCACTTCTAAACGCTACTATGATCGACACCGAAAACCGGCATTCGCTTTTTTCCCAGGCGATCGAGTGTGGCTTAGTACAAAGAACATTCATCTGAGGCAACCTTCCAAGAAGCTCTCACCCAAGTTCTGTGGTCCTTTCCGCGTTGCAGAGAGGGTAGGGCTGGTCTCTTACCGTCTACGACTCCCAACCACTTTACGCATTCATGATGTCTTTCACGTCTCCCTCTTAAAACCAGTGATTCTTTCCAGATTCCACCCCAGGCCTCTTGAGGACGCTTCCATCACTACGGATGAGGATCCTACGTTTCAGGTACGAGAGGTCCTGGATGCTCGCTTCGCCAACAGACGTTGGGAATATTTGCTAGCCTGGGAAGGTTGTGGAGACGAAGACAATACGTGGGAGCCTGCCCGCAACATCTTGGACAAGACTCTTCTGCAGCAATATCATCTGGACCATCCTGACAGGCCAAGCCCTCTGAAGAGGGGGCGTAAAGGGGGGGGTACTGTTGCAGTCCCGGTCGCTAGGCTAGCGACCGGGTCCTTACCTTTCTCCTGCCTCCCCCGGTCTCGCTGCAATCCGTTGCTCCTGGGGCCTGCAGGGCCGCATGGCAGCGTCTCTCTCCACGTGGAGACGCTGCCGAAGGACGATTCTGACTCCTCCCACTGCCAGGCAACGCGCGCGCGTGAGCAGGGGGCTCTTAAAGGTCCAGCACCCGGAAGTGCTGAACCGCCCTGTTCCTGACGTCAGACGCTGGCTGGCTATTTAAACCATCGTCTGACTTCCTTGCTTTGCCTTTGCAACGAGGTCGCTCTCCTGAGTGCTTAGTTGCTTCCCAGCGTTGCTTTCAGCCTTGGTTCCTGCTTGTTCCAGCCGTGCCTTGCTTCCAGCTCTGGTTCCTGCTTGTTCCAGCCGTGCCTTGCTTCCAGCTCTGGTTCCTGCTTGTTCCAGCCGTGCCTTGCTTCCAGCTCTGGTTCCTGCTTCTTCCAGCCGTGCCTTACTTCCAGCTCTGGTTCCTGCTTGTTCCAGCCGTGCCTTGCTTCCAGCTCCGGTTCCAGCTTGTTCCAGCCGTGCCTTGCTTCCAGGTCAGGTTCTGTTTGGTCCTGCTGTGCCTTGGCTCCAGCTCTGGGCTCCACTTGCTGTCTACATATCCAGACTCCAGCTCCGGTTCCTGATTCTCCTTTGTCTTCAGCCAGCCACGAACCTTGGTCTTCTTCACGATTCTCCTTTGTCTTCAGCCAGCCACGAACCTTGGTCTTCTTCACGATTCTCCTTTGTCTTCAGCCAGCCACGAACCTTGGTCTTCTTCACGATTCTCCTAAGTCCCAGCGACTCGGACCCCTACGGGCTCCTCCTGGGGGGGTCTCGGGTTTCCAGGGTGAAGACGCCACCAGTCCGCTCCAGCTGAGTGCCGCCTCCCGGCTTATTAACTCCTGTGGACGCTGTCCACCTCAGCCGGCCCAAGGGTCCACTATTGACTTTACTCATAACATAACATTGAATTACACTTTTAGCTCTGCAGTCCAAACTCAAGCGGTGTGTAGAACATCCTCTGCGCGTCTTTGCGACGGTTAAACTCTACATCGTCCCTCCTTGATTATTTAAAGTCACCTGGGTTTTCCTGGAACCACCTATTATCATCCTTCACGTCAAAGACATTATGAATAACGGCAATTATGGCAATAACATTTGAGATATAGAGAATATTCACTAGGTTGGGAGTTTGCATATTGAGAGCATATTGAAACATGGTGTAGTGATCTTGTAGAAAGATAGGTCTGAATATGGACATTTCTAATCATGGGAGGTTTTAGGGGTATAGCCTAAAGCATTGAGTCCATCCCCAACATGAGGGGTCATTGCTCCACAAGTATATACGTGACTCCATGAGTCACTGGAAGGAGTTTGCCCATGAGGGAAAAGGCAGAAAGGGTGTGGCCCTCCTTAGCTCTAACGGGGGGAGTGTTGCTTTTCCTCTCCATTGGGAGAGGTGTTTTGGGAATCTGTTGCAGGAGGGTGGCTATTCCCAAGTTCCAGGAGTAGGAAGCTCATCCAGGAGGCAGTGTTTCACCAACCAGGTGTTAGAGAATTTCTATCAAATGGGGAAAAGAGCTTTCCTGAGTACTGAGGGGGTATCTGAGTGTGAGGAGAGCTTTCAGGAGCCAAGGAAGTTCACATTTTCCTGCCCCACTTCATTCAAGGTGCATGAGGATTTGCATTTTCAGTTTTGGACTGTTTCTTATTTTTTCTTATTATTGTATCTGCTACATTTGGAAGAAACAACTCTTGGGTTTTTCACTTATGTCCTACATAAGGTCAGCTCTGTACACATGTGTGCGCCTAGGGGCTGACTGCAGGAAGACGTGGTGCGGGCCTCTCTGCCGCGAGGGACGCAGAGCACTGGATCAGGAGGGAACTGGGTCCGGAGTTGAGGAGGCCGAGGAGCTAGGAGCCCAAGGGCGCAGACGGCTAGCTACAACCGCGGGAGAGACCGGGGGAGCAGTCGAGGCTGGGTCTGGAAGGTGAGCAGGACCGGTCGCAGCCCTAGCGCAGCCGGGGTGCACAACACTGTGTGTGCATGATCCCCTTAGGTCTTACAGCTTTGGTGTCTCACATGGACGAATCCTGATCCAGTGGAAAAACAGCCTCTACCAAATGATAGTGACCACTAGTTCAATGAACTTGAACCCTATCCCTTAAAAAGACCTTGACATAATAAATACATTACTATCTTCACAAGGCTATCTAGAATAGAACACTTTAAACACCAGCATTGAATTAATATTAATTATCACTGTGATTCCCGCATTGGGCTCTGATTGCCTTCCCTTGCCTCATCTCTTCAGCTCAGCCCAGCCTTGCCTCATCTCTCCAGACTAGCCCTGTCTGGCCTCGACTTCTCCAGCCCAGCCTTGCCTCATCATTCCCTCTTGTCTTGCTCCTGTCTTCTCCTCGGTTGATTTCTGGATCTTACCATTCCTTCGACAGTGACTTCTCTTATCTGCTGCCTGCCACTGACCCTAGCCTGGACCTTGGCCACTCTTGCTTGCTTCTTGCCACTGACCTTAGCCTGCACCTCGACTACTTTTTCTTATCGCCTACCACTGACCCTGGGTTGGACCTGGATTCTCTATCACACTAAACCCGAAGAGACTCTCATCTAAGCCCTTCTGGCCCCCAGAACCCAAGGATTCAACATTCAGGGAAAGGGACTGGTAATGGTGAAGCTCCTGACCAAATCTTGTCCCAGGTACATGTGCCAGCTCTCAGTGTGGACCTAGGGGTTTCGCTTCTAAGCTGTGCCAACAACACCAAAGCAACAAGGGTCCATTTCTATTATAAACTCCTCCCAGAAATGTCCCCGGAATGCCCTTATCAGGCTAAATTTTAGCCAAATAATGAGATATAATATATATAAAATATAATGATATCTAACTAAACCTTTGCTAGATAAGTGGAGGAAATATTCAAAAGTCAGCATTTAGCCAGATAACTTTGAGCTATCCAGCTAAATGCCTCTGAATATGGACCTCTTAGATTCATAATGGCAGGACCTTATAAAGACCTTTCACGAACCTTAACCATTAATATAACTTCAAGACAAAAAAATATTCAGATTAAACAAATATTTTTATATGATGATTAGGTAGCCAATGCACTGAAGTACATTAACAGTAATGCAAGTGTTAATGCACATTGGCACCTGTATTATCTATTACAAGTGGTTAATGTGATTTGCTATTAATGTACATAAACCAGCTTGCATTAGTGTTAATGCAAAATCTATGCCACTTAGATAATGAGATGGGAAAATATGTTAAATTGTGATTTACATATTAGCACATCAAAATATAATGCATGCTAGAATGCAAAAAATATAATGTAGATGCATTAACGCAAAAAAAATAAATTAAATTAACACCCCGGTGAGGTGAGGTGTAAAGTTTTTGTTACCCTCTGCATTTATGACCATACATTTAAGCTTGTACTATATGGTCTGTGTCACCTCATTTAAACCTCATTAATATCTATCATTAATTGTAACTGATAATGTTAATTCAGAATATTACACTGGCCACTAAAGATTTTTTTTGTTATGTTTGGCCAGCCGTGAGGTAGACCTGCGATCAGCCACTCTCTCCAACTCACCCCAGCATCTTCAGCACCTTCACAATGCAGCAGGAAGGCCGCCGCAATCCAGCAGATTCCAGCTCCCAACTTGGCTCTGATCCTGCCTGCATGCCTCCTTGGGGTCTCCTTAGATATGTATGTGCGGTGGGCATCAGCACTTAAAGTGCAAATGATGGGGAAAGTCTTGCGGCGCCCAGTGATAACATCGTAAGCCCTGACTACTTATGTGATGCCCGGTCTGCCTATCACCACCTCAGCAACGGGTCTCCTTCCTTGTGTACAGCATGTTGCTTCTGCATTCCTGAGTTGCTGTGTTCCTGCATTCCTGTGTTTTCTCATCCAGTCTTGCCTTGTCCAGCCTACCTCATCCAGTCTTGTTTTGCCCAGCCTGTCTCATTCAGTCTTGTGGTCTTGTCTTGCCCAGCCTATCTCGTTCAGCCCTCCCCTGCTAGTCACGTCCAGTGCCTCATTGTCTGTCTTCATCCTTCCTTGGCTTGATCTCTTGGAACTGACCATAACCTTGGGCCTGACCACATTTGCCTGGTACTGGAATTGACCATAGCCTTGGGCCTGACCACATTTGCCTGCCGCCTGGACCTGATCACTGTCTTGGAACTCACAACTCTTGCTTGCCACCCACCCTGACTCCTGGCCTGTTCATGATATCTCCAGTCTGCTGTCTAGATCCAGGTGTGTTCTTGGACTCCTGTTTTCTCTATGTCACCCTAAGGACCCACCTAAGTCCTGCTGGCTGCCAGAATCAAAAGGGCTCAACCTGCAGGCAAGGTGGCTGGTATAGGTGAAGCTCCAGACTGTCACACTTCAGGACCGCATTCACCAGCTGTTGGCATAGGCCTTGTAGGTTCATCTATGAGTTTATATCAACTATGCCACAGCACAAAGGTCTCACTCCCATTCCACTCATCACATTTTTCTAGTATTGATGCTGTAAGGTACCATGTACAGTATATATCCAAAACAATATTATAACAATTTTTTTTAAATCCCTCCTATTGGCCCCTTTCTGATTGATTTACTTTTCTTTGTATTTTACTGGATTATTCTTTTACTTAATATGGGTTTCCAGAGTAGAGATATGGGGTTGCCTCCAATCTTGTTGTAAAGAAGGAATGTCTTGTCATTTATGCAGATTCCATCCAACGGCCACCATTTCTAGAAGAGATGGGATTAATTAAACATATTCAAAAGCCATTTAGATGGATAACTGAAAATTATCCATCTAAATGGTTACCCGGCTATAATGAGAGCTGTATGTGGCTAAAATCCCATAAGCATAGAATTTGTTAAATACACATCTAGTTAGATAGTGATAGCTGTGTTGTGATTAGTGGATTTACTGGCCTGGAGTTGCCCATTGGGCATATCAAGGAAAGGTAGATTGACCAATTGCATTTTGCTCATGCTTCTGAAATACATGAAATGCACACTCATTGATTGATCTGCTCTCAGTTATTTGGATCAGTGTAGCCAGTCACTAAAGAAGACAAAAACTTAACTTTAGTTTTTTAATAGCATAATTGTTGTGGGATGAAGGCATTCTAGCTAGAATTTAGCTGCATAAGTTGGGGGTGTTTCCGGGAGGAGCAGAATTAGCTGCATAAGTTATCTGGCTAACTCTGGGTGTGTCCTAGGGCTGTCCTAAAGTTAGCTAGTTAGACATAACCGGCTAATAACTGGGTATATTCAGCGGTGCGACATGCCACTGAATATACCCTGCTAGTTAGCCAGATTTATTTATCCAGCTAATTAGCTGAGCCACACAGCAGCTGAAAATGGAACTCATGCTCTGTTGCTCAGAGACTTAAAAATCTATGAGTTGAACCCCACTTTGTTTCTGTAAATCGATTTTATCTTCTAAGAACAGGGGTATTGGATGACTTAGGAGTCCGGTATAAAGTTACAGAGCATTTCACCATTAGTCTCTAGTTCAAATCATGCACTCTCTGAAATTGACGAAAAATTATTACCTTCTGTAAGCTGTTCAGTGGCTTATGTAAAGTATGTTTATTTATGTATTTATTTACATTTATTCATCACTATTTCATCAAAATGCTCAAAGTGATTTACAACATAAAGTACTTTAAAATTAAAATAAACACAATAAGGGTAACTTTTACGCACATATATAACAAAGCGGAGATCTACAATAGTTTATAAGCCATGCATTTCAGATACTCGTGTATTATAAAATATGCTTATGTCTGCATGCTTATTTATACACATGTATGCACATGTGTGAATACATGCAAGTAGTTCAATGCTTTGAATGTGCACACTTTTCCTACCAATTTTTTTAAATATGTGTGTATTTTACATACAGAGAAAAGTAGCACCTGCTCATGAAAAACCTAGTGTACTCACAGAAGTTGGGATATTTTAAAACATGCATGCATGATTGAAATTGCCAGTTTTCCCATTTCCTCCATCAGTTCGCTTAGTCCTCTAAGTCATTGAGACCCTCCTGGTTCTTCAGTCTGAACTACCCCCAATTCGCCCAGACTTACTACCCAGCCAATAGTAGACAATAAACAAGCCTGATATCAATTATGCAAGGTAATTAGCAGCTGTAAAATTGCACAGGTATGTTGCCAAATGTACATGCGTAAATCTCTATAAAATAGCAACTTACGTGGGCAACTGTTGGCTTTCAGCCGGAACGCCCCTACACCATCTCTTTTTTGTGCACGTTTATAAAATACCAATTATGTGAATATAAGCTACTGATGTGCGACTATCTAATTTGACATGCATAAGTGGTTTGAAAATTCACCCCAGTATCAACAACTGATTAAACAACATTCTGACTAGCCTAGTCTGCTGGTGTCAGTCCCATTCCCAGGTGAACAGATGAACACACCTCTAAAGCCACCATCGAAGTTTGGCACTAATTGGCATTCTTACTGAGAGTTTGAGTAGAGAAGCCAGAGACTGCACAGGAATGGGAACTGAATTAACTTCCGTTCCTATCCTTAGAGCTGGTCCTTCAGGAAACAGGGTGATGTGTGGAAACTTGTTCTGCCCTGGTCTGGGCTGTTCTTTCTGTATGTTTAAAAGACAAGACTTCAAGTTCTGTCTCTGCCAATCCACTAGAAGAACTGAATCAATTTTTAAAAATTAGAAAAATAATGAAAGCTAAAATCTTTTCCTTTTTACAAACTAACCTGCACAACAATATCTCAAGGACTTAACATTTAGATGCAGCTGGAAGTAAGAAAATGTTTGGATTATTTTTGCCTCATAATTTGTATTTTTCTGATGCTCTATGGCCATTTATTTATGAAAGTAGGAGAGAATGTTTATAATAATAGTGAAAAAATTGGGATTTTGACCAATAAATCCTAGTGGTTCAGTAATGAATATTCAGATCATGTATCTACCCCAATCTCCCAAACTGGCTGCCTTAACTCCCAAACTGGCTGCCCTGACTCTTAAAATGATGGCCCATTTTAGTCATAACTAGGTAACACAAACCGAAAAGAATTTGAGTAGGAATAGATGCTAATGTAGTTTTTCCAGCTCAAAAGAAAATATTAACAGATGGTTCTGCTCTGATTCTTTTCCATTTAAACCAGATTTAGTTACCAAAAATAGCACAACTCTCAACCTTGTATCACCTTGAAAGAACAATAATGGGAAAGCCTATTATTTGATAGTGAATAAATGTATTAACTTCAAAAGAGGTGTACATTTCAATACGACAGGAGTGAAGGCATTTGCCAGAGTTTGCAATGGATTATTAGAACATTAAATCCTCTGAAGAAACACAATTCTGCAAAGTTTTTAATTTAACAAACTACAGGATTCAGTCTCAAAACTGCTACAGTAAGTATAAAGGCCAATATTCAAAATCCAGCAGCTGAAAATTGACCTTCTAATTTATTTCAGAGCTCAAAGTTAGAGCCCTCACTGTTGCATATCTTCTGTATGGGGCAGAGCTGCTAGCCAAAAGTGAGGACACAGATTCAAATCCCATAAGCATAGAATTTGTTAAATACACATCTAGTTAGATCAGGGGTCAGGAACCTTTTTGGCTGAGAGAGCCATAAACGCCACATATTTTAAAATGTAATTCCATGAGAGCCATACATTGGGGTAGATTTTAAAAGAAGCGCGATCAGCCTACTTTTGCTTGCGCATCAGACTCAAGCAAAAGTACGCTGGATTTTAGTAGATACGCGCGGAGCCGCGCGTATCCACTAAAATCCTGGATCGGCGCGCGCAAGGCTATCGATTTTGTATAGCCTGCGCGCGCCGAGCCGCGCTGCCTCCCCCCGTTCCCTCCAAGGCCGCTCCGAAATCGGAGCGGCCTCGGAGGGAACTTTCCTTTGCCCTCCCCTCACCTTACCCTCCCTTCCCCTACCTAACCCACCCACCCGGCCCTGTCTACACCCCCACTTACCTTTGTCGGGGGATTTACGCCTCCCGGAGGGAGACGTAAATCCCCGCGCGCCAGCGGGCCTGCTGCGCGCCGGGCCGCGACCTGGGGGCGGGTACGGAGGGCGCGGCCACGCCCCCGGGCCGTAGCCACGCCCCCGTACCCGCCCCCAAAACGCTGCCGACACGCCCCCGGAACGCCGCGACGACCGGGCCCCGCCCCCCGACACGCCCCCCTCCGAGAACCCCGGGACTTACGCGAGTCCCGGGGCTCTGCGCGCGCCGGGAGGCCTATGTAAAATAGGCTTCCCGGCGCGCAGGGCCCTGCTCGCGTAAATCCGCCCGGTTTTGGGCGGATTTACGCGAGCAGGGCTCTGAAAATCCGCCCCAATATGTTTAAAACTAAATATAAGTAAATGTGTGCATTTTATGTAAGATCACACTTTTAAAGTACAATAAGTCTCTGAAAATATTACACCAGGCCTTAAGACACCAATACATCTCCTATTAGGAAAACGGACCAAGTCAGGCTGCTATAGAGTCCTACACAGAAACTACACGCCAGCAGAAAACCTCACCTGAATCACGTGCTGTCCCTCACCTAACATAGAATAAAGAGACCAAAACGCATAACAAGAAGCATGCAGAAAAAAATGAATTGGAAACTGCAACAAGCCAGAGTCTCTGTATGCAGTGTAACAAAGGAAAAAAGAAACATCACCCATCCTTATAAAACAAATCAAGAAATATAAAATCATCAGCAGTAAAACTGTACTAACAAAAAGAACATATTTCGAAACAGCTAATGAGTGGAATATCCAATAATTAAAAACACATATAAAACATTTCCAGATACCAACAACATATTTCAAAATAGCAGACACAAAGACCCAGTAATGAAAAATAATAAGGATACAACAATTTTTTTGCTCTGCATACCTGGGAACGTTTGATATCCAGGTGTCCTGAGATTGTTCTGAATTAGCAGGAGGTGGGGTGGTTTGCTTGGAACTTTCTCCTCTCTCAGTCACATACCAGCGCTCTCTCTCACACTGGCTCTCAATGACACACCTATACACACATGCTCTCAGTACTCACATATACACATGTTTTTTCTCACTCACTTATATAGGCTCTTAATTACACATTTACACACATGCTGTCTATCTTTTCATGCTTACACACACACACAGGCTTTCAATCACATAAATACATGCTGTCTTTTTCTCTCACACAGACTCTCATTCACATGCTTACAAACATGTCCTCTCTTTCTCTCATTTATACACAGGCTCTCAATCACATACTCACATGCTCCCTCACCTAAATCAGCTCTCAATCACACACAGACACACATGGTATCTCTCTCTCATTTGAACACAGGCTCTCAATCACATACTCACATGCTCCATCACCTAAACCAGCTCTCAATCACACACAGACACACATGATCTCTCTCTTACTTATACACACAGGCTCTTAATCATACATACACATGATTTCTCTCACACACAAAGGATCTCAATCATACACACATACTCTTTCACACAAACAGGTTTTCAATCACAAACTTACACATACAGGTTCCCAATGGTAAACTTACATTCATGCTCTCTCTCTCTCTCACAGGCAGGCTCTCAATCACAGACATACTCTCTTTCACATGTACAGGCTCTCAATCATTCACATACATGCAAACTCTCTCACACACACACACAGGCGTGCCCCCCCCCCCCCCCCGCGGCCCGGAAGAGGAAGTGGAGAGTATCGGGTGCCTGTGCGGCAAGAAGAGGCCACGCTAGTGCGCTCGGCATCGGCCCGAAGTAAAGAAGACTGCAGCGTGGCTCGGAGGAAAATGAAGAGGTTCAGCCGCGGCCGATGGGACTCCGCCTCCGCGAGGGCTGAAAATGAAGAGGTTAGCGTTGGGAGGAGGCTGCTGCTGCTGCCGCGAGTTCCCGGGGTGGGGGAGAGAGAGAGTGAATGAGCGAGCAAAGCACCCGATACTCTCCACTTCCTCTTCCGGGCCGCAGGGGGGGGCGAAGAGAACACGCCGGTGCCGCTGACTCCAGCTGTCCTGCCACGTTCCGCCCGGGCTGACAGCATTTTAAGCCCGGGCGGAGGAGGACCGGGGAGCAGCTGGGTCAGCGGGAAAGTGTGGCGACTGTCTGCGAGCCAGATGCAGCCCTCAAAAGAGCCATATCTGGCTCGCGAGCCATGGGTTCCCGACCCCTGAGTTAGATAGTGATAGTTGTGTTGTGATTAGTGGATTTACTGGCCTGGAGTTGCCCATTGGGCATATCAAGGAAAGGTAGATTGACCAATTGCATTTTGCTCATGCTTCTGAAATCCATGAAATGCACACTCATTGATTGATCTGCTCTCAGTCATTCGGATCAGTGTAGCCAGTCCCTAAGGAAGACAGAACTTAACTTTAGTTTTTTAATAGCATAATTATTGTGGGATGAAGGCATTCTCTAGTACCTGGGGAAGGACAGAGCAAAAGACAAATTAGTTTGGTCCTTGAGAGCCACAAACACATCTGGTTTTCAGGATTACCAAAACAATGAAAAAGCAAGGCGGTTCATAAATGCATGCAAATTCATATTGGGGGTAATTTTCAGAGGAGTTACGCGCATAAATGTAACTACTATTGTAGCAATTTTCAAAAGCCATTTACTCACATAAAGTGCACTTATGCGAATAAATCCTATGGACGATTCAATGGCATATATTGTAGCAATTTTCAAAAGCCCACTTACTCGAGTAAAGTGCATTTACATGCGTAAAACCCAGATTTACGCATGTAAATGCTTTTTAAAATCTGGCCCCTAGTGAATATTTAAAATGGATGTCCTCAAAACCAGATCTGTTTATGACTCTCAAGGACAAGATTTGCCTCCCCTGGGACACAGCTCTACCCACAATGCTGTGCTGCCACCACCTACCCTCCCTTTATGATTCAAAGTTTCCTGACCTGACCAACCTGTGCTAAATGCATTCATGCAGCACTAGGCACCTGACTTTCCTTCCGCAGCAGAGCAATTCATCATTGCATTGAACCGTTGCCTTCAGCTCATTTCTGATGTACCCAGTGATCTGGCTCTTTGTGTATTAAGATACCTCCTTAGCAAAGGCATTTTATTTTGATTGTTTTGTATTTTTCTATTCAAGGGATTAAAGGAAGCATTCCTCTCATTTCTGTTTGACAGCTGGCAGCCAGCCAGGCCCAAACCAATATGGTAGCATCATCACATTTTTATGCAAAGCTTTCCGACAGACCTGGCATTTCAGATGAGGTTACTGGCAGGACTCTTTGTCCAGTCTATGGTAAACTTCTAGGCAAAAAATGTGGTACAGTAGTTTATTGTAATAAGTGCTGTACCAACAGTATTAAACAGAATATGATCTTCTCTTGGATGTCATACCAAGAATAAAATGCTTATTTTTACCTCTGTGGCTTTCTCCAATTGCTACACGGTGGACACAGTTTCTATCCATGGGAGAAATAAACTAAGAGAGTTTAAAACAGTGGCTATTTGTGGCCATTATTTTGACCACTTGTGATGTGTCATTGTGCTATTTACATTATTTGGAATAAAAAAAGTTGTAGAAGTATAGTAGTCGTATTTAATCTGGAAAATACTGGAGTACTGACTCTTAGTCATATGTCAAAAGAATCCAAAAGCTAAACTTAAATAATAAGACAGAGAAAATTACTATAAAAGAAAACTCACATTCTTTATACCTGCCCCTAGCTCTTGAGCTAACAATAATGGCAAACAGCTGTTGTGTAGGCAGCTCTCTTTTTGGTGATCTACGGATATAGCTTCTTTTGAAGTTAGCCAAATAAAAAAGATAACACCTTATTTTATTTTGTTGTTATTTGTTGATCTTTATTTCGAATTGGCTCTTTTGTAACTTGTCCTTTATATTTTTTTTCTGACTTTCGTATTGGTCTGGCAGATTCCTCTTATAGAAACATATATAGAAACATAGAAATGACGGCAGAAGAAGACCAAATGGCCCATCCAGTCTGCCCAGCAAGCTTCCCTCATTTCTTCTCCCATACTTATCTGTTTCTCTTAGCTCTTGGTTCTAATTCCCTTCCACCCCCGCCATTAATGTAGAGAGCGGTGGAGGAGCTGCATCCAAGTGAAATATCTAGCTTGATTAGTTAGAGGTAGTAGGAGTAGTAACCGCCGCAATAAGCAAGCTACACCCATGCTTATTTGTTTTTACCCAGATTATGTTATACAGCCCTTATTGGTTGTTTATCTTCTCCCCTGCTGTTGAAGCAGAGAGCTATGCTGGATATGCATCGAAAGTGAAGTATCAGGCACATTTGGTTTGGGGTAGTAACCGCCGTGACAAGCCAGCTACTCCCCGCTTTGTGAGTGTGAATCCTTTTTTCTTCTCCCCTGCCGTTGAAGTTCCTTTAAACGTCCAGCTCAATTAGAACCAGCCTCCACTGGGCCTACATTACTATGAGACCCATCCTTTGCAATTAACAGAGAGGTGGGGGGCGAGGGAAGGGAGCATTCTACATGTTTAATCTCCCTGCTCTCTAAATCAGCCATTAGGGTTAAACATCTTTAGCCAGGGACCGCGGACCGTGGACCGCAGCTCCCTCTGGAACCCAACACATGAACAACATGAGTGTGGTCACTGTGGTGCAAAGGCTGGGTCTCCCTTCCCACTGAAGACTGTGAGCCGTCCATCCACTTCATCTCCAGCTACGGCTGGCCCAAGGAAAAGAAAGTGGGTCTGGAAATCAAACCTAGGTCTTCTGTATGGCAGGATGCTGTATATCAACTAGGGATGTGCAGAGCAAAAGTTTATGTCCATATGTCCATATGTCCAAAGGGGGTCCCATTTGCGGTCAATATGGACATAAAAAAAATTAAATGAGTTGGGTATATGTCCATATGTCGCCCATTAAAGTCAATGGGGGAAGGATTTCCAGCCTATTTTTGGCTGCAGAATTGTGGTTTTCTTATCAATTGGCCCAGGAGAGAGTTCCCTTTCCTTTGTGCAGGGAAGTACTCCCTGGAAAGGGTCCACCCCTAGAGTTGGGTGTACCCGGTGTTTACATTGGCGTCCAGTGAATATCGTTGGCGTCTAGTGAATTCCGTTGGCGTCTAGTGAATTCAGACGTTACTTACGCACTTCAGCTGATGACAAAGGAATTGGAGGATCTCTCAGAAATAAGAATACGTGTGGGAACACAAGGTCTGGATGAACAGGCAGGCACAGCAATGGAGTTAAAACAGCAGTAGGAACACAAGGCCTGGATGAACAGGCACTTCATTCGAGGACAGAGGTCAATCCCAGCTAGGGACACAAGGCCTGCATGAACAGGCACAGGAACTAGGTTAAAACACTGGTAGCTCGCCAGCATCTTTCTGATGCATGCTAGAATATTGGCAGCGGTATGGGCATGGTCCGTCAGGTGGGTGTGCAGTAAAGCCCACCTCCACCCTGATGCTTGTTCAGTAATAGAGCTGCTGGCTGCCCCTGCCTCTGCCATGTCCCACCAGTGTGCTGTCAGAGAGAGGTAAGAGTGTGCAGCGTTCATGGCGGTCCAGATATCGCAGGTGAAATGCACTCTTCCGTCTGCCTTACCTAGCAGTGCTTGCAAGCGACTGAGACAGTGCTTGTACAGGCTGGGGATGACCTTTCTACTAAATGTGGTTCTGGAGGGGACTTTGTAATTTGGAAGTACGACCTTCAAAAAACGTTTGAAACCCACATTCTCCACTAACTGCAGGGGCTGGTCATCAAGGGCAATCATTTCCCCAATGCTCCTGGTTACAACTTTTGAGGCTGCCTGCCTCCTACCCCGGGATAGCGTTAGCGCACGCCACCCCATTTCCTCCATGGTGCATTGTCGCTTCTGCCACGTGTCAGTGGGTTGCTGGCCTGCCGCCTGACTGCTAGAAGGGTATGAGGGCGTGGGCTGACTCTGCTGCTTTCCTACCACTGCACCCTGGTTGGAAGGGGAAGGGGTCCCCCGACGGAAAATGGCACCATCCCCAGATGGCAGTAATCTTGTTGGGTGTTGCCTCTTTATATGATGCTCCATGCCAAAATTTGATAGATGTCCCAGTTGCTTGCCTCTGCTAATATCCCTGGCACAGTAATTACACCGAGCATAACGCGGGTCTTCCGTCACTTTAAAATGTGCCCAGATCGCAGATTTCTTTTGTGATCCTCCTCTCTTTCCCACCCTGGGGGTGGATGGTGGCACTGGAGTTGAGGTACTACTGGGTGTGGGTGGTGCACCCACTGCACCCGGCGAAGCAATGCCAGCGGGGGCAACAGTCACCCTCTGTCTCCCTTCTGACAGCTCTTCCTCCTCCTCGATATCAGTGGAATGTCTCCCCTGCCGCAGAATTCTGGAGGTGGAGGCTAAAACAGGACTAACTGACAATTCTACCGAAGATTGCTCAGGTATTACATCTTCCATTTCTGATGAGAATCCCATCCAAGAAGATTCTTCTTCTGAATCAGAAGCTAACAGTGCCAGCGCTACCTTGTCACCGCGAAGTTTTGCAGGACACTTCTGTCCCCTGGCTGCTCTTGGGTGTGTAACTTTTGTCTGGCTAGACTCTGCCTCCTCTTCACGCTCCTCCAAAACTACAGTGCCAGAAACACGTGGTGGCAATTGCAAAGTTTCATGGTCTGATTTCTTTTTTTTTGCCATGGAACTGCCATCCCCTACAAAGACGTTTGATTGCGACAGTTGCCTTTTTAGCTGTACTGGTGGTGTTGCGCTGGTGTCTTTTGCGGTGCCTCCGCTGCCATTCCCACTAAGTTGCTTGCATCTCTCTTTCCCTGACATTATGGATTTAATGTCAATGAGTACTAGTGGTAACACTGCCCACTGTCCCACAATAATAATGTTCGGTCTGTTTAAAATAACAAAATTAACAGACCCACTCAAGAAGAATGCTCAGTCTGTTTAAAATAACAAAATGAACGGACCCACTCAAGGACAATGCTTTTAAGTCTGTTTAAAAATAGCAGATTGAACAGACTCGCTGAAGGCCAATCTTCACTCTGTTTATGCCCACTGCCTCACTGCCTGCCTGGCAATGCACGGAATGTGTCTGTCTGTGTGTGTGCAGTGAGTGCACAGAGAACCAGCTTCCTTTTAAGTAGATATGAGGCAGAGTACTGCCAGTGCCACCCCTGCCACTGCCCACCCAGCACTGAAAGACTCAAGGACAATGCTTTTAAGTCTCTTTAAAAATAGGAAATTGAACAGACTCGCTGAAAGGCAAATGTTCACTCTGTTTATGCCCACTGCCTGCCTGGCAATGCACGGAATTTGTCTGTGTGTGTCACTGTGCGGTGAGTCCACACAGGACGACTAGCTTCCTTTTAAGTAGATATGAGGCAGAGTACTGCCAGTGCCACCCCTGCCACTGCCCACCCAGCACTGAACCACAATGCTTTTAAGTCTGTTTAAAAATAGCAGATTGAACAGACTCGCTGAAGGCAAATGTTCACTCTGTTTATGCCCACTGCCTCACTGCCTGCCTGGCAATGCACTGAATGTGTCTGTGTGTGTGCACTGCAGTGCACATAGAACTAAAGTAGATATGAGGCAGAGTACTGCCAGTGCCAGTGCCACCCCTGGCACTGCCCAGGATAAAATGAACAGAATCACTCAATAACAATGTTCTTTTTTTTTTTTTTCCCTAACAAAGAATCTGTTCTGTGTTGTCTATCAAATGTGGTTCTGTTCTGTGTTGTGTCTATCAAATCTGGTTCTGCTTTCTTGTCTGCCTCAGCCTGCCTGAGCCTGCACGCAGCCCGATCCCGAGCCCACCTCCCCACTCAATCGCTGAAAATGTCCGTAATTCCTCGTGCTGCTGCTGCTTTTATAGTGCTGGCTCGTCAGGAAATCCTCAGAGAAGCACTGAATGACAGCGCGATTCGCTGCATTCAGTGCTTCTCTGAAAAAATGAACGGTGATTCGCTGCGTTCCGGTATCCATGCCGACCTGTGCCACCCTTTCCTGTGAGTCACTGCGACTCACAGGACAGGGTCAGACAGGTTGGCATGGTTACCGCAGGGGCGCCGCCATTTTGAGGTAATCCGGGGCTCTGAGCTCGCAGCTAATGGCGGCGAGAAAGCGCGCGCATCGCGGTTCACCGTATCCAACATAGCTATGTTGGATATGTGGGAAAACCGCTCGTATACGCCCCATCACTTTTTTAAGTTAAAAAAAAAATATGCGTAGCGTTTTACATATGCGGTCAATACGAATGCACACCCCTAATATCAACTGAGCCACTGGATCTGCCCACAAGTAATAGTGATTCGTAGAATCATTGTACCATATTTTGTGTACTGCTAATATTTTGTAATGTTTAGGTGCTTTAAAAATGTCAGTTTTTATGTATAAAAAATGTCATGCATGACAAATGCTAAATATTAGCACCACTTGATGAAAAATAAAATAGCCAGAACCCTCTATGTTATCAGGTATGAGGTCTACAATGAAAAGATTTAGAAGAGTAAAAATTGAGTTTTATCCACATAAATCTGGCCCTTTAAATATAACCTCATTTTGTCCAGATAATTTTGACTGCATAAATGTTTTTTTGGGTGGACAAAGTTTTCCAGACAAAAAGGAGACACAGCTGGAGATGTGGCAAGAGCAGGCTGACATATTTAGACAGGAAACACTATATTGAGCACTACCTGGCTAAATTTGTACAAAAAAAGTCATCCCACACAAATAGCTGGCCTAAAGCTCTCCAGATAACTTTACCCAGATATTCAGAACATATCCAGATAAATACTGATGAATATGCGGATAACTTAGTGGATTTTGAATATGGGGGGCTACAAACTGGTATCAAAATTGTCTTTAAAATTGTACTGAATTTTGACATCTTGGTTATTTATAACCTTAATAAAGCAAAGAGCTTTGCAAATTATTGCACTGTTAATTCTGATTATTTGTGTAATGCCCCCCCTGGGCTCATTACCATTACGGCCCTGGGTATTCCTGTTCAGCTAGTGCAGTGCAGGTTAGGAAAGTGGGAAGGCCCCATTCTGTACAGCCCCTCCCTTTCAGGGAGCTGGAATGGCCATCCCTTTTGAAAGGATTTACAAGCAGCTCTCTGCTGAGTTTAGAGCAGTACGTTCAGTTGTGAGTTAGGTAGCAGTGTAGGAGAATTTGATTTGCTTTGGTTTTTTTTTTTTTTCCAGGCCTGCTTGGAGGATCCAGGTTAACCCTGTCTGGGGAGCCTAAGGAAGGTTGGGAGGCTGCACTTCCAGTCCACTCACTGGCTGGCCGGGCTTACCTCTGGGTTAGTTTTCTTTCAGGTTTAGTATTTTTGTTGTAGGAGGCCTTGTGAGACCCCTGGGTGTCGCCTGGGTTCAGGGCACGGGGAACCCTGTTCCCCTCTGAATCATCAGTGAGAAAGGAAGTATGGTGGTGGCCTAAAGCAAGGACATTCCGGTCCTACCTTCTGTTTTGGGCAAGGAATTTGGTTTGCCAAAGAACAGGGGAAAAGATTTTGCTGCCCATCTTCTGTCCCTACTGAGGAACACTGAGAGCTGCTGCATATTCCTGAGAGAATCTGTCTCAACCGGGAACCAATTGAGAAAGAGAGAGAGAAAAAAATCTCCTAACTGTGAGTAAGAACCACTTGAGGCCTTTGAGGATACCCAGTTAGAGTCTTCACCCCCTGGGGAGAGAGGATTGGGACTCTCTGTGCAGAGACTGTGTTTTTGCCCTTTTTTTCTCCTTTGGAGGGACTTTTCCTGTCCTAACTAAGGACACCCTGCTCACCTGGGAGCCTCATTAACCTCCTCTCCCGGGGAAAAGTGAGTGCCTCTCAGTCCTGGTGACAAGGACTCCTGCACAGATTGAGGGAGAACTACTGCAGTGCAGTCTGAGAACTGCTGTAGTGCTGAGGACGGTCTTATTTGTGCCACTATTCCATCTGATTACCCATCAGTAAAGAACTTTATTTTTGGACACTAAGCCAGAGCCTCCCGCTTGGTTATTGGCACTTCCAGCACCCACAGTGGGGAAATTCAGTGCACCTCCCAGGGGAAAAAAGAGGACCCTATCCCTCCCCCCCCCCCCATCACTCTGAGCCCTGAAAGAGGCTTTGCTTTCCCCCACTAATAAAGGACTCAAACCCTGGGAAGGAAACAGGCTGTGTAAAAAAGCCAGCCTGAGAGACACTACAGATTTTCTTATGGCCCCATCGGCGTGCAGCCGGTACCCAGGGATAAGGGTTAGGGGGTTACATTTGCTTTTCTTTATTATAGATGAAGATACGTCCGCACACTGCAGCTGAGAGGACAGAGAAACAGCTGAGTGATTCTGTTTGCCCAAGCTGCATTGAATAAGACATCGCACAATGACTAATATCTCACTGCAAGTCACAAGCATGCTACAAAGATCAGAAGTATCTGAGAATTGTACAATCAGTATAGTTAACTTTATAGAAGGCTTTCTGTCCCTTTGCATTCATCAAACTAAATGTAGAACAGAGAAGAGATGAACATTTCAGCTGCTTTCAACACAGAAAGAATGATGCATATATGAAAAAACATTCTAGTTAAAAAAAAAACCAAATATGGGGTCTTAGCAATGTCCCCTAACTATTGTGCTCTGATTGGCTCATTTCTTGAGTGGGGTTTTATAATAGGTTAATTCATTTGCTGATCCTGAGGTAAACAAATAAGTTTCAATCAACATGGGCTCTGCTTACGATTTACTGTCCACTAGCAATTATCTAGCAAGAAGCACAATGGGAAGAAGTGTTACAATTACTGAAAATCTCAGAACTGCTAACCACCCAGACTATTTTTTTTTTAATTCAAAATGATGCCATTATGCCTTTCCTTCACTCTCCCAAATCCCCCGCCCCCCACCAAAAAAAAAAAAATATATATATATATATTTCTGACACCAATGAAAAGCCAGAAGTACTAGGTAATTCTTCAGACAATTCAGTGAGCAGTTAAGACAAAGAAAATACTATTTTCCACTCTAGTTCTTTTTTCCACTCTCTAGTTCATTCTAGTGGAGATGTGAACTGTCCTGTTGCTATGCTGGTGCTTAATAAAGCCCCATTCAGAAACCACACTGGTGCTTGTGAAGCATGATCACAGCACAGAAAGTTGAAGAGTGGGTTTCCATCACAAACCCATGCAGGCATCACACTGATGGAGGAGAATCAGGAATACAGCACTGACAGCTGAAGAGTGCACTCGGAGGGGGTTTGTTTTTTTAAAAAAAAGAATGCATTTCATTTTCTTGTATTTAAAATAGATCTGTAATGCACAAGAAATAGAGGTTATTAAGGTTAAAAAACAAAAAGCAAAGCTGGCTGCAAACCAAAAAGGGAAGCAAGGGAGTCTGGTATTTTTAGTCAGTACTGCAGTTTTAAGATCAGTCTTTTTTTCTCCCAAACCTTCTTTCTAAGGAGGCTTTGAGGTATTAGCATGGCTTCATTCTCCAAGCAGCAGACACATGCAACAATATTGACTGATTCACTGTAACTTTTCCAAAGTGATGACAATTAAAAATAATATTTCATCCTATCATTGTTGGCTGGCACACTTTCAATTAATCACACTCTGCAGTGCAGGACAATGTTGTAAATGCTTACATGGAAGGACTCTAATTTTAATGAGCCTTCTTTTCCATTCCAAGCAAATTAGTTCAAGTATACCTTGCTCATCTTCAATTACCTTCTTATCAAACGGTAAAAGAGCTACAACACCAAGCAAGAGCTCAAGCTAATTAATGTGTGGCAGTGAGGAAGAGAGCTAAGAACTTAAAGGAGGAGTGCACGTAAAAGTCATTTTAATTGTGTGCCCTTGATGAGTTCTCTTGTTTGCATCCTTCTTAAGCTAGGCCCTGGATGAGAGGATGCCATTTGCATGGCAAGTTTTCTCATAGCTCTATCGGTTTAAGATCTTGGTTGTGGCCCCATCAGTGGGGTAAAGAGTAAAGACATGAACATGGAAATTGTTGAGGTCTGGTTTTATTTTCTGATAAGAGCCAATGCCCACACAAACACTGGGTCAGAACCCAGAAGGGTGCCTCTTCTTTATTGCGTTGTTAAGAAATGAATAGGCCAAATCAAAGGCGTGCGCTACCAAAAGGGCCACAAGAAGATGTTTACCTAATGGCCTCCCAAAGTATTATCACTATGAACAACTGGCTCATGGTCAGGGAAGGGCACAACCTTCATACATTACTCTTATCATTTAATATTTTACAATATTTATACTCTATACTAAACCAATCTGCACCATGTGACTTTTAACTAGTAAACTGAAAGGATATCTTATTGTTAAAACAGTGACTGTATTTGCAGGTTCCAGCATCAGTGGAATCCATGGCAATTGACCTAATGTTGCGCCCGTCGGTTGCAGATGGCTGGGACCTCTCATGCTCACCTCTTTTCTTGATACTTCGTCAATTCCCGGAAGAGTGGCAGCCTCTGCCAGCGAACGCTGACCTCCCTGGCGTCCCCGGGATGGCGTGGGTGATGCCAACAGCCATCTTGTTCCTGGAATCACCTAGCGAGCGGGCCATCTTTAATATACTTCATGGCGGGAACCTTGGGGGCGTCCTCTCCGCATGACATCACCGCCTCGTTGTATTTAAGCTGACTGGCCCGACGCTCAGATGAGTTAACAAGGAGTTCTTCTCGTTGCTGAATCCACTTCTCCTTGGACCTCCGGTTCCTGTTCCTGTCTCGGTGGGGAAATGCTCTGAGTACCCGCTCCTCGGAGGGCCTTCCTGCCTTGTTCATCTGGAACCAAGCCTTGAGAGTACTACCTCGCTTCTTCTCTGCCAAGCCTTGCTGGGATTCCCTGCGGTGTACCCCGTGCCTCGGGCCACTACCGCATTCTCACCAGCAGGATTCGCTACATCTTCCCTGCGCTGTAGGAGACTGCTGTTACATCTTCAAGTACTTCTGAGCTCCTGGACCTCAGACTACCTCAACACCATCTGCCTCGTCCATTCATCTTCGGCGTACCCCGCACTGCGGGCCACTACCAGATTGTCTCATCTGAGGTATCTCCCTGGATATACCCCATAGCTCAACATAAGAAGAACATAAGAACATGCCATACTGGGCCAGACCAAGGGTCCATCAAGCCCAGCTTCCTGTTTCCAACAGTGGCCAATCCAGGCCATAAGAACCTGGCAAGTATCCAAAAACTAAGTCTATTCCATGTTACTGTTGCTAGTAATACTTAGCAGTGGCTATTTTCTAAGTCAATTAATAGCAGGTAATGGACTTCTCCAAGAACTTCTCCAATCCTTTTTTAAACACAGCTATACTAACCGCACTAACCACATCCTCTGGCAACAAATTCCAGAGTTTCATTGTGCGTTGAGTGAAAAAGAACTTTCTCCAATTAGTTTTAAATGTGCCCCATGCTAACTTCATGGAGTGCCTCCTAGTTTTTCTATTATCCGAAAGACTAAATAACTGATTCACATCCACCCGTTCTAGACCTCTCATGATTTTAAACATCTCTATCATATCCCCCCTCAGCCGTCTCTTCTCCAAGCTGAAAAGTCCTAGCCTCTTTAGTCTTTCCTCATATGGGAGCTGCTCCATTCCCCTTATCATTTTGGTCGCCCTTCTCTTTCACTGCATTACCCGCTCCACAGGTTCTGCTCATGAACTGCACCTTTACCGCATTCCCCACTCTACAGGTTATGCTCTCTTTCTCCCATAATAAAGTCTATACTACAGCTGTGTCCTAGCTACTGAGACCATGCCTACCGGCAGTGAGGCCCAAGGGGCTCCTCCCTGTGGGCGGTGACACCTCTCGCCTCGGTCCAGGGTTCACTTCCATACTAAAACATAACACCTAAGATCTATGCCTATGCTACACCCTGAACAGTAAGCATTATTTTAGGGCTTCACCACTCTCTCTGTTTTTTTTAATGAATGCCTTTGTACTCCAGGCTAGGGAATGTCATAGCAGGCAATTATTTCTAGCTTTCCTCACATGTGTCAATAAAAGAGGAAGTAGAGATCTCCCTTCTTCCTGAAAACTGATTCTTAAAAGGAGTAAAAAAGTTTTATAGTACGAGTTCATGAATCATTTGCTGGGCAAAAGGCAAAGTCCTCAGTTGATTTGTTTTACATAGTCCTAATTTGAAATTTTAGCAAGTGTGAAGGCCTAGTAGGCTGTATTTATTAGTCTTGGAGAAAACTGTTCTTTGTGTTACTCATTAAATTTTAAGACAGGTTCTAAACTGTGTCTGCATTTCTATATAATGTTAATAATTTTTCTCTCACATTTTTTGCAGGTAATAAACATAGAACGTGATGGCAGATAAAAACATACGGCCCATGCAGTCTGCCCATCCACATCTCCCAGTCAGCTTTATAGTCCCTTCCTCTCCCTCAGAGGTCTTCTGTGCTTGTCCCATGTTTTCTTGAATTCTGATACTGTCCTCATCTCCACCACCTCCACCATCCTTTCTGTAAAGAAGTAATTTCTTCAGCTTACTCAGACGTCTCCCTCCTTTCACTTTCATCCTATGACCCTATCATTCTAAATCTCTTTTCCATGAAAAGAGGCACAATTTCCATGCATTTATTCCTTGGAGGTATTTAAATGTCTTTATCATATCTTCCCTTTTCCTTCTTTCCTCCAGGATATACATGTTTAAATCTTTAAATCTGTCCCCATGTGCTTTATGATGAAAAACATTGACCATTTTAGTTGTTGCCCTCTGGGCTGACTCTGTATGGTTTATATGGTTTATATCCTTTAGAAGATGTAGTCTCTGGAATTATACACCGTACTCCAAATGCGGCAATATCACTTCCTTTTTCCTGCTGGCTATTCCTCTCCTTATGCATCCAAGCATCCTTTTGGGTTTGGCTGTTGCTTTGTTTTCCTGAATGGCCACCTTAAGTTTATCAGATACGATCACTCCCAGATTCTGACCCCTGTCCCTTATCATCCTCTCTCCTCCACTCCACTCTCTTCCCTTCCCTTTCCTTTACTCTCACTCACCCCTCTCCTCATTCCCTCACTCACTCCTCTCCTCTCCTCTCCTCTCCTCCACCTCACAACTCCCTTTCTTTCCCTTTCCTGGTCCTCCAGGAACTCATTCTATCCATCCTGACTTCTGGGGCACATATCCTGTCCTCTCCCTCACCTGCAGTTGCACCCAGAGCCCCTTGCTTAGAAGCAAGCTCACTATGGTCCACCAGGAATAAAGAACTCTGGAACCAAAACATGGCCTCTGCCCTGCCCCTGCCCTGGCCAGAGAAAATGCTGGTCCAATGCTCTTGCTTCTTGAGAAAAATTGTTAGAAGAAAACTGAAAGGAACAGCTACAAAAGTAAAAAATATGCAAGAGGTGTGGTCATTGTTAAAAAATACTATCCTAGAAGCACAGTCCAGATGTATTCCACACATTAAAAAAAGGTGGAAAGAAGGCAAAACGATTACTGGCATGGTTAAAAGGGGAGGTGATAGAAGCTATTTTAGCCAAAAGATCTTCATTCAGAAATTGGAAGAAGGATCCAACAGAAGAAAATAGGATAATGCATAAGCGTTGGCAATATAAATGTAAGACATTGATAAGACAGGCTAAGAGAGAATTTGAAAAGAAGTTGGCCGTAGAGGCAAAAACTCACAGTAAAAACTTTTTTAAATATATCCAAAGAAGAAAGCCTGTGAGGGAGTCAGTTGGACCGTTAGATGATCAAGTTGTTAAAGGGGCAATTAGAGAAGATAAGGCCATCATGGAAAGATTAAATAATTTTGCTTCAGTGTTTACTGAAGAGGGGAAATACCTGTATCAGAGAAGATTTTCATGGGTAATGATTCAGATGGACTGAACCAAATCATGGTGAACCTAGAAGATGTGGTAGGCCTGATTGACAAACTAAAGAGTAGTAAATCACCTGGACCAGATGGTATACACCCCAGAGTTCTGAAGTAATTAAAAAATGAAATTTCAGACCTATTACTAAAAATTTGTAACCTATTAAAATCATCCATTGTAACAGAAGACTGGAGGATAGCTAATGTAACCCCAATATTTAAAAAGGGCTCCAGGGGCGATCCTGGAAACTACAGACCGGTTAGCCTGACTTCAGTGCCAGGAGAAATATAAATTGATATCTTTTATGTTAGCAACCATATGTACCTTTTTGAAACTCTGTTAATCATCGAAACATTGTAAACCATTGTGATGGCGAAACCGAACAATGGTATATAAAACTAAAACTAAACTAACTAACTAACTAACTAACTAAATAACTAAATAAATAGTGGAAAGTGTTCTAAACATCAAAATCACAGAACATATAGAAAGACATGGTTTAATGGAACAAAGTCAGCATGGCTTTACCCAAGGCAAGTCTTGCCTCACAAATCTGCTTCAATTTTTTGAAGGAGTTATTAAACATGGGGATAAAGCTGAACTGGTAGATGTAGTGTACTTGGATTTTCAGAAGGCGTTTGACAAAGTTCCTCATGAGAGGCTTCTAGGAAAAGTAAAAAGTCATGGGATAGGTGGCGATGTCCATTCGTGGATTACACACTGGCTAAAAGACAGGAAACAGAGAGTAGGATTAAATGGACAATTTTCTCAGTGGAAGGGAGTGGGCAGTGGAGTGCCTCAGGGATCTGTATTGGGACTCTTACTTTTCGATATATTTATAAATGATCTGGAAAGAAATATGATGAGTGAGGTAATCAAATTTGCAGATGATACAAAATTGTTCAGAGTAGTTAAATCACAAGCAGATTGTGATAAATTGCAGGAAGAATTTGTGAGACTGGAAAATTGAGCATCGAAATGGCAGATGAAATTTAATGTGGATGAGTGCAAGGTGATGCATGTAGGGAAAAATAACCCATGCTATAGTTACACAATATTAGGTTCCATATTAGGTGCTACTACCCAAGAAAGAGATTTAGGCGTCATGATGGATAACACATTGAAATCATTGGTTCAGTGTGCTGCGGCAGTCAAAAAAGCAAACAGAATGTTGGGAATTATTAGAAAAGGAATGGTGAATAAAACGGAAAATGTCATAATGCCTCTGATTCACTCCATGGTGAGACCACACCTTGAATACTGTGTACAATTCTGGTGCCGCATCTCAAAAAAGATATAATTGCGATGGAGAAGGTACAGAAAAGGGCAACCAAAATGATAAGGGGAATGGAACAGCTCCCCTATGAGGAAAGACTAAAGAGGTTAGGACTTTTCAGCTTGGAGAATAGACGGCTGAGGGCGATATGATACAGTTATTTAAAATCATGAAAGGTCTAGAATGTGAAGATGTGAATCGGTTATTTACTCTTTCAGATAATAGAAAGACTAGGGACACTCCATGAAGTTAGCATGTGGCATATTTAAAACTAATCGGTGAATGTTCTTTTTCACTCAACACACAATTAAACTCTGGAATTTGTTGCCAGAGGATGTGGTTAGTGCAGTTAGTGTAGCTGTGTTTAAAAAAGGATTGGATAAGTTCTTGGAGGAGAAGTCCATTACCTGCTATTAATTAAGTTGACTTAGAAAATAGCCACCGCTATTACTAGCAACAGTAACATGGAATAGACTTCGTTTTTGGGTACTTGCCAGGTTCTTATGGCCTGGATTGGCCACTGTTGGAAACAGGATGCTGGGCTTGATGGACCCTTGGTCTGACCCAGTATGGCATGTTCTTATGATCTTATGTTCCTACCAACTCTGAAACCGGACCCTGCAAGAAAACCAGATGCCAACTCTGTCCACAAACTAATTCAGGCAACACAATCACAGGACCCCACAACATCAACTACAACATCCAGGGCTCATTCACTTTCTTCTAATGTAATATAAATCATCATTTGCCAGCAATGTCCCTCTGCTGTCTACACAGAACAAATAGATCAATCCCTAACGAAAAGAATAAATGGACATAAATCTGACATTAGAAATGGCAAAATTCAGAAACCAGTAGGGGAACATTTCAACCTTCCAGGACATTCTCTATCTGACCTTAAGGTTGCCATACTCCTAAAAGGAACTTCAAAGGAACACTCCAGCATGAAATTGCTGAATTGGAACTCATCAAAAAACACCATCACCCTAGGTCTGAACAGAGACAATGGCTTCATGGCACACTACAACTATCTATGAATTTAACTGTTCTCACATCATTCTCTCATTTCATACTTCCCTCAGTTGTCAGTAGCGTGGACTATAATGCTATTATCACCTTGTTTCCTCACTGTGTCTGCCTATTCAATGCCTTCTGTTTGTTCTGTATCTTCCCATACCCATATATTTTACCCACCTCTGTACTTCCTTTCATGCATCTGACAAAGTGAACTCTGTCCTCGAAAGCTCATGCATCAATAAATTGGTTAGTCTATAAGATGCCACTCACCTCATGACATTTTTTTCAATAAAAAATTATTACCTACAACTTGTTTGTTGACCTTTATGTATTGTATATTCATTGTTCATCATTTTCCAGGTGGAAATGGTAAATGTGCCAGTTGAGTTTCCTATGCGAGATAAACATGAAGAATTGTATCAATTTTTTCTTTTCATCTCTAGGTATAGTAATCTTTATGGGGAGAAAGACTAGTGACTATGTTGACATGAAAAGTACTTTTGTATATTTCCCAATGTCCTAGTTAAAAACATACAAGCAATTGTAGTGGAGTCAGGCACCTTATCTATATCAAAAAAAAACTTGTCCATCTAGTTCTAAGCAGTCCAATTGTGGTATAAAGCCTTAGAGTCCCACTGGACTGCTAACAACTGGATGGACAAGTTTTAAGGCCCAACTGAAAAAAATGTTACATTTCTCAATTTAACTAAGGAACTCTCACTCCAAATTCAGGATAGTTATCCACCTTAAGTGAAAATATGAGTGCTTAAGATAGCTTCTTCTCAGCACTGGACTTCAAATCTAAGGATCCGCACTTCAATTGTTATGAACCTTAAATATTCTTGTATGATGACATTGTTGTACACTGCACTAGCCAGGTATTATCTGAGAGTGTGGTATATAGGAAACTGGAAATAAGTAAACCTCATTTCTTTTTTTTTTTTTTTAGAGGCAATGTGGTCTGTTGCTTATAAGTTAGGGAACTGAATTCTTGGTCTGTTGCTTATAAGTTAGGGAATTGAATTCTTGAATTTTACTTACTCATTGTATGACCTTGGCAAGTCATGTTATCTCAACATAAGAACATATCCATGTAGAAGGCCAATAATATTTAATGTCATTGTAAAAACTGTAAACAGAAGCTGGGCTACCTGCTTCTATAAAGGAGCGCTATTATTGTAATTCTCATTAGTACAGTACTGCTTGGGGAAAAAAAAGGTCTTTACCAATACAAGCTCTCTCTGCTTGAGCTCGGTGGAAGGGCAAATGAAAAGCAAGGCCGGCTGCTGTGGTGAGGCATGCCAAATGCATTGACAGCCACACTGCTCCCGACATTTTTTCATATAAAGATGTCAAATCCTAGCAGATGTGTAATATCATTAAAGCTGTCTCTAATATAATCTAAGCCATAGTTTGGTGTATTAATGCTTTGTTTATCTTTAAGCACAGATGGTTATTTTTATTGGCATTACTTTGTTGATGCAGCGTCTAGAAAGGTTAGTCCAGGGGGCAGCTGTCTCTGTTATGAGGTTGCATTAATGTTCCCGTCGCAGTGGGAAAAATGAAGGTGAAGCTATTCCTGCAGACATTTCACAATAGGAAACTTATCCGTGTTTGGTTAGTCTATAAATATAAGTAGAGGGATTTTCTTTTTTCTATGAGCAATGTTACTTCAGGCAGACATTGAACCTCACTTTAGTATAAGTCCACTGAAATAGCACTTTACTTAAAAGTTTTTGGTAAAATCTAAATCACTCAGTTCAAAACGTTGCCATAAGTATGTTATCTCCCACTTCGAGGGGAGCTACGATAAAACAGAAGCAGAGTAATTGGGTGGTAAGTAAACACCTTCAGATATATTTAGCCTGTCCATATTCCCTACCTATATCCTGCTACAGCACAGACTCCTCTTGTTCCTTTGTTTTACCTTCAATTTCCCAGTGCTAAACATTCTCTTTTCTGAGATCAGACTCATTTCAAATGTACGACCAAATGGTTTTGAGATGGTAGTGATTCCCCTGCCGATATCAACTGACACCTTAGTGTGAAAAGTCTCCAGCCCTGTGCCAGTTCACTTAGCCATTCAGTCCTGCCAGTGCATTGGTATCTCTGTGCCAGTCCACCGAGCCATTCGGTTCTGTTGGTAGGGGGCTGCATATCTCTGTGCCAGTCCACTGAGCCATTCAGTCCTGCTGTTGGTGGGCTCCAAATCTCTGTTTCAGTCCATTGAGTCATTCAGTACTTCCGGTGGAAGGTGCCATGTCTTTGTGCCTATCCAACTAGGCATGCTGTGCTCCTGTGATTTCTACTCGTTATTCAGTGATTTGATGTCCCATCCATGAATAATATGACTTTATCCTGCCTAGAATGATGAGATTCAGGAGACGTTTAGGGATTAACATTCTTGAAAGAAACATTGCTGAGAACATGAGAAGCAGGGGGCCAAAGTGGATGAGGGAGTGAGAAATATGAGAGGGGTGATTTAACGGAGTACAGTAAATATGTGGAGAAAAACAGCAAATATGGATAGGAAGAGAAACGTAGAATGCATAAAAAGTGGGCAGTAATCTACAAAGAGTATATGTATGTTGGAGTGGTTACGCTGATGATTGAAGGCCAGGAAACATAAACTATGTATTTACTGCTCAGACATATTTCTGAGCCTTCTTGCTGCATACAGCGGCACCTTGCAGTTAAGAGGCTTCTTTGGGGGAGGGGGGGAGGTTAAACTACTTTCTATTATCTGCTTTGTGCTGCCTAAGTAGACACTACCTAGCTTATAAAACCCCATGAATACTGAGATGTCTGGTCTCACACAATCTCTTCACATCTGCGTCAGTGTAAAATTTGGATCTGAAGCACCTCTGCTGAAAATTCAGTGTTAATTGTTAAACAAAAAGCATTCTGAAATTGGACATCTGTTACAGTTTCTAATGTGTCGGTTTCCCATCCTGCTAGCTGCATTCTGTTTTCATTTTACTGATTATCAATTTTCCACTTATAATCCTAGTAATGCACAGAACACCCCCACCCCCCCCCCCCCCCCCGCCTGAGAAAACAAAACAAAAACAGAAAATATGATGGATTGGAAACAATGTACTGAGAGCACGGATGGATACTTGAGAGTATGAGCTCCTGTGCTGCAGCATGACCTGCACAACCCCGGGACTAGCGAAAGCATCCAGGCACAGGATGACTGGAACAGAAATACTCTTGTCTTGGAACTATGAATGCACTTGGCTTGGAACAGGAACACTTGGGTGTCCAGCGCACACCAGGAAGAGAGACCCAGCAATGCAATGCTGGTCACTGGGGTAGCCCTCCAGCCACTTGAAAGCCCTTTTGGACTGCTGCTTGGAAGCAGATTGTGCATGAGGATCGACGAAGGCTCAGGACTTGGAACAAGACAAAGGCTCAGGACCTGGAACAGACGAAGGCTCTGAAGACTTGAACAAGATGAAAGCCCTGAAGACTTGAAAACATGAAGAAGTTCTGGAAGAGCCCAGCACTGCAGCACATCTGCACAGCCCGTGGGCTGGCCATGGACCACGGCAAAGACTGCACAGACTCTGGACTTGGAACTTCACCAGGACGTGGTATCAGAACTTGGTACATGATGAAGGCTCTGAGGAGGTCCAATCTGCTGCGTGCCCTACACAACCTGTGGGCTGGTTACGGACCACGACAATAGCAGTGCAGGCACTGGACTCAGAATAAGGCAGAAGCTGGAACAAGATTCCGAAGACTGGGGACTGGACTCAGGAACTCAGATTCAGTATCTTGGACTCAGACTCACTTTAAAAACAAGGAAGGACTTCTGAAGGCTTGAACCAGCAATGAAGACTCTGGACAGGATACAGACCAGGAACAGAACTCAGGAGTCTCAGGGACCATGAACACGATGAGACCAGGAATGAAGACATGGATTCCAGAACAAGATGAAGACTTGGATACCAAGAACAAGATGAAGACTTGGATTCAGGAAGATGAAAAGACCAAAGGAGCCCAGAGACCAGGAACATGGAACAAGATCCATGGAGGACCTTGAAAGTGCTAAAACACTATTGTTAAGGCAATGAGAAACTGACTGAAGGACCCTTTTATAGGGCTGCAGGAAGGACATCATGAGGAGGTCTGTAGGGCTTCTTCCACTGTGGTCCATTTAAAGTGGAGCTGAGGTGCATGCAAGTGCCTAAGGAGACACTGGGGTGCGCTGAGGTTGGAGACAATCCAGGCTGCAAGAAGACCAACGGTGGTGGCGTCTCTCCATCGCATGGACCAGCGGCATCTCTCCTGCTTTGGAAGCAGCTGCAGGGGCCTGGTGGTGATGGATGTGATAGCAGAAGCTCAAGGCCCACACAGGATAGAAGCTGTGGCCTCTGGCATCAGGGGTCAGCGGCATCCATGAAGTCAGGAGGTGAGTGAGCTGCTCGCGGGCATGTCCCACTCACGGAACCATAACACAATGTGGGTCACTTGCTTTTTTTTCCCTGATTTATGATCTCACAAGATGTAAATGTCTGCTGATAGTACCTGTGTTATTCAATTGTTTCTTCTTTCCTATGCATCAGTTGGACCTTTAAAGAATAAGGATTGGAGAAGCCCTGCTAGACTGAGAATTTTCTTACTGTTCCCTAATCCAGCTTCTGAAATTGATCATGATTTATTATATATTCATTGATCCAACAGTAATTCATGATGTACCCAACCATTTGATGGCACAATGTTAGCTAATCAGAAATAAATTAAAATCTGTGTTTATTCGAATTTGTAAATAATAATCGGTGATAGTCTAGCCATCAAAGATAAGTAACCAATAAAAGGAGGAAAAACATCAAATATTCTACAATGTCCATAAAGTTTCAAGAACAGTTTTTATTGTATATAAGCTTGCAGAAGAGTTCAAATTGTCAGCATCAAGCCAATAGTTTGCATCAACAAATGAACGGTCCCCCAACACGGGCCATGTTTTGAAAAGACTGTGTTGGCAGGGAGCCCACAAATTGTAAGGAAATCAGGTCAAAATATAGGGGTAGATTTTAAAAGGTTGCACGCACACATGGACGCCCGATTTTATAACATGCGTGCACAGGTGCATGCATGTTATAAAATTGGGCGTCGGCACACGCAAGGGGGTGCACATTAGTGCAACTTGTGCGTGCTGAGGCCCGCGGCCTTCCCCCGTTCCCTCCCAGGCTGCTCCACTTTAGGAACAGCCTGGGAGGGAACTTCCCTACCTCCTAATCTATACTTCCTACTCCTTCCCCTAACCTTCTTGCCCCCTATCCCTATCCTAACCCCCCAAAAAACATTCTCACCTTTTGTGCCTGCTTGAAGCCTCTAGCCCTGCCCCGCCTCTTTCCCGAAGCCCCGGGACTTACTCGCGTCCCAGGGCTTTACCCGCATAGCCGGGCCTTTTTAAAACAGGCTCGGCTCGCGTAGGGCTTTTAAAATCCAGCTCATAGGTTGTAATCAGAGAACATTAAATCCCCAAAAGAGCCCAAAAGGGTCAAGATAATCAATAAATTTATAGATAATTACTTAGTTCAGGATTCACAGGTTAAGTGAATGGGAGCCATGTCAGGGGACCGTTGATTTGTTGATGTAAACTATTGGCTTGATGCTGACAATTTGATCTCTTCTTCTTGCTTATATATACAATAAAAACCATTTTTGGAACTTTATGGACATTGTAGAATATTTGATGTCCTTTCTTCTCTTATTATTTATTCAAATTCAGCCATGGTTATAACATCTTTACTCTTATCAGATGTACTGAGTCATGATTTGTGTCCACAAGATAGACAGGGTAACAAAGGACTGCAACCTCTAACATATCATAATGATGATGAAATGCTTGCTGAAGTGCTAAGGAAGCTTTTGTTGACTTTGACCCTATCATAGACTCCTTGAATTTTATACAGTGAAATATCCATTCCTATTTTAAATGATTATTCTTCAGTTCTATGAGTGGTTGCAATATCTTTGCCATGATGGTCTCTGCACCTATATAACAGAGTTGAAAAATATTAGTTCTCTAAGTTTCAGTTCTTGATCTTCTGAGCATTCTAAGAGCTTGGATTCCTGTGAGCTTATGTCATCATATAAAGTTTCAACAGGGTATCACCATGTGGAATGAAACTTGCAGTTTCCAATTCCCTGTTATTGTATATTCTAATTACTAGATGAAGCCCAAATATATTCCACTGGGAGGTAGAACACTAAAAAAGACCCAAATATCCAGATGCTATTAAGTCAAGCCAGCAGCAACACTATCATTTTGTGCATCCGTCCATGCTCACAATACATTGTTTCCAATCCATCATTTTTTTGTTCTCGGGGACGGGGGGGGGGGGGGGGGGGGGTCTGTTCCTTACTAGGATTATAAGTGGAAAATTGATAATAATAGACCTTGGAATCTATCTCCAAATCTTCAAGATAAATCATCTTGGCTAGAAACAATATCTTTGAGACTCCCAAACCTTTTATGTATTTTTGTATATTTTTTAAGTAAACAATAAAGAGGATGATATATAATACAAATCAATATCAACTTTAATGTTAACATATAAAATTCATAATAATTCACAACATATTGCAATACATAAAACCATACACTGACCAAACATAACAAACACAAAAAAAATAAACATTACAAAAGTAAAAGTCCCAAAAGATCAAAATCTCAAACAATACTAACGTTATTATTATATGGCTATGGACCTAGAAATTGTTTGGTGAATGTCTTTTGGACTTTTCAAAGATAAGTGTTTTAATATATTTTAACAATCCCAACCTAATATATTTTAAAGCATATTAAAATTTCTAACAAAAACTTGGCTTTTTCACAAGTGGCTCTAGTGATTATATCAATATTGTTATTTTTTTAATGATTGTTTTTATTGCAACCCACTTTGAACTTTGAAGAAGTGGGATAGAAATCATTTTAAATAAATAAATAAATAAAAGTATGCACTGGGTACATGAAAGAAAGGTGGAAAGAAGGCAAAATGATTACTGGCATGGTTAAAAGGGGAGGTGAAAGAAGCTATTTTAGCCAAAAGATCTTCATTCAAAAATTGGAAGAAGGATCCAACAGAAGAAAATAGGATAATGCATAAACGTTGGCAAGATAAATGTAAGACATTGATAAGACAGGCTAAGAAAGAATTTGAAAAGAAGTTGGCCGTAGAGGCAAAAACTCACAGTAAAAACTTTTTAAAATATATCCAAAGCAGAAAGCCTGTGAGGGAGTCAGTTGGACTGTTAGATGATTGAGGGGTTAAAGGGGCACTTAGAGAAGATAAGGCCATCGCAGAAAGATTAAATGATTTCTTTGCTTCAGTGTTTACTGAAGAGGATGCTGGGGAGGTACCCGTACTGGAGAAGGTTTTCATGGGTAATGATTCAGATGGACTGAACCAAATCATGGTGAACCTAGAAGATGTGGTAGACCTGACTGACAAACTGAAGAGTGGTAAATCACCTGGACCAGATGGTATACATCCCAGAGTTGTGAAGGAATTAAAAAATGAAATTTCAGACCTATTAGTAAAAATTTGTAACCTATCATTAAAATCATCCATTGTACCTGAAGACTGGAGTATAGCTAGCTAATGTAACCCCAATATTTTAAAAGGGCTCCAGGGGCGATCCGGGAAACTACAGACAGTTAGCCTGATTTTAGTGCCAGGAAAAATAGTGGAAAGTATTCTAAACATCAAAATCACAGAACATATAGAAAGACATGGTGTAATGGAACAAAGTCAGCATGGCTTTACCCAAGGCAAGTCTTGCCTCACAAATGTGCTTTACTTTTTTGAAGGAGTTAATAAACATGTGGATAAAGGTGAACCGGTAGATGTAGTGTACTTGGATTTTCAGAAGGCGTTTGACAAAGTTCCTCATGAGAGGCTTCTAGGAAAAGTAAAAAGTCATGGGATAGGTGGTGATGTCCTTTCGTGGATTACAAACTGGCTAAAAGACAGGAAACAGAGAGTAGGATTAAATGGACAATTATTTCAGTGGAAGGGAGTGGGCAGTGGAGTGCCTCAGGGATCTGTATTGGGACCCTTACTTTTCAATATATTTATAAATGATCTGGAAAGAAATACGACGAGTGAAATAATCAAATTTGCAGATGATACAGAATTGTTCAGAGTAGTTAAATCACAAGCAGATTGTGACAAATTGCAGGAAGAACTTGTGAGACTGGAAAATTGGGCATCAAAATGGCAGATGAAATTTAATGTGGATAAGTGCAAGGTGATGCATATAGGGAAAAATAACCCATGTTATAGTTATACAATGTTAGGTTCTATATTAGGTGCTACTACCCAAGAAAGAGATCTAGGTGTCATAGTGGATAACACATTGAAATCGTCGGTTAAGTGTTCTGCGGCAGTCAAAAAAGAATGTTGGGAAATATTAGAAAGGGAATGGTGAATACAACAGAAAATGTCATAATGCCTCTGTATTGCTCCATGGTGAGACCGCACCTTAAATACAGTGTACGATTCTGGTCGCCACATCTCAAAAAAGATATAATTGCGATGGAGAAGGTACAGAGAAGGGCTACCAAAATGATAAGGGGAATGGAACAGCTCCCCTATGAGGAAAGACTAAAGAGGTTAGGACTTTTCAGCTTGGAGAAGAGACGGCTGAGGGGGGGGATATGATAGAGGTGTTTAAAATCATGAGAGGTCTAGAATGGTAGAGGTGTATTGGTTATTTATATTTTCGGATAATAGAAAGACTAGGGGGCATGTGGCACATTTAAAACTAATCGAAGAAAGTTCTTTTTCACTCAACTCACAATTGAACTCTGGAATTTGTTGCCAGAGGATGTGGTTAGTGCAGTTAGTATAGCTGTGTTTAAAAAAGGATTGAATAAGTTCTTGGAGAAGTCCATTATCTGCTATTAATTAAGTTGACTTAGAAAATAGCCACTGCTATTACTAGTAATGGTAAAATAGAATAGACTTAGTTTTGGGGTACTTGCCAGGTACTTATGGCCTGGATTGGCCACTGTTGGAAACAGGATGCTGAGCTTGATGGACCCTTGGTCTGAAGCAGTATGGCATGTTCTTATGTTCTTACGTTCTTATGTGCAAGTATGGCCCAGAATTATAAATGGGCATAAATATATATTCAAATTAAATTTTAACAATATCACAAATTCATCTTAAGAGTTATTTAACGGTTAGACACAATGGTTTTGAGTATGCTATTTTGACAACAAAGTTTTGGAATGGTGAGGTTCTCAAGAATCTTTTGAACTGTTCTCTGCCTATTTGAACTCTTGTGACCCAAACCAATGGTTCACATATCATTTAAGCTCCGAGCATTGAAAGATGGTTCTTTTGGTACATCTATTTTCAGGAAAGATAACGATCGCAAACGTTTATTGTGATTTGATAGCTGCCATCCTAGGCATATTTGTGAAAATATTCTTATGGGCCAATTTTTTTTTGGTTGAGGAGGATTTGTTCCTCTACGGCTGATTATAAGAGACATGCTGTTGAAATTTGCCATTGTTTTGCAAAATGAGGTTTTCCGCACACTATAATCCGAAATGTTTATAAATGTGCATTGCATGTTAATCACAATCTCCTTTTTTTGAATCAGAATTCAGAATATGCATCTCCTTTGGTGTGTTCTTCTTTATTTTAATAAGTTGAGTGGCGTGGTGAATATAATTAAAAGGACTTGGTTTCTATTACAGGATTTTGCGGGATTAGAACAACCACCCTTGTTCTCTTTTAAGCAGTCCCATAATACATCATGAATTTATTTATTTATTTATGTATTGTTTTTGTTATACCGAGTTTCATGATAGGCATCACATCAACCCGGTTTACAAATAACAAGGAGTGTAAAGCATAACGTAACGTAAAAAACAATATTTTCAATAAGAACCTTGAACTTTAAATACAGTGAATCAGAAAAAGGGAGAGGAAAAGTTACAAAAAACAAGGAAAATAAACTTGGGATGGAAGGGGAGAAATTGAACAGCACAATATTTACATTTCAGCCTATTGATACATTAGAATAGCAAGTGAAAAAATAAGACTATGAAACGGTACATAGGTAATCAAATGAATAAATATGACAGTTGTGAATGGTAATAGTATGATAAATATTCAGCAGGAATTAGTGAGAGAGGGTTTGAGGTTGGTTGATTCGTGTTTACATTCCATTATTGCATACGAGTTAGTGCTATTGAGAGGAGGTTTTATTCAAGGCTTGGAAATGCTTTTTTGAAAAGCCAAGTTTTTAGTCCACATACCTAGAAACCATAACATTAAAGATAGCCTAACCTTAGAGGTACGTACATGTATTGAGATATAAATCTATAGAATTAATTACTTGCCTTTCTAAACTCATGCTTGAGGCAAGATACAATTCAGGTATAGTAGGCAGGTCCCTGCCCTGAGAGGATTTAAAATTTAAATTGTTACTTGAGGGCAATGTGACTTGCCCAAAAAGAATTAGTGGAAGAAGCAAGATTTAAATCCTGGTTTAAGAACATAAGAACATGCCATACTGGGTCAGACCAAGGGTCCATCAAGCCCAGCATCCTGCCTCCAAAAGTGGCCAATCCAGGCCATAAGAACCTGCAAGTACCCAAAACCTAAGTCTATCCCATGTTACTGTTGCTAGTAATAGCAGTAGCTATTTTCTAATTAATAGCAGGTAATGGACTTCTCCTCCAAGAACTTATCCAATCCTTTTTTAAACCCAGGTACACTAACGGTACTAACTATATCCCTTGGCAACAAATTCCAGAGTTTAATTATGCATTGAGTGAAAAAGAACTTTCTCCGATTAGTTTTAAATGTGCCACATGCTGTTATGCCCGTCAGTCGCAGACGGCTGGGACCGCGCTTACTTACAGCTTGCACCGTTCTCCAGCCCTCCTCGTGTCTGCTCCTGGCTCAGGCCAATCTCTACCGCTGAGTTCCCCATGGTTCCTCATGCCAGCCGAGACGCCGCCGCCATCTACAGCGTCTCCGAGCCTTTCTAGGTGCTCGCGCATCACCAGGCCCTCCTTTGAAGCCTCTTCGGCGGGAACCTCGGGGTTGTCCCTGTTGATGATGTCATTGGATCACAGTACTTAAGCTCCACCTTCGCCCTCAGCTAGCCAACTTGGCAACAAGTTTGTACATCTCTACTAGCTCCTGTTCTGTGTTCCTGTGGCTATTGGACTCCGTTGGACTTTGGACTCTGTCTGGTACCCGCTCCTCGAGGGCCAATGGGCGCTCTCTACGGGGATCAAAACAGGTTCAGGAACCCTGGTCTCCCCCACTCCTCGGGCTGGCCTCTCCCACTCCTCGGGCTGGCCCTTTGCTTCCTGAAGTCTTACTCTGAAAGGCTCACCCGCTCCTCAGGGCTGCCCCCTGGAACCCCTTTACCACTCGGGCGTTTACTCTAGTGCTTCCCCGCTCCTCGGGGTTGTGCCTACATGCTGAGTTGGACTGTCAGCGCTCCCCCGCTCCTCGTGGCTGAGTCCTCGTACTTTTCAAGAGACTCTCAGCACCGTCCCGCTCCTGGGGGCAGTGTCCTTATGCTTCACTGTGACTATCCACGCCTCCCTGCTCCTCAGGGTCACGCTTACGTGCTACTAGACTGCCAGCACTTCCCCGCTCCTCGGGGCTGTGCTTCTCTATCATACAGAAACTGTCTGTGCTCCCCGCTCCTCGGGTTTCTATCTACGTCATCATCGGAGACCGGACTCTGGCTTCCCCACTCCGCGGGTTGGCCTCCATCACTACAGCTGCACCTCCCTCGCTCCGCAGCTCCGCCCCTCGGGGGTGTCACTCCGGTATACCTCCTGCACACCAGTCTCAAGCTTTCCCACTCTACGGCCTGCCTGGCACCTTCCCCCTCGGGGATCCCAGCCAAGGTATTATCTTCAGCCTGCTTGTCCACTGGGGAATTCCTCCTGACTCCTTGGGACCTCTCCACAGTCTCACCCAGAGCTCCCTGCCGTGACTGACCTCGTCTCCCAACGGTGTAGGGCTCCTCCTCACAGGTGGTAACAAATCATACCTCGGGCCAAGGGTCCACATACCTAGAAACCATAACAGATTGCCAAGTCCATGGACCTGGCAGAGGTCCTGGCCTGGCACAAAGGAGCAGCGAACATCAGAAATTCTTGGAGTCTTTGGCAGCTGCCATAGACAACCTAAGTTCTTGTCTAGACGCTACTGTGACAGCTACTACGACGTTTATCAAGCTCAATACCTCCACCTCTGCACCAGCTCCTCGGCTGACTTTGCCCTTGTCAGCGCCCCCACGCTTTTCAGGAAACGCCCTCCTGTGCATGGGTTTCTTGAATCAGTGCAATATGCACTTCTGTCTGCAATCAGCTTACTTCCCAGATGTGATCACCAAGACTGCATACATCTTGGCCCTTTTGGATGGTAAGGCCTTGGCCTGGGTGTCACCTCTCTGGGAGCGAGCAGACCCGGTCCTCCATGACCTTACAGGGTTCCTGACCCTGTTTGGTCCATTTTCGAAGACCCGGGCCGACGAGCCATTTCTGGGTCATCTCTTTTTCACCTCCAACAAGGCTCTTGGCCTCAAACGGACTATGTTATTGAATTCCGAACCCTCACCTCAGAATTACACTAGGACTCCGACTGTCTACGTTCCATCTCTCGAAGGTTTAAGTCCTCGGATTAAAGATGAGTTGGCAGCTCGCGAATTACTCTCATTTTTGGACTCCTTGATTGACCTCATTTGGCTTATCGACCGTCGACTGCAAGAACACTCTCTTGAGTCCAGAGCAGCCTGGAAGTTTGCACCAGGCCCGTCCCAAGCCCAGAGTTCTTCTTCTCCGTGAGTAAGCACACCACAGAATCCAGCAGAGGAGGAACCCATGCAGATGGGTAGGAGTAGACTTTATCCTAAGGAACGACGCCATCGACAGGAATCCAGCCTCTGTCTGTACTGCGGCCAGCCCGGATGTGCCATTGCCTCATGCCCAGTCTGTTCGGGAAACTCCCAGGCCTAGGTTCTGCTAGAGGACTCCTCCTAGGCCTGACTTCACCCTCTCCTCTACTGACTGTTCCCGTGTCCATCAAGATGGACAACCAGGAGTTTCATACCTTGGCACTGGTGGACTCCGGGACTAGTGGGAACTTCATATTAAAGCAACTCACTGAACACCTACAGATCCCCACCATCTGCACTCTGGTGCCCTAACTACTCTCATCTATTCATGGGGAACCTCTTCCTGGTGAGGTTACCACACTAGCTATGCACCGGGACTTTGCACGTGGAAACCATCTCATTCCATATATTGGACAAGGCCATCCATCCCATAGTATTGGGATTGCCCTTGCTCCAGCAGCACACTCTACAGTTCGATTGAGCCTCCCTACAGCTCTCTCATTGGGGTCCTACTTGCCATAAGAACTGCTTGGAACAGATCTCTCCACTGCCTTGTCTGACTACAGTGCCCTCTCTACCGGCCTTCCACCACAATATGCATCCTTCTCTGATGTGTTCTCAAAGAAGGCTGCGGACACGTTACCTCCTCATCGCTCCTATGACTGCACGATAAATTTACTGCCCAACACGGAGCCTTCTCGGGGTAGGATCTAATCTCTCTCGCAGGTTGAGACCCAAGCCATGTCAGAATATATTCGTGAGAACTTGGCCAAAGGGTTCATCCGGCTCTCCAAGTCCGCTGCAGGAGCAGGGTTTTTCTTCATAGGGAAAAAATATGGCTCCCTCCGTCCCTGCATCGACTACCATGGCCTAAACAAAATTACTCTCAAGGATCGCTACCCACTTCCACTCATCTCTGAGCTTTTCGACAGGCTTCAAGTAGCTAAGATATTTTCAAAATTAGACCTTCGTGGTGCCTATAATTTGGTCCAGATCCACGAGGGCAACGAGTGGAAGACCACCGTTAACAAACACGATGGTCACTTTGAATACCTTGTGATTCTATATGGGCTTTGCAACGCGCCCGCGGAATTTCAAAACCTGATGAACAATGTTTTCAGAGATATGCTTTATCAGTGTGTAATTGTATCCCTCGATGATATTGTCTTCTCTCAAGACCTGCCTATCCAACGCTAGCATGTCTCTCATGTCCTCCAGCGACTGCGAGATAATCAATGTTGTGATCCTGCTCGTGGAGCTCATCCTGTTCGCAGGCCGCCACCTATCCGACAGACGCTGCCGGTTCCCTTGCAGCCTGGAAGGCCACTCTGATGCCGCTGAGTCCGGCCAAAGCGGCAGGAGCCGCCCCTGTTGCCATTCTTCGCAGCAGGCCAAGCCGCAGCATTCCTGGCTCACCTGCGGTCCTAGTGCCGCCGCCGGGAATCTCATCTTCGAGGCACAAGAAGCCACTGCCACACTCTGCCCTGCCATCACCAGTCTTGCAGCAGGACGCCACAGGAAGATCCTCTTCACAGCCTGGAGGCCGCTCCGAAACGCTGCTGCCAGGCCCCGCTCCCTCGAGGCCTGGAGACCACCATTGTCCAAGGTCCTGCCTCTTCAAGCCTTCTCCTAGGTGCCGGCATGCACCTCTCCTTCAGTTTTAAAGGGCCAGAGGCAGGAAAAGCCCATGGCCTTGTTGATGATGTCATCAGTCCTTGCCTGCTTTAGCCCTATAAAAGTGCTTCTCTTCTGTCACTCTGGGCCTTCGATTGGGTTTCCACAGTTGTCTGTGCTCCGTGACCGGTCCAGGTCCTCTGTGGTCTTCATCTGTGTAGATGGCTTCGTGTTCAGTGTTCTCCATGTTCCTGGTCCCGATGTTCCTGGTCTTGTTCATCGTCAGAACTCCTTCGGTGTTTTCCTGATGTTCCAGATGTTCTGCTTGTTCCAGTTATCCTGATGTTCCGTGGTTCCGTTCCTAGTAAGTCTGTTCCATGTCCTGTCTTGGTTCCTGATGTTCCATGATCCAGTCCTGATGTTCCGTGATCCAGTCTTGATGTTCCTGATGTCCCTGATGTCCCTGATGTTCTGTGATACAGCCTTGATGTCCTGTATCTCTGGTTCCTCATCACCACCCTTCCTAGTGTGCCATGTCGTGGTCTGTGACCAGCCCCATGGGTGGGCTGTGTAGGGCACCTCATGGCACAAGGCCTGCCTTCTCGTCTGCAGCACAAGCCTCAGGAGGGTCATCCTTGCCTGAAGCCAAGTCCCGTCTTGGTCCTGTGTCCTGAATCTTGTCCCGACCCTCGGATTCCCTTGTGTCTGCTCCGTCCATGTGTTAGATGCTGCCGGAACCTGCACTGCTTCAGTGTGGTCCATGACCAGCCACAGGCGGCTATGTAGGGTGCATCCCGGTGCAGGCTTCTACAGTATCTGGGACATGTTCCTCGCACTTGCTTCACTTCTCATCTGGAGTCTGCCCCGCATCCAGCGTGGTCCGCGACCAGCCCCATGGGTGGGCTGTGTAGGGCACGCTGCGTCGCAGCCTCAACCTAATACTTGATCTTGAATCCTCTTCTGAGTCTTCCTAGCACTCAGAGTTCTTCCAAGTCCTCGTCTGAGTCCTTCCAAGTTCCAAGTCCTCATCTGAGTCCTTCCAAGATCCAAGTTTTCGTCTTGTTCCTGCCCTCAGCCTCCGATTGCCTCATACACTTGTCTTTCCCCAGCAGCGGGTCTGAAAGGGCTGTCAAGTGGCCGGAGGGTTACACTCGTGACTGGCACTGTGTTGCTGGGTCACACTGGTGCGTGGAGGTCCAGCGGAGGGCGGATTCTGCTTGACCCAGATGTTCCTTGTTTTGCTCCTGTTCCACCCGTGCTGGCATCTGCTCGCCTTTCACGAGGTTCTTGGGGCTCCTCACTCACACTCTGCACCCCTGTTCTTTTTTTCCCGACACTTCTCACCAGCGGAACATAATTACGCCATTGGGGATAAAGAATTGTTGGCCATCAAGCTGGCCTTTGAGGAATAGTGATCCTGGCTTGAAGGTGCACAATGCCAGATTACCGTATACACGGATCATAAAAATCTCAAGTATCTACATCATGCTTAGCATTTAAACCATCGCCAGGCCCTCTGGTCCCTCTTCTTTACTCGATTCAATTTCATACTGCGCTATCGCCCAGCCAATAAGAATGCACATGACGACCCCCTCTCCAGGTCGTTCATCACTGAGGATGTTCCTGATAACTCTCAGCATATAATAGCCCTGCTAAGATCATTTTCTGCCACCTTCCCAGTACCACCGGGGAAGACAGTGGTCCCTCGCCCACTAAGACGAAAGGTTTTGCAATGGGCTCACGACTCTTTCACCTTCGAACATCCGGGTCAGTCCAGGACTCTTTCCACTCTGCAGCGGTACTGATGGTGGCCTACTATTCAGAAGGATACCCAAGCGTACATTGAATCCTGCCCTACATGTGCCCATCATAAGCCTCCAGCAGGAAGACCATGGGGACTCGTACAGCAACTTCCCATTCCGAGCGAACCCTGGACCCATATCGCTATAGACTTTATTGTGGATGTTCCCCTCCAAAGGGAATAACATCAAATGCTTCACTGTCGATCGCTTCTCTTAGATGGCAAACATTGTGGCTCTACCCGGTCTTCCTATGGCTCCCCAGCTGGCCAAATTGTTCTTTCAGCATGTGTTCCAGCTCCATGGTCTTCCCAAGCATATTCTCTCGGACCGTGGGGTTCAATTCACTGCACGCTTCTGGAAATCTTTTTGCAAGAAGTTTAATATTTCCTTAGACTTCACCTTGGGCTTACCACCCTCAAGCCAATGGTCAGAGAGGAAAAAGAACTCAAAAGCAATTCTTGTGAGCCTACGTGAGTTTGAGGCAGGACGACTGGGCCAACCTCCTTCCTTGGGTGGAGTTCGCTTTAAATTCCCATCTGTCCACTTCCACTGGTTCGTCACCCTTCCAGGTGGTCTATGGGCGCCAACCTTTGCTCCACTTCCACTCCCACTCTCAGTGGCCTCCCAAGCAGCACAAGCTACTGCCCAAGAATTGCATCAACTGTGGCAAAATACCCAACAGCTGCTTAAGCAAGCTGCCCAGAGATCAAAGAAGGACTTTGATGCCCATCATTGCGCAGCACCCCAGGTCCAGCCTGGGGATAAGGTATGGCTCAGGACCAAATTTATTTGTCTCAAGCTGCCTTCTGCCCACTTTGATTCTAGGTACATTGGCCCCTTTCCAGTGCTCTGCCATCTGGTTCCCGTTACCTACCGACTACAGCTGCCTTCCTCACTCAAGATTCACAATGCCTTTCATGCTTCTCTACCCAAGCCTCTGATTCACTCAGGATTTTCTAAGAAACCACTGGATCCCATAACACTATCTTCAGAAGCAGATGTCACCTATCAAGTCCGAGATGTCCTAGACATTAGGTAACATGGAAGAAAATGGGAATACCTCCTCTCATGGGAGGGCTTTGGGCCTGAGGAGAACAGCTGGGAACACATGGCCAATATCTTGGACAAGGATCTCCTTTGGCAGTTTCACGCTAAGCATCCTCGCAAACCCAAAGCCCCGGGGCGGGGCCTTAAGAGGGAGGGTATTGTTATGTTGTCGGTCACAGATGGCTGCAACTGTGCTTACTTATATCCTGCACCGTTCTCCAGCCCTCCTCGAGTCTGCTCGCAGCACAGGCCAATCTCTACCGCTGCGTTCCCCATGGCTCCTTGTGGTGGCCGAGACGCTGCTGCCATCTATGTTGTCTCCGGGCCTTCCTAGGCGCTCGCGCGCGTCACGGGCCCTCCTTTGAAGCCTCTTCGGTGGGAACCTCGGAGGCGTCCCTGTTGATGATGTCATCGGATCAAGGTACTTAAGCTCCACCTTCGCCCTCAGCTAGCCAACTTGGCAACAAGTTCCGTACATCTCTACTAGCTCCTGTTCTGTGTTCCTGTGGCTACGCTATTGGACTCCGTTGGACTTTGGACTCTGTCTGGTACCCGCTCCTCGGGGGTCAGTAGGCGCTGTCTACAGGGACCTTGTCTCCTGGCCTCGCCTGCTCCTCGGATTGGCCCTGTGCTTCCTGAGGTCCTACTCTGCAAGGCTCCCCGCTCCTCGGAGCTGCCCCGGAACATCTTTACCACTCGGGAGTTTACTCTAGTGCCTACATGCTGAGTTGGACTGTCAGTGCTTCCCCGCTCCTCAGGGCTGCATCCTTGTACTTTTCAAGAGACTCTCAGCACCGTCCCGCTCCTCGGGGCAGTGTCCTTGTGCTTCATTGTGACTGTCCGCGCCTCCCTGCTTCTCGGGGTTGTGCTTATGGGCTACTAGACTGCCAGCACTTCCCCACTCCTTGGGAGCTGTGCTTCTCTATCATACAGAGACTGTGCTCCCTTCTCCTCGGGTTTCTACCTACATCATCATCGGAGACTGGACTCAGGCTTCCCTGCTACTCGGGTTGGCCTGCTTCACTACAGCTGCACCTCCCTCGCTCTACAGCTCCCCCCCCTCGGGGGTGTCTCTCTGGTATTCCTCCTGCATGCCAGTCTCAAGCCTTCCCACTCTATGGCCTGCCTGGCACCTTCCCCCTTGGGGGTCTTAGTCAAGGTATTATCTTCAGCCTGCTTATCTACTGGGGAATTCCTCCTGACTCCTTGGGACCTCTCCACAGTCTCACCCAGAGCTCCCTGCTGTGCCTGACCTTGCCTCCTGACAGTGTGGGCATGTGGGGCTCTTCCCCACAGGTGGTAACAACTCATACCTCGGGCCAAGGGTCCACATACCCACAAACCATAACACATGCTAACTTCATGGAGTGCCTCCCAGTCCTGCTATTATCCAAAAAAGTAAATAACCGATCCACATTTACCCGTTTTAGACCTCTCATGATTTTAAACACCTCTATCATATCCCCCCTCAGCCGTCTCTTCTCCAAGCTGAAAAGTACAAACCTCTTTCCAGGCGTCATAGTGGATAACACATTGAAATCATAGGTTCAGTGTGCTGTGGCAGTCAAAAAAGCAAACAGAATGTTGGGAATTATTAGAAAGGGAATGGTGAATAAAATAGAAAATGTCATAATGTCTCTGTATTGCTCCATGGTGAGACCACACCTTGAATACTTGCACAATTCTGGTCGCCGCATCTCAAAAAAGATATAGTTGCGATGGAGAAGGTACAGAGATGGGAGACCAAAATGATAAAGGGGATGGAACCCCCGCTGGACTTCTGGCAAGTCTTGTGGGGGTCAGGAGGCCCCCCCAAGCTGGCCAAAATTTTCCTGGGAGTCCAGCGGGGTTCCGGGAGCGATTTCTTGCCGCGAATCGTTTTCGTACGGAAAATGGCGCCGGCAGGAGATCGACTGCAGGAGGTCGTTCAGCGGCGGTCGCACCCCCGCTGAACGACCTCCTGCAGTCGATCTCCTGCCGGCGCCATTTTCCGTACGAAAACGATTCGCGGCAAGAAATCGCTCCCGGAACCCCGCTGGACTCCCAGGAAAATTTTGGCGAGCTTGGGGGGGCCTCCTGACCCCCACAAGACTTGCCAAAAGTCCAGCGGGGGTCCGGAACGACCTCCTGCGTCGAATCGTTTTTGTCTATGGCCGCCGCCATTTTGCGGCGGCCATTTTGAAAAATGGTGCCGGCTGAAGACAACACGATTCTATTGAGGGGGCCGTTCCGGACCGCCGCCGTTCTGGACCACCGCTGGATCCCCAGGTAATTTAAAGCATTTGGGGGGGGGGGGGTTCGGGGGGGGGGGGGATTTAATTTAAAGGGTCGGGGTGGGTTTTAGGGGGGTTTAGTGTGCCGGCTCACGATTTTAATGATTTTTCACGATAGTTTACACACCCAAACGGCAACAATACGATTCCCTCCCCCTCCCAGCCGAAATCGATCGTTAAGACGATCGAGGACACGATTCACATCTCTAATAAGGATGCATAAGAAACAGTGCAGCAGTGCCGGGCGCCCGCTTGAATGCCGCACGCATATTTTGGTTCACATACCGCTCGATTCAGTATTCAAATTAGATGCAAATCCAAGCGGCGTCCAAAGTGCATCAATGAAGCAGTAGGCGTTCGCAATCCATTTTACTATATAGAGCAGTATGCAGCGCCTATACAGTATCCAGGGTGCACTGGTATCTGTCATTTGAAATGTCATTCCACCAGGTAAGTGGATGGTTCTTTTCTACAGACCTTGCTGCCTTGAGCACCCGGCCGGACAGGCAGTGGTGCCTCTGATCATGGACGCCCGGATACAGGCGGGAAGGTCAATGAACAAACACCACGACCTTGGACGCCCAAGGTCGCGGCTTCCGTTCATGGACCTTCCCGCCTGTAGGCCCCGCTGCCTTGAGCGCCCGGCCGGATGTCCAAGTTTCCCGGTACATACATGGATATGCCACAGTGTGGATTCTCTGGTGTACAGTTTGACTGGCAGCACATAAAAATTATTTAACAGTACATACATGGATCTGCAACACTGTATTCTCAAGTTTGTATTCTCAACTCAGCTGTGCATTCTTATTTCAGCATCTACTACAGCCTTATTCTAGATGCAGGATGAAGGCTCCATACAGGTGTCCGTAGAGACGTCCGTATAGGCGTCCATAGAGACGTCCATATAGGCGTCCGTAGAGACGTCCTTAGAGACGTCCGTATAGGCATCCGTAGAGGTGTCCATGTCTCTGCTGGACGCCGGAGCCTCAGGACACCTAGCGGACACCTAGAGGACGCCCATCTCTCCGGTGCCCGTAGAGACATCCATGTCCAGAGCCTCAGAGACGTACAGTTTAACCCTAGCCTGACGTGGCTCCCATCTAACACCAGGGGCAGGGTAGGCGGTAAATATTCAGGTTAAAGACGTGGTAAATAACCTGGTTAACAGGGCGATAATTTGGGCGCACGTTACTGTATCGGAGGGAATAGCTAATCTGATCATTAACATGTCATATACATGCGGCAGGCGGAAAGGGATACGCGTCCTATTCGGCAAGTGGTAAGGATGCATAAAAACCGATACTGAATCGCAGGTACGTCTTACTTGTCCAAAACGTGTGTCCAAAGCGGATTAAAAACCGGGTAACCATGGCCGTGCTTTACTGTATCGGCCCGAATGTCCTCCTGCAATTTATCACAATCCGTTTCTGAATTAACTACTCTGAATAATTTTGTATCACCTGCAAATTTGATTACCTCACTTGTCATATTCCTTTCCAGATCATTTATATTGAAAAGCACGGGTCCTAGTACAGATCCTTGAGGCACTCCACTGTAATCCCTTTTCCACTGAGAAAATTGTCCATTTAATCCTACTCTTTGTTTCCTGTCTTTTAGCCAGTTTGTAATCTATGAAAGGACATTGCCACCTATTCCATGACATTTTACTTTTCCTAGAAGCCTCTCATGAGGAACTTTGTCAACTGCCTTCTGAAAATCGAAATACCCTACATCTAACGTCCGATTCACCTTTATCTACATGTTTTTATCTCAACCTGGTTCTGAACACCAACAAAACAGAAATCCTGATAATAGCACCGGAAAAACATACCTCACAGACCTCAAGCAACTCTCCAGACACCTCAGGATACACCACCTCACCACAAGTCAGAGATCTGGGTGTGATATTAGACGACAGATTCAACCTCAATAAATTCGTCAACAACACCACCAAAGAATGCTTTTTTAAATTACAAGTTTTAAAGAAACTAAAACCACTTCTACGTTACAGAGACTTCCGCACAGTACTCCAAGCCATCATTCTCCCAAAACTAGACTATTGCAACTCACTTCTGCTGGGACTTCCTGCCTGCTCTACCAAACCCCTCCAGATGGTGCTGAATGCCACAGCAAGAATTCTCACCAACGCCAAAAAAAGAGACCACATCACCCCGATCCTCCAGCACCTTCACTGGCTCCCCATTAAATACAGGATACAGTTCAAAAGCAGCATGATGATGCATAAGGCCCTTCATAACATATCCCCACTCAACTTAACCTTCAAGCTGCAACTACATACTTCGGACAAGCCGACTAGAAGTGCATACCAAAACAGAATGATTACTCAGCCCGCAAAATCCTCACTGAGAAAACGCGCGCTATCAACCGCGGGCCCGTCCCTCTGGAACTCCCTACCACCAGACCTCCGCCTGGAGCCGTGCCACACAACTTTTAAGGCGAAATTAAAAACTTGGCTCTTCCTGCAAGCATTCCCAGAGAGCTAAGAACTAACTGATATAACAACCCATAATTACCCTGATCCATTGGTTCTAATGTATTTTTTTCTCTGCACTACTTAGCTAAGACTAAATTGCCTTACTTATATGTTTAAAGTTTGAAACTAGTTAGTTGGTTTGCTTATTCTTCTCATATCAAGTTCTGATTTGTTCCAATGAAAAAATTTGTTCCATGTAAACTGCCACACGGCAGTAGTTATTACCGTTTAACTGTGAACCGGAGTGATATGTATTGTATACAGGAACTCCCAGTATATAAATCCATAAATAAATAAATAAAATGTTTATTAACTCCTTAAAAAAAAGTGAAGCAGATTTGTGAGGCAAGACTTGCTTTGGGTAAAGCCATGCTGACTTTGTTCCAATAAACCATGTTTTTCTATATAAAAATATATATAAAAAAAAATAGTCCATTTAACATCAATCTCGAGTTCCACAATTGGTTCCCCATCTCATCTTTCTTTAAATGGTGTATCCATTCCCATCTTAAAATATGCTTCCAACTTAGGAATAATGATAAATTCAGACTTGTCAATGACACAGCATATTTCCTCCGTAACAAAAAAATCATTTTACAAACTCCATCTCCTAAAACGTCTTTGTCCCCTGTTGTTTCACCAAGATTTTCATACTGACCTTCAATCACTAGTGTTCTCTGGTCTTGACTACTGTAACGCACTTTATCTGGGCTTACCTGATTCTACTATTCACCCACTACAACTGGTTCAGAATGCTGCCGCATGTATATTATCAGGCACTTCCTCCAGAAAACATATTACTCCAATTCTCTACTCTTTTCACTGGCTTCCAATAAAATTTAGAATTCATTATAAAATTTTGACCATAATTCATTCACTCCCTCCTCAACCTGGTTATGTTCCACCCTACACATTTACAAACCAACAAGACATTTAAGATCTCTATCAAAAAATCCTTTAGATATTCCCTCAATTCGTCTATCTAGACTAGACATCACACGTAAAAGAGCATTTTCTGTTGCCGGTCCATTACTCTGGAATTCTCTACCCAACTTTCTCCGTCATATACCGAATTTACAGCAATTTAAAAAATCTTTAAAAACCCATCTTTTCCAACTAACTTTCAAAATCCCAGCAATAGAACATACATAACTTTTTCATATATCATATTTTTTCATAAGGTTCCTTTTTCCCCTATCCTCTCTCCCTTTCCTTTCTTCCACCGCAAATCAAATTATCTCCCTGTGGTATTAAGGCACTTGATTTAATTCTAATTTAATTTAGTTAATTTCTATGATTGTTTTCTATTTATTATTTTTTATTCTATTTTTTCTATTGGTCTTTTAATTTTATGGTTATAAAAATGTTATTTATTATGTATGTTTTATATTGTAAACCATTTTGATTAAATTGTATTTGTAAAAGCGGTATATAAACCCTTTTAAATAAATAAATGTGATGAAAGCTATTAGTATAGCTGTGTTTAAAAAAGGTTTGGACATGTTCCTGGAAGAAAGGTTCTTTATCAATAATTAAGAGGAAGTTGCAGAAATCCACTACTTATTCTTGGGATAAGCAGCTTGGAATCTATCCACCCCTTGGAATATTGCCAGGTACTTTGTGACTTGGCTTGACCACTGTTGGAAAGAGTATACTGGACTTGATGGACCATTGGTCTGACACAGTATGGCAAGCCTTATGTTCTTATGAAAATGGTGGTCCAGGCAGAGATCCCTGGGAAGGTGTATAACTAGCCAGGCCCAAGAGGAAACAGGAGGCCCAGGGGAGAGAAAGAAGCCTATAAAAAGAGAATACTACTGAACTGGAAATTGTAATACTATATTTGTGTTGTTGAACTGTGAAGAATAGCAGAATAGCTTTTGCTTGTTTTCTTGTCACCAGTGGCATACCTAAAGTATTTTGCACATGGGGTGTATACATTCTTTGGCACCCTCCCAGATTCTCTTCACCACCCCCCCCCCCCCCAAAATTCACTTCTCCATCCCCTTCCCTCCCTCCCCCCCCCCAAGTGATCTCTGGTTCCCCTCTCCTTCATACAGGCTCCCTCACTCTCATACACAAACATGCACCCTCCCTCACTCCCATATACACACACACAGTCCCACACAAACACACACACATACATAGACATGCTCACACACACACACACACAGGGACACAAACACATTCTTTCACTTCCTACCCCACTCCCCATCAGATGTACAGCAGCAGCTTCCTCCTTCAGCCCCTGTGACAGATGGGGTCTCTTCATTTTTCGTGAGGCTACACGGGGGACTGGTGTGACTCTGCTTCTAGCGCTGTTGCTGCTGCACATGCAAACGCTAATGCTGCCTCTTTGCACGACCCGGGACACACTGATCTTCCTTCTGCTTTCCAGGTTGCACAGGTGGGAAGAAGAAAAGGCTAGGCAGTTGCCGGCTCCAGATCTGTAGCGCTCTAGGTGACAGCTCAGTGCTTACACCGGCCCTGCTTCCACCACTCACAGCCCGGAACCCTCCCTATTCTTCTGCCATGAGCGGGATGGGCTCCACTCATGGCCACCAACTTCCCAGCTGGCACCCCCCTCCTGGCTGTCACCCAGGGCAGACCGCACCCCCCCCCCCCCCCCTTAGTACGCCACTGCTTGTCACTAATAAAGAAAGTTATGAAGACTTCTGCCAGAGTCAGCCTGAATCTGTCCTCTGGCTACCCTAAGACCGCTCACAGTGCCACAGGAAGAGCAGACCAAGCAAAACTTCAGCAAAGTTGAAGAAACAAGCATATCTTCAAAGGGTGGAATCTGATCAAGAGATATAATAACAATGGCTCAAACTTCTCCCTAATTATAATCATGAGACCATCTCCATGTCTATGTCTATGAATGCGGGGCTGAAAAAAAACACCTTATATTCCAGTGGGGAAATTTGATTTAGTAATACAGAATCAAATTCTAGTAGCCATGATTCAATAAGACAAAGGCAGTCAGAAGACTGAGTATAACAGATCAACATGTGTTTTCTTCAATGATTTATTTATTTATTAAATTCCTATACAACTTGTCAAAATTTCCAAGTGGTGACAGTAAAACATTCATAATAGATATACATAAAATTAAAATTTAAAGCAATAAAATTATAAAAAATACATACCACATATTCAAAAAACATAAAACAATAGCAAACTAAAAAAATATATTGGATATTTAGAAGCATTATGGATAATGTAGATATAGTAAAGTGTGCTGTCGAAGCTGTAATACTAACTGGGAGTAATGCAGAATGATCACCATGATTAAAGTGTCTTCACACTTTGGCTAAGGCACCATATCCATTTTAGGACTCTTGTTAGCAATCCCAAATTGAATATCAGCCATGAGTAAAACAAAACCAAAAACCCTGCGGCACTCTGCATACATGAAAGGGCAGATAAAGGGGCTACAATGAGGTGATATCTGTGAGTCCTTGGTGCCGTGGCCCATGCCAACAGCTGAACACGCCTTATGGTGGGACAGACTGAAGCTTCGCCTATACTAGCTGCCTCCCCTGCAGGTTGAGCCCTTGGGTTCTGGCAGCTGGCAGGACTTAAGTGGGTCCTGAAGGTAGTCTGTCAAGTGAGACTCCAGAAACAGACAAGGGCCAGGGATGGCAGTGGACAGGGAGATACTGGAGACAGGCTAGAGGTCGGGGCAGGAAACAGACAGGGATAAACTCGAGACAGGCCAAAGTTTAGCAGAGGCAGCAGACAGAGCAAGATCAGAGTCCAAATTAGGGGTCAGAGCCAAATGACAGGCAAAGAATGATCAAGGTCCAAAAGCATAAGTCAATACTGTGAAGTCAAGGCCAGCAGAACAAGGCTGAAAGGAGAAGGCAGGAACAAGGCAAGGCTGGAGACAAGGCAGGAGCGAAGCAAAGTTAGGGACAAGGCAGAAATGAAGCATGGCTGAGAATAAGGCAGGCACGAGGAACAAGAGAGCCAGCAACACGTATTAAGCAGGAAGGCAGGAGACCCGTTGCTGAGGTGAGGTTAGGGCATGCAACTGGGGCTTATGTACCCAGCTGCATGATGTCATTCAAGGGTGCCAGCAGACTAGGTTCCTCCTGCAGAGCCTTTAAAAGGTGGCATGCCATGCACGCATGCACCTAACGAAGGCCCACAGGGTGAGCAGCATGCGGCATCCCTACCACTGGAGAGGAGAGCAAAGACTTCCCAGCTGAGACGAGGTTTGCAGGTGATTGGCATGAATGCTGTCAGTGGTGGGCCGACCCTGCGACTGGCAAACTTAACAGGGGTGTATACATTTGTCGCATTCCTTTGTGTGTGCAACAAGGGCGCACACTGCTCCTAGTGCGCGGTGCCTGCTGCATCACCTTGGCACTTATATGGCCCTGAGTGATGATGTCAGAAGTCGAGGACATGATATTCCAGCACGAGAATGAGGCAGATGGAACAGGCAGAGCATAGGCAAATCCCAGATTGAGCCAAGGGTCCATGCTTTTATTTTTTTATGAGCCAAAGTTTTTTTTGTATTTTTATGTTTAATTATTGTGAATGTACTATTGTGAACCACTTAGGAAATCTGATAAGTGGTATATAAATTTATAAATAAATACATAACCACCAGTAATGGCAACAGGCATAAGCAAAGTAGATGGTCTGATTTCCAGACGTCTTCCTGTGATGTGCTGTGTCATGGGTTCATAACTGTCTGGTACAAGTTTGGCTTCTAGCAATCACCTCATGATAGTGACTCATGTCTATTTGTGACAGCCTGATTGATATTTCCTGCTTGGCATAGACATTCTATGCAGCTCAACCCAAAGCTATAGTGGTCAAATATCCTCCATCCCTCCCTCCCAACTAGGTTTCTGCTATGCGTATATATATCTAGATAGATAGATAGACTTGTATGTGGGTGGATGGATGAAGAGCCTAAAACTGTTATCCCCAGGAAATATATTTGTGTAAAAGCAGAAGCTAAATGCTGGTTTCTATATGAGACAAATTCAGGCTTAAGTGTCAAGTAGAAAGAAAATATTACATATATATACTTATCACTAACTGTACCTTACAGGTGTACCTAGACCACCAAGTGTACCTTACAACAAAAGCGAGATTGGTCCATTTGTGATTTAAAAACAACAAAGGCTATAAACAGAAATTTCTGAACAGTAGATGCCATCTATTCCTGAAGACTGGAGAGCAACAATCTACATGCACACAGAGATTGCTCTTATCTTTTCATTCTTTCTGATTGCCCCTTCAATTACAGGTGGAGAATGATGTTGGGCTCACTCATATGGTTTACATCAATTTACATGATCTCGTACAAAGCTATTGCAAATCTATTTGTCACGCCTAGCTGACACCTTTCTTTATAAATGATTTGAACTGAGAGACGCGTGAGGCAGCAGGTGCCTGGGTGTGTCGCCATCCCAGAGTGCCTTTTGTTGGAAGAATGCTGTGGCAAACATCTGCTGTCATAGGGAGAATTTTAAAAAAATCCCAACCCCATAATAGATGTTCCTAAAGTTTGAGAACTCGTTGAAAAAAACGGCTGGAAGAGAGAATATTCTGCATAACTGTTGCTCATTACTCATGCCAGACGATTGTTAATTAAATTTATGCACTGATACAATTTGCTAGTTTTCTGGTAGGTGAGTCCTGCGTTTAGTCATCTTGGCATTTTTAAAGGCAAATGAAAAATCACCCAGGGTGCAGTGCCAGGAGCGAGAAAGATAAATAATGCAAGCATGCTGATCGGTGCCCATCTGTCATAAAATTTCATTACTTCTGACAGGTTGTACAACATACAGTAAGCAATGAATGAATACTAACTACGCTTCCTGTCCTCCTGCTGCCATATTTCACTGCACCAGTCTGTAGAACGATCCTGTTAGCAGAGTGGAAGTATTAACATACAGGGAGAGCCAGTGAAATCTTCAACTTTTTTTTTTTCATCTTCTCCTGTAGCGATTTTTTTTTTATTTTTAGAACTGTTGAAAGATGCCACATTGACAGCACGAGAAACTGGAGTCTTCTATTTATTCACAGCTTTATTTAAAAAAAAAAAAAAAGCAAACAAAACAAAACAGCTTTTTTTTTTTTTTCAGATAGTGTAAATCTGCTGTTCTCATCTGCCTTTATTTCCTCCCACCTCGCTCTTTTCCTCCTACTCTTTTCCAACTTACACTTATCTAGACAATAACAAAGTTTTGGGATGTAGGAGAGGGTTGATATTAACCTTATAGTACAATTGAAAGATTTGCGCTTATATTACAGTCCTGAGGTGACCTTCTCCACCATGCATTTGCAAACAGTTTCAGACCCCTGCAATATGACTGAAGACTGATTATTTTGTAATATGTAATAGCTTTGACTCTTTTTCCCTTACCGATGAGATAAAGAAATGTAGGCATGAAAAGTATTTTATTAAAGCATGGGCAGCAGCAATGGAAGCTTCCTCATACCACTGCTATTAAAATGCTTCTGCTCTTGGTCTGAGTGCAACGTGACTAGCGGGTTGCGAGGGCAGTGTCATCTCCATGCTTGTCCAATCACAGGCCTCTCTGCCGAGACTATCAGCAAGGCTGGTAATGTTGTTCCTTGCTGCGGGGAGAGCTGAAGGTGAGTGCAGGGCCTCCTTGCAGTCAGCCAAATGTAACAATCGCACTTTGTCTATATTAGATGTAACCACAGCCCATCTACCCAATATTATTTTACATGAGTCCAAAAGAAGTTCCAAGTTCCAGCCCTCCTCGAGGCAGATTATTTCTGGAGTCCCTTCTGAAAGGACTTCCCTATATTCTTTAGGGTGTTGCTGCTTTCCTAGGAAAATTACCTGTCCTTTCTTGAGATTCCCAGGCTGTGGTTTCTCTAAATTGCTCTGTGTTCTGTATTTCTTCACATTCCTGTGTCACATGCTCTCTTTCTTCTGCATTTTAGCAGGCCATAGCTTTGCACTGGTAAGAGACTGGTTCTCCTTGCCTCTTCTTTATCACCGCCTTGTATTACAATCCATTATCCTAACAAAAATCGATTACTGCAACGCCCTTCTACTCGGACTCCCCACGAATTCAATCAAACCCTTACAGATGGTCCAAAACGCCGCCGCCAGAATCCTTACAAACACAAACAAAAGGGAACATATCACCCCCATCCTCCGCAACTTACACTGGCTACCCATCAAACACAGGATCCTCTTCAAAGCCCTGAGCATCATTCATAAAGCCATTCATAACATCACTCCCATCAAATTGAAGACACAACTTCGTCTGCACACATCCATAAGACCCATCAGGAACGCCTACAAAGGCACACTGTATGCCCCACCTATAAAAACCTCTCTTAGGAAACGAGCTTTATCTGTGGCAGGACCTCACCATTGGAATGCGCTCCCTCTGGACCTTAGACTTGAACCAAACCACCCTGAATTTAAGAAAAAACTTAAAACATGGCTCTTCAGCCAAGCCTTCACAGATAAATAGGGATGTGAATCATTTTTTAACGATTAAAATTATCGTCCGATAATTTTAATATCGTCTTAAATCGTTATAGAACACGATACAATAGAAATTCTAACGATTTATCGTTAAAAATCGTTAAATCATGTTAGTGCGCACTAACGGGAGTTAGTGCGCACTAACTCCGAGTTAGTGCGCACTAACTGAAAATGATACAAATTGACACTTTCCAGGTCAGTAAAGGTCAGTTAGGAATGAATATGTGTTCCTATTGGCTGGCTGCCCTCTTATCTATTGATGTTAACCAGGTTCCCACTGAGGTGATGGTTGGGGGGATGGGAAATGGAAATGGAAACTCAGGAACACTAACAGAAAATGATACAAATTATTGACACTATCCAGGTCAGTAAAGGTCAGTTAGGAATGAATATGTATTCCTATTGGCTGGCTGCCCTCTTATCTATTGATGTTACCAAGGTTCCAACTGAGGTGATGGTTGGGGGGATGGGAAATGAAAACTGTTGGTAGTTGACAAAAAAAGTAATGTGATCAGTCAATATGACTAGAACCTGTGCCCTATTCCTGATACCAGGGGTGTTGTGATCTTCCTGCACTCAGTGCCCTATCCCTGATACCAGTCTGAGACAGCTCCCTCCCTGCATTACTAGTGAGAGGCTGGCTTCACAGACAGGGGGGAGCTGCCTGACCCTCACTCCTGACTTCCCCCATGTCCCAGCTAGTGAATGGTGTGTGGGTGAGGGCGGGGGGAGGATGGTGAAGTCTGAGACAGCTCCCTCCCTGCATTACTAGTGAGAGGCTGGCTTCACAGACAGGGGGGAGCTGCCTGACCCTCACTCCTGACTTCCCCCATGTCCCAGCTAGTGAATGGTGTGTGGGTGATGGGGGGGGGGGAGGATGGTGAAGTCTGAGACAGCTCCCTCCCTGCATTACTAGTGAGAGGCTGGCTTCACAGACAGGGGGGAGCTGCCTGACCCTCACTCCTGACTTCCCCCATGTCCCAGCTAGTGAATGGTGTGTGGGTGAGGGGGGGGGGAGGATGGTGAAGTCTGAGACAGCTCCCTCCCTGCATTACTAGTGAGAGGCTGGCTTCACAGACAGGGGGGAGCTGCCTGACCCTCACTCCTGACTTCCCCCATGTCCCAGCTAGTGAATGGTGTGTGGGTGAGGGGGAGGGGAGGATGGTGAAGTCTGAGACAGCTCCCTCCCTGCATTACTAGTGAGAGGCTGGCTTCACAGACAGGGGGGAGCTGCCTGACCCTCACTCCTCCGGGGTATTGTGATCTTCCTGCACACAGTGCCCTATCCCTGATACCAGGGGTGTTGTGATCTTCCTGCATGCAGTGCCCTATCCCTATTAATACCAGGAGTGTTGTGATCTTCCTGCACGCAGTGCCCTATCCCTAATACCAGGGGTGTTGTAATCTTCCTGCACACAGTGCCCTATTCCTGATACCAGGAGTGTTGTGATCTTCCTGCATGCAGTGCCCTATCCCTGATACCGGGATGTGTGCAAGAAGATCCCAACACCCCCGGTATCAGGAATAGGGCACTGTGTGCAGGAAGATCACAACACCCCTGGTATTAGGGATAGGGCACTGTGTGCAGGAAGATCACAACACTCCTGGTATTAATAGGGATAGGGCACTGTGTGCAGGAAGATCACAACACTCCTGGTATTAATAGGGATAGGGCACTGTGTGCAGGAAGATCACAACACCCCTGGTGCCAGGGTTAGGGCACTGTGTGCAGGAAGATCACAACACTCCTGGTATTAATAGGGATAGGGCACTGTGTGCAGGAAGATCACAACACCCCTGGTGCCAGGGTTAGGGCACTGTGTGCAGGAAGATCACAACACTCCTGGTATTAATAGGGATAGGGCACTGTGTGCAGGAAGATCACAACAACCCTGGTGGCAGGGTTAGGGCACTGTGTGCAGGAAGATCACAACACTCCTGGTATTAATAGGGATAGGGCACTGTGTGCAGGAAGATCACAACACCCCTGGTGCCAGGGTTAGGGCACTGTGTGCAGGAAGATCACAACACTCCTGGTATTAATAGGGATAGGGCACTATGTGCAGGAAGATCACAACACCCCTGGTGCCAGGGTTAGGGCACTGTGTGCAGGAAGATCACAACACTCCTGGTATTAATAGGGATAGGGCACTGTGTGCAGGAAGATCACAACACCCCTGGTGCCAGGGTGAGGGCACTGTGTGCAGGAAGATCACAACACTCCTGGTATTAATAGGGATAGGGCACTGTGTGCAGGAAGATCACAATACCCCTGGTATCAGGGTTAGGGCACAAGTTCTAGTCACATTGACTGATCACATTACTTGTTTTGTCAAGCTACCAACTGTTTCCATTTCCCATCCCCCATATACTGTCAGTGGGAAGCTTGGTAACATGAATAAATAAGAGGGCAGCCAATAGGAATACATATTCATTCCTAAACTGACCTTAACTGACCTGAAAAGTGTCAAATTGTATCATTTTCAGTTAGTGCTCACTAACTCCCAGTTAGTGCGCACTAACTCCCGTTAGTGCGCACTAATCGGAAAAAACGATTTTTAACGATTTTTTAACTAAAAAATCGTGCCTAACACGATTTTCTTGCCCTGCCACACGATTTCTATCGTTAAGACGATATGGAAAACTATTCACATCTCTACAGATAAATAATCCATTCCCAATCATAACTTGCCTTAGTCCAGCCCCACTTTAAGAAATGCAATCCTTTCCAAGCAACACTTACATCTCTCCCTCCTTTGGTCCTCATTTACCAACACCCTGTTGCAACCCTCCCATAAATGCACCCTCACAACACTTCATTCTTACCTGGAGAAGGCCTCCTCCCTCCCACATTACTCCTCGGCCCATACAATCATCATTAACTACAACGAACTCAAATGCTCTACCTAATAACCCTCTGGCTTATTAAACCCTAAGATGCCCTGGCCAATTTGGTCTATAGAGTGATTCTGTAAATAACTTTATTCTGGTTTCTTATTATGTTCTTACAATATGCATTTATTGATTATATGAGTTTTTACTTATTTTATTTTATTATATGCTTAATGTATTAGCTCATTGTTTCATGTTCTATGTAAGCCCTAGGGCAGTTTTTCCGTTAAATGTAAACCGAAGTGATTTGTATCTGATACAGGAACTCCAGTATATAAAAAAATCAAAAATAAATAAATAAGATCAACAAATTTTACCAACTCTTTCTCAGTCTTCAGCAAATCCTCTTCAGGCTGTGCCATTTCTTCTATTTCTGTTTTGCCTTTCTCCAGAAGCAGCCCCTGTTGCAGAAGTGGACCCTTAGACCAAGGTGGAGGTGGTGCTACCTGCAGAGAGAAGCCCTGCAGGTAGCACCACCTGCAGGGCTCCCTGCAGGCAGAGCTGGAACTTCACCAATATTAGTCCTCATTCCCATTAGGTTGAACCCTCAGATGTGGGCCTCTGTGGAGGTGAAGATCCATCATTTTATTCAGATTTATATTCCACTTTTCGCACTTTTTCAGCACTTCAAAGTGGATTACATTCAGGTACTGGAGGTATTTCCCTATCCCCAGAGGGCTTACAATCTAAGTTTGTACCTGAGGTAATGGAGGGTAAAGTGACTTGCCCAAGGTCACAGCCCAACCGGCACACCAAAACAACCCCTAAACCCACCCCGACCTTTTAAAAGAAATTCCTTACCCTCCCGAACCCCCCCCCAAAAACCTTTTACATGTACCTGGTGGTCTAGCGGGGGGTCCGGGAGCCATCCATTCAATCGTGCCGTGAGGGTGCTGTGCTGGAGGTTTCATAATGGCGCCAATCTTCTTTGCCCTTAACTTGTCACAGGGAGCGACCGTCGCTCCCTGTGACAAGTTAAGGGCAAAGGCGATCGACTGCCAGTATGGCGCCGATCTTCTTTGCCCTTAACTTGTCACAGGGAGCGACCTGCACTCGAATCATGTTGCCGTACGGCCGGCGCCATTTTGAAAATGGCGCCGGCCATATGGCCATATTGCCGTACGGCAACACGATTCGAATGCAGGAGGTTGTTCCCGGACCCCCACTGGACTTTGGCAAGTCTTGTGGGGGTAAGGAGGCCCCCCCAAGCTGGCCAAAAGTCCCTGGGGGTCCAGCGGGGGTCCGGGAACGACCTCCTGCACTCGAATCGTGTTGCCGTACGGCAATATGGCCGGCGCCATTTTCAAAATGGCGCCGGCCGTATGGCAACACAATTCAAGTGCAGGTCGCTCCCTGTGACAAGTTAAGGGCAAAGAAGATCGGCGCCATACTGGCAGTCGATCGCCTTTGCCCTTAACTTGTCACAGGGAGCGACGGTCGCTCCCTGTGACAAGTTAAGGGCAAAGAAGATTGGCGCCATTATGAAACCTCCAGCGCAGCACCCTCACGGCACGATTGAATGGATGGCTCCCGGACCCCCCGCTAGACCACCAGGTACATGTAAAAGGTTTTTGGGGGGGTTCGGGAGGGTAAGGAATTTCTTTTAAAAGGTCGGGGTGGGTTTAGGGGTTGTTTTGGTGTGCCGGTTTTCCTGCCCTCCCCCAAATAATTCCCGTGCCCTATTTAACGATACAATATAAATGCTCCTGACGATAAATCGGTGGCATTTGTATTGTATCGTGTACTCTAACGGTTTAGAACGATTTTAAAATTATCGGACGATAATTTTAATCGTTCAAAAACGATTCACATCCCTAGAGAAGGAAGAAAGGCGAGGGACCACAGGATCAAGATGAGATGCTGATGACAAACAAAGAGGGGACTGACCATGAAGGCAAGAACTCAGAAGACAAACCAAACTGCCAAGGAACGAGGAATGGGCACAGGAACTCAGAAACACACAGCAGAGATCAGGAAACCAGGAACAGTTATCGGGATGCTGGAACACAGAGGCAATGCACTTCTCCATGAAGACGACCAATTGCCGAGGCCCGGAGCATCAGCAGAAGCAGCCTTTTAAAATCCTAGGTCAGTGATCTCTTCAAAAGGGGCAATGGGGCTTTTCCCACCACAGACCCTTTAAATATAGAGCAGGGGTGCACATGCACACCTTAGGAGGATGCACCACCTTGAGCCCCATCAGCAGCATCTTGGCTGGGAGTCCAGACCTGAAGCTGAATCACCTAAGAACATAAGAACATGCCATACTGGGTCAGACCAAGGGTCCAACAAGCCCAGCATCCTGTTTCCAACAGTGGCCAATCCAGGCCATAAGAACCTGGCAAGTACCCAAAAACTAAGTCTATTCCATATTACTGTTGCTAGTAATAGCAGTGGCTATTTTCTAAGTCAATTAATAGCAGGTAATGGACTTTTCCTCCAAGAACTTATCTAATCCTTTTTTAAACTAACTGCACTAACCACATCCTCTGGCAACAGTTTAATTGTGCGTTGAGTAAAAAAGAACTTTCTCCGATTAGTTTTAAATGTGCCACATGCTAACTTCATGGAGTGCCCCCTAGTCTTTCTATTATCCGAAAGAGTAAATAACTGATTCACATCTACCTGTTCTAGACCTCTCATGATTTTAAACATCTCTATCATATCCCCCCTCAGCCGTCTCTTCTCCAAGCTGAAAAGTCCTAACCTCTTTAGTCTTTCCTCATAGGGGAGCTGTTCCATTCCCCTTATTTTGGTAGCCCTTTTCTGTACCTTCTCCATTGCAATTATATCTTTTTTGAGATGTGGCGACCAGAATTGTACACAGTATTCAAGGTGCAGTCTCACCATGGAGCAATACAGAGGCATTATGACATTTTCTGTTTTATTCACCATTCCCTTTCTAATAATTCCCAACATTCTGTTTGCTTTTTTGACTGCCGCAGCACATTGAACCAATGATTTCAATATGTTATCCACTATGACGCCTAGATCTCTTTCTTGGGTTGTAGCACCTAAATGGAACCTAACATTGTGTAACTATAGCATGGGTTATTTTTCCCTATATGCATCACCTTGCACTTATCCACATTAAATTTCATCTGCCATTTTGATGCCCAATTTTCCAGTCTTACAAAGTCTTCCTGCAATTTATCACAATCTGCTTGCGATTTAGCTACTCTGAACAATTTTGTATCATCTGCAAATTTGATTATCTCACTCATTATATTTCTTTCCAGATCATTTATAAATATATTGAAAAGTAAGGGTCCCAATACAGATCCCTGAGGCACTCCAATGCCCACTCCCTTCCACCGTGGGTGGTGGCGTGGTGTACAGGTAGTTGCTCATTGTGCTGCAACATGCCACACCTGTCAGGCCAGGCTGGAGTTGAGAGTGATGGTCCGCAAAAATAGCTTGCAGACCGCCGAGCATAACAGTACCCCCCCACTTGAACCTCCCTTCAGAGGCCTTGAGTTTGAGGGGGTAACAACACAAAGAGTCTTTTGGACCCTATGGGTCTCTTGGTTCAGGAAGTAGGTTCTACAACCAAATGATTGGTTTTGTCCCCTAGCTCATGCAATTCTGGAGTCTGAACCTGAGCCACAGGTGAAGGGATGGTCACGCCTAGATTACCTTGACAGAGAACAGGCCCCAAAATTGGGGTGAATATAACGTTTCCCTTCTCAAGATCCAGACAGGCAGGATCAAATAGAAATGAAGGTTTCTTTTCCCTCTCTTGTTGCAAAAGGGTGTATAGGGTTTGTATTTCTTCATCCTTCTTGGTAACTAATAACTCAAATCTGTTCATAGCCCAGTTGTGCTCCTTTTCCAGGTCTTCGTGTTACAGTCTACCTTAAGAGTATACTCCCGGAGACAATGTGGGACAGTTTGAGTCCCTTTAGACTCCCTGCAAAGGTTGAGAAGATTCGGAAGGGTGGCAGCCATGATCAGCGAGCTGGATGGCTCTTCAGACCTCAAACAGGATGCTATGCACCCTTGTCCCCAATGTGAGAGTTCCATCCTGGACCAGTCAAATTGTGGTTAGTGATTCAGCAGCCATGGCAGGCCCAGGATGACTGGACTCAAGGCTCCTGGAAGAATATGGAAGGTGATGAGTTCCATGAGTGCGGGTCCTACTCTTAATGTGAGTGGTACAATGGTATGAGTCACCAAACTGGGAAGGGTGTTTCCATGGATGGAGGAAAGCGCCAAAGGTGGTGCCAAAGGAATTGTGAAGATTCGGTACAAGTCAATGAGCTCCTGTTGTACAAAATTGCCCCCCGTGCTGGAATCCACTAAGGCCTGGGTGGAGAAGCACATGGAGGTTTGTTCTAGGGAAACAGGCAAGAGGAACTGCCCTAGGGCATAGAGCTAATAGGTGACTAGAAGCTCCACAATAAAGCAGAGACCTGAATCACGGCGTCAAGCCCTCTTCAGAGGTGAAGTAGGACTGAACTAATTGCATGGACTCATCTGGCAAAGGCCCCACTGGCAGATAGGATCAAGCATAGATGGGGATGGTGTCCTGGTGAGACCTTTTTGTGCCAAGCGTGCTTTGTAGGCTCGTTCCTGGAGGCACCTATCAATTACCCCCGTGAGATTGATGATCCCTTCGAGAGAGGTGGGTAGTTCTCATGCAGCAAGCTCGTCCTTTATTTTGGGAGCCAATCCTTCCAAGAACATAGCGTGTAAGTTATCTCCCTGCCAGTTCAGTTCTGTGGCCAGGGTTCAGAACTCAATGGCACAATCCATCAACGATTGATTTCCTTAGTGCAAGTGCAGGAAATCAGAGCCCATTGCTGGCAGCTGTCCAGGCTTGTCAAAGACATGCTTGAAGGTTAAGACGAATTGTTGGAAATTCTCAAGAAGCGTATCTGAGTGTTCCCATAGGGGGGAAGCCCAGGCTATGGCCTTACCATTGAGAACAGAGAATGAATGTTGTCTTAACAGAGTCATCCAGGAAGATTACTGACTGGAAGGAAAAATGCATGTGGCATTGATTAAGAAATCCCTGGTAGTGCTTAGAATAACCTGCTTACCAGGGTAGAGCTGGTAATGGAATTGTTGGTCGACAGGTTCCCGGAACAGGCATTGGAACTGCAGTGGGCAGCGTTGTAGTGGGTAGAGTCACGGAGTCCAGATGTGCAACGAGGCGGTTCATATCTGTGACCAGGAATTCTAAAGCTGCATGGAGGGTGTGTAATTTGTGGGCTAAGCCGGAAATGGCCTTCAATGCGGCTAAATCCACCAAGCCCATGGCCTCAGCAATCTGTTCCTTAGGCCAAGGTGGAGTTGTTGCTACCTGCAGGGAGGAGCCCTGCAGGTCCCCACCATTGGCAGGCAGAGCTGGCTGGAGCAGAGGCCTAACGAGAGCTTCACCAATACCAGCCCTTGTTCCCTTATCCACAGGATAAGCCCTCGAGTGCTGGGGTTGGCAGGACTAGGCGCGGGCCTCTGTGGAAGTAAACATCCATCATGTAGAAATGATTGCAGGCCAGCATGGAGAAAGCAGAGTTTGGACAAGCAGCAGTCAGGACAGGAAGCAGGCAAATGAACACAGGTATAGGCTGTGGTCAGAGACAGGCAGAGTTCATGCAGTGGTAAGGGCAGGTAGAGTTCAGTCAGTAACAGTAAACAGGCAGTGGTTAGAGGCAGGTGGAGTTCAAGCAGCGTCAAGGTGTAATCCAAGGTCAAGCCAGAAGTCCAATCTGTTGAGACGAGGAAAAAGAGGAGGAAGGAGGACGAGGAACCATAGGAGTAAGATGAAATGCTGAAGACAGATGAAGGGGGGATTGACCATGAAGGCAAGAACTCAGAAGACAAACCAGACTGCCAAGGAACCAGGAATAGACACAGGAACTCAGGAACACACAGCAGGGATCAGGAAACCAGGAACAGACATCAGGAAGCAGGAACGCAGAGGCAATGCACATCTCCAAGGAGGCGACCTATTGCCGAGGCCCAGAGCATCAGCAAAAGTATCGTTTTAAAGATCCAGGGCAGTGACCTCATCAAAAGGGGCAACAGGGCTTTTCCCTCTGTGGTCCCTTTAAATTTAGAGCAGGGGCTAGCAAGCGTGCCTAAGGAACATGTGCTGCCTCGACCCCGTCGGTAGCATCTTGGCCGTGAGTCCAGGCAGCCTGAAGCTGAATCAGCTGGTAGCACTTCCGCTGCGAGTGATAGGGTGACAGTGTGGTGCGCAGGGAGCCACTCCTCGCTCTGGGATGTAGCGCACTTGTTCAGGGTTGGAGGTGAAAGCAGCGATCCGTGTAAATAGCTCATGGACTGCCGAGTGTAACAGCGCCTCTTTCTGTTTACCAAACAGCTCCTCTTTCTGTTTACTGGCTGGGAGAGGAGAGGGGACCCAGTGTTTTTTCTGAACATTAAACTGGCTTTGTTGGATTAGGTCTAGTTTTAGTTGATTTTACCACCTCACTTTGGGGTTGTGCCTCTTCAAGGCTGACTGGTCTCTCTTCTCTTTCCACTGAGATCCATAATCACCAGGCTCCACCGCGGGCTTCCTCGAACAAGAGCCACAGTCACTGTAGGTTCAATCCCCTGGCTCCCATACGATTTTTCTGCAATCAGCCATGCCTGTTCTTGCAGCTCTGATTTTACTTCCATCATGCTCATTTGGCTTTTCTCTATGTCTTTCTGTAGTGCTATCCTCAAGCCTCTCTCTGGGACAATCATGTTTAGCCTTGGCCAGGCTCAGACTCTTCCCAGCTTCAGGGCTGTCATGCCCTGCACATGTGCTAATGTTATCCTCCTCTTACATCTCTGAGTTTTCATCCCTCTGGAAGGTAGACCACCACTCAGGGGCCTCATAGGGTAGCTGTCCTTCCTCTGCTTCTAGGTGTGCTGAGCAATGTCCTGGCCTTACTTCTGGCAGCCTAGGAGAGTATTCCATGCTTCAAGCTCTTTCATGGTACAGGCCCAAGAAATCTGGCACTTTACAAGGCTCTCTTGCAGTTGCTTCTGTCCTTCGGAACGGGTTTGAAGCCAAACTTCTATTTCCAACTCAGTCATATTCTAATACGGGCAAGACTGGCTTACTTTCAGAGGGCTGGACCCTGTTCAAACTTGTCCTTTCTTTGGTAATAACCAAAATAAAAGGGAAAAAAGGGGGGGGGGGGAAATCCTACCTATTCAGCTCTGACTCAGTCCCCTCTCTACCTAGGCAGAGCTACCTGCTTTAGCCCACTGTATCATCACTCCTAGGCTGCTGCTGCAGTGAAGCCATCCCAAAAATAATTCCCCGGCTGCTTCCGTGCTCTGCCTGACTCACCCTCCTTCACTCTTATCAGTGCTGTACGTGCGCACTTAATCCATCATTTTTATTAGTTTTCACAAGTCAACGCCCACAAGGCAACATACAGATAGATGTCGTACCTCTGGCAACCAGAGGGTACTGTCGTCACCTTTATAACAGTATAAAATCCTCAGACAATAAGAACAAGGTAGCCATTATACCAACACTAAGCGTTAGTAAGTGGATATCACATTCAAGTCACCAATTTGCAGGATATCTTCCTAAGAACCCCCCCCCCCCCACCACCACCACCACCACCACCTGACAACCACAAATCTTACCCCCCCCCCCCCCACCATTCAACAAAGTGCCATCAAAGATTAGTAAGTAGGATGCTTTACAGGCAAGTATATGTGACAGGTATGTGGTAATGCCTCTTATGTAAGTTTGTCTCTTATGTTAACAGGGAGTAAAGGAAGTAAAGGTCTCCAGACTGCATGGAAACCATTAAAAGAATTAGGCCTTGTGAGATCTACTGAGGGATATCCCAATAGAATTAACTCTATCATAGCCAGTTTCCAGACATTCAGTAGAGGCCCGGAACTATCAAGCCAGACTGTTAATATTCCCTTCTTGGCTACCAAACAGAATTTTGAAAATAATATTTTATGGTGTTTTTTTTAACATCAGCATTCTTCTCAATATATGCAAGGATGCAAAAAGGTGCAGATCAAATATTTGTAGGGATGGCTAGTTTAGATAGAAGAGCCTTAAGAGATATCCAGAAACAGTGCAAAAATGTTGCAGCTTCTCCATTACATTTGACACAAGCATTCGAGGATATGATGCCTGCTTTAAAAGCTTTAAGCGGCCAAAAATAAGCCCGATGGTTAATATAATACTGCATCTCTCTCTAAGAGAAACACTTTGGGCAGCTTTATATAATAACACTGAACATGAAAACAAGTCATAATCAGTCAATTCTGTTGCCAGGTCTGTACTCTAAACATCAGCCAGTGAGGTCAAAAGTACAAAATTAGAAATAGACAATAGATATTTATAAAGCATAGACAAGGACACCCGTCTTTTCCAATACAAGTGACAAAGTCTTTGAAAAGGACCCAAGGCTTATTCCCTTACTATGAGACAAGCATTTATCTATATAGCTTTTAAGTTGCAAATAATAAAAAAGTCAGTTCTCTGAAATAAATCAGGTGAGACTAAGTGAGAGAAAGAATATGTCTGTTCTGTGGCATTATCAACAAAATGTGCCATCACCCCCGCTCAGGTGTCTCTAAGCACAGTGAACTTCCTATGCGTGTTAGGCTGGGATAAAAACAGCATTGCCTACCAGTGGGAGAAACGGAGAGACTTCCCATGAGAGATTCAGCGTGCTCCTCACAAATTTCCACATGAATCTATTAGCGCCTACCAACAAAGAATGTACAATGTGATGCGGCAATTGCCCTCCTTTTGCATGCAGAATATAAGCAGGGTGAAATGGTCTAACAAAACTTTTCTCATAATGCAAACAAGGGGATCTCGATTTTCCTCCCAGCCACTCCCATACCGATATCAAATTGCATGCAATATTGTAAAATTTCAAATTTGAGAACCCCAATCCCTCTTTAGCTTTTGGGGCCATTAACTTAGACATAGACAAGCGAGGTTTGTGATTCTGCCACAGAAATTTGGGAAACAAAAGTAGAAGCAGACCCAAATCTTTCCGGCGTAAAATCAAAGGGCCATCTGAAATAAATAAAGCAATTTAGGTATCAATAACATTTTTACTAGGGCCACCTATCCCATGAAGAATAGGGGAAAATTCAACCACGAGTCCAATTTACATCTGATGTCATTAATTATAGGGGTAACATTACAGGTATACCATTGTGCAGTGAATTGATACCATTAACATTTACAAATGCCCTTGGGCTGAAATATAGATTATTTATGGCCTCAAAGATAGGCCCTACAAAACCACATTGAGTTAGGACAGAGCGCAAGAAGTTCCAGGATACTCTGTTGAATGCTTTTTCAGCATCAAAACTGACCACCAAGGGGTCAACAGGTTTGGAGTAAATACTAGATTCTATTGCCAGTAACAACTGATGAATGTTCACGTTTGGCATCCTCCCAGAGACAAAGCCAGACTGTTCAGAAGAAGTTAGATCAGGCATGATATATTTCAATCAATTGGCTATCAATTTAGCATAGATTTTCATATCCAAATTTAACAGGGAAATTGGGCGATATGATGAAGGATAGAGGGGGGGTCCTTACCCGGTTTTGGTAGTACTATAATATACGCTTCCCGGATAGTATGTCGCATTTGACCAACTCTGACCATATAATTGAAAAGAGCAGTAAGTGTATCACCAAGGGAGGATATCAGTGCTTTATAAAATGTGGCATGTTGCGCCAGAGGTAGACCCTTGGGCCGAGGTGGGGTTGATGCAACCCGTAGGTAGGGACCTACGGGTCCCCACCATTGGCAGGCAGAGAAGGCTGATGGATAGAGGCCGCTGGAGCTTCACCAATACCAGCCCTCATTCTCCGCTGGTTGAGCCTTTGGTTGCCGGGGCCGGCTGGACTTAGGTGGGCAACTGTGTGTAGTGGAAGTAGAGAATGGGTTCAGCCAAAAGACAGCAGATGAGAGATGGTAGTCTTACTCTGGACAAGGTAGTGTCCTGGAAACTCAGGTGCCAATGGAACGGAGGCACCCGAGCAAGAACAGGCCGAAGCCTGAATAGACCACATCCAGGGAGTAAGCCAGAGAGGCGTCGAGGAACAGGTTTGAGTCAGGGCTGGTGACAATCCAGAGGCAGTGGCAAGCAAAGCTGAGGTCTTATCACGGAGATATTCAAGCGTAGTCAGGCGAAGCACAGGTCTGGGTCTGGAGTTAGGCAATAGCATAGTTAGGTGAAGCGGAGGTCTGGGTCTGGAGATAGACAACAGTGTAGTCAGGCAAAGCAGATGTCCGGGCTTGGAAAGAGTCAATGGCGTGGTCAGGCGAAGCAGAGGTCCGGGCTTGGAGAGAGTGAATGGCGTGGTCAGGCGAAGCAGAGGTCCGGGCTTGGAGAGAGTCAAAGTCCGTGTAGGCAATCCGAGGTCTGGAGCAAGGCAGGAACAAGGAGACAGGAACCAGGAACAAATGAGGAACAGGAACGCAGGATGAGACGAATCTCTAAGAGGCAACAAGTACTCGACCAGCGAGGAGACCTGTTGCAAAGGCAAAGCTAGGGATCAGACCCTGTGCTTAAATACTGAAGCTCCGCTGCCGTCATCATCCGGGGCCGTGGCTAGGTTCCCGCCACGGTCCCTACTTAAACATCAGTGATGCACACATACGTGTCTAGGGAAGGGCGTGGCGCTGAGTATCACCGTCTCTCCGCGGGCCACGCAGAGAGGGCCAACGAGAAGCTATGGATGTGGTGGCTGGACCGGGAATGCCAGGAACTGCAACTGGGCTGGAGGCACCTGGGGAGGCCTGAGGATGGAGCTGATGGCCCGCCTCCACCAGCGAGGAGGAACCAGGAGCTGTAGCCATTGTAGAAAAGTGAGGGGGCCGTGCTGCGGGTCTGCCGTGGATGGCATGCGTAACAGTATCCCCCCTTTATGCCCCCCCCCTTGGAGGTTGGGGTTTGCCCGGATGGGCATGATGAAAATTCAGGAGGAGGGTTTTGTCCAGGATGTTTCGGGCTGGTTCCCATGAATTTTCTTCTGGTTCATAACCCTCCCAAGAAAGGAGGTATTCCCACCGGCGGCCCCTATGGTGGACATCAAGGACTTCATGTATCTTGTATGTCGTATCAGTCTCAGCTACCAATGGAGGTGGTTCAGGAGCCTTTTGGGAAGCAATGCTGGCAAGCAGAGGAAGCAATGCTGGAAAGCGCAAATCTAAGGCTCCACAAAATAGCTTCCAATAGTCCTGAAGTAATGAAAGCATTTTCTTCAGATGATCATGCTAAAGACTTAAAGAACTTGGACCTGAGAGTGGACACACCTCCTCTCCAATGAAGCCTTGGGCTAAATTGGGATCCAAAGATAGGCATCTTCACGTTCCAAGTCCCAACCCAAGATAAACCGTACACTCACCAAGGTGACCTGTCCACAGTCAACAGCCTGTACGATCCACTGGGGTTTGTGGCTCCAGTCACGATAAAAGGAAGAGCCTTGTTAAGAGAGCTTTCATCAAGTGCTACCAAGTGGGACACCCCACTACCTCAAGCAATGGAGCCAGAATGGGAAGAATGGAAGAGTTCCCTAAAAGTGCTTGAACAGTTCCACATACCACGCACCCATGTTCCAGTACCACTCAATACAGCCAGCCGCAGAGATATCTGCATCTTCTTGGATGCATCTGTGAAGGCCATAGCTGTGGTAGCTCTTTTGAGAGTGACAGTCGCAGAAGGAAGAGTGCGTGAGCACTTCATCTTCGGCAAAGCCAAGCTAGCACCACCGCCTAACCACACCCTACCGCATCTGGAATTATGTGGAGCGGTGCTAGCAGTGGAAACGGTGGAGTTAACGACTGCTGAAATGGACATTCAAATTGATGCCATCCATCTTCACATGGACAGCAAAATAGTACTGAGCTACATCTACAACCAGACAAGAAGGTTCCATGTATACGCTCAACTCTGGGATTCAGTCATACAGACCCACTCCGACTGTGGAACCGACTTTGTAGGAACCCATAAAGAGTCGAACATTGCATCTGTAATGCTTTTAATGCAAAAGAATATTGACATTCCCATGCCGCATGGAGACCTTGACTGTGGAGAGCTTTACAGGCGTCGATGGAAACAAGTCCAACAGCTTGCCAACTCCTCTTGGAGTCATTGGAAGAAAGAGTATTTGCCAACTCTCCAGTATCGAAGCAAGTGGCAATCCAACAAACCCAACATCCGAGAAGGTGACCTTCTCAAAAACAGCTAAACCCAATGCAACAACTGGCTTCTGGACTCGTCGTCAAGACTTACCCCGGAAACGACGGGCACATTCGCAAGATTGAAGTAAAGACTGTGAACCAAGGGACAGCCAAGATTTTCTACAGACCCATCAATGAGATGGTGCTCCTCATGCTGCATGAAGAGAGTTGAACTTCGTGGACCATTGTCCACTTCAGAGACTCTCTTTCTTTGTGTTGTCTGTCTCTCGTTTCAGCTTGGTGAAACCCTTTGAAGAATATATCGCCTGGATGACTGGATGACCGAGATGATCGCGAACTTCCCTGAACGTCAAAAGATCCAGTTATAATGAACTTTGCACTGTTGCATAATGATTTAAGAACTGATATAATGGTATCTTGTGATACCAGACGGGGAGTGTTCTGTCCCCAGCAGTGGGTACATGTTTGTATCTGTATATACTGTAGCTTATCTGTGTTTAGTGCAGCCCCTCCCTTCTGGGAACACTGAAACACGTTTTGTAACCCATGATAAAAGCCTGTGAGCCTTGCCTTTAAGCGAACTTTGCCCTTAAGAGAAGTTCCCTTCCCCCTTTGCCTTCTCTCACTTGGGAAGAGCTTGAATGCCCTCTCAATCTAACTTGTCTTCCTAAGTGCCTTATTGACTCAAGGGACTGCCCTTCATGCTCCCCCTGTGTCACATGGGTCTTAGGTTCACTGCCCTTGGACCTTGGCCCCTGTCTCCAGCTTGTGGAGGCATTTCTGTAACAGCTCTTTAGAAAAGTTTCAGTCTTGCCCATGTGGGCTTCAAAGCCAGCAGCACTTTGTAAAGCTCTGTGAAATGATTAGCTTTTTTACATTTCTTCTTATCGCTTTGTTCTAAAAAGATTAAATCAGCCTCAGAACTCTCTTGCCTTCTTACCCTGTGACCCAAGAAACTCCATTCTCTCCTCTGCTACCTATCTCCAGCTACAAAGATCTTTGCCTGGGGCTACACGTTTGGAATGCAACAATTGTAAGTAATGAAAAACTGCTTGTACAATAAATAATTTCAAACTTAAAGGATCTTTGTCTTGAGGACTGATTGGGAAGAAACTGTCTGATGAGAAAACACGTATGTTTTTATTGAGCCAGCACAATGAAATTGCCTCCTGCTCCGGAATCCACCAGAGCAAGAACTGGGAAGGATCGGGAATCCAAGATCAGGGTGACTGGTACAGACAATTGAGAGGCCGGAGAAGTTGTGCCCACATTCATACCCCTACCGAACTTAGGCTGGGAAGTTTCCCGGACGGACAGGGCAGGTCTATAGATGGTGGCCAGGTGCTCCGCAATACAGACACAGACCGGTTTGTCTCCACCAGAGGTGCTCTTCTGGGGTCAGCCGCCCACGACCCAACTGCATGGGCTCTTCCATCTTGGCCATAATGGAGACCCTACTCGGGGCAGGGCTGGTGGTTGGTGGTGAACAGGATCGAACCCGAGAGGGCTTTTGGGCATCTGACTATCCTGGTGACGCTCTTGGAGACGATGATCGAATCGGCTTGTCAAGTCTATAAGGTCCTCGAGAAAGAAGGGGAGCTCCCTTGCAGCCAACTCATCCTTCAGCTGCGAGGAAAGTTCATCCAGGTAGATAGCTCATAGGCAGTCCTCCTGCCAGGCGAGCTTGGAAGCCAAAGTCTGAAACTCAATGATGTAGTCGAAAAGACTTCTTTGACCTTGTCAAAGTTGTAACAAGCTGATGCTTACCATGGCATGCCACCCAGGATCATCAAAGGTCCGTTGAAACACATCCACGAACTGATGACTCCTTTAGGAGTGAGTCCAATTGTTCCCATAAGGGCGAAGCCCAGGCCAGCGCCTTTCCTTCAAGACAAAACAAGATGAAGGTGACTTTGGTTAATTCGCCCTGCAAGACGGAAGGCTGCAGAGCAAATTGCATATAGCATTGGTTTATAAATCCTCTGCAGAGCTTGGAGTCACTGTTGAAGCATGGGGACGCTGGTTGGGCCAGCAGGGCTCGAGGCATCGATGATGATGGCTGTGGAGGAGGAGGAGCCAGTGTAGGAAGCGGATCGCTGGGCTGTGGAGGAGGAGGAGCTGGTGTAGGAAGCGGATCGCTGGTGGGGGGGCATTAAGCTGGGTGAGGAGAAGCCCAATGGAGGAGGCCAGTGCCTCAAAAAACTGCTGCTGTTCTTGTACCTTGGATGCCAGGTCAGATATGGCCTGGGAGGCATGCGGCTCTGCCACGTCCATGGCCTTTGCAACCTGTTGCGTCAGAGGTGGACCCTTAGGTCGACGTGGGGTTGATGCAACCCGTAGGTAGGGACCCACAAGTCCCCACCATCGGCAGGCGGAGTAGGCTGATGGACAGAGGCTGCTGGAGCTTCACCAATACCAGCCCTCGTTTCCCGCGGGTTGAGCCTTTGGGTGCCGGTCCGGCTGAACTTAGGTGGGCCTCTGTGTGTAATCGAAGTAGAGATCAGGTTCATCCTAAAGACAGAAGATGAGAGACGGTACAGTCTTACTCTGGACAAGATAGTATCCTGGAAACTCGGGCGCCAATGGAATGGAGGCAGACAGGGGGCACCTGAGCAAGAGCAGGCCGAAGCCTGAATAGGCCATGTCCAGGGAGTAAGCCAGAGAGACGTCAAGGAACAGGCTTGAGTCAGGGCTGGCGGCAATCCAGAGGCAGAGGCAAGCAAAGCTGTGATCTGATCACGGAGATAGTCAAGTGTAGTCAGGCAAAGCAGAGGTCTGGGTCTGAAGATAGGCAATAGCGTAGACAGGTGAAGCGGAGGTCTGGGTCTAGAGATAGGCAATAGCGTAGTCAGGTGAAGCAGAGGTCTGGGTCTGGAGATAGGCAATGGCGTGGTCAGGTGAAGCAGAGGTCCAGGCTTGGAGGGAGTCAATGGCATCATCAGGCGAAGCAGAGTCAAAGTCTGTGTAGGCAATCCGAGGTATGGAGCAAGGCAGGAACAAGGAGACAGGAACCAGGAACAAACGAGGAACAGGAACACAGGAATGAGACGAATCTCTAAGAGGCAATGAGTTCTCAACCAGCGAGGAGACATGTTGCAAAGGCAAAGCTTGGGAGCAGAGTCTGCGCTTAAATACTGAAGCTCCGCTGACGTCATCATCCGGGGCCATGGCTAGGTTCTCGCTGCGGTCCCTACTTAAACATCAGTGATGCGGGCAGAGTGCCGAGTAGCAACGTCTCTCCGTGGGCCATGCAGAGAGGGCTGACGAGAAGCAATGGACGTGGTGGCTGGACCGACAACGCCAGGGACTGCAACTGGACCGAAGGCACCGGGGGAGGCCCGAGGACGGAGCTGACAGCCCGCCGCCGCAAGCAAGGAGGAACCAGGAGCTGGAGTCACTGTAGAAAGGTGAGGGGTCCATGCCGCGGGTCTGCCGTGGACAGCACACGTAACATGGCACTGAGTCCATCCAGCCCGAGCGATTTAAGATTGGGCAAACCTTGGATTACAGCAATAATTTCAGATTTAGAAAAGGCATATTTAACTTCTCCAGCTGCTGGGTACTCAAGGTAGGTATGTGCACCTCTGACATGAAGCATTTACACTGCTCTACATCCTCCCGTTCCACAGTATACAGTTTCATGTAAAAGGTCCTGAAAATGTCCGCTATTTCTTTGGGTCCAGTACAGTGCTTATTGGACTCCAAAAGTACACCTGCAACAAAGCGAGAGCCCCTCTGCGCCCTAGTTAAATTAGTTAACATATGTCCTGAACGATTACCAAATTTAAAAAATTTGCGCTTTAGGGGCAAAAAGAGAGGCCACAGTTCTTCTATGCAATAAGTCATTTAATAACTTCCGTGTAGTATGATACTTCAGTTTTGCTTCCGCAGTCCAAGAGCCATTCGTTGCCACTTGAGCAGCTGCAAGTTGCCTCTCCAAGTCAAGAATTCCTTTATGAATCTTTTTCTATAGTATGGACCACAAACTAATCATTTCACCCCTCATAACTGCCTTTGCTGTTTCCCAATATAGGATTGGGTTGGGAAGATGTTGTGCATTAGAGTCAGCATAAAGCTGCCATTTCTTTTCCAAGAATGCCTTAAAATCTGTGTCGTTAAGTAACTAGCGAGGCATTTTCCATGTTAGGGGGTCTTTAACTTTGCTTGTGGGAAATAGTGAACATATAACAAGACTGTGATCAGAGATAACTATTGAAGCATCCACCAGTTTAGGGAATAAAGATTCAGAAACCAAAACATAGAGTATGCGAGACGAATAGTCATGTGCTCTAACAAGATATGTGAATTCCCTGGACCCTGGGTTCAGAGTCCGCCAAATGTCTGTGCTATGCAATATGTTACATAAAAAACCTACCCCTTTTGTGTCTGAAACCCTGGTTTGTCCCCGCTTTCTCAATTTTATCAAATGTCGCATCTGCTACACAATTTAAATCCCAACCCAAAATGATAGGAGCATGGCCCATAGCCAAAACATGTCACCAGCTGTACAAAAAATTGGTGATTGTATTGATTTGGAGCATATACCGGAGCCAGTATAGCCATTTGGCTGAACAGTTTACCTTTAACTAAGACATAGTGACCGGCTGGATCGGAGTGGCTGCTTTCCATGCAAAAAGATACATTTTTATGAAGAAGAACAGCCATGCCAAAATGTTTAGTAGATCCCAAAGCGGAGAAAACCAGTGAGATACCCCGCTTACCCAATTTTTGCATGTTCAACTGGTAACATATGAGTTTCCTGTAAAAAGATAATGTTAACTTTCAATCAATTTAAATAAGACAACATTTTTTCTTTCTTTATTGGCGATCCCATACCTGCAACATTCCATGTTGCCACTTTAGCTTGTCCCTCCCACCAAACATCAAATCAGCTGATAATAAAATGGAAGAGCACATGGGGGGATCCTGCAGTGTCCCAGCAAAAGCTGCAGCATCCCCCTGCTTAGTTGGACATAATACCAGGGCATCCCAAATACCAACAAATGAGAACTCACTGTATTAGGCACTCGTAGTAGTATCATAACCCACCTACAATACCTCCCACAAACCCCATATCCTCCATATGATCAAGAAAAAACAAAAGAAAACTAGATACGTTTGGGGTAAATCCCATTTCCCCATATCAAAAAACTTTTTAAACAAACCTGCCCACTACAGTGGAGGGCCAGAGACACCTAAGGATACATTCAGGTGTCATCCCTCTAAAGAACAAAGTAAATTCTCAAGTGTAATGACAATTACAAGAAAGATATAAGTGGAACCTCAACATTCAGAAGATGAAAACCTACAAGCAGCTGTACAACTGCACACTAACCATGCATTTTCAGTCTGGTTCAGAGATTGAATTGAGAAATTTCTGCGCAGAAGTCACATCTTCACACACTAAAGATGAATTATTATGCCAGATCTTCCGTTTTGCTGGATACTGCAGGGCAAACCGTATCTCCCGCTTCACCAATGTCGGGATGAATTCCTTACATTTCGCAGAAAATCTCGCCGAGAAGTCTTGAAAGATTTTATGCTGCTGAAATTGTAAGGCTTTCTGTTTGTGATAGGCCTGCAGGACTGCCACTTTATGCATATAATTTAGCAGTTTAATGATAAGAACTCAAGGTTTAGATCTGTTGGTCTGATGAGTTCCCAAGCGGTGTGCACATTCAATTTTAAGCAGGCCTTCCAATGTGGCTAGGCCCGAAGCTTTGGGCAACCAGGTTTCCAAAATAGACAGCAAACTTCCTTCGGGCAAAGATTCAGGTAGGCCTACAATTCTTAAATTGCTCCTGCAAGATCTATTCTCCAGATCCTCAATTTTATCGACTTGTTCCTGAAGATGGGCTTCCAGAGTGTGGATTTTACTTTGCATTGTGGAAGATTCATCCTCCACAACACTCGGTCTACCCTCCACCTGATCGATACATTGACCGATATCTGCAATGGAGGACTGAACTTCCAAAATCTGTACCGAGAAAGAATCAAATCTCCCATTAAGAGCTTTAACCACTGTGTCTGACAGAGTGGCCACATTCAATGCTCCTGCATCACAATGCATGCTATGTTCTTTACCGGTCACCATCTTGGAGGTTGCTGATCCCAGGTGAAATTTATCTCTCTTTGCCACTCTTGTGCACATAGCCTTGACTCCAAACCGCAGTATAGTCAGGGCATTACTCCAAACTCAGCCCGACCATTAAGAAAAAACAGTCCCAGGTCTTGCGGTTCAATCCGCTGCTGCATGTGTAGCAGGCACACTGCCAACACACCAGGCCGCACAAGACTCCCAATTTTCTCTGGCTCAATTCAATGCCACGAGCCCAGTTACCTTTAATGTCAGGGTTACAGTAGTGGTGCAGCTTATTACGGCTTGGTTCTTCAAAACTGCCACACAGATCACTGCTAGGTCTCACCGCCCCAACACAGAACAAGCTCTCTTGTCGGTGGCCATGTTGTTGTCAGACAGGCAGCATGTCGCACTCAGTTCTTGAAAAAAAAAAAATGCCCTAGTATGCTTTAAAAAGGGTACCATGGGTACCCCGGCTAACTCCCGGCATTTGTGCTTCAGTTGAGGTCCCTTTGCCAAACTTACACTGTCGTTAGAAGGCTGTTTCAGGGGAATGACACCTGGAGCCCGAGCTTACACAGCCTTCTGGCACACCGCATCAAGTGACCTCCATGCACACAACAGACTGCTTTGCACCTCCGTGCCACAATCATACAGTCAAATGTTTACTTTCTTCTCTTTTCCTCTATGGAGGCTTGGGTTTCTGCCTGTGCAGTTGCTTAGTGCAGAAATCCCACTGCAAACACCATATGTGACATAGACAAGCAGTCTTAGGCTGGAGACATGGAACACACAGGACTTCAGCTTTCTCTTCTTTAAAGAGTGCTTTATAATGCAAAAATAGTGGTAACAGAATCCAAAATTGCTTACCTCCAGCAACTTAAATCAACACAGCATTCATATTCAGGACAGCAATCTTACAGTAGTTGCCTTCTCCTGAGAGCCAGGGGCCTCTCTGTTCCCTCTGGGCCTACATCCTTTTTCCTGCTCTCAGGGGACCCACTCACAGAACTATCTCTGTCTCTAGCTTTTTAGGTGAACCAGGTGATCCAGGCCTAATACTGTTTAGGTGAACCAGATCTAATACTGTTTAAGGAGGGGTTTCAGGTTCACTTCCTCTCAGAGATGCTGGTAAATAGGGTATGTGAACAGAAGTTCCAGAGACAGAGGCACAGTAGGGATGTAGCACAGGAAAGAGAAGCCATCTCAGAGAATAGTGCAAGCAAGAGCTGCATCCTGTCTGCTATCACTTTCTCCCCTAGCTCAATACACCAAAGCCATGTCACCCACAAAGAAGAATCTCTCCTGACACAGACCATAGCTTAAACAGCTGACAAGAGAGACCCTTGGCTCCCCCAGCAAAAGAGACCCCAACACAAATTTTTATGACACAAAATCTCACAGATCCCATCAAGGACATGGATACAGAAGCACTGTATATTGGACACACAAGTCTGCAGTCTAGCCAGAACTAGTCAAGACAGCTCTGCATTACATTTCTTGCTCACCAACCAGTGTACCTAGTGAATGTGTCTTCTCAATGGCAATGGGCTATTATCACGCAAGAGTTGGTGGAAAAGCTGATCTTTTTGAAAATCTGTTTTTGCTTGGTTTTCTAGAATTTCCATGCGAGTGGAAAGATGACTGAAAGCATTATAAAGGCCTTGCTGTCACTCTGTGTGCCTGCCATGCCCCAATATACCACCTTAGGGATCCTGATGCCATTGATCTGCCTACCTGCCATGTCCCTGATATACCATCTTATAGGTCTTGCTTCTTCATGCCTACTTGCCATGCTCCTGATATAAAACCTTAGGGGTCTTGCTGCTATTGCTCTTTCTACCTGCTATGTTCCTTACATACCACCTTAGGGGTCTGCTACTATTATGCCTACTGCCATGTGTTAGGACTGTGGACCCTTGGACCGCGACGAGGGTTGGTACTACCACTGAGGGATGGTTCTCGTGACTGGCTGGTGATACTGGTGAGGACAACCCAGCTGAAGCTCCACCTATACCAGCCCTCATTCCCTGCAGGTTTAGCCCTTGGGTGCCGGGGCTGGCAGGTCTTAGGTGTGGGTTGCCTCAACGAGAACGGAAGTGACGACAGGCATAGGCAAGGTCAGGAGTCTGGGTCAGGGCAGGCAGCAGAGGTGCAGAACAAGAGTCCAATCCGAAGATCCAGGGCAGGCAGAAGACAGGCAGAGATGAGGAACCAGGCCAAAGGTCAAGACGGGCAGCAGACAAGCATAGACGAGGAAGCGAGCCGAAGTCAGAACCAAGAGATCAAGCCGAGGAGGGAAGCACAGGAACTGGAGGACAAGGAGAGGAACGGAGTCAGGAACACAGGCACAGGCAGGAAAGCAGAAGTTGGAACGCCAGGACTGGACTTCGGGAACCGAAGACTGGAGCAGGAACAGGACCAGGATCAGGATCAGGAGCAGGAGCAGGAACTGAAGGCAGGAATGTGAAGACGTCAGGAAACAGCAACTAGCACTCAGAGGAGAAGACCTGTTGCAAAGGCAAGGAGCTGGGGACTGAGGCAGGGTTTAAATACCCCTCAGTCCTGACGTCATCCATTGGGGCTGGGCCGAGGTTTCCTGCCGTGGCCCCTTTAAGAGGTGGAGTCTCCCGCGCGTGCCTAGGGAGAGCCCTGCTGAAAGGAAGATGGCGGCGTTCAGATCCGCGTGGGAGGCCACGGTCAGCTGGCCCTGGCGCAGAGCACACCGCATTGGCCAGAGGAGGCACTGACCAGCGTTGGAGGAGGTAGGGGGGACCGGCCGTGGCCTGCCGTGGCCAGGATCCGCAACACCATTCTCCTGATATACCACTGTAGAGGTCTTGCCTATCTGCCCTGCTTCTGATATTCCTCCTTAGGGGTTTTGCTGCTATCACTCTGCCTACTTGACATACCTCTTATATGCCATCTTAGGGGTCTTGCTGCCACATGTCTACCTTCCATGCCCCTGATATAGTAGCTGTGTGGTCTTGCTACCACCATTCTGCCTACCTGCCATGACCCAGATATACCAATTTAGGGATCTTAATCCTAATCTGCCAACCTGACAAACCCCTTATATATGACTATAGGAGTCTTGGTGCTACCATTCTGTCTACCTTCCATGCCCCTAATATACTACCTTAGGGGTTTGCCTACTTGCCATGCCTATGTTGTTCCAGCACTGGAGGTTTGGTGCTGCATGTTGTTTGCTGTTTGGATCTTGACCTAGTTCTCCCACCCTATTTTTTGTTAGTTATACTGAGGTGTTTTGTCCCCAGAAAAAAAACATTTGAAAAATGAAATAAAAAAATACAATTTTTTCTTCCCATCCCATCTCTTTCTTCATTTTTTATCTTACTGTTTTGTTGTACATATCTAGGATTATTTATCCTACCCTTCTTCTTTCTTAGATATACTGGGATGTTTTGTCTCCAAAATCTCTCAGTCAGAAGGAAGAAATGCAGGCAGAACACAAAAGATGCACAGGAGATCTTTCACATGTTCTGAATGTAATGAAAACGGTATATAAATAATTTTAAATAAATAAATAAAAATCAATTAAGGGGAAAGACTGTGCTCAGCTTCAGAATACTGGAAAAGCTTTCTTAATAAAGCAACCTCACAAATTACCAGGAAATCCACACAGATCGAAAGACCATTACCATGTTCTGATTGTGACAAAATTTTAAATCAGAAAGCTTATGTCACAAGAAACCCAAAATCCCTCCTAGCAGAAAATCAGGTTCAAGCAGGGAATATAATAAAAGCTTATGTCACAGAAATGATACTGATGGCAGGTCCTTCTCTTGTACTAAATCTGACAAGTCATAAGTCCTACAACAGGAAGACAGACATCTCCCATGCCACTCTGCCTTGCTGCTGTACTCCTTATCCTACACCACTCAGAATTTCTGCCATGCCCAGGTTTTGCACCTTGAGGGTCCTGCTGTCGCTTTGCCATGCTCTCATACCCCACATTCTACAACTTAGTGTGTTCTTGCCACTATGGGGAGCAGCTTTTCTCCTCTCATGGTGCCTTGGTGTGTTGATGCCACTCCTTGTTCTGCTTTGTCCCTTTATTGGTACTTAAGAGTTTTCTCTGCCACCTTTTCTGCTTCATCCCCCTTCATGGTGCTTTAGAATGTGATGTCACTCTTGGTTCCATTTTGTCTCTCGTGCAGCTTTTCAGGGTTCATACTACTCTTGTTGTGGCCTTTTTTGAGGCCTTCATGTGTTCTTCCCTTTCTCGCTGCTTCTTTGTTCCTCTAAAAGTGCCTTAGAGAATTCTTGCCACTGCTGATATTGGTTTGTGAGTCCTTGGGCTATTCATGCCACTTTTGGTGCTACATTAACATGGTCTTGATTTTTTGGCATTTCTTCATCCTTCTGATGATGACGACTACCCACCAGTTGGGAGTCCAAATTAGGATGTGTTGCTTCTCCCCTTGATTATAATGGTAAATGAATAAAACAATAAACTTTTTTTTTTCATTTGAAACTAATGAAATTAATGGAGGTGTCCTATGAAATGAACGAATGAACTGAAATGAAACCTTTTCCTCTGCACATCCCTATTAAAAATTCCTGTTGGTGGCTTGGAATTTCTAACTTTTTCCAGCCCTGCCTTTAAGTCTCTAACTTTTTAAGCTCTTGCTCTGTACTGGAAACTCTTCTATGTTCAGAATCTTATTTTGTATCTTCAGCATCAGTCTACCTGCTTACAGTACCTGAGACTCCTACAACATCTGATCTCCAGTGTAATTTGGAAAGCTCAGGTGAAGGATGACACAAGAACTGAAGCTAAGGCTCACCATCAATCAAGGATATTACATTAGATTTCAGGAAACAAAATGCAAGAGAGGTATGTGTGCATGTCACAATGCACAAATAGGAGACCATCTACTTCACAGACACCAGAGCATTTTTCATCTGGTCTTATTCTCCTTCCATCTTAAAGCATTCTGGGAATTGTAGTCATTGAGTATCTGTTGAAAAAGTAGGACAATAAAATCTAGCATGAGTTGATCGTTAAAAAAATGTACTAGCAGAACTTACTCTTGTGTTCACAGAGCCATCTGCTCATCCTCAAACAATATGAGAAGTGTTCAGCGGGCCGTCAACTGTATTTTTCGATCTTTGTACAGTGTTGCTAAATCTTTGCCTATTTGAATTGAAATCATCTGTTTTGTTTTAAATCCAACAAGCTCTCAGACCCTGGGTTGTATATAAACAATATTCTCTTGTTATTTTAAATACTCCAAAATAGATTAAGAAAAACAAACTTACTAAACAGAAACTTAAAAATACACAAGTCCTGACATACAGTCCAGTGCAAGAATTCCTCCAATTACTGGAGGCTGTGGTCCTCACTGGGGAGTCCATAGACCACCCTCAAGTCCAAGAATTTAAGCTTTCCAAACTTCCTATACTGTTCTTAAGTCCCTCTGTTTCCAGAATTCCCTGTCAGAGAGGAAACCAATTTCCAAGGCCTGAGCACTGTGTAAAAGTCTTTAACATGTACAATAATAATCATGTTGAATGTGGTTCCAACCTAACTTTACTTATAATTAATGTAGAAATTAAGTATTAGTTGGTTCCATGACACATAATTCAGCTCATAAAGCTGTGACTGTTTTAATCTATATTTCTGTTTCCATATCCCTTTCCGATTGCAGGGGCAGTTTCTGAGCTCCCTGTTACGCTCGTTGCCCGCGGCAGCCCCGCAGTGCAGCCCTCTCACCATTCTAAGTAACTCCCAGGCTCCAGCTCCCCGTCGCTTGCAGCAGTGGGCTGCCGGCTCAGACCTCAGGCTCCCGCCAGCGCCTCCTGTCCTGCTCCACTTCCCGGGACTTCCAGCCAGGATGCCTCTATCCATCAGGTCTCTCCGTGGGTTCGCGGAGAGATTCCACCAGCAGCACCGCGCCCCTCCCTAGGCATGCGTGTGAGCATCAGTAAACCTTTTAAAGGGCCCGCGGTGGGAACCTGGCTGTGGATCCGGATGCTGACGTTAGATCCTTCAGCATATAAAATGCTCAGGCCTCACACCATAGCGTTGCCTTTGCAACAGGTCTCCTCGGTTCCCTGTTTGGTTCTGAGTTCCCATTGCCTCCATGCGTCCTTCATCCATGTTCCTGATTGTCTCCAAGTTCCTGACTCCTCGTTTGTCTCATCTGTCCTTTGACCTCCTGGTGCCGACCTCTGCTACGTCCAACCTTGCCTGCCTTCTCCAAGCCTGACCTCTGCTACGTCCGACCTCGCCTGCCTTCTCTGTGCCTTGACCATTGCTATGCCTGACCACGCCTGCCTTCTCTGTGCTTTGACCATTGCTACACCTGACCACGCTTGCCTTCTCCATGCCTTGACTGCTGTTGTGCCTGACCACGCCTGCCTTCTCCGTGCCTTGACCATTGCTACGTCTGACCACGCCTGCCTCCTCCATGCCCTGACCATTGCTACGGATGACTACCCTATAGACTATTTTGTGTCCAGAGTTCTACGTTGCTTGCTACACCTTCTAATTGCTGCCAGCTCTCATTCAAGTTCGACAGTGACGGATCTGTCCGTATCCTCTGGACATGGACTCCTAAGGCTCTGGCCTTTCTTTGCTCAAGTACCTTCAGTCAATCCTCATTCCTTGGTGCTTGGGTCCCTGTACTGGGACCAGTCTAGGATAGAACTATGCCACCTGCTGGCTGCTGTCTCTGAGCTGAACTACCTGCCTTTGACATCCAATCTCGAGGCCTGCATAAGTCCTGCCGGCCCCGGCACCCAAAGGCTCAACCCAAAGGGAACATCGGCTGGTATATGTGAAGCTCCAGTGGCCTCTAGCTTCAGCCCACTCCAGCTGCTGAATGTGGGGACCCGTAGGCCCTTGTCTGCAGGTTGTGTCAACCCCACCTCAGTCCAAGAATCCACCTCCAGTGCAACACTCCCTCCCAAAATTGGTGGAATAGGATTCTTCAATAAATTTAAATGTCATACCTTGATTCAGATGACTACTTCTTATCCAAATTCCGCTAGTATAGCCTCAATGTATGTGGTAGTTAACACCAGATAGTTGCCTTAATTCTCTTCCTATCACACTTCCATCCTTCTCTCAGGAATGCATGGGAATCCATTCCTTCTGTTGACCTAGATTCTCTGAATGACAGAATCCTGGAAAAGCAAGTTTGCTTACTGTAAATGGCAGTTTCTGTAGATACCAGGATGAATTAGCCATGCTGTCTGGGACGTCCCACTGGGGCAGCCGAGGCGGAGCTTCTCAAAGATCACAGAGCTTTGTTCTGTGCAGTTGTGTGTCCTTTCCCATGCGGTGCCATGTTTTCTCCTCAGTCTATAACATAGCTCATCAAGCAAAACTTTGAACTTAGAGGCTGTCCAGGAAGGTAGGCAGGTAAACATGGCTATCTATGGTAAGCAAATTTGCTTTTTTTCCCCACAGATAAGCAGGCTGAATTAGCCATGCTGTCTGGGGGTCCCCAGCTGAAGGTTGTGAGTGCAGTCTGAAGACTCAAGGATGGGGTGTACCATAGTCCTGCTGTCCATGAATGTTATTGTGTGCTCAACCTACTTGTGGACAATCTCGTGAACTCATCGCTGATTATAGTACTGCCAAGCCCAGCGCTGTGTTCGATGAGGCTTGCTGATCAAGGCAGTAATGAAACGTGAAAGTATATAGTGATGACCAAATGGCAGCTTTACAAATGTCCAGCAATGGATCTTTGTAGAGATGAGCCACTGACGCTGCTACCGCCCTTACTTGGTGCACTTTTGGTGAGCTAGAAAGGTTTACTGATCTCGTGGTGTAGCAGAAGTGAATACATTGGGAAATCTAATTGGATAGAGTTTGTTTTGTTACCAGGAAGTCCGGGGCATTCGGACTGAAGGAAACAAATAGATGAGAAGTCCTTTTCTCTGAATGCGTTATATACGTATAGTAAGCTAAAGCTCTCTTGCAGCCCAATGTGTGGAGCAGCCGCTCCCTCTCATTCCTGTGTGATTTCGGGAAGAATGTTGGCACTGTGATGGTCTGATTAAGGTGGAAAGCCGAAACCACATTGGGTAAAAATGAGGGATGTGTTCGTAAGGGGGCCTTGTCTTAGTGAAATTGTAGATATGGGGAGTAGTAAACCAGCGCCTGTAACACGCTGACCATTCTCGCTGAGAACCTTCCATGTAAGATACTTCATGTGACTGCTATACAATGGCTCAAAGGGAGGAAGCATGAGCTGTTCCAGCACTAGGTTGAGGTCCCATGGAACAGGTGGATTCAGAACAGGCAATCTTAATCGCAATACCCTCTTCATAAATCAAGAGGCTAGCGGGTGGCTGGACACTGGGAACGTTGCATGGGTGATGATAGGCCGCAATGGCATTCACATGGACCTGCACTGAAGCTGTCACCAGCCTTGCTTGATACAGGGAATGGAGATACTTCAGTAACAACTCCGGGGAACAAGAGAAGGGGGTCTACATCTCTGCTGCCACACAAGGCTGAGCATCGGTGCCACTTGCCTTGATAATTTTTCCTGGTAGACTTCCTGGATGACACCAAGACTTCCTGGATCTCCATCAGCAAGCGCAAGTGACTTAATACTGTCCTTTCAACCTCCAAGCAGTGAGATGAAGCAAGGAGTGCATGGGGTGAAGTAAGGTGCCCTGCTCCTGAGACAGGAGATCCACACTGTCGCCCAGGGGGATAGGTGGGGCAATGGAGAATTGAACCAGATAGGCTTACCATGGTTGTCTGGACCAAGCTGGAGCAATCAGAATGAAGTCTGAGACGTCCCAAATGCACTTCTGCACCATCCTGGAAATTAGCAGGCTCAGAAGGTAAGTATGAAGAAGTCCCTCCGTCCACGGTATAAGGAATGCATCCTGTGCGAATCGCTAGACATGACTCAGATGCTCTCTGCATCACAGGCTTCTGCATCTGTAGCTCTGTCGCAGTTCCTCCTTGCATCGAGTCGGACGACACATGTTGATGCTGCTCTGGTGCGTCGGACCACGATGCTTTTTAGTCGCTATAGTATTTGCCTGCTTCCAGCAAGACAAGAGATCCTGCTCGTGCCAGAGCAGTTCTCTTTTAAAGTAACACAGTGTGTCTCCTGTTGACACAGTGAGCTTCACTTGGTAGCCCTCCTAGGGCTGTGCCTGGCAGGCCTTATCCTGAGAACCCAGGCCCCACTGCCACCTCCCACTATAGCCGACTGCTAGGATTACAACTCCTCCTTTTCTAATGCCACTGCTACAACCACTCAAGCAATGTCTCTTCCTCAGCTAAACTGCCATCTGTCGCCCTATACCTTCTTCCATAGGAAACCTCCACCACTGATCTTCCATGACCATTAGCTCCGGGTCTTTCTCAGGGTTTTGTACCACCTCTCCTTCCACCTCCTCTCCGTTCCCACTAGTGTTGTTAAAGCTCCTGCCTCCTGTTGTCCCTCCTCTTTTCAGAAAACTTTCTTTCTGTCTCATCCCTGCACTCCACTAGAAAGTAGTTCACCTGGATGATGTAAGGCCTGGAAGGTTCCTCCTTCCCTGCTTTCAGAAACCCCCCCCCCCCCCCCCACAAACACACACACACACACAGCCCCTAGGTTTTCTGAGAATTGTAGTCCATTCCTAGTTCAATCCTTCATTTTCCTGGAGGTCCCTCCAAGGTTTTCCCTCCAAATCAGCTCCCTCTAATGATCCCATTACCTAGTTTCTCCAGGGATATAGAGTATCCATCACAGTAGTTAAGTATGTAAATTCCCATACTCAGTCCAACACCAGTTCCCCCATACCCCATGTCTTTTATCTGAATTTTCAACCCATTTTCTACCACTGCCCTCTGTATCAGCCCCAAGCATTTCCAGAATCTGTTAAAGTGCTGACCTCCGCCACATCAACTGGTAGGTCATTTCAGGCATTGGCATGTACCTCTATGATTCTTATAAGTCCAAACCTCAGATCGCCTTCCATGTCTTAATTCCAAATTTTCTAATAATCCACAAAGTACCAAAACTAGTGAAGCCATTATCCAAAACATCCAGCTTCTCTGTGCTCATTAACCATGGTCACTCCATGCAGGTCATCGCAAACCATTCCTGGAAGCTCAATGCAGTGATGCCTTTACTATAAGCATTGTAACCGCTTCTCTGTGCAGGTAAGCCCACATCTATTCTTGGAATCCTGATGCAGTCTTTCCACTGCTGTTTGGATCTAAACTGCTGCTTCACGCAGAATACCCCCATTGCCTTCTTGGAAGCATAGATCCTGGGGCAGGCCAGGAGCTCCAAATGTCACTAACCCATAAACCCCAGTGCCTTTAAGGGGCAAGTCTGACAGGATGCCACTGCTGCTCAAGATGAGCCATGCTAACTTGTGTGAAAGTGTTATCTGTTGTGACCGTCGCTGCCCGACGTCTTCACTACGCCCACCTTACCTCTTGGCGACTCCCTCTTTGCCTGTTGGAAGTTTGGCTGCCGCAGCATCATCATGCCGTTATCCTCCGGCGTCCCCGGACTGGCTAGACGCCGCACTCCGCCATGTTTCCCAGCAGCCTAAAGGCAAGCGCGCGGCGCGGCCCCGATTCAAGTACCAGCAGTGGCGCAAACCTCAGGGACGTCCCCCTGAGGAGACATCATCTCCACCGGATATTTAAGGTCTCTGAAATGGCTAACTAATTGAGTAGGCAAGGAGTTGGATTACAAGGGAAAGGTTTCCTTACGCTCCTAGCTACTCTGCCTCCTCGGACTTACCAGGGGTACCCGCTCCTTGGGGGCCTCGTTTCTCTTTGCCTTTCAGGTCGCAGTCTGGAACCGGTACTCGCTCCTCGAGGGCTCACGTACCTGAACTTGCTACTGAATACCACTTCTGCCAGGAAGTCATCGCTGCCCACAACACCAGTGAGTTACCATCTCTCTCTCAGAGCTTTCCCTGGAACCAGGTACTCGCTCCTCGAGGGCCTACTTCTTTCCAGCTCCTGGGCTGCTTCTAAGAGACTATTGTGTGAGAGTTACCATCAAGGTTCTGTTCCTGAACTCTGCATACCCTGCCTACTCACTATATTCAGTTTCTCTACAGCTCATTATCCAGGATCGCTGTTCCAGTATCTGAGGGACTTGAGCCCAGCCGAGCATTCCAGCTCATTACTGCCACCTCTGGTGGTTCCATATAACTGTCTAATAAAAGAACTAGTGTGTGTCTGTCTCCATACTCTGAGCCTGACCGGTGGATCCTCTCGGGATCTTCCCCCGGGGGCATGGTCATCTGCCACCGGCCCAAGGATCCACCCACAACTACCTCAAACACCAACAGATTGCTAACTCCATTGATCCGGCACAACCTAATGCCTTGCAAGCCATACCGGGCCTGGCCCAGCGCATTGTGGAGCAGCAAGATGCCTTGGAGAAACTTACTTCAGCGTTTCCTCAGCTACATACACAGAAGGTTCAAGGCACAGCTTCCAACCAAGAAGGTCAGTTACAGGAGGTAACTTTAAAAACTGCTGTACCACTGGCGGCTCCTATCCGCTTTACCGGTGAAATTCAGAAGGCCCGGGGTTTCTTAAAACAGTGTTGCATGCATTTTGCCTTACAGCCATCTTTATTTCCCATGGCTCTTTCCAAGACCACCTACAACCTTTAATACCTGGATGGTAGGGCCTTGTCTTGGGCATCTACCTTGTGGGAGCACAAGGACCCCATTTTGCAGGATATAGAAGGATTTATGGACTTGTTTAAATCCGTCTTCAATGACGCTGCCTGAACTGCTGTAGCCGGTTCTGCTTTGGTGGAATTGAAGCAAGGCAGCAGATCATTGGCTGAATTTGCCATCGAGTTCAAAACTCTAGCGGCAGAACTTCGCTGGGACCCCAAATGTCTGAAGACACTTTTGCAGAGGTCTGGATACCCATTTAAAGGACGAGCTGGCTGCTTGCGAAACCCTTGACTCGCTGGATGAATTAGTAGCCTTGGCTACTTGAATTGATCACTGGCTCCGGGACAAGATGAAGGAACTCCGGCCTAAGGTGTTACCTGGGTTGAAACAGGCTAGTTCTATATCTGCACCTCAGATGGTTCCAGTAATTCTTGCTGCTGATAAAGATGAACCGATGCAACTTGGTCATGGACATTTAACTTCCAAAGAAAGAAGACTTCAAAAAAAGCGCGGCCTTTGCATGTACTGTGGTCAGCCCGGCCATAATGTCTCTACATGCCCCATTCGCCCGGAAAATGGACGGGCCTAAGTCCTGTAGGAGGACTGTTCTTAGGCCATACTGCACCCAATCCTCCGCTTTCTCTTCCAGTCTCTTTGACTTACGGACTGGTCACGGTTCAGACTCTTGCCCTGGTGGATTCAGGGGCAGGAGGCAACTTCATTCTCAGATGTCTAGTGGAAAGGAGTCCCCTCAACAAGCTGAAAGATCCACTACTGTGTCATCATTTGAAGTGGGCTATGGACGTTCCCCAACACTGCCACTTCCACTGAAGCTCAGTGATGTCCCAGCAGCTCAATCCACTGCTGCTGATATTCATAATGCTTTCACTTCTGAAACCACTCATACTCAGCGAATTTTCTTCCAAACCTCAAGATCCACCTGTCAATGCAGAAGACGACTTAGAATTCAAAGTCGAAGAGGTCTTGGATGTTCGTAAAAGAGATAATACTTTTGAATATCTTCTGAAGTGGGAAGGTTTCAGCCCCAAAGAAAACTCTTGGGAGCCTCAGACCAATATTCTGGACAAAGAGATGCTTCATTAGTTCCACCTCGTGCATCCTTCAAAACGCAAGCCTGGTACCCGAAGAGGAAATCGCCCTTTGAAGGGGGGTACTGTTGCAACCGTCGCTGCCCAACATCTCCACTACACCCACCTTACCTCTTGGCGACTCCCTCTTTGCCTGTTGGACGTTTGGCTACCACGGCGCCATCGTGCCGTTCTCCTCCGGCATCCCCGGACCGGCTAGATGCCACACTCCACCATGTTTCCCAGCAGTCTAAGGGCACGCACGTGGCGCAGCATGGCGCGGCCCCAACTCAAGTACCAGCAATGGCATGAACCTCAGGGGCATCCCCCCTGAGGTGACGTCATCTCCACCAGATATTTAAGGTCTCTGAAATCGCTAACTAATCGAGTTAGCAAGGAGTTGGATTACAAGGGAAAGGTTTCCTTATGCTCCTAGCTACTCTGCGTCCTCGGACTTACCAGGGGTACCTGCTCCTCAGGGGCCTCGTTTCTCTTTCCCTTTCAGGTCGCAGTCTAGAACCGGTACTCGCTCCTCGAGGGCCCACATACCCGGACTTGCTACTGAATACCACTTCTGCCAGGAAGTCATCGCTGCCTACAACACCAGTGAGTTACCATCTCTCTCTCAGAGTGTTCCCTGGAACCAGGTACTCGCTCCTCGAGGGCCTATTTCTTTCCAGCTCCTGGGCTGCTTCTAAGAGACTATTGTGTGAGAGTTACCATCAAGGTTCTGTTCCTGAACTCTGTATACCCTGCCTACTCACTATATTCAGTTTCTCTACAGCTCAGTTATCCAGAATCGCTGTTCCAGTATCTGAGGGACTACAGCCCAGCCGGGCATTCCAGCTCACTACTGCCACCTCTGGTGGCTCCATATACTGTCTAATAAAAGAACTAGTGTATGTCTGTTTCCATACTCTGAGCCTGACCGGTGGTCCCTCTCAGGATCTTCCCCCGGGGGCGAGGTCATCTGCCATCGGCCCAAGGATCCACCCACAACTACCTCAAACACCAACATTATCTGGACAGAGGTGAAGGTGACCCTTTCAGTGCAGTGCCCCTAGGCAGCTGCCTACTTTCTGACTAGTGTGAAAACAAGACCTGTACCTCAGGCTCCTGGTGAAGCATGTCAGCTATGCTGAAATCCTATTTCTCTTACATAAAAATGCAAAAATGATTGTTTTTCAGCAATCAGCCAGAAAGTGAGGGTGTCATTTCTAAGCTCCCTACTGTGGCAAGCATCTAGAAAGTATTCTTGAACAAACATTCCTTTGAATATAGATAAAGCGAAGCCAGTCATGGTTCACACAGCTCTTGCGAGGTCGGCCATTCCCATTAAACTGTGCTAATCTGAGCATATGTGGGGCAAGAAATCCCAGGACATGCATAACCAAATAATGCCACACGGAGAAGATCAGTATGTATGGATGTGCAGGTCTATGCTCATGCTCTTGAGAACTTAATACAGATACAAAAATACTGTGAGGGAACATTAGTGTGGAGGCAGTACACAATCGGTGCCTACTAGAGTGTGGCAATGGAAAACAAAACATCATAACTAGAAGAAATATATATATACATATATATATTTTAAAAGATGGCCAATAATTTCCCATTCAAGTTTTCCACTATGGTTACAAAAGTCCCATTCAGTCCAGTCATGGGTTACATCAGCTAAAACATTTTTCACATATTTTTTGCACTTGGCTCTGATACCTCCTACCTAGTTATAATCCCCACCTCATCCCTCCTAGCTGCCTGTTTTCTATCATGTGGAACTGTATTAACTCAGCTGATAGCTAATAAATGCAACTTTGAAATGGAACTTTCCTCTGCTGCAAACAGTTTGCTTCTTGTGTGAGCCACACAGCAAACATTACCTCAAGCAAAATGTTTTCCTTTGCAAGCTTGATCTAAAATGAACTTTTCACAGCTCAAAATCTCTCAGAAGTATTTTGCATATAAATACAGAGCCCAAGCCTTAAGGTAAACAAAATGAAAACACATCTATTCTGCCTAAAATGAGATAAAAATCAAAATTTAAGGTTGGTATCCAGAAGTCAATATAATTCCCTGTGCCAAAGTTTAAAATGATTTATTTGAGAATCTCACTAACAAGGATGGTATAATCCACCGTGATATGTTTTGGCCTAAACCCTAGCAATCAAAGCTCTGTGCTTTATCCGAATAAATAGAAGACATCTCTCTATCTGATTTCTCATTTGCGAAAGGAAATAAATCAGTTGGTTTCCCAGAAAGTTGTCATTGTTGTGGCCAGTTCTCTAACCCTAAGTCTGAATATTTGATAAATTGTGTACCTACCACCAGCCAATCTGTCTGTCTGTCTCTGTATCTACCGTACGGTCTATAATCTATGCTGTACCTTATTCTCTCTTATAGCAGCAGTTCACACATTTTTCTACACTGAGCTCATTCAAGTATTTCCAGAAAATTGCAAAAGGTATTAAAAAAAAAATTTCTATATGAACCTAGATGGCAAACAATGTGATATTTCTTACAGATTTAGGGGACAATTTTCAAACTGGAAAAAAATGTGATACTTCTTACAGATTTAGGGGACATTTTCAAACTACTCACATTAGTTCAAAGTCCACATGAACTTTCTATCAATTTTCAAACGGAAAGTACGCACAGAACCCACTCCGCGGGGTGGCGGGTGGGTTCTGTGAGGACTACATCCTGCTGTCCTGGGATAACACCTATTACAAGGTAAGCAATTTTGCTTTATCCCAGGACAAGCAGGATGCTAGTCCTCACATATGGGTGATTAGCAAGCTAGAGGCTGAGTCATTTCGTAGAGAAGCAACAGTGAAGTATTGTTGTTGAAATTGAGTCAGCCGAAGATTACAGCAGAAGTTGGGATTAAACTGGAAACAAGTTCTTTAAGACAGATTGTCCATAGGCTGAATCTTGTCATCCTTGTTTGTCCAAACAGTAATGAGCTGCAAAGATGTGGAGAGAACTCCATGTTGCTGCTTTACATATGTCAAGAATTGGCACTGAACGATAGGGTGCTACTGAGGTTGACATTGCTCTCACTGAATGTGCCTTTACTCACCCTTGGAGAGGAAGGCCTGCTTTTTCATAGCAAAACTGTATGCAATCTGCTAGCCAATTGGATAGAGTATATTTACCCACTGCTTTACCCAGTTTGTTTGGATCATAGTTAACAATAGGGATGTGCAGAGCAAAATTTTATGTTCATATTTTTTATGTCCGAAAGGGGGTCCCACTTGCGGCCAATATGGACATAAAAAAAATCCAATGAGTTGGGTATATGTACATATGTGCAAAAAAAAAATTTAAACCCCCTCACCCTCCTTAATCCCCCCCCCAGACTTACCACAACTCCCTGGTGATCGAGCGAGGAGTGAGGACGTCATTTCTGCAATCCTTGGCGAGAAGCATGTGACGTCGGTGGCACGTCGAGTGACGCGGCGTCACGTGATTCCCGGCTCGTTCGCGCCGGACGGCTCGTTCGGCCCAAAAAGAATTTTGGCCAGCTTGGGGGGGCCTCCTGACCCCCCCAAGCTGGCCAAAAGTTCTTTTTGGGCCGAACGAGCCGTCCGGCGCGAACGAGCCGGGAATCACGTGACGCCGGCGTCACTCGACGTGCCGCCGACGTCACATGCTTCTCGCCAAGGATTGCAGAAATGACGTCCTCACTCCTCGCTCCATCACCAGGGAGTTGTGGTAAGTCGGGGGGGGGGGGGATTAAGGAGGGTGAGGGGGTTTATATTTTTATTTTGGCTCAACAATCGCGATTTCCCACATATCGAACATATCTATGTTCGATATGTGGGAAATCCGATCGTTTATGTCGAATCAATTTTTTAAGTAAAAAAAAAATATGAGTTGCGTTTTACTAATGCGGTCAATCCGAATGCACACCCCTAGTTAACAAAACGTTGATTGGATTTCCTGTGGACTGCAGTGCGGTTTAAGTAGAAAGATAGTGCACGTTTACAGTCCAAGGTATGTAAGGCTGTTTCTCCTTGGTGAGAATGAGGCCTTGAGAAGAATGTGGGTAAAACTATGGATTGGTTCAAGTGGAATTCCGTAACTACCTTGGGAAGGAATTTCGGATGTATATGGAGAACCACTCTGTCATGTAGGAATTTTGTATAGGGTGAGTATGTGACAAGTGCTTGTAACTCACTAACCCTTCTAGCTGATGTAATGGCTATGAGGAAGATAGTTTTCCATGTGAGAAATTTAAGATCACAGGAATCTATGGGTTCAAAAGGAGAACGCATGAGTCTTGTTCAAACCAGAATCAGGTCCCATTCTGTGACTGGTGGCCGAATTGGTGGTTTAAATTGAGTTAAACCTCTCATAAATCTACTGACGAGAGGTTGTGTGGATATTGGTGCATCTCCCATCTTGTTATGGTAAGCTGAGATTGCACTTAAATGGACTCTTACAGATGAAGTCTGGAGACCAGATTCTGAAAGATGGTATAAGTAGTCTAGTAGAAAAGTAGTGGGGCAAGAGAAAGGATCAATATTCTTTTGTCTGCACCACAAAGTGAATCTCTTCCATTTCGAAGAATAGTTCTTTCTTGTGGAAGGCTTACGTGAAGCTATAAGCACTTGAGATACATTGGTTGAAAGATTGAGTGGTTGTAAAATCAAGCTTTCAACATCCATGCTGTCAGGGATAGGGATTAAAGGTTGGGATGGCGCAACCGACCCTGATCCTGAGTTATGAGAGTGGGAGCTACTAGACGAATAGGATCTCTGACTGAGAGGTCTAGAAGTGTGGGAAACCATACTTGTTGAGGCCAATATGGGGCTATGAGAATCATGGTCCCCTTGTCCTGTTGTAGCTTCACTAGAGGTTTGGTTATGAGCAGTATTGGAGGATACGCGTATAGAAGGCCTGAGTTCCAAGGGCGAGCAAAGGCGTCCTTGGCTGGCTGGTTCTTCTGTGTGTGTAGAGAACAGAATCTGTCCACTTTGTGATTCAGATGTGATGCAAAGAGGTCTATTGTTGGTTGTCCCCAACATTGAAAAATCCTGGTCACTACAGAGGGATCCAGGGAGTATTCGTGTGGTTGGAACTGGCGACTGAGTCGATCCGCCACTACATTGTGAATGCCTGCCAGATAGGTGGCCCTGAGGGAGATTGAGTGGTTCAGGGCCCAGTCCCAAATCTGTGCAGCTTCTTGACAAAGGAGATACGAGCCCGTACCTCCTTGTTTGTTGATATACCACATGGCCACTGTGTTGTCCATTTGGATGAGAACAGTCTTGTGTGAAAGGCAGTCCTTGAATGCATGCAGAGCATAATGTATAGCTCGAAGTTCCAGGAAATTGATTTGGAATGTTGCTTCAAGTTTTGTCCAAGTACCCTGGGTTTGGAGATTGTGTATGTAAGCTCCCCAACCCAAGGTGGATGCATCTGTAGTTAACGTTATCTGTGGGACAGGTTGTTGGAAGGGTAAGCCCCTGCGCAAGTTGTCCTTGTTCGCCCACTAAAGTAGAGATGAACGTAGCTGGTAGGTTACGTGGATTGGAGAGGACAGTGGTTGACTGGCTTGGATCCATTGTGATCTTAACGTCCATTGAGTTATTCTCATGGCTAGCCTTGCCATAGGAGTGACATGAACTGTGGAGGCCATATGGCCTAGTATGGTTAGAAACTGATGAGCTGTTACTTGATTCTTTGAGTGAATCGAGTTTGCCAATAAGGATAGTGTTTCTACTCGGTCCTCGGGTAGAAAAGCTTTTGAGAGGATTGTGTTCAATTCTGCTCCTATGAAGTAGAGTAGTTGAGATGGAGTAAGATGGGACTTTTGTAATTGATGAGAAAACCCATGGAGTACCGTAATGGTGTGATTGAGAGAAGACAGAGCTCCTTCTTGAGATTGACTTCTGATGAGCCAGTCATCTAGATATGGGAAGACGTGGACACCTTGCTTGTGTAAGTGTGCTGCTATTACCGCCAGACATTTTGTGAATACTCTGGGAGCAGAGGCAAGTCCGAATGATAGTGCTCTGTATTGGAAATGCTGATGACCCACCATGAAGCACAGGTACTTGCGATGAGGAGGGAATATTGGAATGTGAGCATAAGTGTCTTGAAGATCCAGAGAACAAAGCCAATCTCCTTTTTGAAGAAGTGGAAGCATGGTGCCTAGAGAGACCATCCTGAACTTTTCTTTCTTCAGAAATTTGTCGAGATTTCTGAGGTCTAGGATGGGACGTAGGTCTCCGGTTTTCTTTGGAATGAGGAAATAGCGGGAGTAGAATCCTCTGCCCTGCTGAGACCGGGGCACTGGTTCTACAGCTCTGACTTTCAGAAGGGTGGATAATTCTACCTGTAACTGAAGTATGTGATTTTCGTTGAGATGAATTAGAGTCGGTGGAAAATCTGTGGGAATTGAAAGGAAATTCAGTTGGTATCCTTGAGATATTATGGAGAGAACCCATTGGTCTGTTGTTATTGGTATCCAATTGTTAAATTTGGATAATCTGCCACCAACTGGGAGTTCTGGTCGAGAATTTGAAGATAGGCTGAGTTCTCTGGGTAAATTTTCAAAAACCCGCAGCAGGACCAGTTTGTGGAGCAGGTTGGGGCCTAGCTGCCCTTTGCTGATGTGGTTGTGGTCTCTGCTGGGTTCTGGAGGGTCTGGGTTTAGATGAAGGAGGGTAATATCTTCTTTGACAATAGAAAGGCCGTCTTGTGTCTTTCCGTGGAGGCCTATGGATAGGATGCACAGAGGGGTCCTGTGGGAGGGAGGATATTTGTCTCAATGTTTCTGTGTGCTCTTTTAATTGAGACACAGCTTCTTGAACTTTGGATCCGAATAAATTGTCTCCTATGCAGGGGAGGTCAACTAATTTATCCTGGACCTCTGGCCTAAGGTCTGAGGCCTTGAGCCAAGCCCACCTTCTGGCACTAATGCCTGATGCAGCTACCCTTGAAGCCATCTCGAAGCCATCGTAGGCAGCTCTGACTTTGTGTTTTCTGGCTTCTAAGCCTTTGTTAACAATAGTTTGTGCAGCCTCCTTGTATTCATTTGGAAGAGATAGAATACATTCTTCAATTTGTTTCCATAAGTTCCTTTGGTATTGGGTGATGTAAAGTTGATAGGATGAAATCCTAAAGTTCAACATTGCACCCTGAAAGACTTTGCGACTCAGGGAGTCCAAAAACCTGTGGTCCTTTCCTGGAGGATTTGTAGAGTGGACTCTTGTTCTTTTAGATCTTTTCTGTGCTGATTCAACAACTACTGAATGGTGGGGTAATTGTGATTTTTGATATCCAGGAGTGGATTGCACTAAGTAAGTGGTGTCCACCCTTTTATTTACTGGAGAGACAGAACAGGGATGTTCCCAAAGACGATGCTGTAGTTGTAGGAGAACATCATGTATGGGAATTGCCACCACCTGTTTTGGAGGGTCAACAAATTGCAAAACCTCCAAGGTCTGTTGTCTCGAATCCTGCTCTGATTCCAATTTGAAAGGGATAGAGTCAGCCATCTCCTGCACAAATGTGGTAAAAGTAAGATCTTCTGGAGGAGATTGTTTTCTAGGATGTGGTGGTGAGGGATCAGACATAAAGGCTTCTGATGAAGTATCTGAGGCAGTGTCACTCCATGTATCATATTCTGGAGTTTTTGGTTGTGGTACTGCAGGTTTAGATGGAGGAAGAACACCAGAAAGACCTGGCAAAGGGTCTTCAGGAGAAGAGTCCTCTTCTCGTGAGTCAATTGGGAGAGAATCCAATAAATCCTGGTATCGTTTTTGTAAGAGAGAATATAGTGCTGTTTCTGAGGATCCTGGAGCCCCAGGAGGAAGTGGCACCGGTGAAGAAGTCTTTGGCATCGTGGGTATCGATTCCTTTGATGTTTGTTTAGTGGGTATCATTGATATTGCACTTTTCTTTTGTGAAGGTGCAGTAGTAACAATAGGCACCGAGATTGGAACTGATGACATCATCTGAATCGATGTAAACTCTGAAAAAAGAGGAGGCATCAACATCGGCATCGACGGTGTAGTCGTGAGTGGCATCGCTGTGAGCGGCATCGGGGTACTTCCCCGGCATCGGGAGTGTATCCGGCATCGGCGCTGTCATCGGTATCGATTGTACCGGCATTGGTGACTTCCCAGGTAGAGAGGAGGTCGCCGGCATCGGCGTAGTCGCCGGCAGATTTTCTTTTATCGCCTGCAGTACCGCTTCTTTGATGAATGCCGTCAAGTCTTATGGTACTGGGGGAACGCTCGGCACTGGTAGAGGCGGAGAGAGTATTATAGGTTCCACAAAGGGAGGCCTAGGTGACGGTGAGGTGTATTTGTGTTTCAGCCGCTTTTCGGACGGTTCCTCCTGGGAGGGAACTGACGGCGATGTCGAGGCATGACGATGCCTATGCCTATGTTTAGGCCTTACCTCGGTCTCCGATCGCACCAATACCGTCGACGGTGTTGGCGAGGTTTTGTCCCCAGAACCATCCGGTTGACGTTTTTTCAAGAGAATTTTCTTGGTACCTGCTGCCGGTGAAGATTTTGATGAAGTAGGAAGGAATAAGTTGCAGGTGAAAAAGTTGATCAATTTTTTCCTGCCGAAGTTTTCTTCCTTTTGGTGTCATTTCCTGACATTGCTGACAGGAAGAAATATCGTGGTTTTCACCTAAACAGACGATGCATTCTAGATGCAGGTCTGTGACCGACATGGTCCGATTACAGGCCGGGCATTTTTTGAAGCCTGAGGCCATGGTGATATCGACAGTCGTCGATGAATGAGAAAAAATTACTGTTTTGATTATAAATGCTGAAAAAATATTTCACCAGTTGGTGAGATAGAAAACAAGTGAGATCCCGTGAGGGAGAGAAAATTTTTAAACAATGACTTTTCAGTCAGAAACTGAGTAAATCTCAGAGGCTCCAATGACCGCGATGCTGAGAGCAGCGCGGAAAAACGAAGACTAGAGTGAGACCCCTGTGGCAGAGAATATCATGGCATGCTGGGCATGCTCAGTGGCCTCACAGGGCCAGTCAAAAGTTTCTAGAAACTTTGACAGAAGTTTTTCCCACAATAAGGCTCCGTCAGTGACGTCACCCATATGTGAGGACTAGCATCCTGCTTGTCCTGGGATAATGATTTTTATGAAACTACGCACATACTTTTACCCACCTACATAGTGGGCAATTTTCAGTTAGCCAATTTACATGGACAAAACGCTTTTTATCCATGGCGATCTCTTCGAAATTGTCTTCTTAAAGTTGTAAATATGATATTTTATATTTTAATTTCTTTACAAGTACATAGAGAGACTAATAATCTCTCTATGTACCAAGTATGTGGTCACTACCCAACTATTTATTTGTCTGTCTATCTACAGTAGGTACTTACTACACTGATAATGTGAATGCTGATTGGCTATACAATCCACCATGACATCATTAAGGACAGTCATGGAAATGGTTGTATTAAATGAAATTAGGTATTTTTCAGTCCATCTCCTGGTTTTCTAATTACCAACCCAATATAACTTGCTCATTTTTGTCCTGCTTGAGACAAAACCAGAATATGTTGAAATACAAAGTATAAACCAGAACTAGAGTGGAATTTTTTGTTGACCTGAAAGTTGAAGATGAACAACATGCTATTCCAAGCCACTTTTCTGAAACTGTATCTGATGCAATGGAATTGTACTTGCAGGGGCACATAGCTCAAAAATATTACTCCACTTTATTCTTCTTCTAGTGCATGGCAACTATGTGCAAATCAGATAGTCAAGGTCAAATCATGTAAGGCACTGGCTAGCATAAGCAGTAGAATGATTTGTAGAGTTTAGCCTACCTACAAGGGGACATAGGCTATAGTTGTATAGGGAGACCCCAGTTATGGTGCACTCTTTTTTGAGCTTGGTACTTGTGCAAGAGACTCTGAATGGGGAGAAACCCTTAGACCCATATTTAACCATGTTTGAAAAATGTTTTATAGATCTGTTATGGTAGTACTAGTGTAACCCAGACCACTTTTTGGGTTACTAACAAGTCTTGCAACAGTCTAGTGCCGTTAGGGAAATAATTAGGGGAGTATCCATTCATGGACAGCCCTCCCATTGGTGGAGCAGTAATGGATACCCTTGGTTTGAGGTTTTATAGCAGAGATCTGCAATAGGCTCTGGGGGCAGTATTATTTGGAAGTCAGAGAAAGAGAGGTTGTATTTTTCCTAAGTTGGATTTTGGGCCTACCTGGAGCCTCAAAAACCATCCAGGATAGGTCAAAGGGGGATCTACTGCTGTACTCTCCCCACAAAGGGCAGAGTGGCTGCTCTGGAACTGATTTTTGAGATTTTGGTTCTTTATGTAGAAGAGCCCTGCTGAAAGCCTGGGCATTTCCAAAACCCAGGGAATGAGGAACCCTGGGCTAAAGATGCCCAGTGTTTAGGGAAGATCTGCCCAACAAAGGTGGTGACCCAGGTTAGTAGAACCCGGAGGGTGAAGGTGGCTTCCAGCAGAGTAGAAGCGGCAGAGCAGCTTCAGACCGGAACAAATCCAATCTGTTGCTAACTCAGTGAGAGTCAGCAATGGGCAACCTTTTGAATATGGAAGCAGTGACGTTACTCGAGGGGGACGCCCCCGAGGTTCGCGTCAACACTGCTACACGACGTGAGGCATGCGCATGCCCTAGGAGGCCTCAGGTCAACATGGCAGGATGTCGTGCCAGAGCCGCTCCAGGGAAGCCGGAGGGTGCAGCAAGGAGACGCTACGGACGTCATTCTCCCAAGGCTGGTGGAGAAGGCTGAAATAGAGGTGAGGCATGTCGGGCGAAGCCGTCTGAGACCGACGGATGCAACACATACCTATGGCCAATATGGCCATGGCCATAGGCACCACAACCAAAAGGCGCCATAGCACTGCCATAGTCCAAGGAAAGCAGCACGTATGGTGAATCCTCAGCAAGAGAAAAAGCAGCATGGCCACATTGAAATCAACAGTGTGGTCAGTGCAGCCTTAGCAAGTGGAAAAGCAGCATGACCCCACTGGCCATGTGGATTCTGGTGGGGCTGCAGTGCTTTTCCATTTATTAAGGTCACACTTACCATACCATAGATTTTAGTGAGGTTGCACTGCTTTGGAGGAGGAGGAAGAGCACACCATGCCTTGCTGGAAAGAGTCCAATATTAGAGCTGGGTCAGCCCCTTGGCCAGAAATCATTCCCTTGGCCACAAAGGTTCTAGAAGGAGACTATTTATGCCTGCTACTTCAAGGAGAAAGTGAAAGGGAACATGTGTGTGTGGGAGAGTAAGACAGAGTATGTGTGCATGTGTGTGGGAGAATGAGAGAAAGCGCATATGCATGTGTAGGAGAGTAGGAGAAAGTAGGAGAAAGCATTGTGTGGGAGAGTGAGACAGCATGTATGTGAGAGAATGAGAGAGAGCATGTGTGCGGGAGAGCGAGAGAGCATGTATGTGAGAGAATGAGAGAGAGCTTGTGTGTGGGAGAGTGAGAGAAAGCATGTGTGCACGTGTGTAGGGGAGTGAGAGAAAGCATGTATGTATGTGTGTGGGACAGTGAGAGAGAGCATATATGCATGTATGATGGAGAGTAAGAGAGAGCATGTGTGCATGAGAGTGAGAGAGAGCATGTGTGCGGGAAAGTGAGAATATATGTGCATGATGAGAGTGAGAGAGAACTTGTGTGGGAGAGTGAGTCAGCATGTGTGCTTGTGTGTGGGGGAGAAAGAAAGAAAGAGCATGTGTGTGAATGAGGGGTCATATATGCTAATTGATGACAATTTCAGGGCTTCTGGAAATCAAATTTTCCAAGGTATGATTTGTTTTAAATCCTCATTTTGATTGTGTGTTATTTGATGTGTGTTTTGAAATATTTTATTGGTGTTTGGAAAGTTTTTACATGAGTTTTTACTTATTGAAAATTAATCTTTTTATTAGTTGTTTTGCATTATTCTTTTCATTGCCATAGTTTTACTAATTTACCTCATCGTTCTTCAAAATGCGTTATGGAGTTAACGCATGCGATAACGCGTTAATGCATGTGTTAACTCAATAACGCATGCAAAAAATACTGTAGCGCATGGCACGAATGCAAATATTTTTGGGGGGTGGGATTGGGGTGGAGTTTTGGATGGGAATTAGTTAAATTAGGGGACTTGCACGGTGCAATAGCATAACACATGCTATTGCACAGTCTTAACACCAGAAATAACCACCCTTTTTTCCTGGCGTTAAGCTGTGCGAAATGCCCGAAATGGTCATAACGTAGTTTTGGTGCCCTGTTATAGAGTCTATCAAGCTAGGGTGGGAGAACATAGTACAAAATTTCATCTTTGTTAGACTTTCCTCACTCCAAATGATGTCAAATCTTCTCCAAGATGTACCGTGCTGTTTGTACGTCTCACTCTACATGCAAAACTAGCCCCTAAACCCCCACTACTAACACCTCATCTCAACCTATTAGGCGGCCCTCCTATAAAGATTAAAATACTTAACTAGATTAGAATAGGGATGTGACAGTTAATTGTATTTTTATCTAATCTTTATTATTTTGTTTTCTTTTATTGATTTTTTTAGGTATTTTATTTATGATTATGCATAGCCCTAATTCTTAATCTATGCAATTTTATTTTATTTTTATTTTTTTTACTAGTATTAATATTATTATTATTACTATTTTATTTTTTACTACTTTGTAAACCGTTTTGGTCAATTATTAATTGTTAAGATGGTATAGAAATATTTTAAATAAAATAAATAAATAAAACTAATATGATGGCCTTGTAGATAGTCTCCCTCTTTCTCCTAGGCAACTCCAAAATTTCCCTAAACTCCCCCCTTTTTGTTAGTGCAAGCAACTGCGTTATTAAAACTTTTTGATGAATCTAGGGGTTAGTTTTATGAGGAATGGGTAATGTTCTGTTTTTTTCCATTGTTGCAGTGTATACAGAATTTAATTTGGCTTGTTGCATTTTCCACTTTTTGTCTGTACATTTCTATTTATACTATATGGTTTCTTTATTATGAATTTGAGGATATATCTGTGTTTTGCATTAGTGAGTAGTTTCTTGTAGGGATCTACAGCAGCCTGGTTTGTTCTGTTTTCCTAAAAGGGTGTGTATTACTGTTTTAAGCCTGATGTAATATTTGTGGCATTAACTTTCATAGGTAGGATTGTTGCTGTTTTGAGTCCTGGTAGTATGTGCTGTTTTGATATAGAAAATGAGGCCCTTAGTGAGGGTGATGAAATCATTGAGTGTATTCTTGATGGTTTTAATGTGCACTAAATGATTTTAGTGTATATTAAAACCATTTAACATATACTAAAACAGACAATGAAAGGGGATGAAAAAAACTAACCAAAATGAAATAAAATCACCCTACCCACAAAATGAAAAAAAAAAAAAACCAAACAAAAATAACCTATTCACCCCTATGAAACAATGCAACTTCAGATTATCTTGAATATGAAAATAAATATTTATTTGATCTAAGAAGTCAATTTAATGGAGGCAGCAGACTAAAAACAATATTAATCTGGAGACCAGGGTTAGCAAATGATATGTGGCAGCACATGCGGCAGATAGCCAGCAAATACATTCGGAATGGATACTAAAGTGAGTTAGTTAGGCAATCTAGATAGGGCCTTACAATCCTTATCTGCCATCATATTGTGTTTCTATGTTTCAAAGAATAGGATATGTTATGGAGCCAGAAAACAAGGAAAATGGTTAAAATCATTAGCCCAACTATGAATAAAATGAGTCAAAGGCAGAAAAAAAGTAGTTTAGACCCAAGAAATGCATGAGTGATGATTGGGCCTGGGGCTTCGTTGTGGCTGCCCTCCTCCCTCCTTAATTTGCATGGCTTGTAAAGAAGTTGGTGAATTTTGAAGAAATCCTGGAATGGCCATAGCTCCTAAAAACAGAACATTTATGCTCATTTTGAAGGAGCTTACATTCCTCATGCAGCTTTAAACTCCTATTTTGATTTAGAAAATTATAAACACTACCATCAAACAGTCCTCCCAAAAAGGAACTGTTGCATGCTGATGACCTCATTTTGAAAGTATAGAAACTAAGGGATGGATTTTCTAACTTCGCGGAGCTCCCTGAATTTGGCGGTAACGGGGGGCGGGCCTGCGAAAGCCGGCAGCGATCACACCACTGCGGTGTGATCGTTGCCAGCTTTCGGCGGTGATAACGTGGCTTACCTTATCGCCGCCAGCAAAGTCTTCACAGCGTCTGCCCCGACTCCTCCTCTTCCGATACCAACGCCGCCCTGACTCCGCCCCTTTTCGCGTGTGATACGGTAGGAAAATGACCCCCTAAGGCAGAAAAGTAAGCTGTGAAGTCATCAGTTATGCAACAGTTAGCTTTATTGTTATAGCAGGATAGTCCCTCTGAAAATAATACAATTTATTTTTAAATTTATATTTATTAACTTTCTTTCCTTCAATGAACATCAAACATTAAGAAATTACATAGCATGCAAAAAGAAAAACAGGAAAACAATTATAATTTGTAGCCTCACATTCAATACAAATAAGTTCCAATACCACAACCCCATGAAATTTACAAAAAAAGAAAAACTAGATAAACAGTGGCCATATTATAATAGAACTAATGGGCTCAAGAGACTAGTGAAATTATAGACCTCTCAATAGATGATTGACCCTTAGAAACAATTTTATCATACAAAAATAAAATTAGCTGCCTGGACTCATAAGAGTGAATTTTCAAAACTTAGTGCGCATATGTAGCCTCTACCTGCGTAGTCCGTATTTTATAAAAGTAAAAAATATGCGCATATTTTCAATTTTATACGCAAATATGCACGTAAAAAAGGGGAGGTCTAGGGGCATTATAGGCTGGGGCCAATATGCAAGTAAATTGCTATTTTAAAAGGCATTTATGTATGTACATTTGCCAACTTACTTGCATATTTTTATGCCAGCTAATTATCTGGTGTAAGTGATATTAAGCATGTTTATTAGGGATGTGAATCATTTTTTAATGATTTAAATTATCGTCCGATAATTTTAAAATCGTCATTAATCGGTAAGGGACTCGATACAATAGGAATTCCCTCGATTTATTGTGAAAAATCGTTAAATCGAGTACGGGAATTATTTGGGGGGAGGGCGGGAAAACCGGCACACCAAAACAACCCCTAAACCCACCCCGACCCTTAAAAACCAATCTTTTACCCTCCCCCACCCTCCCGAACCCCCCCAAAATGTTAAATTACTTGGTGGTCCAATGGGGGAGTCCCGGCAAGATCTCCCGCTCTCGGGCCATCGGCGCCATTTTGGCTACCACTGATAAAAATGGCGCCGATGGCCCAATAAAAAAAACCCACCCTGACCCTTTACAAATACCCCTTTGCTTTTCCCACCCTCCCGACCCCCCCAAAAACCTTTTACATGTACCTGGTGGTCTAGCGGGGGGTCCAGGAGCCATCCCTTCAATCATACCCTCGGTGCCGGTGCCGGTGCTGGACTGGTTTCAAAATGGCGCCGATCGCCTTTGCCCTCACTATGTCACAGGGAGTGACCGTCGCTCCCTGTGACAAAGTGAGGGCAAAGGCGATTGACTGCCAGTATGGCAGTTTCAGATGCAGAGAGCAGAAGACCCTGGGAAGAAATTGGGTACAGTAGCTTCTCAGGTAAGCCTACCTGGAGGAGATTAATACTTTAAGAGGAAATCTCCCAAATAAGAAGAGGAAGAGGGAGAGTAAGGGCAGTGAGTCCCAGAGGATTAACTGGAGCTCAGAGTATGGCTCCAGAGAAGATTTTCCTAGGAAAGGAAAAGGTAGAGAATAAGCTGTATGGCTATCATTATGCTTATATATTTTTCATGTGTGTGAACTGTTTCTTGGAAGGGGACCAGATTCCAATGAATAGATAAGTGAATACAGGGATCCTGTGAAAGGAACATTTTTTAGTTTTTCTTGTCTGTTTGATGAACTTGTGTATTTAAAAGGCCATTGCCCACTTTAAAGATGAACAAATAGTGTGGTGATGGCGGGGTGGGGGGGGGGGATAATTTCTGCAGGTAGAACAGTGAAATGGCCTGTTATCAAATTGTTTGCCTAATATGTGGGTAAACTTACACGCAGATGTCCTGTTCACACATCCGTTTACGTAGACTGAGCAGAGGTGCCGCCCCCAGGGTCAGAGTTTGGGAGGGCTGTGGACTTACATGCATGCTGTGGGTGTTTCAAAGGCATGTGCTGGAATTTTCCCCAAACCTTTCAGCCCACGTATTAGCTGCTTTATTAATTGGTGGGGTAATTTTTGAAGCAAATTTATGCGCGAAAGCCCACTTTGAAAATTAGTATAACTTAAGTATCATTTTTTAACCTAGGTAAAGGAAATTGTACCTGAAACCTTGACTGTGCCCAAAGGGGACATGCATGTCCTAATTGAATTTTAACATTTTAGCCATGGAAATATGGGCGGCAAATCACATATCCCCAGTGATGATGGCACTCGTGATCAGGGCTGGGTTTAAGCGTACGCAATGCAAACTGGGATTCCTCCTGCTGCTCTTTGATTTTTACTCCCAGTATTCTGCTTATGGGTGCCATAATCTTTCATCTGGCCCTGCTCACAATAGTGCACTTTCATTTATAAAATCCATCTGTTGGAGTACTTTAGTTTTAGCAATCAGTTTCTTAGTCTGAATCTTATCTGCCATCATAAAGCTCTTTGTTCAAGCATTTCCTACAAAAGCTTTCTAATTTGCTTTGCAATTAAACTGATCGGCGATGATTATGCACCTCCATTTTGTTATGACAAGATGCATTACCTCGTTGACTGCAGAGAAAATACAATTTGTGGCCTAATATATTCTTCTGACCAAAACTAATCAAGACAACTCATTAAAATAACTATTATACATGCACTAATGACCTTATAGTTTCAATTAATGGTGGCATTGTTTCAAAGACTAGTGTAATGAGCGACATGTTCTATGGATGTGAATTTACAACATTAGAAATATTCATTAAAGTATCAGTCAATCAGATGTCATCAGTGGGTGGCACAGAAGATTCACATTTTAAAATTATATATGCAGACAGAAACAGGATAACAACGGCAAAAAAATAATATAAGGTCCATTTACCAGTCACCCTACTGCAGTGTCACAGAGGCCACCCTACCCACCATCTTAATTTTTAATTCCTCACAACTAATGATCCTCTGCATTTATCCCCTACTTTCTTGAATTTCAGGATTTCTCTCCCCTAAATGTGTTATATTATTAAATCACACGTAATCTCAAGGTTTCATGATTTTTCAAGTATTTGGTTGGGTCAGTAGATTTGTGGAAGCAATTTTCAGTAGGTCGCCTAAGTGCAAAATCCATGGGTAATTTTGTACCTGTGAACCTGGTAGGAAATTTTAAAAGAAGACTACACACATAAGAGATCATTTTCAAGAGGATCTACATATGTAAAACTGGGTTTTCCATGTGTAAATGGGCTTTTGATAATTGCTACTTTTACGCGCATATAACTCCTCTTAAAATTCACTCCATATGCCTGAATTGTTATAAGGCTTTACATGCATAAATGCATCTTACATGAGTAAATGGGCTTTGGAAAATTGTTGCAATATATACTACTTTTATGCACACAACTCCTTTGAGAATTACTTCCATAGTTTTTCTTGTGGAAATTGACCTACATGGGCAGCTGTGAATTTTGCACCTCCTTTTTCTGCAGGTAGAAGAACGAGAAAAAGAATATGCACATCGGTTAAAAAATACAATTCTGTGTGCACACTTAACTCTCTGGCTTTTATCCCCTCTTAATGTGGTTAAACGTACATGTGTTAAATGTGCCACATAAACCTTTTTTGTCTTTCTGATGAGGGCAATTTTTTAGACAGAACAGTTTACCTGGGTTCATGACTTTCAGAATCATCCTCTTTATTGCCTTGGAGTACCACTGTGGGCACCATAGTGTTTAGTGCAATGCAATTTACTCAAATTATCCTACATGGGCCATCTGATGAACCAATAACTGCAGAACATTTTGTTAACAGCAGTTATATTCTAAGCTTTGGTTTATAACCAGGGAAGTTTTTCAGCACCTAAGCTTGTATGAGAAAAAAATTACATTTAATTTTCATGGACTGTACTACTTTCTTTTCACTTGGATGCAATATTTCCACAGATCATCATGACAGAATGTACGCCATAAATCTATGAGCTCCTGCAGATGTGGATCTTGTCCTGGTCCTGGACTTTTTAATCACTTGGGTCTGTGAGGAATGGGAGGTGGAGGGGAGAGAGAATTTGAATTGTGAGAGAGTTATGGCAAAGATGGAGTCCCTGTGAGTCAAAATCAGAGAGAAATGAAAGTATTATTTTTCAGGAAGTAGAATCTTGTGGTGGTCTTGTTCTCCAGGAGCAAAATATATCTTCCAGAGTCAGCCACATGCATCTGATTACAGCAAAATGATGCACAGAACTGGCAGCTATCTCCTTGTACACAGTAGCATGTACAGGACTTAATAGCAATATATCTTATTTTGCACATGACATAAATACTATACAAAACACTGCATTCAACTTCTGCTATCATACACTTACAATAGGTAAAAGAGAGGAAAAATTATTCTTAAAATGTTTGTTTCTTTAATGCATTTATCTGTTCATATTTTACTGTATTCAATTATTAGAATACTATTTTAATAATTTTATTGGCAGGTAGAACATACCAGCAGCATAACTGTATGTTTTATTTCTGGTTTTGCTTTCAGTTTTGGAGGAAGATCTATGAATTTAAAAAGCCTTCTTAGTTGTTCCCATTGTTGCGGTCTCCACCGCTTCCCTCTGCTCAGGTCTCAAACCTGCTTACCTCCACCTTAGGAATCTCCACACTCCGCCCGCTCTGGACCCCGGGGGCTTCTCTCACTCTACATGGCGGCCGCCATTACGTGCCTGCTTCTCTTCCGTCTCGCGCGCGCGAGGACGCCCATCTTGAGCGCTCAACTCCCGGAAGCCTGGCCCCGCCCATGCTGCTGACGTCACGCCCAAGCCCCGATATAACCGGCACTCAAACTCTCTCTCATCGCCTTGCAACGAGGTTCACAACTCCATAGTTGTTCTTAGTTGCGTTCCTGGTGATCCCCACGTTTCCTGCTTTTGACTCCAGTGTGCTTCCGACTCCGCTTCAGCCAGCTGCCTGCTTCTGACTCCGGTTTGCCTCTGACTTCGCTTCTGCCTGCTGCCTGCCTCTGACTCTGGTTTGCCTCTGACTCCGCTTCTGCCTGCTGCCTGCCTCTGACTCCGGTTTGCTACAGACTCCGCTTCAGCCTGCAGCCAGCCTCTGACCCCGGCCTGCTTCTGCTTCAGCCTACAGCCTGCTTCAGCCTCCGGTTTGTTACCGACTTAGCTTAAGCCTACAGCCTGCTTCAGCCTCCGGTTTGTTACCGACTTCGCTTCAGCCTACAGCCTGCTTCAGCCTCCGGTTTGCTGCCGACTCCGCATCAGCCTACAGCCTGCTTCAGCTTCCGGTTTGCTACAGATTCCGCTGCCGCCCGCTGTCCTGTCTTCAGCTGGCCCTCGGCCCTGTACAGCCGGCCCCCTGCTTCCCGGGTACCTTTGGACTTCCTTTCCACCAGTTTGCTCTGGTCCCGGTCTAGCATATCTCAGTCCCTGGACTTTCTGCCTGTATTTCCAAGTCCCGAGGTCCCAGTGACCTACGGGCTCCTCTCGGGGGGTTCCTGGTTCCCGGGTGAACACCTCCTGCCTGTGGCTCCGCCTCCCGGCCTACCCTGTCACCCTAGGTAGGCCGGCCCAAGGGTCCACTATCTCGCCAGCAGTGTTCAACTGCAACACCCATCATTGTGGGATTGGATTAAGTAAACTATGGTGTTCTAGGTGTTTATCATGTAATGCGTACCCTGGTTCGGGACAGACTTTGCATATCTAGAGGATGATTATCAAAGCCAATTCCATTGAAACAATGCTTGACCCGCAGAAATGTGCTTTAAAAATTACCCTCCTTATGGGAGAGTAAACCTGTGTGTGTGATACCACTGCATACATACATTTACCTGCAGTCAGAAGGGGAATTCCTGGGGGCGGGGATGGGAAGGAGATTGCATTTATGCACATAGGGCCGGATTTTAACAGGTATGTGCGGGCCAGCACGCACAAATCTATGCTCAATTTTATAACGTGCACGCGCAGCCGCACGCATATTATAAAAACTGGGGTCGGCGCACACAAGGGCACACTTGTGCACCTTGCGCGCGCCAAGCCCTAGGGGAGCCCCGATGGCTTTCCCCGTTCCCTCTGAGGCCGCTCCAAAATCGGAGCGGTCTCGGAGGGAACTTTCCTTTCGCTCCCCACCTTCCCCTCCCTTCCCGTACCTAACCTGTCCCCCAGCCCTACCTAAATCCCCCCTACCTTTGTTCTCTTCTTTACGCCTGAGGCAGGTGAAACTTGCACGTGCCGGCCGGCTGCCGGCGCGCGATCCTCCGACACGGCTTCCGTGCCGGAGACCTTGGTCCCACCCCCGGACCGGCGCCCCACCCACACCCCTGCCCCCTTCCCGCGTCCCGGGGCTTGCGCGCATCGCCGAACCTATGCAAAATAGGCTCGGCGCGCGCAGGAGGGATTTTAAAGGGTTACGCGCATAACCCTTTTAAAATCCACCCCATATTTTGCCCCAGGGAAAACTATCCGCAAAAATTAGCAGCTGAAATGCGTGCAGATGTTTTCCTAAGCAATGTTCAAAATGAAAGTATGCACATAGGGGTAAATTAAAAAATAAAATACGCGCACACGCACACATGGTCACGCGATTTTACATCATGCACGCACTGGTGCGCGCATTTTATAAAATCATGGGCGGTGCGCGCGAGGGGGGGGCCAGACTAAAGCAAAAATTGCATGGTAAGGCTTCCCCAGTCCACTCCAATTAAGCAGCGGACTGGGAGGAAACTTCCCTACCCCCTACCCTAACCTCCCTTCCCCTTCCCCTCTCCTACCCGCCCCCTATCCTAGGTCCCCCCATTTTTTAACTTACATTTTGCTCCTCTGAAGGAGCAGTTGCAGGTCCAGTACGCGATCCCCCGGCACAGCTTCAAATGGCCGCTGTTCTGGCGCCTCCAGCCCCGCCCCCAGACCACCCCTTTGCCGAGGCCCGGCTCTTGTGCGCATAACAGGGGGTTATGCGCGCGGCTGGGCCCCTTTTAAAATGCACGTGCAAGGCCCAGCCGCATGCGTAACCCCTGTGTTTTATGCTCGCGGCCATTAAAAATCAGGCCGATAATTTCACTTTGGAAAATTAGTGTAAAATCCTCAGGTAAAAGATACCCATGAACTGTGCAGCAATGAGGGCAGTTACAAAATCACCCCCTACAGTGTAAATACATGGTAGACTGTGAACTCAGAGGACTATTCAAATTAGGAGACAAACAATTTAAAAGGTGTACTTTTTTTCTATAAACAAATGCAGAAATAAGGATAGTTATTGTTTTGGGTGACAAAGAAAGCATATCCAATAATAAGATTGACAGGGAGGGTGTCCGAGTGGCCTCAGTTCACAAGAGCCTTCTAATGAGAAAAGTCATTAAAATGTGACACAAAACTCATGGAAGATGCCCTCCAATGAAGCCAGCTACTACAAGGATCCTCCTAAATCCTAATGCAGTTTTAAATGTGAAAAAATGAATTTTAGCCATCAAACTGACCAGATATGTGCCATGATCCCTACAAAGTTTCATGCAGGCAGATAGAAAGCATTATTAATTAAAAGTGACTTTTATTGCTGGACAGGGGGTAATTTTGTTTAACAGTGTACACAAGTTAGCCAGCAAATACAGTATATGCTTAAGTTACACTAATTTTTAAAAGAAGACTTACATGCATGAAGTGGAGGAGTAGCTTAATTGTTAGAGCAGCAGGCTATGAGCCAGGGAAACCAAGGCTCAAATATTGTGGAGGGCATCCCTGCAATATTTGGCCCCTCCCCATCAAAATATTGCAGCAGCAGTATCACCGTGTTGTTTTGTCTCCCGGTAAAAGTCCACAAGCTAAAACAATGCAGCAGGGCCCTGGCAAAATGCAATGGTGACCCATTGCGGCCGGGGTACCATCACTTAAAGAGCCAGCGGCCCAAAACATGGACACCCCCCCCAATACAAAAAAATCACTTCGGGGTCAATGGTGACCCCCACACTCCCAGCTGCCTACCAAGGTGGCACTGGCCTCCCAAATAACAAAAAAATCTATCTCACATGCGTGGTGCCAACCTACTCCCTTTCGGAACCCTGTCCTCCCAAACTCAAAAAAAGGATCCCTATATCATAGCCCCCTGGCCCATTTCTACCCCCTTCCAAATATATGTAAATCAAATCCATGGTGTTGAGGGTACTCCTCCATCTCCAAACCTCCCCCCCCCAAAAAAACCAAAACAATTGACCCTGGTGGTCTAGTAGGGGTAAGGTAGACCCTCACCCCTACCCGCTAAACCCCCTCCCCCCCCCCCCCCCCCCAATACCTTGAAAAGAAATATTTGATGCTCAGCAGAGGGCCCAGGGTGTCCCTTAGCCCTGGGCCTGTACAACATAATTTTTCAAAATGGTGCTGAGCAAGAGAATGGTGACGTACTCTTCTAATGTAAATTGGGGGTAGTCTAAAATCTAGGCTGATAAAGGGCTGAATAATATACCATAGCTTGCCATGTAAATGGATAACAAAGTTATCCAACTAAATAGCTTTTGAATATTGATCTCAAAATAAATGCATAAGCCTGCTTTGAACATTATTTCAACAAATCTTCCCCCAAACAATTCACTTGCTAAAGCATTCAAACAAATTTACAGAGAAAATGTATGCAGATATTTTGGAAAATCCAAAACTATGAATACAATGCAACCTCCCAACCCCCCACCACCATCACTCCTGAGAATGCCTCTGCTCGGTCCAGGTAAACTTACAAATGATCAAGCCATACACACATAAGTTTAGTCACATAACATGTAGGCAATTATGTAAAAGGGTATTACTGCAGATAAAATACTTTTTTACCCATGGAAATGCTTTTGAAAAGTACCCTAACTAAGATTAAAGGTTCTCAAAGGATTTTCTCCCATTCAGTGTTTATTGAAAACAAGCTTAGCGAATCAGATTCTAAATATTTCACAAGGTGCAAGAAAATATCACACCTGTATGTTTCAAAAAGAACAAAAACCCTAGGCTGTGCTCCCTTCAGTCAATCAGTTTCTGATTCACTATTCCCCTGAAACAGCTGTGCTCATAAATACACCTTTTAAATCACTCAATTGACATTTGTACATAGGGAGGGTAATTTTCAAACAGCTCACATAGCAGTACAGTCTGCGCGTACAATGTACACACACAGACTTTACTGAGTATTTTCAAAGCAACATATGCAAACTCAGGTCACTGGCTGGGGCCGTGCACATATTCACGCTCGTAAAGTTCCACCTTCTCTTCAGAACTTGTACTTAACGTTTTTGCTTTTTAAATAAAAAATGTTTGCCCGTATTTGCCATTCCTGCCCCAACTCTACCCATAGAACGCCTTTCCACGGTTCGCATAAAACTACACATGTAATCAGGTTACATATATCCTTTTACATGCACTCAGCCTCAGGCTATTTCCAGTTCAGCCCAGCTATTTATGTGCATAAAACTGAGTTTTATGCAAGGAAAACGGTGAATTTTAAAAGCTCGGCGCGCGCATCAAGCAGGGCATGCACGGATATGTTAGACTTGTGCGCGCATTTTTCTAATTTTTAAAAGCTGCAGAGATCCGCGCATATCTCCCAGACCATGCACATCTCGGAGGTTTTAAAAAGGGGTGGAGCGTGGACATGGTCTGGGCAGGGCATGGGCGTTTCAGGGCTTGAACCAGAGATGTGCGCGTAAATATTTACGCGATCCTGCGCGCGCCAAGGCTCCCTGCCGTGTAACTTTACTTCTGGAGGGCTGGCGTGTAAGTGATAAAATAAAGAAAACTAGATAGATCAGTGGGGTTTTAAGGGTCATGGCTAACTGGGGGAAGAAAGACTATTAAACTAGGAAGATTTGGAAGACCTCTCTCTCTTATCTGGATGAACTGGGAGCAAACTGGTTTTAGTGGCAATGGTGTCGGCGCGTGCCCCTTTTAAAATCCCCCCACTTACATGGTAGAAGCGGCATTTGTGCGCATAGTCCACTTAAGATTGGCGGCATATGTGCATGCAGTCTATTTTATAAAACGTGCACATATTTGCGCTGTTATAAAATGGGCGCGTCCCTGGATGTGGGCTGACACAGGTGCTCACGTATGCACCCATGCACAGATTTCAAAATTCTCCTTAAATGGTTTTGAAAATTACACCCCCCCCCCTTAAATTCTGCTTCCATTTCTTTCATTCCTGAGAAAAAAATAACTGTTCAAAGGATTTAAATTTAAAGCTGAACTTGCTTTGCTGTTTCTCTCATTACAGCCTGGGTGCAGCGGTACTGAAATACATCAGAGCACCATGCGAGCCCCACACTGACACATGTAAAGCATGAACACAACACAAACAACTAAAGCGTGGATCTTCATCGCAGCGCCATCTAACAATTGCAGTGATAAGAATAAACGGGATAACGCATGAATGCAGCAGAGATGATAAAGACTAAAGCCAGGCAAGAAGATTTTTTAAAATCATCAAACTGTGGACACGATAAAAGGTTATACATATATTTTACTTTAAATTCAACAAACACAGTGTTCCCCTAAATCTAATTTTCCCAGTTAATCAGAGAAAGGCAGCCAAAATGGTACAGGCTCTGAACAGAGATAAATTTAAGATGAGACTTTAGTACCTAAATATGTATGTCCTAGAGATGAGGAGAGGCAGGAAGCGATATGCACAGGCTTTTAAACACCTGAAAGGTACAAGAATCACACCTTTTCTGATGGAAAGGAAGCTGAAGGACTAGGGGTCCTGATAATTAGCTCCTAGAGGATAGACACAGAAAACGTCAGAAAAGATAGTTTAATGGAAAGGGTAATGGATGCATGGAATACCTTCCTGGAAGAGGTGGTGCAGACAAGAACAGTAGCAGAATTCTAAAGGACGTGGGATAAACACAGATGATCCCAAAAGGCTAGAGGAGGGAATTGGAGACCTAGGGTAACCTGTGGTAACCTCTTGAGTAACATTTCTGCATGGCAGTAACCTGCACAGTGCAGCAGTTACAATCCTAAATACCTTGTTGAGCAGATTGGATGAGACATTTTCATCTTTAACTGTTATTTACTATGTAATTTTTTGCCAGCCTCATGAATTCTCATTTTAGCCATTTCGGCTGCTAAATACCTTTTCAGTTAGTAAATTCAAAAAAAGGCTTCCATTGAAAAAGCCCCAGCCTAGAAATCACCATAGGGATAGGCTGCATCACCACCCCCTCCTCCGAGTTGAATGAATGGCACCTATTTACTATAGAATGTTAACATATGAACGTGCACTAAAAAAAATGGGCATATAGTGCATGTTAATATCACATTAATGCTTTACTGAAAACATGGCAAATTTTGGGCAGCAAATGTTAATGAGTTTCAACACAAGCAAATGCATGCAAAACAGCTCATTAATGGTAAACTGGGCTCAAGAGCTAATGCGCCTGCTCATTAGAGATGTGAATCGGAACCGGAATTGGTTCGGTTCCGATTCAAATTGTGCATTTTTTTTCATCCGGCCCGATCGTTTTGGGTTTTTTTTTTATCGACTGCACCTGATCCGATAAACAAAAAACCCACCCGACCCTTTAAAACCGCTCCCTTAGCCTCCACCACCCTCCCGACCCCCCAAAAAAAACATTTTAAAATTACCTGGTGGTCCAGCGGGGGTCCCAGGAGCGTTCTCTCGCACTCGGGCTGTCGGCCAATAAACAAAAAACCCACCCCACCCTTTAAAACCGCTCCCTTAGCTTCCACCACCCTCCTGACCCCCCCAAAAACATTTTAAAATTACCTGGTGGTCCAGTGGGCCCCGGGAGCGATCTCCTGCTCTCGGGCCGTCGGCTGCCACTAATAAAAATGGTGCCGATGGCCTTTTGCCCTTACCATGTGACAGGGTAACCATGCCATTGGCCGGCCCCTGTCACATGGTAAGAGCACTGGATGGCCGGCGCAATCTTTAAAAATGGCGCGGGATGGCTGGCTCCATCTTTAAAAATGGTGCCGGCCATCCAGTGCTCCTACCATGTGACAGGGGCCGGCCAATGGCACGGTTACCCTGTCACATGGTAAGGGCAAAGGGCCATCGGCGCCATTTTTATTAGTGGCAGCCGACAGCCCGAGAGCAGGAGATCACTCCCGGGGCCCACTGGACCACCAGGTAATTTTAAAACCTTTTTGGGGGTGGTCGGGAGGGTGGTGGAGGCTAAGGGAGCGGTTTTAAAGGGTCATGGTGGGTTTTTAGGTTGTGTCCTAACTCCCGTTAGTGTGCACTAACCCGATTAATGATTTTTTCACGATAAATCGGTGGAATTTCTATTGTATCGCACTCTTTAACGATTAATGACGATTTAAAAAAATATCGGATGATATTTTAAATCATCAAAAAACGATTCACATCCCTACTACTCATATTGTCGGGTCTCTCTTCCTCGGCCATAGTCTCTAATGAAGCAACTAGACCCTAGTGTTAATCCACCCCACCCCAAAGCAGATCTCTCTCCTCTAGCACATAACCTTGCCCAATTCCCCAACTCTCTTTTCTGAATCTCCCCAGCACAAACCTTCCTTCCCCTTAGCAGATTCCCCTTGGTAGGAAATGTTCCCCAACTCGTAGGTAACTCTGCCCTCTAAAGACAACCCCCTTCATGAATATTGGAAAATTACAGAGGCCCATGCCAGGCTTCCTCCTCCTCACAGACTCCCTTACCCAAAAAGTCAGGTTCAGGGTTCAAAGGGCAGGAGCGATGCTCAGTCCATCCTGCCCACTGGCACCAAAATTCAAAGTCCGTGACTGAATTGAACTCAGAGAAAAGTAAGGCTCCTTCAAAGTTCCACAGTCCATAAAAGGTGTGAGAGACTGAGCAATGTCAACCACTTCTGCCGTTCAAACTCTGTTAAGGGAAAGCAAAATGAAAATTCATTGCTTAATGATGTCATCTCCTGAAAAGGTCATTCCAAATATTCTAAGGCAGATTATCGAATGGCAGATGATCATATGAAATATGACGAGTTACTGAGCTGAACAGTTACAATCTGGAAGTCATAGAGCAGCCACAATGTAGGCAACCGAAAAGCCTTATTTATAAAGTAACATTTATCAACAGAATCCCTTCCAACCTGTAAATCCAGGGACCTCCCCATGGAGGAGCAGTAACCTTACCAGAAGGAGCATTAAGTCTCCAGAAGCATTCGCTGCTCTGTGATATTACCTAACCATAATGTCAGCAACTTTGGAGGATTTGGGAATGATCATCTGCAAGAAGTTTGGGAATTTGCTAGGGTCAAAACAAAGAAAATAACATCATTCCTATAGCTCTTCCAATTAAGCAATGATTATTCATTATAGTAGATTATGCAGAACATTCAGGCATGTCATTACTTTATAATGATTTGGGCTGCACAGGTAAAATTGCTAAGTACTTGTTTGTCTGGTAAACTTCAGTTTTTCTTTCATCTGTCCTACTTCTTGTGCTGAGGACATAGAGAAGTCCATCCAGGCCTCCACAAGACAAGAATGGTGCTGCTTAATTGAACTGGTAATTGTAGGAACAAACTGTTCAAGGCTATGATATTTTCCATTTGCATTTTGTACCCTAGCCTGGCTGAACCACTGCTTTATAAAAAAAATCTTCTGCTTGCTGAGGAAAGACCAGAACCTCCTAACAACATCATATTTTCTTTTTTTTTTTTTTTTTCATTCTGCAGAGGTTCCACGGCATGGAAAGCTCCTGGTTGGCCTCATGGTTTTCAGGCAGCTTGCAGCGGAGTCACTGTTGTTGTTAAGGGCTGCGATGTCAGTCAGTAACCCATCTCATAAACAGCCAGCTGAAAGCCCCTTAGCCTGGCCACAGATTTATTTCCCCTGTCCAGAGGCCAGCGAGAGCCTCCATTTGGAACTTAATTATACAGTGTGCTACTGATCTCCACACTGGGTTCACTTCCAATGCAAGGATTTACTAGCTCGAGCAGGAGGGGCCGTCAGTAGCAGCCTGAAAAATTTCCACATTCGTCAAGTAGCCCTGTACTGCGTCTGTGCTGGCGCACTGCTCAGGATGCAAGTCTGTGACATTTATCAAGCTTCATTAATGATTTGATGTAAATAAACACGTATTAAAGAGACGGATTTCTGCTCCACCCTTCACCCACGCACCACCACCACTACCGCCACTTTTCACGGTCATAACTTCTTGTCACTATAAATTTTAAGCCTTCCAGTAAATTATTCCTGCAAAGGTATTTTCCACAGGAGTAAACATGATGAAATATAATGTTTCCCAATGAGCACTGATTGTAGCACTTTAAATATGTTACTGCTTTATGTATTATGGACCTTCGCTTTCAGCTTTTATTTTAGGTTTTCTGGGAATTTCTCAGTGTTGATTGTACTGAACAAAAATGGGACGGGGGGGGGGGGGAATCAGTGGAAAAAAATAAATCATCTTCTCCCATTTTTGTTTGTTACAATAAACACAGAGAAATTTAAAGGGAAAAAATAAAATAAAACCTGAAAACACATGTCTATGTAGTACCGGGCTGACACAGGCCACCTTGTCGGCCCATATATGTAAAAATGTTCCAAACTGGCATCACAAAAAGTCACTCCTGGAATGCTCATGGCAGATGGTTTTCGAATACTAGACTGGAGGAGAGGAAGGTAGAACTATGTTTATTGGTTTCCTATTAAAATACTGTCAATGCATCAGTACAGGGTCACACTCAGCTATTCACACAAGTCACAGAAGCATCTTTATTATTAATAATATTTATATACCACCCTCTGCTATAGCTCAGGGTGGTTTACATCATAAAACATTCATAATATAAAATATAAACTTGACAAAAAGAGATAAAAACAAATAAGAAAAAAATTGTCAAAAGACATGAAATTACTAAAAACCCTTCATAAAAGTTATGCTACATAAGGATGATTTGATCTTAGAGCCATAGGCGCATGCACATGGCTCTAAGATCAAATCATCAATCAACTGGAAGGGAACTTCCCTACCCCCCTACCTAACCTCCCTTCCCCTTCCCCTCTCCTCCCCACCCTCTAAATCCTGTCCATTATTTTTATCTTTTTGCTTACTGCTCCATTCGAGCAGAAGCAACTTGTGCGCGCTGGCCGATTGCTGGCGTGCGCTTCCCTGGCACAGTGGCAAATGGCCGCTGTACCGGCCGGCTCCAGCCCCGCCCCTCCCCCTTTTCAGGCCCCGGCACTTAATCACATACCGGGGTTTATGCGCCTGAAAATTTGCCCGGTGCACATAAGGCCCCGTCACGCGCGTAAACCCCGGGATTTACATGCACCAGGGTTTAAAAATGTACCCAATAGAGCATAGAGTTATGCATATGAGGCAAGGTTTGCACACTTTGAGCCTGATTTACTGAGTGCTCCATATTCAAAAACCCACCGAACAGGTAAGATATCCAGATAAAGTTATCAGCAGCACTTATCTGGATAAAAGTGCCGCTGAATATATCTGGATAAAGCTATTCAGATAACTTTAGGCCCTGCTATTTGGCTGAGCAGAGTTACCCCTAGATAATTTTGACCTGCCAGCGCTGAATATCAATGCTGAGGGGTTAAAGTCAGAGTACGCCCAGGGAATGTCCTCGGGGCCTCCTGCTTTTATCTGGCTAAATTTTATGCATGTATTTTGCCTAGACAAAATGTAGCCTGTCGTTGGAAAGGAGGGGGAGGAGTATGAACTGAAACAGAAAGGTTTGTCCAGCTAACTCCCAAACAGGCCGATGCAATATGGTTTACCCGACGAGTTTCTTCTTAAGCTAGTGTTTTCCTGCCTTGTCCAGGGTTGACAAGCCTTTCCCTAATCCTTCAGTGGTTTTCTGGGAAGGGGGTAATCCCTTACTCCTTCACAGATGGGTACTTCTGACCCAAACTAGCTACTGTCAGAGACAGAATGCTGGGCTCGATGGTCCTTAGTCTGACCCAGCAAGGTATTTCGTATGTTCTTATGTAATTTGGGACATAGATATGAATATATATTTATTTATATATGTGTGTGAATATGTAAACCCCTTGGGCTGAGGTCCTCACTGAGGAGTCCAAGGGCCGTTTTCCGTTCCAGGGGCTTATGCTGTTATAACCTTCCATACTGTCCTTAAACCCCACTGTTTCCAGGATTCCCTGTGTGTGTTTGTGGTGGGGGGGGGGGGGGGGGGGTGGTGCGGTGTAAGCACTCTCCAAGGCCCAGAGCATTGACAATCTTTAAAATAGACCGCAATAATCATGCTGGACAATGGATGTAGTTCCAACATAACTTTAATAATAGTTGATTGTAAATTAAGATAAATAATGATTTACAAGTTCTTATTCTAATAAATTCTTATTTACAAGTTCTTATTCTAATAAATAAGTGACTCTGCACTGATGACAAGAATCTGTTCTTTTACATTCCACCTCCATTCCAATTGTAGTGGTAATATTGGAGCCCGTAGGGGCCCGGCCGCTGGGGCTTAGGCGGGTTGTTGATCGGGACTGAGAACTGGAACCAGACTAGAACAGTAGACAGGTACTGTAACAGGACTCGGGTACTGGAACCAGGCAGGCAGGAACTGTAGCAAGACTCGGGTAGTGGAACTAGGCAGGATCTGTAGCAGGCAAGCAGGAACCAAGCAGGTAAGCAGGAACGGAGCGAGTACCAAGGCAGCTCACTCCGGGGCATGACGCAACAGGGAACCAGGAGGTAAACCCATTGCAAGGCAAAGACTGAGTGTCCGTGGCCGGCTTATCAAGGCCGCGGCGTCTGACGTCAGGAACTGGGCGGAGTCAGTACTGGCGGGAAACAGCCTAGAAAAGCGCCCAAGTGATGCGCGCGAAAGGAGCGGTTATATTTCAGACAATGGAGCCATCAAGCATTTGTACTTAAGACCACCTCTATGTTCTTACCCAAGACTAGAATAGCTGATCACCCCATGGAGAAAAACATCTGACCCAGGAATTTAACTTGGGTTTTTCACATGACAGTGCACAGCACTGCCACTGAGCCATTGGGCCGGCCCAATCAGGACAAGTTAAGGAATCACCTAAAAGCCCAGACAGGGAAGTCCCAGGAAGAAGGCAACTGGAGTAAGAGGCATAACCCCTACATAAGCTGAATGGCTAGAGGTCAGCAAGATCCAGACTAACAGGTGATACCAGATAAATAGACCCCCCAAACAAAAGTGCTCCATTTCCATTAATATAGGACCCCAAGACTTCTAGAATCAGCCCTGGGCCTCAAATTCAAGTACCATCAGCTTACTGAACTATACTTCTCTCTATGCCACCACACTAGCATAATCATAAACATCTAGCTTCCTATGAGGGACAGGGGAGTGTACCAGTCAGTCAGCTCTTCATGTCCCAGGCAAGTCAATTGTGTTTTATTCAGAAAGTTCTCATATCTTGTCTCAACTAGTACAGTCAATCAGGTTGGTATTGCTTCTGTATTATTAAACAATCGAGTCATATTTTGTAATTATGGAATCAGCAGCTACTGGGGCTATTGCTCAAAGAGCCTTAATTTGCAAATTCATGGGGGTTTCCTGCCATTTTTTACTCCCAACTTCTATCTAGCACAGCCAATGCAGTGACAATATTTTGACCTTGGGCCACCGCTCCTTCTAGAACCTAGTAAGTGTGCATTGAGTCTGATCATTAGCTGTCTGTTGTGTAGTGAGTGAGACTCCCTCTCTGCAAGGCCTGTGAATAGTGCCTTGACCAGCCCAAGTTATCTCCTGCATGGCAGCATGCATTATTGCTGCTGAGAATATTCGTTTAATTGATTTGTGATGAAAATAAACCAAAATAAACTGTGAAAGAAAAAAATGTTACTTCTCTCCATGATATTGACACGCAAAGCTTGTGGGAGTGTTTCCCAGATGTTGCTGAACTGCAGCACCTAGTGGCTTGACCAGTTCAATGGCAGTGCTTCCCTTACAGATATCCATGAGCATTGTAACCATAGAAAATGGTTAGAATTCTGTAGGGTTTGTACAGATGAGTTCTACAATGTCTTGTCAATGTTTCAGCAGAAGTACAAGCACAATACAAAAAAAAAAAAAAAGGGCTATGTAAAACGTAACTAATTCAAGCTTAAGATGAAAACAGTCAAATCACTAATTAAGATACTAAAGGAATTAATAGCCCTTTTCAAAAAGGAGGGGATATTTTTCCATAATGGGAAGAAAACCTTACTGAATAGGACCCTAAGTTATAATTCTGAATGAAAGAATAAATCTGCTCCAATTAAGCATAATTGCCGCTGTGAGGCAGATGCTTACTGTTCATCAGGCACTAAAATGCCGCTCCCTTGGGACCTTCCAGTTGTTCCGTTCTTACTTCTGCCATTAGGTCATGATGGAAGATGATGATATTCAGTGACAGAATGGTATAAGAGCAAGGTTAGAAAGAAAAAAAATGCAGCGTTGCTAGGGCTTTGCTGTACTTATGTTTTGAGTTTCCAGAACTTGGAAAACATTTTAATGACAGACAACGAAGCTGCCCCATGGGTCATCAGCCATGCAGCAGCACTACCAGGTCAGATTAAGTTGTGGTTAATAATGTAGCTCATCTGCAGAGTCTCCGTTTTTAAATAACCTGGATAAACTTTGCTTGTTTCAGCAGGGGCAGAAGGCAGCCTTATAAAATATCTCATTTACTGCATATGTTTCAATGAGTGGACTTTTTACTGAAAACATGAAGAAATTGGACTTTTTTTTTTAACATGAATGTTGTATTTGTAAATGCAATTCTTGACCTTTAACATTTTGGAAGACTTTGTTGAAAGAGAAATAGTGTTTTTAGTCTGTAGCCTTTAAAACAGTAATGATTTTATCTACTCACTATAGCAGTGAAAGCAAATGCCAAATCATTTTTTCTTTGCTTTCTATGCTGTTTTGCATGCCAGCTAATATTCTTAAGCACTTTTAAAGCAGTCAAGGTATCACGACATACTTTGCAAAGTGAATTTCAAATGGGAGACAGGAAATCACTTTGATTTCTTTTTGCTTAAGAAAGGTGATTAATCAAGATAAATAAACTAAATTGATTTTTATGGCAAGATATGAAAATTACAAGGATGAATCAGAAAGGCAGGATAAACAGGGTGAGAGATTGTTTCAGATTTTCTGGAAAGCGACTGTCACTGACAGTACCAAAGTTGAGCAGTTGCTTAAAATCAGAAATGGAGAGAAGAAAGGGGCCAGGGGAGGTAGTTCCCCCTCTATCTCTTAATAGCATGTCCTCTGTCTTCCATTATGAATTTCATTAGGGAGAACCTGAGATCTGTGGCTTAGTTTTTACAGCAAAGAGAGAATCTCACCTTGTGAGGTCTCTTAAGATTATATCCTCGGCACACTAACTGTGTTATCATTTTTATCCACTCTTCCCTAAATCCAAAATCCTAGACTTGACCATGGGATGGGGTTTAGAGAACACAGCACCTTGTAAGGAAAGAGGAGTAGGAGTTATTTAACGAGAGATTAGAACAAAGAGTCATTCACCAATTAGAGCATTCAGATTTTTCAAAATATTTATATTTTTTTATCTTCCATTTTCCCCCTTTGGTTTGTATACACACACTCTACCATCTTTACCCCAGACAGCATACACAGGAAACACATGGACAAAAAGGCTGGAGTGAACTTGCTAAAATTTAGCTTGAATGCTGTTTTCTATATCCAGCAGCAGGTCACCTTAATAGTGCCAACTGTCTTCCCTTTCTCCCAAAAATCAAGTACATTGCCTCTACAAAATGCCTGACAATTCTCCTGCATGGCAATGCTCAGTACTGAGGCTTAAGACAAGGTACCAGCTCATTTAGAGTTTTGATGAGAAATAGACAGGGCTATAGTTATTGAGATTTATTATTATATTTTGTTATATGTACATCGCATGGTGCTGTTCAAGCTAGTTCAATTTATTACAGTACCCTTGTCCCATAGAAGATCATGCATCAAGGTCTTAAGTGACCAGTTTAGGAATGCACAGTGAAGATGAATAACAGACTCAAACAAATTCTTTACAAGTCTAGGCTCCAACCACTGTTAGGATTCATGGGTTTCATGGACCCTTGGCCCGAGGTGAGGGTTGATACCACCTGCGGGGGGGAGCCTCACAGGTCCTCACCGTCGGGAGGTGAGGCCAGCTGTAGCAGGAGGTCCGGTAGTAGTGGCAGAGAGAAAGGGCATCCTGTGTCACAGCCACATGATCGCAGGAGCTTGTAGAGAGGATACTGTGAGGTGTCCCGAGGAGCAGGGTAAGAGACACAGTTTGGAGAGAACCCACAGTACTCACGCAGGACAGGAGATGCAAGTACCACAGCAGGAGCCTCCGACAGAAGAATGCTAGGCAGGCCCCGAGGAACTTCAGGAGGAATGCAGCAGAGGCTGTCCCGAGGGGGAAGGACAGCGTAGCGAGCAAGGATCTGGTGTGATGACGTAGGCTGACCCGAGGAGCAGGGAAGCATGGAGTGCAGTCTCCAAAGCAGGAAGGTGGTCCGAGGGACAACCCTGAGAAGCAGGGAAGCTGGCAAGCAGAGTCTCTGGAAGGTGCAGGAGCTAACCCGAGGACCGGGAAAACCTGGAGACAGGGTCTCCAACTAGAACACAAACAGGCCCCTGAGGAGCGAGTACCCGAACCAGAGCCACAGGCAGATCCGATGCAGGAACCATGGGTCCGAGGAGACAGGAGCAAGCACTAGTAGGCGAAGGAACTCGTTGCCAAGTCAGCTGGCAAAGGGCGAAGGAGGTCCTTATGAATCCCAACCTTGTGATGTCATCAGTCGGGGATGCCCCTGAGGTTCCCGCCATTGGGTCTTCAAAGGGAGGCCCGGTGGCGCATGCGCCTAGGAAGGCCCAGAGTCAGCGTGGGTGGCAGCGGTGTCCCGGCTGCCACGAGAAGCCTTGAGAACCCAGAGATATGCGGTGGTAGCGGCTAGCACCAGCCACGAGCTGATCCGGAGAGGAGAGCAGAGCAACACATGTCGTGAACTGAATCGGTCGCAGCTTCCTGTGACCGACGGTCATAACAACCACTATGCTTATCCTGGCAGGAGTATTTGTTCCAGATGTGTACACAAATACACATGTACGTACATCAATAAAATATAAGGCAATAGAATTTTCCATAGAAAAATAAGTTGAAGAACAAAGGTTCATAATATGATGTAGAAAGGTTCAGAGAACAGCTTCGCAAATAGTACTTTATTAAAATGATAATGAATGATTATAACAGCCTACAATGTAGCCTCCCTTCCTGGCTCAAGCACACTGGTCTGCCACAGCATGGCTAGGTTGATGTCGCTGTTGCTGCTGCCAGGCTTACGCCGCCACTACTATCATCACCAGGCAACCCCTTAGGTGCACAAGGCTCGACCTGTGCAAATTTAAAGGGCCCGCGATAGGAATCCCACCACAACATGCTCAGATGACATCAAGGAGCCACCAGTATTTAAAGCCTGCCTGAATGCCCCTCCAGTGCCTCAGCAATAGGTTGACTCCATTGGAGTAATGCTTTGCCTCTGTATTCCTGGTTCCTGATCCTCGCTTCCTGGTTCCTGATTCTGCTGTGCGTTCATCCTAATTTCCTTGGTTTGTGTTCTAAGCTCTCATCTTCATGGTTAATCTTCCCTTCATCTGTCTTCTGTGTCTCATCTTGCTCCTGTGATGCTTCATCCTTCTTTCTCCTCTTCATCTCTCATCTCATTGGACTGGACTGGCTTGACCTTGAATTCGACCTCGATGCTGCTTGACTTCCGCCTTACCAGACCACTGCCCAAACCACGATACTGAGTGAACTCTGCCCGTCTCTGATCACAGCATGAACCTGACTCCAGTTGCCTGCTACCTGCCCCAACCATTGTTTGTCCTAACTCCACTTTCTCAGTGCTAGCCTCTTCTACATGACAGATCTTCACCTCCACAGTCCCGCGCCTGTCCAGCTGGCCCCGGCACCCGAGGGTTCAACTTAAGAGGAACCGAGTGCTGGTATTGGTGAAGCTCCATTTGGGCCTCTGCTTCTGCTAGCTCCACCTGTCAACAGTGGGGGTCCTGCAGGGCTCCCCCCTGCAGATAACGCCAATTCCCTCTCGACCTAAGAGTCTATGCTTGCAATAGGAGCTGGCCACAAATTGACTTGGATTTGCAGTAATACTGAGAAAATTTTATGCTGATCCATAATCCACAAGTGGCAGTTCAAATCCCAAGGACAATTGATTAAATACTGTTTTAAATGTGTGTAAAAGCATAATTCAGTACTATTCAAAAATGTTAAGCCTGTCCAGGTAGTTCAGTGGTAGAACTCATCACCATGAAGACCAAAGTTTGCTCTTTCAGACTATAAGAAGATTCATCTGCAAATCATGTGGCAAACCTAAGGAAATACTGATAAAGAAAAGGATAGTGCAGAACCTGCAATAAGTAGCTTACAGGGCCCTAAACAATGTGGTTTCACAAGACAGATATCTTGTCAAACAACTTGATTGAGTTCTCTGATGAAATAACTATAATAGTGGCTTAGGGAGATGCAGTGGACGTATCCTATCTAAACTCCAGCAAGTCCTTTGACAATTTTTCACATAAAAGACTGGTAAGCAAACTACTTAGTAAGGAGTAGCACAAAAAGCTGTTAATTGAACAAGGAATTGGTTAATAGGGATATGCAAGGAAAATTTTTGCCTCATTTGTTTTTGTTGCCCATTGAAGTCTATGGCCCATTGAAGTCTATAGATGTGCTGTGAACAAATAAACAGGTTTAGGTAACTATACAATCAATTCTTGCTTGTATGACCTCATATCCTTGTCAAAGTTGAGGCAGAGAACAAATCATAATGCAGCATCTTTTCAAGTAGCCTATAACTGCTATCTGGATCAAGTGACAATGTAAAGTCTGAGCATGTGCTAGAAGCTCTGTATTTCCTCTCTAGCAGTTGAAAGACAAGGACATTTTTAGAGAAGCTCTCTCAGAGTTAAAAAAAAAAAAAACATTTGGATTTGGTACTGGTAAAGGCCTGCTTCTGATCTTTCCTCTGATACAGTGGTCTCATTCACTGTGCCAGAAAGACAGAGGCAGTGGCATTGCTGTTTTTTATTTTTTCTATTCACTGGGAGAGAGTCAAGATAGGACATTGTTTCCAAACCCTCTCCTGGAGGTACACCTAACCAATTTGGTTTTCAGGATTACCACAATGAATATACATGAGAAATATTTGCATACACTGGGTCTTCAATGTTATCTCATGCTTAATCATTACAGATATCTGAAACCCTGTCTGGCTAGATGTGCCTTCAAGAGAAGGTTGGAAAACACTGGGGTAGCAGACAGTGTGGAGATTGTAGCAGTGCTAGTGATTCTTTTGTTTCTGTCTGTATGGACACCTGTGAGATGCCCACATTGAAGGACTGAAGAGAAGAAGAGTATTAGTATTAATGTTAGTGTTTAATTGTTTTTTGTGTGTTGATTAGAAAAGAAGTCAGTCAACACTGAGTGCACAGAGCACACACATACACTATATAAATATGTGTGTGTGTGTGCATGTGTGTGTATAAAACAGACAGTTCTCCACACTGTGAGTGGGTGTACAGTTACAGCATCAATAAATAAATTCCTCTGTAATATCCAAAATCCCAGTAGCAGTGCACTTCAATAAATTCCATCATATCAGGAAAGGGAGAAGAGGAATGATAGACTTAGCAGCCTTGGCAGGGGCAGAGGAATTGATGTTGAGCTAACTCAGCCTAGTAGCAGCAATAAAGAAAGCCAGTCCTGTCCCCTAAATTGAAGAGAGTTTTAGGTGCAAAATGGCAGGAGGGGACGGCAGTTGAGTGCAGAAGCAATTGAAATTTGAAGAGCATGTGCCACTGTCACCTGTTACTCTCCCTTTTGTTTTGGAGCAAAGGGAAAGGTGGGAGAGCCATCCAAGATTGGAATTAGCAAGAAAGGTATAGCAAACATGCAATGCTCAAAACCAGCAGCTTGCTTCTCTATGGTTACTGCTTCTTATGTTGAAGCAGTATTTACACCAATTGATTCTGAAGAAGAATCTTAATTGGGATTATCTGAATCAGAACTTGAAAAGTTAGTAGCTGAAGTAAATTTGGAAGGAATAGCCAGTAGCCATCAGCCTCCAAATCAGTGATGGGGGAGATAGACGATACTGACAATGTTGACATCTACTACCAGGAAGAGCAAGTGGCACAGATTCAGAGCCCCTGGCATTTTTCCTCAGGGTTCACCCTCAACCTCAAATCCAATGCCAGCAAGAATGTACAGAAGAGATTTCATAAGACAACCCAGATCTAGAAACACTTTAAAATGACGGAGGACTTGCATTTTGCTCAGTATATTCACTACAGGAAGGATATCGGTTGATATAAGAAGTGAGACATCTGATAAAGGCTAATTTATAGCATCACCTGCAGAAACAGCACCCACTTGCACTGGCATCAGGGGAGGGTGGCAGTGCTGATCTGGGGACTCTTTCTGCCCTCCAAAGTAAAAGCCAGAAAAAAGGTTTAAAAAGAGGAAGATGTTTTCCCAAGTTGATCCCACACCCCCTTCCACTAGTCAGGCAGCAGACCAGAAGCCCTATGCCATGAGTCCGAAGCAGCAACCCACTATAGAGGAAATGGAGTGGTGTTTGGTAGCACTGTCCCAGGGTAATGAGGTGCACTGTAGAAATGATTGCCCTGGATGAACAGCCCTTGCAGGTAGTGAAGAATATGGGCTTTAAGCATCCGCTGCACGGGCTTCCCTCCAATTACAAAATCCTCTACAGGACTTCAGTAAATAAGCAGATTATATTCACCCTATAGAATCATAAGAACATAAGAACATGCCATAATGGGTCATACCAAGGGTCCATCAAACACAGCATCCTGTTTCCAACAGTGGCCAATCCAGGCCATAAGAACCTGGCAAGTACCCAAAAACTAAGTCTATTCCTTGTTACCGTTGCTAGTAATAGCGGTGGTTATTATCTAAGTCAACTTAATTAATAGCAGGTAATGGACTTCTCCTCCAATAACTTATCCAATCCTTTTTTAAACACAGCTACACTAGCTGCACTAAGCACATCTTCTGGCAACAAATTCCAGAGTTTAATTGTGCGTTGAGTGAAAAAGATCTTTCTCCAATTAGTTTTAAATGTGCCACATGCTAACTTCATGGAGTGCCCCCTAGTCTTTCTATTATCTGAAAGAGTAAATAACCAATTCACATCTATCCATTCTAGACCTCTCATGATTTTAAGCAGCTCTATCATATCCCCCCTCAGCTGTCTCTTCTCCAAGCTGAAAAGTCCTAACCCCTTTAGTCTTTCCTCATAGGGGAGTTGTTCCATTCGCTTTATCATTTTGTTTGCCCTTCTCTGTACCTTCTCCATCGCAATTATATCTCTTTTGAGATGCGGCGACCAGAATTGTACACAATATTCAAGGTGCGGTCTCACAATGGAGCGATACAGAGGCATTATGAAATTTTCTGTTTTATTCACCATTCCCTTTCTAATAATTCCCAACATTCAGTTTGCTTTTTTGACTGCCGCAGCACACTGAACAGATGATTTCAATGTGTTATCCACTATGACGCCTAGATCTCTTTCTTGGGTAGTAGCACCTAATATGGAACCTAACATTATGTAACTATAGCATGGGTTATTTTTCAGTGCTATAGTTGCATGGAGGCACAGCTGGCTGAGGCAGATGGGAGAAGTGTATATTTCACCAGCGATATCTGAACCAAAGAGAATGTCACATACACTTATGTCTCCCTGACTGCCCGCTGGTGGGACCTGGCTGAGGCAAGGAGCAGTTCTTGTGGGAACCATGCATCAAAGTGCAGGTGGGATGTACTGCACAGATGATAAATAGTCCTCAAACTTCATGCAATATGAGGGCTATCAGCCGTAAGTAAGATTCTTGAGGACAAATTTGAGGGTTTCCATGAGCAAGAGGAACAGGAACCAGAGGGGTTGCAGTTTATATACTCCTTGCAGAAGTGCATGTCAGTGAGATTGAATCCTCTTACAGAAAACAATAAATATATGCTTGCCTCATTTTGTGATCTGCAGATGAAAGGGAATCTCATGTTCTAGTCCCAGCATCTCAAATTCATGAAGGAGATGCTGGTAGTTAGAGTGTATGAACAGAAGCACCAGAGACAGAGGTACAAAGGGGATAGAGAACAGAAAAGAGTGGCAAGCATGAATAGCATCCTGCCAGCTATCACTTTTTCAAATCCAGAATGGCAGTAGAGAAAGGCAGCCCCAGCCAGAAGAAATTGAAATTTGGAAAGGATGTGCTACTGCCACCTATTATTTTCCCTGTTGTTTTGGACCATAGGGAAAAGATGACAGGAACATTCAAGGCAGACAGTATCAGGGCAGCAGGGGTACCAGAAATGGAACACCCAAAACCAGCAGCACACTCTTCATTAATTTATGCTGCCAAGGCAGTGAAGGCAGTATTTGTATCAACTGATTCAGAGGAACAATCCTGTATGGGATTCACTGATTCAGAAATTGAAGAGGATTGAAGAAAGTTTAGGATGATTAGTTAGTAGCATGGCCTCCAAGATAGAGATGACAGAGCAGGTATTACAATTAGAGAATGTGAGTGATGCATCTGACATTGTTTCTCAGGGTCTACCCTCAGTCTAACTCCAGTGCTAGTATTAGCCCCAGAAATTTAAAGCAGGGATTGCAGAAGAAATCCCTGATCTGGAAGCATTTCAAAGTGAGGGAGGACCATGTTTTTCTCAGTGTATTCACTAAGGGGCGGATTTTTAAAGGGTTACATGCATAACATATGTGCGTATCCCTTTAAAACCCCTCCTGAGTGTGCTGAGCCTATTTTGCATAGGCCCTGCGATGTGCACAAGCCCGGAATCTGCATATGTCCCGGGGCTTGAAAAAGGGGGCGGGGAGTGGGCGGGGGAGTGGGCGGGGCAGGGAGGTCTGGGGTCAGGGTGGGGGCGGGGCCTCCAGGCACAGCAGGCATTTGCCACTGTGCCCGACTCACAGGCCAGCAGTCGGCCAACACGCGCAACCTACACCTGCCCAGAGGCAGGCGCAGCTTATCAGATAAAGGTAAAGGGGGGTTTAGGTAAGGCTGGGGGCAGGTTAGGTAGGGGAAGTGAGGGGAAGGTGGGGGGTGGAAGGAAAGTTCCCTCTAAGGCTGCTCCGATTTCGGAGCGGCCTCAGAGGGAACAGAGGAAGGCTGCGTGGCTTGGCATGCGCAAGTTGCACAATTGTGCACCCCCTTGCGAACGCCAACCCTGGATTTTATAACATGAGCGCGGCTGCACATGCATGTTATAAAATCGGGCATAGATTTGTGCGTGCCAGGTTGCCGCACAAATCTAAGCCCGTGCGTAGGTCTTAAAATTCAGGCCTAAGTGATGGATATTAATAAAGGGATGCAATGGGGCATCTCATAAACACTGGTATGCAGTATCACCTTGAAAAGCAGCATCCCCTAGCTTTGGCATCAAGGGAGGGTGCCACTACAAGTGAAAGCCAAAGGAAAAGGACTGAAAAGGGGAAGACTTTTCCCCCGAGTTAATTCTACAGCCCTTCCAGCAGTCAGGTGGCAGGCCAGCAGCCCCCTGCCATGTGTCTGAAGTGGCAACCCACTATGGAGGACATGGGGTGGCATTCAGTAGCACTGACTTGAGGCAAGAGATTGAACTTGGTAAGGGATGAATTGAAAAAAATTTCCAAAATTGTTACGGTTCACAAAACAGAAATACTAAGAACATGAGGAGAAGGCAGGGCCCTTACTAACCAAAGCAGTTAAAGAATGACCAGGCAGTTCAGTAATTTTTAGAATCAGAGATGGACAAGACTGTATTAAGTATTTACTGTCTGATATTAACAACCTTTTTCCTTTACAATTTATGGGGTTATACAAGGCTCTGCCTTCACCAAATGAAGGAGATATAGCATCTTTTTTTGGGGCCTTTGGGACTTTCCAGAATATCTTCAGAAGATATGAAGATGCTGGATCCACTTGTTACTTCTGAGGAGGTGGCTAGGGCTGTCAAAGCTTTTGCCTCTTGTAATCTTTAGATTTTTACAAAACCTTTTCAAATCTGCTGGCCCTGTACCTGTGTGAGCTTTTTAATTATCTTAGGATTCCCAGAGACACAATGGGTAATATTACTGAAGCTTTGATTTAATTTATAAAAAATGTAAAGACCCCCTTGGAATGTTTCTCGTATAGACCAATCTCCTGATTAACACTGATATCAAAATTATAATGAAGATCCTACAACTCCAGATAGATGATTTCATCCCAAAATTGATTCATCCAGATTAGAAAAAGGACACTAAAAGTAGCTGATCTATAATAATGTTAGATGGCAATTTTCCCTCAAAATTTTTAAAGACTGTGTGTGCAAAGATTTTCTTTTTGTGCAACTTTTTATAAGGCAAGTTCAAATTTGTGCACTACGAGCCAGTGTAAAGTGTTACGCTCTCCTCCTGAAAGGGGGAGGAGTAGCAATCTGTCATGATCTGCTCCTCCAGAAGGGAGGAGTTAGCTATCTGTAGGGCTGACCCCGCCAGGAGGGCAGAGTTAGTGATCTGTAGCGAACTGCTGTTAGATGCTCCTGTAAGGAAAGGAGGTAACAAGCTGTTATGGACCAACTCCCCAGGGAAGAGGAGTTGGTAATCTGTTCTGAGGAGAGGAGCTAACAATAGGATATTGTACTTCGCTACTGAGATAGCAATCTATCATGCCTCCACTATGGAGTAGCAATCTGTTATAAATATTAGGGATGTGAATCGTTTTCCATATCGTCTTAACGATAGAAATCGTGTGGCAGGGCAAGAAAATCGTCTTAGGCACGATTTTTTAGTTAAAAAATCGTTAAAAATCGTTTTTTCCGATTAGTGCACTACTCGAGTTAGTGCGCACTAACGGGAGTTAGTGCGCACTAACTGGGAGTTAGTGCGCACTAACTGAAAATGATACAATTTGACACTTTTCAGGTCAGTTAAGGTCAGTTTAGGAATGAATATGTATTCCTATTGGCTGCCCTCTTATTTATTCATGTTACCAAGTTTCCTACTGACAGTATATGGGGGATGGGAAATGGAAACAGTTGGTAGCTTGACAAAACAAGTAATGTGATCAGTCAATGTGACTAGAACTTGTGCCCTAACCCTGATACCAGAGGTATTGTGATCTTCCTGCACACAGTGCCCTATCCCTATTAATACCAGGAGTGTTGTGATCTTCCTGCACACAGTGCCCTATCCCTAATACCAGGGGTGTTGTGATCTTCCTGCACACAGTGCCCTATTCCTGATACTGGGGGTGTTGTGATCTTCCTGCACACAGTGCCCTATTCCTGATACCGGGGGTGTTGTGATCTTCTTGCACACATCCCGATATCAGGGATAGGGCACTGCATGCAGGAAGATCACAACACTCCTGGTATTAATAGGGATAGGGCACTGCATGCAGGAAGATCACAACACTCCTGGTATTAATAGGGATAGGGCACTGCATGCAGGAAGATCACAACACCCCTGGTATCAGGGATAGGGCACTGTGTGCAGGAAGATCACAATACCCCGGAGGAGTGAGGGTCAGGCAGCTCCCCCCTGTCTGTGAAGCCAGCCTCTCACTAGTAATGCAGGGAGGGAGCTGTCTCAGACTTCACCATCCTCCCCCCCCCCCCTTACCCACACACCATTCACTAGCTGGGACATGGGGGAAGTCAGGAGTGAGGGTCAGGCAGCTCCCCCCTGTCTGTGAAGCCAGCCTCTCACTAGTAATGCAGGGAGGGAGCTGTCTCAGACTGCACCATCCTCCCCCCCCCCCTCACCCACACACCATTCACTAGCTGGGACATGGGGGAAGTCAGGAGTGAGGGTCAGGCAGCTCCCCCCTGTCTGTGAAGCCAGCCTCTCACTAGTAATGCAGGGAGGGAGCTGTCTCAGACTTCACCATCCTCCCCCCCCCCCCCTCACCCACACACCATTCACTAGCTGGGACATGGGGGAAGTCAGGAGTGAGGGTCAGGCAGCTCCCCCCTGTCTGTGAAGCCAGCCTCTCACTAGTAATGCAAGGAGGGAGCTGTCTCAGACTTCACCATCCTCCACCCCCCCCTCACCCACACACCATTCACTAGCTGGGACATGGGGGAAGTCAGGAGTGAGGGTCAGGCAGCTCCCCCCTGTCTGTGAAGCCAGCCTCTCACTAGTAATGCAGGGAGGGAGCTGTCTCAGACTTCCCCATCCTCCCCCCCCCCCTCACCCACACACCATTCACTAGCTGGGACATGGGGGAAGTCAGGAGTGCGGGTCAGGCAGCTCCCCCCTGTCTGTGAAGCCAGCCTCTCACTAGTAATGCAGGGAGGGAGCTGTCTCAGACTGGTATCAGGGTTAGGGCACTGTGTGCAGGAAGATCACAACACTCCTGGTATTAATAGGGATAGGGCACTGTAAGAGATGACTGTAGTAGATTGAATAAAGATCTGATGTTTCTGCTCTCCTCACACCAAACAAAAACAACACACAAGCAGAGAAGCCCTTCTTACAAAGCTGAGCTAGTGAGTTAAGTAGGAGGAAAAGTAAACATACTGGTGCCAGTGTGGCTACTTAAAAAATACACTTACCAACAATCAATTACATATATTTGAACTGTGTACAGTTCCAGCCAGGACCACCTTTCTAAAATGCACAGTGATTGGCAAATTCAACATGCACTAGCATTTCAGGTGCCTGCTAACAAAAATAATAAACAAACAAGTTCTAGTCACGTGAGTGCTGATCATTACATTACTTTTTTTGTCAAGCTTCCAACTGTTTCCATTTCACATCCCCCCAACCATATTGGTAACATCAATAGATAAGAGCACAGCCAGCCAATAGGAATACATACATACATATTCATTCCTAAGTGACCTTTACTGACCTGGGAAGTGTGAACACTTTGTTTCATTTTCTGTTGGTGTTCGTTAGTTTCCAGTTCCATTTCCCATCCCCCCAACCATCACCTCAGTGGTAACCTTGGTAATATCAATAGATAAGAGGGCAGCCAGCCAATAGGAACACATATTCATTCCTAACTGACCTTCAGTGACCTGGAAAGTGTTTATTTGTATCATTTTCAGTTAGTGCGCACTAAATCGAGTTAGTGCGCACTAACGGGGAGTTAGTGCGCACTAACACGATTTAACGATTTTTAACGATAAATCGTTAGAATTTCTATTGTATCGTGATCTATAACGATTTAAGACGATATAAACATTATCGGACGATAATTTTAATCGTTGAAAAACGATTCACATCCCTAATAAATATAGGCTGCTGGCAAGTCCCATAGAAAGAGAAGGTAGCTATCTATATAATACTTCCGTGAGCAGTGTTAGTGGTCGGTAGTGGTTGGCTCCCACAGAGTGATAGTAGTGTATGGAATGACCACTAGGAGGAAATGGTGAATCCCTGGGCTGATGGCAGATGACAGCGCCCCAGGAGGAGATCCTGAGAGGAACCACCGGCTAGGCTAGAATATGAAGTCAACACAAATAGTTCTTTATTAAGCTGGAAGCTGGACCCCCAGAAGTGGCAGTAGAGAGTCGAGGTGTCCGGTAGGGCTGAAGTCCTTCTGATACTGGAATATAATCTCTGGGTCGCTGAGCTGTAGAGAGAGACTAGTAGTGAGTAGACAGGGTATACTGGGAACAAGATGGTACACTCACAATAGTAGATGTCAGCAATGGTCTCTATGCCACAGAGAGTCTTCAGTATATTCAGGAACAGGAGCCATAGGCGAGCACTGGTTCCTCTAAACAGTCTGTAATAAGAACTCACAATAGCTGTATATGAAATGGCTTCTAGAGTAGAAGAGAGTTTGTAAAAGGATTCTAGGAACATGGGCCCTCATTGAGTGAGTACTGGTTCCTATCTGCAATCTTGCCAATGTAACTCTCGATCTCCATACCTGCGATAGCATCTTGGAGGAAGGGAGTCTTCAGAGCTATAGGAATGTAGGCCCTCGTGGAGCGAGTACCTATTTCTATGTACAATAGAACTCACTGTGTTCATGTCCACAATCACTTCCAGGCAATGAGGAGTCTTCTGAGTATACCGGCAATCTGAAATCAAGAAGAGAGAGCAGAGCCCCTGTGGAACGGGTACTCCTGGTAAGTTTGAAAAGGCCGAGCAGTGGGGAAGGATTCCCCTGGCTAACTCGGATCGTTGTTGCGAGTATCGTGGACTGCTGAAGCAAATCCTGTTGGAGTTCCTTGCTAACTCGTTAGAGGTTAGCAAACAAAGACCTTTTAAAGTGCAAATGGATATCATCACTACGGAGGGACGCCCCCAAGGTTCGCGCCCTTGCTGGTAAAAAGTCTGGAGCGCGCGCGTGCCCTTATGTCATCAGGAACATGGAAGATCCGTAGCGTCAAGCCAGCCCGGGGACACCGGGACCAAGAGGAAGAGAGAAGCCACATCTGCATCTGTCCATCAGAGCCGAAGGGAGTCGCTCCCAAGGTAAAGAGGGTGGAGCGAGGGGCGAGAAGAGGCACGAACGAAACATAAAGCAAATAACATCAGGATTTCTTATGTGCACTATGTTTTGTTGTGTGCAAGGGATTCACAACTTCTATGCACATGCACAGCTTAGAAGGAATAGTGCTAGATGGCACTCTTATTTAATATTCTATATCTCGCTATAAAGAAGGGGGTCCTTTGTATATCAATGGATGCAGATAAGGCATTTGAATATATATCCTGACATTTTCTGTTTGCAACTCAAATATTTTGGCTTTCCAGAGCCTTTTATTTCTGTCCAGTGGGGTTATGTCTGATTATTTTTCCATCGGTAAAGGTACGAGGCAAGGATGCACTCTCACCCCTCTATTATTTGAGCTAGCAATTGAACCACTGGCCCATGAAATCCGATGTTCTTGACGTATACAGGGATATTGTTTTTTATTCGAGTCACAAATGTATTTGTAGACTGATGATGCCCTTTTATATCTTACCAATGTATCTTGATTTTTGCCTGCTCTACCAGAACTTTTAGATAAATATTGTTCATTATCAAGATTTGTTGTAAATGTTTCTAAATCAGAAATTATGTTGGTAGGCCCTTTCAGAGGTATTCCTCAAGAAGTGGGTGTGTTCCAGATAACTAACATTGGGTTTAAATATCTTGGCATCTGAATTCCTAAAGACTAGTTGAGCCTTTGTAGGGATAATTACACTCCCTTTTTAACCAAAATCAGGGTGGATCTGTATAATTGGGCTTCTCTTCCTATTTCTTTGATAGGTCAAATCGATCTGATCAAGATGTCCATTCTTCCTAGGCTCATGTACCCATTTCTATATTTACCATGTGATGTACCCACACCAGTCTTTCAGGCTCCCAGTCAGAAGTATGCTACACTGGAAAAGCCCAAAGACAGAGGAATAGTGCTGCATTACTTCCATTGGCACTATTGGGGCTGTTGTATGGCTTACCTTCATACATGGTTAGGGACAGATTCTCCGCAGCCTTGGCTTCCTTTGGAGAAGGGGAGAGCATGAGGTTACAATCTGACATCACTATTACAGATGCCTTCCATGTCTGCTGTGTTCAGACTGATCTCTAGAGAACATTTACTATTAGCATATATTCTGAGAGTCTGGAGACTAATTAAAAAGAAAATCAGAGCTTTGTAAGGCACCAGAACATATATGACCTCTCTTATTCTTTACTGACCTAGTGTACCTTTTCTCCTGATGGTGAGGTGTGGGAAGCACGGGGACCAAGGTTTTTGGGTCAAATTAAGTCCTTAATTTGACCCAAAAACCTTGGTCCTTCACTGATCTTATAGCTGAATTTCAGATTCCTGGTGGCATGTGATATTTGTGTTTACAATTACATAAAGATCTTCTGAACATACCTGAAATAGAACCCAATTTGGAGGAAATTGAAGTGGTAGAGGATTTTTTTATGCTGTGAGGAGGAGTTTGTCAACTGAATTTTTATTATATATAACTTTGAAATCAAAGTTATGTGAGGAGGGTACATCATTGGATCTTTTTTCTGCAATGGAATCTTGACTTACAGGGAGATCTAGATGCTAAAACCTGGAAACATATATGGTAGAGATGTGAATCGTGTGATCGATCGTCTTAACGATCGATTTCGGCTGGGAGGGGGAGGGAATCGGATCGTCGCAGTTTGGGTTTTTTAAATATCGTGTAAATCGTGTAAATCGAAAACCGGCACACTAAAACATCCCTAAAACCCACCCCGACCCTTGAAAATAAATCCCCCCACCCTCCCAAACCCCCCCAAAATGCCTTAAATTACCTGGGGTCCAGTGGGGGGGGAGGGCGGGAAAACCGGCACACTAAAACAACCCTAAAACCCACCCCGACCCTTTAAAATAAATCCCCCACCCTCCCGAACCCCCCCAAAATGCCTTAAATTACCTGGGGTCCAGAGGAAGGGTCCCGGTGTGATCTTTTATTCTCGGACCTCGGACCTCCATGCGTTGTAGAAACAAAATGGTGCCGGTGCTACCTTTGACCTGTCATGGTCAAAGGTAGCGCCGGCGCCATTTTGTTTTTTTGTCCCCCGACGTCAGGAGCGTAGGAGATCGCTCCCGGACCCCCGCTGGACCCCCAAGGACATTTGGCCAGCTTGGGGGGGCCTCCTGAACCCCACAAGACTTGCCAAAAGTCCAGCGGGGGTCCGGAATGACCTCCTGCAGTCGAATCGTTTTTCCATACGGAAAAACGATTCGCGGTAGGAGATCGCTCCCGGACCCCCGCTGGACCCCCAGGGACTTTTGGCCAGCTTGGGGGGGCCTCCTGACCCCCACAAGACTTGCCAAAAGTCCAGCGGGGGTCCGGAACGACCTCCTGCAGTCGATTCGTGTTGCCGTACGGCCGGTGCCATTTTGCGCAAAATGGCGCCGGCCATTCGGCAACACGATTCGACTGCAGGAGGTCGTTCCGGACCCCCGCTGGACTTTTGGCAAGTCTTGTGGGGGTCAGGATGCCCCCCAAGCTGGCCAAAAGTCCCTGGGGGTCCAGCGGGGGTCCGGGAGCGATCTCCTACCGCGAATCGTTTTTCCGTATGGAAAAACGATTCGACTGCAGGAGGTCGTTCCGTACCCCCGCTGGACTTTTGGCAAGTCTTGTGGGGGTCAGGAGGCCCCCCCAAGCTGGCCAAAAGTCCCTGGGGGTCCAGCGGGGGTCCGGGAGCGATCTCCTACGCTCCTGACGTCGGGGGACAAAAAAACAAAATGGCGCCGGCCTGTCATATGACAGGTCAAAGGTAGCGCCGGCGCCATTTTGTTTCTACAACGCACGGAGGTCTGAGGTCCGAGAGTAAAAGATCACACCGGGACCCTTCCTCTGGACCCCAGGTAATTTAAGGCTTTTTGGGGGGGTTCGGGAGGGTGGGGGATTTATTTTAAAGGGTCAGGGTGGGTTTTAGGGTTGTTTTAGTATGCCGGTTTTCCCGCCCTCCCCCTTCCCCCGATTTACGATTTTTTGACAATAAATCAGGGGAATTGTTATTGTATCGCGGCTCTAACGATTTTTGATGATTTAAAATATATCGGACAATATTTTAAATCGTCAAAAAACTATTCACATCCCTAGAGCATCTAAAACAGGGGTGGCCATGAACAGGCTTGATTTTCAGGATATTCATAATGAAAATGAATGAAATATATTTGCATACAATGGAGGCAATGCAACCAAAGCTATTTCTTGCATATTCATTGTGGATATCTTGAAAACCTGCTCTGTTTGTGACTCTTGAGGACCAGAGTTAGCCATCCCTGATCTAGGAGAATATCTATTTGTTGTAAGGGACAAGTCTCAACTCAACAGGCATCGTGTTCCATACACTGGGGCCTGCAATGGAGAGATCCTTTTGCGTACTAATGTGAGGTGGGCTGAATTTACTGAAGGAATTTGCAATAGTTCTTTGTTCGCTGATCTTAATGTTCTATGTGGGGTGTGTAGGCGGATTGAAAAATTCAACCAGTTTTTTGCCCATAAATAGCTTTGTGAAGGAAACAACAAGTTTTATAATATATTCTTTGTGATATTGGCAACCAATGTAAATTTACCAGGACAGGTGTAATGTGATCTCGTTTCTTATAGTTTGTTAATACTCTCGCCGCCGAGTTTTGGAGTACTTGTAAGGGACGTAAAGTAGTTTGTGGGAGACCTAAAAGAAGAGAATTGCAGTAGTCTAATGATGAGAAAATTAGGGCTTTCAACACGGATCGAAAATCGTTGGCATTCAGCAGAGGTTTCAATTTTCTCAGAACCAACAATTTATAGTAACCCTCTCTTAGTTTAATGGTGATATGTTTTTTAAAATTTAGTTGACAATCAATGGTTATCCCTAAATCTCTTACTGAGCCAGAGAGAGTTAGATTAATGTTATTTGGTAAAACAAGGGTGTTGTTATTAATATTTTTTGGGTTTCTATCAAGGAGAATGATTTCAGTTTTCTCCATGTTTAAAGCCAATTTCATATGCTTAATAGTTGTTTAATAGCAGACAAATAGATGCTCAATTTAAAAGTTTGTTGAACTGTATCTGACACGGGAACAAGTAACTGAATGTCATCAACGTAAATGTAAAAGTTCAGACTTAAGCCTGCCAAGAGATGACATACTGGAAGTAGATAGATATTAAACAACATTGATGACAAAGCTGAACCCTGAGGGACCCCAGTTTGGAGTTCGACCTTGTCAGAAAGGGCACTGCCAATTTTAATCTGAAAAAATCTTTGTTGGATAAAAGAGGTAAACCATCTAAGGGTATTGTTCGTTAAACCAATTTCTTTCAGTCTTGTTACCAAGATGTCTTGGTTCACCATGTCAAATGCAGCCGATAGATTGAGTAGAACAAGAATATATTTTTGACCTGTGTCAAAACCTTTCAGCACTGTGTCAGTCAAAGATATTAATAATGTTTCCATATTTAGATGTTGGCGAAAGCCGAACTGATTTGGGTACATTATGTTATTCATTTCTAAATGCTCCACCAGTTGTTTATGGACAATTTTTTCAATTATTTTTGACAAAAAAGAAAGGTTTGATATCGGCCTGTAATTACTCAGAAGGTCTGGGTTCAAATTAGGTTTTTTTAAGATGGGCTTAATGATGGCAGACTTTAAGTCCTCTGGAAAATATCCTTCAGTTAAGGAAAGATTAACAATTTTTGAAAGTATTGGGGCTATCAGGTATGCAATTGGTTTCAATGCAACCGTAGTAATGGAATCCAAAGGATGATTAGCTGGGTTTAATTTTCTAATTACGGTTTTAAGTTCCAAAGAGGAAACCTCCTCAAAGAGGGCCAGTCAGGTATCTCTTTTTTAATCATTTTTATTTCTTGAGTTTTAGAACTAGGAATTGAACTAACGAGATTATCGACTTTGTTCTTAAAAAATGAGGCTATTTCATTACACTTATTTTCTGACAGTGGATTCGTTTCCACGTTGGAAGATTTTGTTAAGTTTTTTACTAATGTGAACAAAGTTCTAGCATTATAACTAAAACAGTGGATTTTGTGTTTAAAGTAGTTCTTTTTAGTTTCATTAATGAGATTTTTATATTTATTTAGTTGGGATCTGTATAAGCCTAAGGTTTGAGAGTTTTTATTTTTCCTCCAGTATTTCTCCAGCTTCCTGAATTGTGCTTTCGCTTTTTTAATACTACTATTATACAATGGTTGGGATATTTTATTGTTTTTTAGAACTCTAGTTTTTATTGGATTGATTTGGTCTGCAATATTTTCAGTTACCTTAAACCAAGATTTAATAGCGGCCTGACAATCAGTTAAATCAATGCTAGCAAGTACTTCTGGAAGGGCTGAGGGCAGGTAGGAAAATCTTTATACATGTGGTAGGAATACAGGGCTATCCAAACTTTCTGTACCTGTGAAAGCTTGCATTTTGATTATTTGTAAACAACAGCTGGACGCAGATCCTTATATGTGTCTTTTGGGTTTGTAGGCAAAAGACCTTGTATACTGGGACAAAGGAAATCTTCACGGCATAAGATTGACAATTGCAGATATGTGGAAGAATTCACCTATTATATAGCTTGTTGTGAAAAATGGTGGTAAACATTGCTGTCTTAGAAAAATTGACATGTGCTCTTAGAGACCAAATGGACTGGATGAATGGTCTTCTTACTGGGCTTGGAAGGAGGCGGGAAGTACTGATTAGTAATATAGCAATTTATTTGCAGCTTTTAATATCTAATTTGCTGTATTAAATTGGTATGAAATTGGATATTATTTCCTGTAACATACTATACTGTGTGCAACTGTGTTGTAATGTGAACTTGTATTTATGTACCTTGTTTAGATAAATTAAAAAAAAAACCATGATAATTTATAAACTGTGCAACACCTGTTGCACATTTTATAAAATACTAGCATCCATCTTTGGGTGTCCACCTACATGCACAAATGCAGTACTGTGGAAAGTTTTGAAAGCTGTGAGCATTCTGGGTGTCACTTGTTAAAGGCATGAATGGTGGAACTTGAATTTCAAGGTCCATGGGAGAAAGTTAGGGCCTGGTGTAGTGCCTGGGAAGATTCCTTGTAAATATATTTTAAACATTTTGAATACCTACATTCAAGTTGTAACATTCACTGTTACCTATGGACGAGAAGAGTCATTTTCATAACTTTTTACCCAGGTAAACCTGTGTTTACCTATATACAATGTTTGAAAATTGTTCTGTTTCTCCAGTATGGATAAAATATATGTATCTTTAAGGGAAAAGGGGCAAAGTTAGGAAGGAGAAGAAAGAAAAATATGCATGATGATTTCATTTTGAAATCCCCACACTTACTTTCATACATGAAGATATAGACATAATAGGGATCTCATAGATCTGGTAGAAAGAACCAATGGGAAAATGTAATTCCACGGTACAAAGTGACAGAGCAGACCAAATGTGTGGAAGTGAGGCACTGTATGTTAAGGATGGCATAGAGTCAAGCGGGATAAAAATTCAGCAGGAAACAAGTTGCACTCTGGAATCTTTATGGACAGAAATTTCATGTGTGATGAGGAAGAGTAAAGCAGCGGGTGTATACTATCGCCTGCCTGGCCAAGATGAAGAGACAGACTGTGAAATGCTAACAGAGATTCGCAAGACAATAATAATGGGAGATTTAAATTATGCTAGTATTGAATGGGTAAATGTCTTAAGACAAGCTAGCAAGGTAGAGTTCTTATATGCCATTAATTACTTCTTCATGGAACCACTGGTCCTGGAACCAGAAATATAAGAAACCATGTTAGATCCAGTTCTCAGTGGAAGGCAGGACCAGGTGCCAGGGATAAGGGTAGTAGAATTGCTTGGCAATAGTAATCATAATGCAATCAAATTTGACAAAATCACTGAAAAGAGAATATATTAAGGAAAAATACTGCACTAACATTTAATTTTAAAAAGGGAGACTATGAGAAAATTAGAAAAGAATCTAAAAGGAGTAGTTATGAAGGTTAAACATTTGCATGAGGCATGAAAATTGATTGAAAATGCTATCTTGGAAGCCCATGGAAAATGTATTCCATGCAGTAAAAAAGGTTTAAGGAATACTAAACAACTGCCAACATGGTTAGACAGTAAGGTAAAAGAAAAAGACAAAAAACATTTTAAAAAAATGGAAGGCTGATCCAAATGAGGAAAATTGGAAAAAGCATAAGCACTAGCAAGTTAGATGTAATACCCAACAGACATTGTCTGTTGGGAATTACTAATAACTCTGGGGCCACTGCTGGAAAAAAGATTCTGGGCTAGACATACCATTGGTCCAATCTAACTTGGCCATTCTTATGTTTTTAAGGCAGACCAAGAAAGAATTTAAGAAGAAACCTGCCATAGAGGTAAAACCAATACAAAATTTTCAAATACATCAAAAGCAAGAAGGCAGTGATGAAATCAGTGGGACCTCTAAATGACCAGAAAGTAAAAAGGCTTCTCAGGGAGGACAAGACCATAATAGAAACATTTTTAAAATTCTTTGCTTGAGTCTTTACTGAGGAGGACATTGGATAGATACGCAGTAAGGCATAATGGTAGAAACTGTTTGTCATACTTCAAGAATGTAAGCCTTTGGACTGCTGTTGGATTGATACTGCTTCCTAGGTGCAAGTACGGACTAGGCCCCAATAAGTGGCATTATGTGTTGCAGACTACAGTCAGAATAGGCAGAGAATAAGCAGAGATGCAGGGGCAGTTCAGGCAGAGATGAGGAGACACACTGAAGTCAGGGCAGGCAGCAAATGTAGCAAAGTCAAAAGGAACAGGCCAGGTCAGTAACCAGAAGTCAGTCCAAAGACAAAGGAAAAACAGGGCAAGGTAGGTAGGAGGCAAGGACTGGAATGGAGGCAGGAACACAGCAAACAGGCAGACAGACAAGCAGGAACAGGAAAAAAAGATCAGGAGGGCTGAAAACACCCTGGCAGAGGAATCCACAATAGAACTTGTTGCTGAGCCATTCATCTGTTGAACTGAGATTCCTTATACGCCTTAGAAGTGTCATCAGTGGGCACCACAGGAAGTCTCAGCTGCTGGGCCTAAAAGGATAGAAGCAGCTGGCTTATCATAAGTCAGATCCACAGAATGAGCATGCTGCTAGGAGCCATGTTGGAACAGAGGGAAGATAAGGAGAGGCAAGGTACTGAGTGGCCAGAGCATTACACTATTCTTAAGAAAAGAATTACTGGGCATGTGGCTAGACTTGTCTTAATGAGGAAGAGTCAACATGAATTTAGCAAAGGGAAGTCTTGCCATACCAATCTATTAAAATGTTTGGAATTCTAAAATGATATACTAAAAATGGTGAGATTCAAGAATTACTGGAAGTCAGGTCTGACCTTATGAATGTGTGGGGCCCAGGGCAAATAACCACAGTGGGGGACCTGGAATTCTGACGTCAAAGTGTTGGAGATGGAGCTACCATGGCAGTGTGGATCCACCAAAGTGCATGGCCCAGGGCAGATGCTCTCATCACCTACTCCAAAGATAACCCTGCTGGCACTGTCACACAGCAGTCAAGTCCTGGCTTTTTCGGGAGGCATTTTTATTTTGACTTACTGCTGGGACAAATGGAATGCTGGAATGGGTGCCAGGTCAATCTTCATTGAGATATTATTGGGCAGTATCCGTGTTGAGCTTGCAGGTGATTTGTTTCAGTTACAAGAAGGTAATTTTCAAATAGCTGGCGTAGTAGTACATTGCATTGCTTTGAAAATACTTAGGTAATTTGCCAAGTATGTGCACACATTCACTCATGTAAAGTTACACCTTATGTTCAGAGGGCGTAACTTATGCATTTATTTACATGCAGAATTTTTTAAATAAAAAATGTGTGCAAGTGCAGAGTAGACTCTGCCCCCTTTTCCCCACAGAAAGTCTCTCCTCAATGTACATAAAAGTATGTGTGAAACTGATGTAATGGGATTGTTTGCTCTAAATCTGACAAGCCTGGTTTAAGCTGTTTCAAGAAGGTAGGCCTCATTGAATTCTGTGTTCTCACATTGACCCTCCCCACCCCCACCCCCATCACATGACTGTACAACAAATGTGAGAACATGAGAAGAAAACAACATATGTGGGGAGAGTGCTCTCACTCTGGACCATGTTTGGGGAAACTGCATGCATTTCTCAAAACATACCGTACTTTCAGATGTGCAGATGAAAAGGGTATAACTAACAGAGGCATGAGGGGGAGTGGGACAGAAAGTGAGAGATAATCCCAAACTTTCAGCCACCCTCCTGATAATTGTAAAAGAGATATTTGCACTACATTATTGCAACTATTTTCTTTGATACTATGTGTGCGTTACTTAGCTGCATTGCTTTCTGGTGCATAATTTAACATTGGTAATAAAACATGTTTATCCTGGAATCCACAGTTGTGCTGACTCAGTGTGTGAGTGTGGCATGAAGTGCTTTGTATAGTGAATCCTTTCAGAATGGGAGCTTGCAGGAGACTGGCCTTGTATCTTACTACACTCACAGAATGAACCTGTAACAAATAATGCAAGTAATTTTTAGACACACTGAATCCAGGTCAATTTTAGAATAGCCATTTATGCACATAAACCAAGTTTATGACATGTTTTATTGTGGATTGGTCAATGCTTAAGAGATAGGAAACAAAGTAGAACTAAATGGTCAGTGTTCCCAAAGCTGAGAGATGAATAGCAGAGTACCCCAGGGATCTGTAATGAAACCTTTGCAGTTGACCATTTACATAAATTATCTGGTCAGGGAAGCAGCAAGTGAGCTAATCAAATTTACAGATAACAGAAAATTATTCAAAGTGGTTAAAATACAGGTGGATTGTGAGGAGCTGTAGAAGAACCTTGCAAGACTGGGGAACTGGGCATCTACATGGCAGATGACATTTTATATGGACAATTGCAAAGATTAGGAGTACACAGTACTGGGTTCCATATTAGGAGTTACCATTCAGCAAAATGATCTTGGAGTCTTTGTGGAAAACACATTGAAATCAGTGCGTGGCAGCAGCCACAAAAGCAAATAGAACGTTAGAAATTATTCAGAAAGGAACATATAACAAAACAGAATATAATAATTAGGGATGTGCATGAAAACAAGTTTCATTTTATTTTTTATTTGGTTTTTGTTTGTTTATTTTTGTTCCATTTCATTTGTTAGAAGTGTGACGGGGGCTATATGACTGTCAATATTTCAATCAGGGCGGATGTACGTGAATCAGCGGTGCACTTTGCATAAGTAAGAAACAGTGGAAAATGGATCATCAATGACTATCTAGTTGTTCCCCTACAACGAATACGCAGACCCTGAAGCAGTTCATACGAAATGTGATATCATGTCAGGCTCAACATTTACTTTCTGAATGGGGAAGTACTTCTTTCTTACTCTTTTTTGCAATTTTTGATGTGTTTTGGATTTGGACTAATTGAAATAACTAAAAAAAGATTCACTCCACTCATGAAGTATTCATACACATATATAAGGACCAATGATTACAAGTGACCCTTTCACAGTAAAAATATTGGCTGTAAAATTCAGCAACCGGAGGGTGGTATGAAGGTCCTTCATATGCACATGGAATTCTTCTCTTCTGTTTAAAATATAAAAAGTTAGAAAGGCAACAGGTTTTTGTGTTGATACTATTTCAGTCCCCACCAGTTTTTTCAGCTATGGGCAGTGGGAGTGATGTTTCTTATTTTTGGACCCTTCCCTTGCATTAACCCCCATCTTTTTGTGGGAGGCTTGTAAGAGATACAAATATTCCTATGAACATGCTCAGAGAGACAGCAAGGGATACTGGAAGAGAGAGGGTGTGGAGTTGGTGGAGATCCCTGTCTAGGCCCCCTCAGGCCCGGAGAAGAGAGGGAAAGAAGTGGCAATGGAATTTTGTGAATGATCATAGCCTCATCCCTTGGTGTTCTGATTGGAAGAGAAGGAGTCTGCGTTTGATTTGAAGAACATTTTTGAACTTTCAATTGACCATTCTGGAAGGTAGGGCTCACCTTTTGTATCTGGAAAGGCTGAGTCACTGACCTTTAAGTCCACGCTGCAATGCAAAAGAAAGGGCAAGGAGATTTATCGTGGATTCTGTTTTTGGATTTTGGTACTTTCTATTTTCCTAGTTTATGCTGGAGCTGCCCAATACCCTAATCTCCAATGGGAAGGTATCGTTAAGCTTAGAGGGTGATGCCACTGGGACACAGAAACCACAGCTTTATTATGATGTTTCCATCGGGGCTGGCACATCCCAATAGGCGAACTAGGCTGTCGCCTAGGGCACCAGCCATTAGGGGGTGTCAAAGAGCAGCTGCATGGAGCCACGAGCAGAGCCCATCCCACTCATGGCCGAGAGGAGCAGAGACTCGGTGGGCCTTGAGCAGCGCCAATCCTGCTCGTGGCAGAGAAAAGCAGAGCCTCGGCGGGCCATGAGCAGCACCACTGTTTGAGTGCGTGTGTTGTGTGTGAGTGAGAGGGATTATGTGTGTACAAGAGAGCAATGGTGTTAGAGAGAGGGAGGGAGTCTGTGTAAGGGTGCGTGTGTGAATGAGACAAGGAACCTAAGTGCGTGTAAGAGAGGGGGCCTGTCTGAATGAAAGAGGTCGGGGCTGGAGCCGGGGCCTGGACTGAGGGGGTAAGGGGAGGGGGGGCGAGCACAAGCCAGAAGGTTTGCCTAGGGTGCTTAATACCTAGCACCGCCCCTGGTTTCCATACGGGTTGGAACTTTATTTTTTCTTCAAGTAAACTTTCACTTTGAACACCAAAGTAGACTCTGCCCTTTTATTTTTGTCCCTGGCACCTGTGTTTGCTGCTATTGTTCAGTGGTTACTGTGGTTACCCCTGCACCTAAGTGGCACCCCAGAGTACAGAGCAGTAGAGTTTTCCTTAGATATGCCTAGGGCCCCGCAATTTTATTTTACTCCCTGCCAGATGAACCCCGGTAAATGTAGCTCCCCAAATGCAACTAACAACTCAAACAGGGACCCCGCTACAGAAGCAAAATATAAAATACAGTGAAAAGGAAACAAAAGGAAAAACAACCAGAAAGGGCTCTCCTCTGCAGAAAAATCCCAGCACCAACATTTTAAATTCCAAAAAAATAAATAAATAACCAGCCCTTTCCCATCCTCCAACCCTCCTGGACACCATTTACCCTATCCATGGGGTGCCAGTAGTCAAAGTGGGGCAGGAGCGATCTTCAGTTGCTTCTGCCCCACCGGGTCTGTTTCCAAAATGGCAGTGGCCGGCCCTGAAGGTGGCACCGTTTTGTTGTATGGCTGTAGTGTATACGGTATAGTCACTCAGTGCCATTTTCAAAAAGGCTCAGAGGCACAGGAGCTACTGGAGATCACTCCTGCTCTATTTGAGTTTCAGAAAACTCCATGGATGGGATAAGTAGCATCTGGAGAGGATGGGGGTTAGGGTGGGAATTGTAGGGGAAGGCTTGGGGAATGGGAGGAGGGAGCAATGTTTCAGTTTTTAAATATCTGAGTTGGGCTAGGTTGGGGTTTCATTTCCAAATCAAAAAAGAGAAATATAATAATTTTGGCAGGGTTTTTTAAATGTCATTTTCCAAAGAAACAAGGTATTTTTTGTTCCAATTTCCATTTCATTAAAAAAGTAGTGCACATCTCTAACAATAATCAGGTCGATTTTAAAAGCGTTGCTCACACAAAAATGTCCACATATGCGGGTATGTGGGCCGCATGCAGGCAACGCAAATTTTAAAAAGCCACAAAATAGGTACGTATGTACCCGTGCATGCGTAAGGAGTAAGGGGGGTGGAAAAGGGGAGGGGAATGGGCATTCTGGGGTGGAGCCAAGACTTACTTAACTCTGAATTTTAAAACCGAAACCCATAGGGGTAGATTTTCAAAGGGATACGTGCGTACCCCCCGAAAACCTACCCCAAACCCCCCCTGCACACGCCGAGCCTATTTTGCATAGGCTCAGCGGCGCACGCAAGCCCCGGGACACGCGTAAGTCCCGGGGCTTGCAAAAAGGGGCGGTCGGGGGCATGGCCAAGGGGCACGGTTAGGGATCGGGGCGTGTCCAGAGGGCTTGTGGGCGGTCCGGGGGCATGGCCGAGTGCCCTGACACAGCGGCCTGTGTCGGGGCCTGCCGCACCAGCGTACGTAAGTTACTACTGCCCGGAGGCAGTAGTAACTTCTCCGATAAAGGTGGGGGGGGGGTCTAGATAGGGCCGGGGGGTGGGTTAGGTAGGGGAAGGGAAGGGAAGGTGCAGTGGGGTAAAAAGAAAGTTCCCTCAGAGGCCGCTCCGATTTCGGAGCGGCCTCGGAGGGAACAGGCAGCGCGCGCAGGGCTCGGCGCGTGCAAGTTGCACAAATGTGCACCCCCTTGCGCGCGCCGACCCCGGATTTTATAAGATACGCACGTATCTTATAAAACCCAGCGTACTTTTGTTCGCGCCTGGTGCGCGAACAAAAGTACGCACACGCGTATGTTTTTAAAATCTACCTCATAGTGCGTGTACGCTACATACCCACGTAACTTTACAGCTACTCCTGATGAGGAGCAAGTCTGTAGATCTCGAATTATAGGGCTTATAGAACAGGGTGAGGGGTCCGGGTCAACTGGGGGCCGTGTATGCAGGATGAAGAACTAGAGGTCAGAAAGACCTCGCTATTAACCGGACAAACTAATTGCAAAACTGGGAATGTGCCTCGCGTAAGCATGTTTTAAAATTTGCTGACATATGCGCATAAAAGCTGACAAGGTCCTATAAAAGACACACATGTGCTAGCTGTGCTTGAGTAACCTCTTACAATTAGGAGCATTCTTATCCGCAGTTGATGCATTTAAAAATATGCGTGCATAAGTGCGTGCACAATTAAACATTTCAGCAAATCCTCATTCGCCCAATGATACGTGTGTGTATAAACTCACTCTCACTTGTTTTAACCTCTCAGTCTTGGTTTTGATCCACGACACAATCTCACCTTGAATACTGCATGCACTTCTGGTTGCCACATCTCAAGAACGATATGGCAGCACTAGAAAAAGTGCAGACAAGGGCAACAAAAATGATAAAGGGGAATGGAATGGCTCTGTTATGGAGGAAAAGCTCAGCAGGTTAGGGCTTTTTATCTTGGAGAAGAGATGGCTAAGAGGGGATGTAATAGGTTTACAAAACCATAAGTGGTGTAGAACGAGTTAGTAGAGAATAGGTTTTTTTTTACTCTATCAACAATAGAGGACATTCCATGAAACTAACAAATTGCAGATTTAAATCAAATTTTAAAAAGCATTTCAGTCAGCAAATAATTGAGCTGTGGAATTTGCTGCCAGAGAATGTGGTCAAGGCTAGTGGCATGGCTGAGGTTAAACAAGGTCTGGATAAGTTTCTGGAGGACAGGTCCATAAAAATTATTAATCATATAGACTTGAGACGTCTTCACTTAAGATTCTGGGAGCAATAGGAAATTGACTTTCTTCTTCTTCCAAGTTCTTCTTACAAGTGACCCAAACTGGCCACAGTCAGAATCAAGATGCCGGGCTTGACGTATCACTGGTCTTGTCTCAGCATGGCATTGCTTTTCCTCCTGGGGTGTTTACGCACAAACAATACATTTGGTTTGAAAAGAACAATGCTGAGCTGGATCTGAACAGTTCAGGAAACAATGAAGATGTTGTTTAATAGGTTAAAAGAGATGATGAAGATTTTTTTTAGTCAATGTAACAAGATCACTAGGATTTTGTACATAAATTTACTAAAGTATGTCTGGGGTATAATCCTTGAAAATCCTGATCTTTTTCACCACTGGAATAGACAGTACGGTTGCCATGTTATCCCACTTGAATGCATGGAAATAAAACAAAGAGTAGATTAAATCTTTTCAAAAAGGTGATCCTAAGTTTCCTTTGCTACTACTGCTGACCTGTGCAGACATTAAAATGGTTCAGTTACAGAGAAAAAACATTAACAAACTAGATTTTTATCATGTTTAATTGAACGGGATCACAAGGTACTGAAAGCCATCTCAAACATCAAAGGCCAAACCTTAAGTTTCTTGCAGTTCATTAATTAGTATGGAATGGATAATGCTACTTTTGATCTGACATGTTTTTCCTCATTATTGCACAAAAGTACTGACCTGCAGGAACTCAACAGCAAAAGTTTCATCTGGCCTGTTCCTCCCTCAACCAATTCCGTGTAAGTGGAAGTGGAACTTTCTATAAATTCTGTTCTGTTTTGTAGCAGATTTGTTACAGAACATTCGACCATTCTGCAGCATCACTGGTATTTCATTGGAAACCCCTTATACTTTAGAGCAATCCCTTTTAATAACAAACCCCTGAGGTCTTCCCAAAAAGAGTTGGAGAGTGTAGAACCAATGCCATACTCAAAAATGTCTTGACATGGTGCCAGCATTGGACATATGGTAATATTAGTGAATGGGCAGAAAGGAATCCTTTGTACCTCACACAAGTCACATTCAGAAAGCTATGGACTGTTAAAAATAGACACAATACTGCACCTATCAGCATTCAGCTCTCACATGCTGTCTTCTCTTTCTTTCCATTAAATCAAGCCAACCTAACCAGTTATAAACAGCTCACAGTACTGCAAAAATCTTGAGGTATTGAGCAGCTTAGTGGAAAGACAAACCTCTGTGAAGAGATGAACTGTGCGGTAGGTAGATAGAAATAAATATTGTCCCTGCCTCATTTATGGTTCCAGCCTCTGTCTGTAAGCTTTTAACAAAAAATGAATGAATTTTAGTGTTAAAAATATATGATGGGTTATAGCAGACTGCCCTAAGGAAACACTGCATTTTGGTTTGTTTGCAGAACTCAAGCCTTAAGATGTATAGAACAGCCCTGAACATCTGATGGAAGATTTTCCAAAAGCCAGTCTATAGAATCCTCACTACTTCTTTCCTTCCTTTGAAATTGCCTTAATTATAGACAAAGAAGATACACATTCTAAACTGCTGTATTGTAAGAATACCAGGACTCGGGTTTAAAATGATTTTTCAAGGCTGGTTTGTTTCCTGGTCCTCAGTCTAGTTAAGGAGAGGAGGCATCAAATCTTTCAGTTTGTTGAGCCTGTAGACGGCTAATGAAAGAGCTTGTGTGATTTTTCCCAATAGAAAGACAAAGAGGTAGATTTTAAAAGGGTTACGCGCATAAGTTATGCGCGTAACCCTTTAAAACCCCCCCTGCGTGCGCCAAGCCTATTTTGCATAGGCTCGGCGGCGCGCGCAAGCCCTGGGACGCGCGTAAGTCCCGGGGCTTTGCTAGGGGGGCGTGTCGGGGGGCAGCGTGACATTCGGGGTGTTCCTGGGGGGGGTGGCTCCGGCCCAGGTGCGTTTTGGGGGCGTGGCCAAGGCCTCTGAAATCGCTCCCGGGCTGGGGAATCTCGCGGCGGCGGTCGACCGGCGCAGGCGTAACTTTCGCGATAAAGGTAGGGGGGGTGTAGATAGGGCTGGGGTGGGTGGGTTAGGTAGGGGAAGGGAGGGAACGGGCAGCGCATGCAGGGCTCGGCGCGTGCAAGATGCATAAATGTGCACCCCCTTGCGCGTGCCGACCCCAGATTTTATAAGATACGCGTGGCTACGCGCGTATCTTATAAAATCCGGCATACTTTTGTTTGTGCCTGGTGCGCAAACAAAAGTACATGTGGGCATGCTTTTCTAAAATCTACCCCAAAATGTTTTTGTTTTGCCTACAACATGATGAGCCAATTTGACATAGAAACATAGAAACATAGAAATGACGGCAGAAGAAGACCAAATGGCCCATCCAGTCTGCCCAGCAAGCTTCACACATTTTTTCTCTCATACTTATCTGTTTCTCTTAGCTCTTGGTTCTATTTCCCTTCCACCCCCAGTTTTAATGTAGAGAGCAGTGATGGAGCTGCATCCAAGTGAAATATCTAGCTTGATTAGTTAGGGGTAGTAGCCGCCGCAATAAGCAAGCTACACCCATGCTTATTTGTTTTACCCAGCCTATGTTATACAGCCCTTATTGGTTGTTTTTCTTCTCCCCTGCCGTTGAAGCAGGGAGCTATGCTGGATACGCGTGAAGTATCAGTCTTCTCCCATGCTGTTGAAGCAGAGAGCCATGCTGGATGTGCATCGAAAGTGAAGTATCAGGCACATTTGGTTTGGGGTAGTACCCGCCGTAACAAGCCAGCTACTCCCCGTTTTGTGAGTGCGAACCCTCATTTTCTCCCCTGCCGTTGAAGCAGAGAGCTCTGCTGGATGTGTGAAGTATCGGTTTTTCTTCTCCCCTGCCGTTGAATCAGAGAACTATGCTGTATATGCATTGAAAGTGAAGTATCAGACTTATTTGATTTGGGGTAGTAACTGCCGTAACAAGCCAGCTACTCCCCTCTTTGTGAGTGTGAATCCTTTTTTCCACATTTCCTCTTGCTGTTGAAGCTTAGAGCGATGTTGGAGTCACAGTAAGCATGTGTATGTTTATTTAATAAGGGTATTGACTCCAGGCAGTAGCCCTCATTCTGGCGAGTCACCCACCCACACAAGAGGCCGCCAATGAAGATCACTCTTCATTGGCGGCCTCTTGACTTTATGGATCCACAGTGTTTATCCCACGCCCCTTTGAAGTCCTTCACAGTTCTGGTCTTCACCACATCCTCAGGAAGGGCATTCCAGGCATCCACCACCCTCTCCGTGAAGAAATACTTCCTAACATTGGTTCTGAATCTTCCTCCCTGGAGCTTCAAATCGTGACCCCTGGTTCTGGTGATTTTTTTTCCTACGGAAAAGGTTTGTCGTTGTCTTTTGATCATTAACACCTTTCAAGTATCTGAAAGTCTGTATCATGTCACCTCTGCTCCTCCTTTCCTCCAGGGTGTACATATTTAGATTCTTCAATCTCTCCTCGTACGTCATCCAATGAAGATCCTCCACCTTCCTGGTCGCCCTTCTCTGTACCGCCTCCATCTTGTCTTTGTCTTTTTGAAGATACGGTCTCCAGAACTGAACACAGTACTCCAGGTGAGGCCTCACCAAGGACCTGTACAAGGGAATAATCACTTCCCTTTTCTTACTCGATATTCCTCTCTCTATGCAGCCCAGCATTCTTCTGGCTTTAGCTATCGCCTTGTCGCATTGTTTCGCCGATTTCAGATCATTAGACACCATCACCCCAAGGTCCCTCTCCTGCTCCGTGCACATCAGCCTTTCCCCGCCCATCGAATACAGTTCATTCGGATTTCCACTCCCCATATGCATGACTTTGCACTTCTTGGCATTGAATCTCAGCTGCCATATCTTCGACCAATCTTCCAGTTTCCTTAGATCTCGTTGGAAGTACTGATGATCAGTTGGAAGTAGGGATGTGAATCGTTTTTCAACGATTAAAATTATCGTCCGATAATGTTAATATCGTCTTAAATCGTTATAGAACACGATACAATAGAAATTCTAATGATTTATCGTTAAAAATCGTTAAATCGTGTTAGTGCGCACTAACGGGAGTTAGTGCGCACTAACTCCCAGTTAGTGCGCACTAACTGAAAATGATACAAATTGACACTTTCCAGGTCACTGAAGGTCAGTTAGGAATGAATATGTATTCCTATTGGCTGGCTGCCCTCTTATCTATTGATTTTACCAAGGTTCACACTGAGGTGATGGTTGGGGGGATGGGAAATGGAACTGGAAACTCACGAACACCAACAGAAAATGATACAAATTGTTGACACTTCCCAGGTCAGTAAAGGTCACTTAGGAATGAATATGTATTCCTATTGGCTGACTGTGCTCTTATCTATTGATGTTCCCACTGAGGTAATGGTTGGGGGGATGTGAAATGGAAACAGTTGGAAGCTTGACAAAAAAAGTAACGTGATGATCATCACTCATGTACTAGAACTTGTTTGTTTATTATTTTTGTTAGCAGGCATGTGAAATGCTAGTGCATGTTGAATTTGCCAATCACTGTGCATTTTAGAAAGGTGGTCCTGGCTGGAACTACACAGTTCAAATATATGTGGTAATTGATTGTTGGTAAGTGTATTTCTTAAGTAGCCACACTGGCCACCAGATCACGGATCATGGAGAGCTGCATCCCTGCTCCCAGCCAGTCTGGGGCTGCCTGTCCCAGTCATCCATGCAGAGCTGCATCCCTGCTCCCAGCCAGTCTGGGGCTGCCTGTCCCAGTCATCCATGGAGGGCTGCAGCCCTGCTCCCAGCCAGTCTGGGGCTGCCTGTCCCTGTAATCCATGCAGCGCTGCATCCCTGCTCCCATCCAGTTTGGGGCTGCCTGTCCCAGTCATCCATGCAGAGCTGTATCCCTGCTCCCAGCCAGTCTGGGGCTGTCTGTCCCTGTCATCCATGCAGAGCTGTATCCCTGCTCCCAGCCAGTCTGGGGCTGCCTGTCCCTGTAATCCATGCAGCGCTGCATCCCTGCTCCCAGCCAGTCTGGGGCTGCCTGTCCCAGTAATCCATGCAGAGCTGCTTCCCTGCTCCCATCCAGTTTGGGGCTGCCTGTCGCAGTCATCCATGCAGAGCTGTATCCCTGCTCCCAGCCAGTCTGGGGCTGTCTGTCCCTGTAATCCATGCAGAGCTGCATCCCTGCTCCCAGCCAGTCTGGGGCTGCCTGTCCCAGTAATCCATGCAGAGCTGCATCCCTGCTCCCAGCCAGTCTGGAGATCACAACACTCCTGGTATTAATAGGGATAGGGCACTGTGTGCAGGAAGATCACAACACTCCTGGTATTGATAGGGATAGGGCACTGTGTGCAGGAAGATCACAACACCTCTGGTGCCAGGGTTAGGGCACTGTGTGCAGGAAGATCACAACACCACTGGTAGCAGGGTTAGGGCACTGTGTGCAGGAAGATCACAACACTCCTGGTATTAATAGGGATAGGGCACTGTGTGCAGGAAGATCACAACACCCCTGGTGCCAGGGTTAGGGCACTGTGTGCAGGAAGATCACAACACTCCTGGTATTAATAGGGATAGGGCACTGGGTGCATGAAGATCACAACACCCCTGGTGCCAGGGTTAGGGCACTGTGTGCAGGAAGATCACAACACTCCTGGTATTAATAGGGATAGGGCACTGTGTGTACATGGAGATCCCAACACCCCTGGTGCCAGGGTTAGGGCACTGTGTGCAGGAAGATCATAACACTCCTGGTATTAATAGGGATAGGGCACTGGGTGCATGAAGATCACAACACCCCTGGTGCCAGGGTTAGGGCACTGTGTGCAGGAGGATCACAACACCCCTGGTATCAGGGTTAGGGCACAAGTTCTAGTCACATTGACTGATCACATTACTTTTTTTGTCAAGCTACCAACTGTTTCCATTTCCCATCCCCCATATACTGTCAGTGGGAACCTTGGTAACATGAATAAATAAGAGGGCAGCCAATAGGAATACATATTCATTCCTAAACTGACCTTAACTGACCTGAAAAGTGTCAAATTGTATCAATTTCTGTTAGTGTGCACTAACTCCCGTTAGTGCGCACTAATCGGAAAAAACGATTTTTAACGATTTTTCAACGAAATAATCGTGCCAAACACGATTTTCTTCTCCTGCCACACAATTTCAATCGTTAAGACGATATGGCACACGATTCACATCCCTAGTTGGAAGTACTGATGTGACGGATTTTGACTTTTGCAATCCCTTGTCACTGTCGGTACTGTTCATGCCACTACTTCCCACCACCACCACCACCACCACACACACACCAGATTTGATTGCTTAACCCCTATTTTACCCTCCTTGCACAAAGGAGATCTCACATTCTATTCCATTCCCCTGGTGGAGCTCCAATTCCATGCCCCCGCAGGCAAAACTCCAATTGCATTCTAGCCAAACTCAAATTTAATTTCTCAGACCCCAGCTCCTCTTTCATTCCATTTCCTTCTTTTTCCTTCATCTCCCTCCCTGTGTTATTTCTGGCAAGTCACTGTTAGGATTTTGCATGCTACTCAGCCTCATCCTACCCTGCCCTAGATGATTACGAATCTTCCCCACCTGTAGAGGCCTCCAGTGAGCTCTACTCTTAGGGGCGGATTTTAAGAGCCCTGCTCGCCTAAATCCGCCCAAATCCGGGCGGATTTAGGCGAGCAGGGCCCTGCGCGCCAGTAAGCCTATTTTACATAGGCCTACCGGCGCGCGCAGAGCCCCGGGACTCGCGTAAGTCCCGGGGTTTTCGGAGGGGGCGTGTCGGGGGCGTGTCGGGGGCGTGTCGGGGGCGGGCCCGAACCGCGCGGCGTTTTCGGGGCGTGTCGGGAGCGTTCCGGGGGCGGGCCCGGGGGCGTGGCTATGGCCCGGGGCGGCCCAGGGCGTGGCCACGCCCTCCGGACCCGCCCCCAGATCACGTCCCGGCACGCTAGCGGCCCGCTGGCGCGCTGGGATTTACTTCTCCCTCCGGGAGGCGTAAATCCCCCAACAAAGGTAAGGGGGGGGTTTAGACAGGGCCGGGCGGGTGGGTTAGGTAGGGGAAGGGAGGGGAAGGTGAGGGGAGGGCAAAAGAAAGTTCCCTCCGAGGCTGCTCCGATTTCGGAGCTGCCTCGGAGGGAACGGGGGGTAGGCTGCGCGGCTCGGCGCGTGCCGGCTATACGAAATCGATAGCCTTGCGCGCGCCGATCCCGGATTTCAGCGGATACGCGCGGCTACGCGCGTATCTACTGAAATCCAGCATACTTTTGTTGGCGCCTGGAGCGCCAACAAAAGTACGCCTATTCGCGGTTTTTGAAAATCTACCCCTTAGTCACCAAAGCTGTCTCCTCACAGGTCATCCAACTCAGCCCCTGGTGCTGCCTCCTAGCAACCAAGAGTCCTCAGCAAACCCAGTCTCCAGCCGTGCCAAGCTCCTCCTCCTTTCCTGCACTACATCCAAGCCTCAGCCCTATATAAACCAGCCTTTCCTAATCCTCCTTGCTTTTGCATGGAGTCGCCCTTGGCTACTTGCCTTGTGGCTTACTCTTACATTGTGACCTCCGGGCCTTCTCACTCCATGCCTTGTGGCCTTTGGGTTTTCTCATTCCTTGCCTTGCCTTGTGGCCTTTGGGCCTTCTTGTTCCTTGCCTTGTAGCCATCTGGCCTTCTTGCTCCTTGCCTTGCCATGTGGCCTACCTAGACCTTCTCTAGCTCTGTGGCCTATCTAGGCCTTCCCCTGCTCTATGGCCTATCCATGCCTTCCTTGCTTTGTAAGCATTTAGGCCTCTGTGTTCCTTGTTAAGAACATAAGAACATAAGAAAATGTCATACTGGGTCAGACCAAGGGTCCATCAAGCCCAGCATCCTGTTTCCAACAGTGGCCAATCCAGGCCATAAGAACCTGGCAAGTACTAAGTCTATTCCATGTAACCATTGCTAATGGCTATTCTCTAAGTGAACTTAATAGCAGGTAATGGACTTCTCCTCCAAGAACTTATCCAGTCCTTTTTTAAACACCGCTATACTAACTGCACTAACCACATCCTCTGGCAACAAATTCCAGAGTTTAATTGTGCGTTGAGTAAAAAAGAACTTTCTCTGATTAGTTTTAAATGTGCCCCATGCTAACTTCATGGAGTGCCCCCTAGTCTTTCTACTATCCGAAAGAGTAAATAACCGATTCACATCTACCCGTTCTAGACCTCTCATAATTTTAAAATCTCTATCATATCCCCCCTCAGCCGTCTACTTGCCTTGTGGCTTACTCTTACATTGTGACCTCCGGGCCTTCTCACTCCTTGCCTTGTGGCCTTTGGGCCTTCTCATTCCTTGCCTTGCCTTGTGGCCTTTGGGCCTTCTTGTTCCTTGCCTTGGAGCCATCTGGCCTTCTTGCTCCTTGCCTTGCCATGTGGCCTACCTAGACCTTCTCTAGCTCTGTGGCCTATCTAGGCCACAGAGCTAGAAGGCCACAGCTGTCCTGTCTGTCCTGTCCTTATCAGTCCTGTCCTTGCCCTGTCTTGCCTGTATCCAGTTCCCAGAGCCACAGCCAGGCAATTTGGCGCCTATGGCCAAGTGAAAAGCTGTGTCCTCACCCATTACACAAAACATGATGCTACGAGTTAAGAGACTCTGTCAAATGTTTTTACAACAATGCCCAATGCCGGTACAAGAATGTTAGGCATCCTAGGCAAACCTTACAGCCTTGAACCCCCATCCCACCTTGTCACATCCTCCCTACACACAATTAAAAATTATAATAACAGAATTTGCATGAAAAAGGATATTCAAAGTACAGTCTTCTGAGATAAAGTATCACTTACAATATATATGTTATATTTATAAGAAATGCTGTGGTGTCAACCAGAAAACCCTGCAAAAAAGCAAAACAGACACTTGGAACCCATGTAATATTAAGCCTACTGTAACACACCATTGGTATGGGTTTGGCCCTCTGAAAGCCACAAGAAAACAGAATTTCAATAGAATAGGGATGTGAATCGTTTTAGGACGATTAAAATTATCGTCCGATAATTTTAATATCGTCTTAAACCGTTATGGAACACAATACAATAGAGATTCTAACGATTTATCGTTATAAATCGTTAGAATCGTGAGCCGGCACACTAAAACCCCCTAAAACCCACCCCCGACCCTTTAAATTAAATCCCCCACCCTCCCGAACCCCCCCCAAATGAGTTAAATAACCTGCGGGTCCAGCGGCGGTCCGGAACGGCAGCGGTCCGGAACGGGCTCCTGCTCCTGAATCTTGTTGTCTTCAGCCGGCGCCATTTTCCAAAATGGCGCCGAAAAATGGCGGCGGCCATAGACGAACACGATTGGACGGCAGGAGGTCCTTCCGGACCCCCGCTGGACTTTTGGCAAGTCTCGTGGGGGTCAGGAGGCCCCCCACAAGCTGGCCAAAAGTTCCTGGAGGTCCAGCGGGGGTCAGGGAGCGATTTCCCGCCGCGAATCGTTTTCGTACGGAAAATGGCGCCGGCAGGAGATCGACTGCAGGAGGTCGTTCAGCGAGGCGCCGGAACCCTCGCTGAACGACCTCCTGCAGTCGATCTCCTGCCGGCGCCATTTTCCGTACGAAAACGATTCGCGGCGGGAAATCGCTCCCTGACCCCCGCTGGACCTCCAGGAACTTTTGGCCAGCTTGTGGGGGGCTTCCTGACCCCCACGAGACTTGCCAAAAGTCCAGCGGGGGTCCGGAAGGACCTCCTGCCGTCCAATCGTGTTCGTCTATGGCCGCCGCCATTTTTCGGCGCCATTTTGGAAAATGGCGCCGGCTGAAGACAACAAGATTCAGGAGCAGGAGCCCGTTCCGGACCGCTGCCGTTCCGGACCGCCGCTGGACCCGCAGGTTATTTAACTCATTTGGGGGGGGTTCGGGAGGGTGGGGGATTTAATTTAAAGGGTCGGGGGTGGGTTTTAGGGGGTTTTAATGTGCCGGTTTTGCGATTTTTAGATTTTTCACGATTTTTCACGATATTTTACCCCCCCAAACGGCAACAATACGATTCCCTCCCCCTCCCAGCCGAAATCGATCGTTAAGACGATCGAGGACACGATTCACATCCCTACAATAGAATAAAATGTCTATAGCAAAACAGCACTAACTGCCAGGATTCAAGCAGCAACAACCATACCTATGAAAAGATAACATATCAAACATCATAATAGGCCCTAAAACACCAATACATCCCCCTATTATGAAAACAGAACAAGCCAGCTGCTATAGATTTCTACACAGAAACTTTACACTAGCAAAACACCTCACCTCAGTTACACATGCAGAACACAGACAAACCCTAACCAAATACAGAATAAAGAGACCATAATATCTAAATGGAAAATGTTATATAATATATAACTATATAAATATATAAATGAAAAAGTACAGTCAAAAATTGAACTGGAAATCGCAAGAAGCCAGACTCTGTATGCAGTACAACAATGGAAAAAAATAAACATTACCATGCCTCATAAAACAATAATATCAAGAAATATAAATTTCATCAATAGTAGTAAAATCCTAAATCATATAAATTAAGAGTATAATTCAAAAGAGCTAACAAATAGAACAACCAAAAATTAAAAACTCATATGAATATTTTCCGAACACCAATATAATATTTCAAAACAGACATAACAAATAACACCCAATAATTAAAACACATAGGGTTTTTTTAAATACCTTTCTTTCCATACCTGGGAAATTTTGATTTCCAGATGCCCTGAGATTGTCATGGATTAGCAAGAAGAGAGGATGAAGGTTTCTTGCACACACATTTTTTGTTCTCTCACATACATATGTTCTCTCCCACTCTCACACATACATGCTCTCCCTCACAGGCCCACTCTCTCACACATAAGCATGCACACACATACACACACACGTATGCACAAATATGGTCTCTCATTCTCTCACACATACACACATGTATGCAAATACATGCTCTCTCTTATTCTCCCACACTCTCAGACATACACACATACTCACTCACACACACACCTGCTCCCCTTCTCTCTCACACTCACACACACACTCACACTCTCTAACTCCTCCACCCTATTGAAATAGCAGCAGTCTACTTCTTTATTCCTCACAGCCAACAAGACTTCTTCTTGAAGTTGAGCCAGCTCTGGCCTAGAGATCCTTCCTGCAGAGCAGGTCACGCCAATCCTCCTCCTCCCCAGGCCCTGCCGGTGATTCCAGCACGGTCATGGTGTTGCTCCTCCTCAGGGCGACATCACCAGCAGCACTATGGTGCCCTTCAGGTAGCAGCGCCAATGGCTGAGGTCGTATTGGCCATAGACACGCTACGGCTCTACCAGTTTCAGTCCTTGCCTGCACTCAAGTCTTAGTTCCAGTCCTTACCTGCACTCTGCTCCAATATGAGCTCTAGCCCTTACCTGCACTCTTGCTCCAGTATGAGCTCCAGTCCTTGCCGGCATTCACCAGGATGTATAGCCACTACAACCAGTCCTACTGGCCCCCAGACCCCAAGGGCTCAACCTGCAGCTGGCTAGGGGCTGGCTAGGTGGAAGAACAGCCCAAGTCCTGTCCTGCTCTGCTATCTCGTGCCAGTACCCAGATGGTGTTCTTTGAGTCCAGTGCAACCAAGCCTGAGAGTTACGTTATTTGATTTGCATGAAATTAGGTATGAATGAATTGCTTTGCATACATTTGAAAGCTTTATGCATGAAAAGTGCTCATTTCAATACAGTGTGGGATTTTGTCCAAAATATTGAGCAATATCGTCAAAATAAGGGCACATCACACGATAAGCAGCATTTTTCATGCAAAAAAAAAAAAAAGCACTGCATGTTATACCTTTATCCCGGCTTAGTAAATATACCCATCAGCTTGCAAGCCCTCTGGGGACAGGAAATATCTAAATATCTACAGTACTTGCATGTCATCTGCTTTGAAGTTCCTGAAAGGCGAAATATAAAATAAATAAATAAGCCTACTTTCTTCTCTTTTATCCTCAAACTCTGGAAATGTTTCCCAACAGAGGCCAGACTTTCCACTGACAAATTGTCATTCTGCCTATGGTAAAGAGCTCTCTCTTCCACCAAGCCTACCCCTCTTAGCCAACAACAATGGCCTCCTTCTCATTTCTGTGTCCACCTAAGCTGAACTTCCTCATGGCTGTACAAGTGTTCCAAAACACTAACTCATGCTCCTGTGTTTCCTCACCCCAACACTTTATCCCCAGTCCTACCATCTGTTTAGGATTGTTATGTGTTTGATATATCTTATGTATTACATATTGGGGTAATTTTCAAAAGGTTTCAGCACGTAACATTTTTTTAATGGCCTGCGCACGTAAAACACAAGGGTTACGCACGCGGCCGGGACTCGACAGCGGGGCGGTCTGGGGAAGGCGGGGCGGGGCTAGAGGCACCCGATCAGCGGCCATTTGCTGCTGTGCTGGGGGATCGCACACTGGCAGGGTGCCGGCATGCACAACTTGCTACAGCTCCTTTGCAAGTGCAAAACGAAAGGTTAAAAAATGGGAGGCCCTAGGATAGGGATAGGGGCGGGTAGGATAGGGAAAGGGAAAGGGAGGTTAGGGTAGGGAAGTTCCCTCCCAGTCCGGACTGGAAGGGACCTGGGGAAGCCGGACAATGAGTCATCGCGTGATTATGGCCTATGTCTACCCCCATTGCGCGTGCCGCCCGTGATTTTATAACATATACGTGCACCGGCGCGCGCATGTTATAAAATCGCGCGTCCTTTTTTAAAATCTACCCCGAAACGTACATATGCAAGCAGTATTTTGTAAAAGTCTGATGTAAATGTGTACTAGCAGTGGCATGCATAAATATAAATGAAAAAAAGGGGCATTTTAGGAGTGTTCTGGGGTGGGGTTCAGTAGTTTGTGCACAAATTAGTATTTTGTAAGTGGTATATGCATATACATTATCAAACTTATATGCACACTTTTTTACACCTGCTAATTGAGTTGCTGAAATGAAATTTCACTTGTCTTTTGATGGTAATTTTTGGGTGGGAGGTCTGGGTTAAGTTGTGGGGAGATCATGATGAAGTAACGGAGGGTTTAGATGAACTGGTGTAAGTGTAGATGTAGTGGTAGAGGCATCAGAGAACTGTGATTACAAGTACGTGAACATGTATTTTCATAAGTGGATTATGCGCACCCTTTATAAAATGCCTGCTTCTGCAAATATACTGCAGGAAATATGTGCACATGTTATACTGCTTATAAAGTATGTGCATGCACTTTTCTATAATATGTATGGAAAGTATGCAGCTTCCTGCATTAAAAAAAAAATGTGAGTATACTGAAACATACATGCATACTTTAGGGGCACAGATATGTAGTATTTTATAAACTGTAGCTCCTGCCATACAGTTTATAAAATGGAACAAGACCGTTCGCCTTGGAAAGTGAATACTTTATTAATAACAATCAATCCAAATTAAAGGGAAAACTGCCTGACTCTGGCCGAGTCTTGCCTGATCAACTGCATCAGGGGCTGTAAAACAACAAACACGATTTTAATAAATAAACAATATACAAATCATTTAAAATTAAATATAAATCATTTAAAAATGAAAAATATTTTTTTTATGAAAATAAAATGTAACAACACAGAAAAACCAAATTAGACATCATAAGAATATATATAAAATACCACAGATAAATAGGAGGTGATGAATTCAACATATATGATTAATGAAGACAAAGAATTGAATATATGAAAAAATCTATTTAAATCACAAAAACTTAAATGGAGTACGTAAATGACAAACAATTGTTACCTCATTTATCCAGATAAAGTCTTAATTGGTTTTAGAATTCACATTTATATCAAGATGGCAGTATTAACTAAAAAGGAGTCAAATATACAACTTTAGTTATTTTATGGATTAGGGCAACAATATTAAAATAAATAAAATGAACCTAATCATAAAACACGTAGGATAAACTAATCCAGAACACCTCATTTCTATAATGAAATAATGTATTCATATGTAAAAAATATAAATTACATTACCAATGGAATATGTATTGTATTAGTAGATGATAGTTTCACAATTTTTCATTTTTGTAGCACTATAATTATTGCCAATTAGTCCTCTGTAAATCTTATATACTTAATTCAAAATTCAAGCGGCAGTAAAAGACTAAGATATAGTATTTGGTAAGTTTAATTATGTATTTCATATATTAAAAATATGATTTATCATCTTTTATATATAACAAAGTAAAAATCAAAGCCTAGCAATCAAACTACAAACTAAATCCATTATCGAGCAGTACTATAAAGGTATAAATATATTTAAAATAATAATAAAAAAAAGGTTACCTGCATGTGGTATATAATAATATTATCCAAGTAACTTTATTCTTTTTTATTTCTCAATCCACATAGGATATCTTAGTCTTTTACTGCCGCTTGAATTTATCACCTCCTGTTTATCTGTGGTATTTTATTTCTATATATATATTTCTTATGCTATCTAATTTTGTTTTTCTGTGTTGTTACATTTTATTTTCATTAAAAAAAATATTTTTCATTTTTAAGTGATTTATATTTAATTTTAAATGAGTTATATATTGTTTATTTATTAAAATCATGATTGTTGTTTTACAGCCCCTGATACAGCCTATCAGGTGAAACTCAGCCAGAGTTGGGCAGTTTTCCCTTTAATTTGGATTGATTGTTATTAATAAAGAATTCACTTTCCAAGGCAAATGGTCTTGTTCCGTTTTTTGCTTGCCTGTGGCTACACTTGACCATCTTCCATTTTGCTTTATTATATAGTTTATAAAATACAGGCATAACTTTGGGTGCATATACTTATGCATGAATGTGCTGACTTATAGGGAGGATAACTTATAGGAAGGATAATTTTCAATAATGTGCATATTTGTTTATGAATTATCTATGTTTTATTTATGTATGTATTTATGCTTGGTTTATATATTATGTATTACATTTATGTAATACATATGTAAATTATTTAGTAATCATGTACCTCACTCTGAGTACTCTAGAAGGAGAGTAGCAAATCCTTCAAATAAATAAATAATGAATGTTTTAATTGTAATGCCTTAGTCTTACAGCAGACCATCCGAAGGATCAAGGCTTGTCCCATTTGCTTTCACCTATCTACAATAAAAAGAAGCTGATTCGTCTGAAAGCAAATTGTCTATGATTAAAAATACCTCCCCAACTGTGCAGCATTCAGAAATCTGCCCCCACTTCTGAAACCCTGGAAAAAAATTGATTACAGTGAGATCTGTGAGGGCAAGACCTAAGACATTGAGACACCCTGTCTCCCAAACAATACCCACACAACATGCCTTTTTCTCACTGGAAAATGAAGATGCCCCAGAAATGGAAACTGAAGTGGTATCTGAAAGGAAAGACACCCAATACACACAGAAACTCTGAAATACTTTCAGACTCTGTCATCAGAGGAACAAACTTGTGGACTTATTTTAAAGAACACACACAATTGTGTGAAATACAAACCAGATAGTCAATGCAATTAAAGAAAAAAAGTAAGGACTATGAAATCAATGTTATCATCCATCTGGGGATAAATGACCTTGCTAACAACAGCATCCAAGTATCTGAGATTTCCAGACTTTGAGGAAGCATCTGGGACACATGGCAAACACCATTGCCTTTTCAGAAGTGTAACCTGTTCACATATGGGGAAAGGAAAGGCTAAGTCATATAAACAACTTCAATACATGGTTCAAGAACTGGTATAAAAAAAGGAGAATTGTCATATATTTGAGGCCATATGGTAAAAGATGGCCTACATCTGTCTGTGGCAGGAAAAAGGATTCTAAGTGAGAAATTCATATCATATGCCATCTGATGTTTAAACTAGAGGACTAGGTGGCAGTAGAAAGCCAATGAAATTGAAATGTCACCCAACAAATAAAAATACAAGAAGTGGTAGGAAATATTAACAGAATAAACTGGTTCTATAGGCCACACCTGAGCAAAAGAGCAGAAAAGGTGCCCAGGAAGAAAAGCTGAGCAATAAAATTCCAGATCTGCAGGCCCTAATGGTGAAAGTGAACTTGGACATTGATACAATTAAAGAGATTTGGTTCAGTGAGTCTCATGTGTAACGGGGTGTCTAGTTTTGCCTTTAAAAAGGTATCCCTGCTCCTTACAAACATGCATTTGGAGGCTTCAGCTGGTCTGAGTGCCAAAGTGATAGAGGACTCACTAGCCCTTCCCTTCATGTGATGTCAATGTGCTAAGGAGATACATCGTTTCTCAATGAGATGGGTTTGAGGGAAGTATAAAAACCCATGTACCACTGGTGTTGGATAGACAGAGAACAGAAGCCGGGACTCCAACATCTGGGGTTCCGATGCATTTGAGGGTCATCTCTTCACAGAGAATGTTCATAGAAGTTCGAGGAGAAGGTTTCCAGGAGTGGAGATCCAGGGGTCCAGAAAGAGAGAAAGAGATAAGGGTCCTGAAGAACATCAGGTCATGTTGAGTCCTGAGAAGGAAGAGATTCCCTGGAAGTTGGAGATGAGTGTACTGGCAGGTGCCAGAGTTGGGGCAGCCTGCCTGCAAAAGTTCACCACAGTCAAAGCCTGATTCTACTCAAATCAGCCAGAGACTCACAAGAGAAAAAGGAAGAGAAAAAGAACCCTTGAGGGAAAGATTTCAGCAACCCGTTCCATGACAGGGAGAGCCTGTGATGGAACGAGTACCTGCCTAAGAGCTTACCTGTGGGGAAAGAGGTGCAGGAAGGTGGAGAGAGACAGAATTTGGCTTTTTTGAGTTTGGCTTTTGTTACTGTGGCGCATTATTGATCAGTGAACTCTTCTGGACTTCAAGAATGCTGGGGATAAACCCTGGGGATCTCTGAGGGAGTGATAGGAGTTGTAAAGCTGAATTTCCTTGCCACCAGTTTTACAGAAAAGTATTTTGTTTTTGTAAAGAAGCACAGGTATGGAGAGTGGTTATTTTGAGTGCTTTCAGTTGGTGTGCAGAAAAGCCCGAGAGGTAAAAACCCTAAGGTCTTTGAAAAGACTCTGCTTTTCCCCCCTGTGCCGTAACCCCGGGAAGTCATGGGGGCCTTGCATGGCCCATGGCCCTCCTTATGTGCCCCCATGCCAAAAGCTGACTGGGATGGGGGGGGGGGGGGCGGAAACATATGAATAGGACACAGCTATACCAGTTTACAACATGTTGAGGAAGAATAGAAATTACAAAAAAGGAGGAGGAGTTGCTCTTTATGTCAAAAACAATACCCAAGCAACTGAAATGCAAGGGGTGTGGGGAAAGGAAGAAGTGCTGTTAGCTGTCTTAAAAAAAGTAGGCAATTCCATTTACACTGGTGTGATCTACAGGCCTCCAACTCAGACAGAAGAATTGGATAAAGATCTAGATGAAGATATGCAAAAGGTGGCAGAGAAGGGAGCGGTGTTGCTGGTCAGAAATGTTAATCTACCAGATGTGGATTGGAGTATCCCTGTTGCAGAATCTGTAAGAAGTTGAGAGATTGTGGATATCCTTCAAGAGGCTCTGCTCAGATAAATGATGATGGAACCCACTAGGAGAGGAAAGATACTGGACCTGGTACTCACAAATGGAAATAGTATCTCTAATATTCAAGCAGGGACCCACCTGAGTGCCAATGATCATCAGATGGTATGGTTGGATATAGCAGTCAAGACAGAGAGAAGATACATGAAGACCAAAGCCCTGCATTTCAAAAATACAGATTTTGATAAAATTGGGAGATATTTTGAGGAGAAGCTGGAACCCTGGCAGGAGAAAGGGGAAGTGGAACAACAAAGGGCTAGATTAAAATGTGCTATTTGTAAAAAAAAGTAAATAAAACTAAGAGGACAAGGAAACTGATATGGTTCACCAAAGAGGTGGCTGAAAAATAAAGGTAAAAAGAGCAGCATTCAAACAGTACAAAGGAACTCAAAAAAAGGAACATAGGGAAGAATATCTGGTGAAGCTGGAAAAAGTCAAGGAAAATGTTACAAAGTGTGGTTCGTGAGGTTTTCTCACGAGCCGTCTCGCTTACCCCTGGTGCCGCCAGCACTTGCCCGTGGCAGGAACGCCGCCAACATCTGACACAGCCGACTGCAACAAAGGACGCTGCCACGCCACCGCTTCCTGACCTCTCCTTAGGCCCGCGCCCGACGGCCCAGTGTTTAAAGGGCCCATGGCAGGAACTCAACTATGGCACCCTGTAATGACAGCATTGGCCTCCCTGTATTTAAGGCTCCCTTGGAGGACCAACTTGCAGTGCATGCTGCCAAGTGTTCCCGGATCTTGAATTCCTGATTCTTGTCCAGCCTTGCCTTCTAGCTTTGCCTTGTCTAACCTTGCCTCATCCAGCCTTCCTTGTCTAGTCCGCCTTGTCCACGGTCTTCTGTGTGCATATCTCCACCTACTCTCCGGATCTTGTTTGGACCTGACCATGATTGCCTGCTGCCTGGACCTAACCACGATTGCTTGCTGCCTATACCTGACCATTCCTGTTAGCCACCTGCCCTAACCCTGGCCTGTTTTTGACTCTCATAGTCTTCTGCCTGCTGGGACCCCGATTTGCCTTTGGATTCTAACTCTCTTCACTGCCCTAGGGACCTGCCTAAGTCCTACTGTCCTTCAGAATCCAAGGGATCAACCGGCGGGGGAGTTGGCTGATATAGGTTAAGCTCCAGACTGTTCCACTACAGGGTGCATTCACCAGCTGCCAGCCTAGACTACCTACGAGGCTGCGTCAACTATGCTGCAGCACAAAGGGCTCACACCACCTTCACAGAAAGAAATCAGGAAAGCAAAATCTCAAGTGGAAGAAAGGTTAAACAAGAGAGGCAAAACAAGGTGACTAAACATTTTTCAGATATATCAAAGAAAGGCAAGTGGTGGTATTGTAAGATTGAAAGAAGACAAGAAGCAATGTGTGGAGAAAGATGAGGAAACAGCAGATATATTAAAAAATACTTCAGTTCAGTGTTCATTACAGAAGATCATAGAGAAGGACCTTTGCTGGTTGGTAAGAGTACAGATATGTGTGTAGGATATATAGAAGAATTTCATCTCCAATTCTGTACCTTTCCTTTGGGTGTTTGCATCCCGAATACATTACCCTGCATTTACATATTAGCATTATATATTAGCTGCCAGACCTTAGACCATTCCTAAAGCTTCGCTAGATCCTTCCTCATGTTTCCCCTCCTTCCTGGCTGTCCACCCTGTTACAGATTTTGGTAATACCAGCAAAAAGACAAACCTTTCCCAAAAATCCTTCTGTTATGTCACTCTCAAAAATGTTGAAAAGAACTGGTCCAAGAATCTATCCCTGAGGCACACCACTAGTAACAACCCCCTCCTCAGAGAAAATGCCATTTACCTTTGTCACTTCCCACTCAGCCAGTTTCTATCCCTGTCAGTCATTCTAGGATCCATACCAAGGGTGCACAATTTGTTTACAAGTCTTCTGTGCAGGACATGTCAAAAGCCTTGCTAAAATCCAAGTACACTACGTCTAGCACTCTCCCTTGATCTAACTCTCTGATCACTCAATCAAAGAAGTTGATCAGATTCGTCAGACAAGATTTATGTCTGGTAAAACCATGCTGCCTTGGATTTTGCAATCCACTGGATTCCAAAAATTTCACTATCTTCTGCTTTAGCAGCAATTCCATTAGTTTGCTCACCACAGAAATCAGACTAACTTGCCTGAAGTTCTCAGTCTCCTCCTTACTTCCACTTTTATGAATAAGAACTGTGGAGAATTTTGACTTTCCCTCTGATTTGCTCCACAATTGTTATTGTTTGTAAGGATTTGGGAGGACCCCTGGACTCTGTGGCTGCTGACCATGCCCACGGGGGGGGGGGGGGGGGGGGAAGTCCCATGAGGGGCCACAAGTCAGGCTCAGCTTTAGGACACACACTCAGTTAGATCTTTTATAAAACAGTATTGAGGAGCCACCAGAGGTGGCGGTAGTGAGCAAGAATGTATTCCGGCTGGGCTTGTAGTTCCTCAGGCTCTGGAACAGTGATCCCACAATGGCTGTACTGTAGTGGAGAGAAACTGAGATCGTGAGTACAAGCAATATATGCAGGGTTCAGGAATAGAGCCTTGTTGGTATAGTACTCACACAGCGGTCTCTCAGTATGGAGCACAGGAGCTGAAGTAAAGGCAGTCCCTCGAGGAGCGAGTACCTGGTTCCAGGGAACAGCTCTGAGAGAAGTAGATGGTAACTCACTGATGGTATAGGCAGCGGTGTCTTCCAGGCAGAAGTCCAGGTAGTGAGTCCAGGAACATGGACCCTCGAGGAGCGAGTACCGGTTCCAGACAGCGACCTGAAAGAGAAGAGAGAGAGGCCCTCGAGGAGCGGGTACCCCAAATAGAGTAGTCCAATAGTGGAGGCAGAGTAGCTAGGTACGGAAAGCGAATCCCATCTGTTAGGAAACCTTTGCTAACTCGATGGCTAGCAATCGCGTAGGCTATTTGTATCCAGGATGCGTGATGTCATCAGAGGGGGACGCCCCTGAGGTTCGTGCCAAAGAAGGTACTTGAAGTAGGGCCACGCGGCGCGCGTGCCCTAAGGCAACTGGACAGCATGGCGGGAGGTAGCACCCAAGCCGGACCGGGGATGCCGGAGAGGACGGCAGGCAGACACCACGGCAGCCAAACGTCCGTCAACCGCAGGAGGAGTCGCCAAAAAGGTAGGGAGGGCGGAGTGGAGACGTCGGGCAGCGACAGTCATAACAACAATAAAAAATAGGCAAATCTGTTGCAGTACCATGTATAATCACTTTTATTTTTAAGAAGTTTAATATATTACATGAGCAAGATCACATTTCAAGCAAACTCTCGGTAGATGTTTCTAAAATCCATTACATACAATCAGGCTTATATACTGTTTATTTCTACAAAATCATGGTTCAGCAAAATATTTCAGATTGACATCCCAATTTCAGTTCTGAATTTTACTACATATCAGCAGATCTTTAGATATCTTAGATTATGACCATTTAACAGGTCAACACAACCCAGGTCCTGACTGCAATTACTTACAAGCACCGCACATTTTTACTACCATAAGAAAGGATCACACATCATTATATCTATTTTTTTTTACCAATTATAATTATCTTTTATCTTTGTTCTAGAGCCAAAAATCTAATAGTATAATCTTGAGCAAATGTATTACATATCTTTTATTCTTATTAAAATCTAAAATAGTGTTCATTACCCGTCAGGGTAATAATCAACAACCTTTGACAACTCAATAATGTTCTCTCTTTTTTTAATGAGGCAGGTTTTATTTACCTTGGTTTTATTTACCTTGGTCATTCTTTTGTTATCTCAGTGTTAATCTCTCTTTTGCCTTCTCTTCATTCCAAGTTGCATTTTATCCCTGTTTTATTGTAACTGCTACCTTATTCTTCTATCACTTGTTAATGTTTTTAAGTTATTAAGTATTTATTCTGTTGTCACACCTTGTTATTTGTAAACCGGCATGATGCGACTCCCATCGCGAATGCCGGTATATAAGAAATTTAAATAAATAAATAAATAAAAATAAGAATCAGTAAAGAATATTATAAGTTGGATTGAACTATATTGAACAGAGAGATACAATAAAACCTTTGACTTCATCAGAACCATATCCATCCTTTTCCCGTCCTTTGGAACTACTCCAGACTCTAAAGAAGCATTGAAAATGTCAGCTAGCAGAGCTGCCAGGACGTCACTAAGTTCCCTTAGTACCCTAGAATGTATCCCATTCAGACTCATCATCCTATCTACTTTCCATCATCTTGTCTACTTTAAGTTTAGTTAGCTCCTCACAAACATACTGTTCTGAAAATCGATTGACATTTACCTTTCATTTCATTCATTAAAATTTATTAATCGCTTAACACAAAAAAATTGGTCTAAGCGATTTACAATAAAACATACATAAAATAATATAATTACATCAGATACAAACAACAAAATAATGACAAATTCTTCAAGATATTTCCAGTCTTGAGTTTGTTTTATGTGGTCTTGCTCCAAGCCTTTCCACAGTGAACACCGAACAGAAATATTTTTTAAGCAATTTTGCTTTTTCCTCATTAGCCTCTACATATTCCTCCCCTTCATCTTTGAGTCTCACAATGCCACTTTTGCACATCCATCTATCACTAACATATTTACAAAACATCTTATCCCCCCTATTTTACCATATTTGCTATTTTCCTTTCTATTACATTTTTGCATTCCTGACTACTTTCCCAGCTTTTCTTATTTTTTCCAGGTATTGTTGCCTGTCTTCCTCTTTCTACAGTAACATCGGCCAGAAGATCAAATATCTTTGGACTTTGGTTCATTAATAACCTCATAAGCAATTCTTTCACAATAGGGTGCTGCACTATACCGACCATAATTCTGTTGAGGATAGTGTTGGTTTTCCATATCAATCAAACAAACCGTGCTGTCACCATCTTTCTTTCCTAGACCACACACATATGGTTGTGAGATGACCCTTCACACCTTAAACTGTGAAATAGCCTTGGCTTACTGCATGAGAAGGATTCGACAACATTGTCAGCCTTCACAAGCAATTGTTTCTTATGATCCTAGCACAACAGGAATGGCAGTGTCCAAATGTACAGTGCCCAGCTATATAGTGGATGGTATTTGTTCACTGCTGTATGCTAACATCCCTTCAGATAACAGATATAGGTAATTAGGGCTCACCAGGGTAGAACAACAACTGCATCAGTAACTCATCTATGAGCAGTATTGCTCTAAGGCATCTGTGAACCTGCAACTTGGTCATTAGTTCATGCCTTTACATCCTACTACTATGTGGACAACCTGTCAAAGTGTGACAGTAATTTCATACAAGCAGTTTTGTATAGCCTCTTAATAGTCTATTCCCTATGGTGGGGTCTAGGTTGCTTATTCAGTTAACACTCCATTGCAACCCTCAGCATGGGACTTCCCACATGTAATGGCTAATTCACCCTGCTTATCAATGGAAAAAGCAAGTTTGTTTACCATAAACTGTGTTTTCCATAGATAGCAGGGTGTTAGCCTTAGACTACCCACCTGCCTCCCTAGAAAGATGACTAACTAGCAAACTTTAGCTCTAAAATGGACTGAGGTGGCTCACTAGGCAACACTCAAGTGGAAACTCTTGCACGTGCTCAGTACAGCAAAGGCTCTACTAACAGAGAGATCTATTCAGTGCCACCGGATGATGTACTAGTTCAGCCTGCTTATATTTCTTCATGGAAAGGATGATGGATGTATGGAATGCCCTCTCAGAAGAGGTGGTGAAGATAAGAATGATAATGGAACTCAAAAGGGCTTGGATAAACATAAATGCTCCCTAATGGCTAGAAGATGGAAATGAAGAAAAGGAATAACCTATTGCTAACTTTAGATGTAACATTTCTAAATGGGTGCAACCTGCATGGAGTGACAGTTATTATTCTTAAAAGAAGGCATGGGTGGGTAACCTGCATGAAGTGGAAGTTTCTACCCTTAACAGAAGGCAAGGAGAGGTAACCTGCAAGGAGCAGCAGTTACCACCCAAGCAACTTCCTGGGCAGACTGGATGGGCCATTTGGGTCTTTATTTATTTAAAATTATTTTTTAATCATTTAGCTGATATAATCTCAATAAGAGATGTACAATTTAAAATTAAATATACATTTAACAGATTTATCATGTCACAAACAAATATTGTAAAATGCAAAAATAAAATAAAATATAAAACTACCCACCTTCTTAACATATCAACTTTCCACGGAATCCATCATCAACCAAGTCTTCAATTGTTTACAAAATTTCAATAGGTCTGTTTCCTCCCTCAATTTTAGTGGCATTTCTTTCCACAATGCTGATAACACAGGGGAAAAAGCCCTACTTTGGAGACGAACATATCGGAACCATTTGACTGCTGGAATCTGTAACAGTCATCTTTTAGTTGAACATAAATTCTACCCAGATTCTACCCGTTTCAGTCGACCTCGTAATTGTCAAATACCTAAGCCATACAAAGATTTAAATGCCAATAACAGATTTTTAAATTTGCCACATGCTGTCACTGGCAGCCAATGTAGGCCTTGTAACAAAGGATCCGCTGCCAGTAACATCACAAGCCACCATATTTTGAACCACTTGCAATTTCTGTGTTAATTTGTCTAACAACCCCAGGTACAGAACATTACAGTAGTCAATTTGGGAGAGAATAAGTGCATAAGCTGCTGATCTTAAGACAGATATATCCATAAACAGCCTAAACTGTCTCAAGATATTCACTTTTAAATAAATGCTTCTGGTCACCTCGATAATTTGTTTTTCCATGGTTAGAGATGAATCTAAAATAATTTCCAACAATCTAAAGTCTTCTTTAATATTCATGACCATCCCTTTCCAAATCAGTAGCCTCTGTAACTCACTCTTCCCCAAATATAAAATTTCTGTCTTATTTATATTCAAGACCAAATTAATCTCTCTTAACCAATCTGATATATTCCAAACAACAAATCAACTTTGAGTAACCCATTTCTAAATCTGCCTCCAAAGGGGCTAAAATCTGCACATCATCTGCATACAGATATGCAGTATATCCTGCCTCCCTAATGATTCTACCCAATTACCCGAAAAAGATGTTAAAAAGAATGGGGGACAATGAGGAGCCTTGAGGAACCCCATATTCTAATTTACATCGTTTCAATACCTCTCCTTGAAATGAAACAATCTGATTTCTCCCAAACATAAAAACTCTCCAGCCACTTCATTACCAACCCTTTCAAACTATACTCTTCACATCTTTTCAACATTAAATGGTGATCAACTAAATCAAATACGCTGAATAAATCCATCAGCACCACAAATGCTTTTCCCCCTTTGTCAATAATTGGGAGGGCATCATTCATCAGTGATACTAATAACGATTCTGTATTGCATCCCTGTCTAAACCCAGATTGTGCTGGGTCCAGTATTTCTGAAGGTTCCAAAACATCAGAAATTTGTTTGGCAACTGCTTTCTCTACAATTTTGGTAACAAATGGCAAATTCGACACCGGCCTATAATTATAACATAATCTAGAAGCTAACTCATCCTTCTTCCAAAGGGGGTCATTTTCCAAAGTGATCGCACAGGAAAAATCCCTTTTCGCGTGCGATCATTAAATGGGGGCGGAGTCGGGGTGGCGTCAAGATCGGAACAGGAGGAGTCGGGGCGGCATTGGGGTGGATGCCGTGAAGACATCGCGGACAGCGAAAAGGTAAGAACCCTTTTCGCTGCCAATTTCACACCCAATAGCACCACCTTTTATGATGGTGCTATTGGGTGCGAAAGCCGGCAGCGATTGCAATGCAGAGGTGCGATCGCTGCGGGCTTTCGCAGGCCCACCCCTCGCTTCGCCCCCGCCCTCTGTACCATGCGATTCAAAGAGGCCAGCGGTATTAGAGAATCCAGGCCAAAGTGTGGTAACTACAGCAGTTTTACAAACAGAGGGAGCTAACCCCTTTTCCAATGATCCATTAATTAACGATTGTAGCCACACACCATCAATTACCATATACATAGTGGGGCACATTTTAAAAGCCCTACACGCGTAAATCTATTTTGCATAGGCCCGGCAATGCGCGCAAGCCCGGGACCCGCGTATGTCCCGGGACTTGAAAAAAGGGTGTGGGCCATCCGGAGCAGGGTGGGGGCATGGCCAGAGGCCTTCATAGGGCCACTCAGCCGGCGCGCACAACCTACGCCTGCCCGGCGGCAGGCACAACTTCTAAAATAAAGGGCCGGGGGGGGGTTAGGTAGGACTAGGGGGGAGGGTGGGTTAGGGAGGGGAAGGGAGGGAAAGGTGGGGATGGCGGAAGGAAAGTTCCCTCCAAGGCCGCTCCGATTTCAGAGCGGCCTCAGAGGGAACAGGGAAAACCATTGGGGCTCCCTTAGGGCTTGGCGCATGCAAGGTGCACAAGTGTGCACCCCCTTGCGCATGCTGACCCTGGATTTTATAACATGCGCGTGGTTGCGCGCGCATGTTATAAAATCGGGCGTAGATACTAAAATCTGGCCCAGTATATATATGTTCTCCAACAGTGGTCAGTGTGATTCACAAGTACCAGACAGATCCCCAAAAAGATAGATGTGGCTTTCCTAGTGTTCCTGGCTAATAATGTTTTATGGATATATATATAAAATGAGGCCACAATGGAAGCCTCAAAAGATTTAATTACATAGGTATCAACAAAATTAAAATTAACAATAGAGGAGCTGGTAAATTACATGGTCTTCTATAGAGAGAGACTTATTGGATCTCTACCCTCAATGAAGAAAAAGATTTTAGGCCATTTTTTTTTTTTATAAAGGGGGGGGTCAGTCATATCCATAACATGTTTTGCACAGGTAGAAAGTGACAAATTATTTAATCAATATTCCCTCTAAGGCAGTGGTCCCCAACCGTGTCCTGGGGGCCCACCAACCAGTCAGGTTTTCAGGATATCCACAATGAATATGCACGAGAGAAATTTTGCATGTTATGGAGGCAGTGTGTGCAAATTTTCTCTCGTGCATATTCATTGTGGATATCTTGTAAACCCGACTGGCTGGTGGGCCCCCAGGACAGGGGACCACTGCCCTATATCATTTTTGTTGCCCTTGTCTGAACCTTTTATAGCTCCACTATGCCTTTTTTGAGATGGGGCAACTAAAACTGCACACACAAGGATGATGTGATATTTTGCATTTTACTATTCCTATTTGGAACATTCCTAACATTCTATTTGCGTTTTGTCTACTGCTGCACGCTGAGCTAAGGATTTCAATGGATTTCCTGTGCACCTTAGAGGGAACATTGGTTTTAATAGCTATTGTGTTATTTGAGTAAATTTTAAAAACTCTCCTCTCTAAGTACATAGTCAAGATAAAGACCAATATGGAAACAATAGGTAGCTAATTATCTACCTTGTGAAAGAATTATCTTAGCTTTTAAAAAAGATATAATTGCAGATTATGCCATTGATTAAAGTAAATTAATGAGTATGTGACTAAACAATTGCCAGATCACAGCTAACAACCATACTAGAATAGAGCTATTTCCACTTTTAATTATGTTGTAATTTGGATCTAATAGGTTAACAGGGTTTGACCATTAAAATTAGTTATTTTCATGGCATGAGGTATCATAATGGTGGCATCTTTAAACTATGAATTGTGTTTATTGAACAATACTGCCAAAGGAAGCACGATAGGGTGAAAAAAGTGTAGGGGTTTTGCCATCTTGCTCTTTCTTCATATGTAATTTTATAGTGGCTATATAACCTTTAAATACAAGAAATTTTTTGAATGGGAAAACTGTTGTTAGAGAAACATGCACAGTTTAAGCACTGTTACTAGCCATGTGAAAGTCTGTGCCCACAAATTGTCATCATTTTTCTAAGCTGGTATGATGAACACAAAATAATGATAATGTGAAAAATACCTCGTTTCTCTTATTTTTTAAAGCATTTAAGATGAACTTAAGGTTTATGTAAGAAACTGTTTAAAATACATTAAAATGGCAGAAGTAGGAAACATAGAATGAAAGTGATCAAGGATAAAGTTACTTTAAAATCAAGTTATAAGGTAATGAGGTGTTGTGCCTACACAAAGATACCAACTCTACAAACCTGCCATTTTGTTGCAATATTGTAGAAAGAGGTCTCTTGTGCAAAGGGATTAGGGCAGATATATATATATATATATTTATTTTTTTTTTTTTTTTTTGCAGAAGACACTTAGATTGTCCAAAGATCTAATAAGCGAGAGAGAAATATATGACCAAACAGGAGAGGATTGCAGAGGTGATCATAGCTAATGATCTGAAGGTTGCCAAATAGTGGTACATAGTATAGGGAAGAATCCAGGGAATGCTAGGATACACAGTGAGAGATATTACCACCTTTTTCCTGCTGGTTGTAAGTAACACCTCTGTAAAAAACATAAGTCAAACCTCAGCTGGAGTAATGGAATTCATATTCTTATTGATAAATAGAGATGTGTATCGTGTGATCATTCGTCTTAATGATTGATTTCGGCTGGGGGGGGAGGGAATCGAATCGTTGCGGTTTTGTTTCTGTAAATATCGTGTAAATCGTAAATCGGGGAGGGCGGGAAAACCGGCACACTAAAACAACCCTAAAACCCACCCCGACCCTTTAAAATAAATCCCCCACCCTCCCGAACCCCCCCCAAATGTCTTAAATTACCTGGGGTCCAGTGGGGGGGTCCCGTTGTGATCTTCCACTCTCGGGCCACAGGTGCGTTGATAGAAAAATGGCGCCGGCGCTACCTTTGCCCTGTCATATGACAGGGCAAAGGTAGCGCCGGCGCCATTTTGGTTCCTATCCCCCGACGTCACGAGCGTAGGAGATCGCTTCCGGACCCCCGCTGGCCCCCAGGGACTTTTGGCCAGCTTGGGGGGGCCTCCTGACCCCCACAAGACTTGCCAAAAGTCCAGCGGGGGTCCGGGAACGACCTCCTGCACTCGAATCGTGTTGCCATACGGCCAGCGCCATTTTGCCGTACGGCAATATGGCCGGCGCCATTTTGCCAAATGGCTACCTTTGCCCTGTCATATGACAGGGCAAAGGTAGCGCCGGCGCCATTTTTCTATTAACGCACCCGTGGCCCGAGAGTGGAAGATCACAACGGGACCCCCCCACTGGACCCCAGGTAATTTAAGACATTTGGGGGGGGTTCGGGAGGGTGGGGGATTTATTTTAAAGGGTCGGGGTGGGTTTTAGGGTTGTTTTAGGGTTGTTTTAGTGTGCCGGTTTTCCCGCCCTCCCCCTTCCCCTCCCCCTTCCCCCAATTTACGATTTTTGACGATAAATCGGGGGAATTCCTATTAAATATCGACTCTAATGATTTTTGACAATTTAAAATATATCGGACGATATTTTAAATCGTCAAAAAACGATTCACATCCCTATTGATAAATACTTTCACACACACCCACCTGACAATAGATTTCTAAATAATCTGCTACAGCTGTTATACTTTTAATATTTTAAACTCAATGACTTCAAGTAGCTACCAATGCTAAACCTTATATATAGTTATGGAAGCATTTCAATTATACTTAAAGAGATCTTACAAAGAACCATTTAATAGTCTACTATAAAGACAAATATCTCATCATACATCACAGTATTCTGTGAGACATTTTAAAACCCTCTGGAATGTTGTACCAAAATACATAAAATCATAAAATTATTGGGACACAGTATGCAAACATTTGCCAACCAAGACTATCATTTAAATATTCAAACAGGAGTTGTCATCTAGCCGCAAATGATTAGTAGTCCGGGCGATTCTAGTAAGATATTACAGAACATGCTGTCAGGCTTGCTGATGCGGCGCCTTACAAAAAATTTGAATTTTTATTATTTCACTTCTACACGGCTCACAAATATCTGTTGTTTTTGAAGGAAGAACGATTGTGAATTTTTTCCTTGTTGCCGGTTCCTTTGTTAGACATAGTTTTGATACTTGGGTTTGTGGTTTTGTGCTCTTTTTTTGTTGTGTACCAAAATATTTACCATAATTGAGCAAATGCCTTATTAATCTGTATCAATAAAACAGATAAATACCTTTGAAGACTTCTTTTCCTTTCCTATGGCTCAACTATTTAGTTTTAGTCTTCCTCTGATGCTGACATTTGTTGAATCAAGTCCAGGGGCTCCTGACATTCATCCCCTTTTCTTTACAAAGGAAGAATAGAAAAAAAGACTGTTCTGGATAGAGATGTCTTGAAGGTGATCACTCCCTTTGGCTGGCAGCTGGGATGTATCCTTAGCAGTGTGGATAGGATAACTGGGTAGATTGGTTGGGCTGGATGGATTTTTTCTGTTGTCATTTACTAAGCTACTGTCTTCACTAAAGTATAGCAATAATGTTGCCCTCAAAGTGTACCACCCTTTTCTGTACAAAGGAAGAATTAAAAAAGACTGTTCTGGATAAAGAGATGTCTTGAAGGTGGTCACACCCTTTGGCTGACAGCTGGGATGTGCAGACAAAACGTTTTCATTGATAAGTTGATAAGTTGAAAGTGAGGGTCAATTTCGTTCAATATGGACATATGGAGAATTCCATAAGTTGAGGGTCTGTCCATAAGTTGACCGGTTCCCATTAAAGTCAATGGGGGAAGGATTTCCAGCCTATTTTTGGCTGCAGAATTGGGGTTTTCTTATCAATTGTCATGAAACTTCTGGGGAGCAATCATCACAACAACAAAAGAGCTCCAAGGTACTTAGACTGTGGCAAAGTGGCACCTAAGTGGCATGAATACGCTAAGGCACTGGAAAGGTGCAAAGGGGTACCAGAAGTGGCAAGAGTGCTTTAACAGAGGCACAAAGCAGCAGTGAGAATGTCAAAAACACACCACAGCTTCAAAACAGAGCACCGATAGCAGATGCATGAACCATCAAAGGCAGCACCACAGGCAAAGCGGCAAGACAAGTGGCATTGACATCCAACAGCACAATGAAGGGGGAACATTTATTTATTTATTTATTTATTTAACACTTTTTTTATACCGACCTTCATAGTAATAACCATATCGGATCGGTTTACATAGAACAAGGGTATAACTGAAGCGACAACTAAAGTAATTAACAATAGAGGTGAATAAGGCAAAGTTACATTTAACAAGGAGTAAAAAACTTGGAAGCTGAAATAGCTGGAAGGAAGGTAAAGGCAAGTAGTAATTATAACATAATACAATAGAGAATACGGGTTAAAGCTTAATGTGCTTTAACCTGGAGGTGCCAGAACATAGCAAGAAGATAGACTAGCACCAACCAACACACTGAGGAACCATGAGAGTGGCAAGAACACCACAAGGAGTTAAGTGAGTCATCTGGTGTATGGCAGCAAAGCAGAGTGGCAGAAAGCTGATAGGGGCAAGACAGGCTGGCAGAGTGGAAGTCTGGTCTGGTCCCTGTGGTTTTGATAGGGGAAAGACAGGCTGGCCCAGGAGAGAGTTCCCTTTCCTTTGTGCAGGGAAGGACTCCCTGGAACGGGTCCACCCCTAGAGTTTGGTGTACCCGGTGTTTACATTGGCGTCCAGTGAATATCGTTGGCGTCTAGTGAATTCCGTTGGCTTCTAGTGAATTCCGACTGTACTTACGCACTTCAGCTGATGACAAAGGAAATTGAAGAAGATCTCTCAGAAATAAGAATACTGCTACTCCAGTCAAAATCTGCAATATCAACCTATGTTGACTTTGTACCGTAGAGGTCAAACACTTCTAGGAACACAAGGCCTGGATGAACAGGCACAGCTATCGAGGACAGAGGTCAATCCCAGCTAGGGACACAAGGCCTGGATGAACAGGCGCAGCAGTCGAGGACAGAGGTCAATCCCAGCTAGGGACACAAGGCCTGGATGAACAGGCACAGCAATTGAGTTAAAACACTTGTGGGAACACAAGGCCTGGATGAACAGGCACATCATTCGAGGACAGAGGTCAATCCCAGCTAGGGACACAAGGCCTGGATGAACAGGTGCAGCAGTAGTCGAGGACAGAGGTCAATCCCAGCTAGGGACACAAGGCCTGGATGAACAGGCGCATCATTCGAGGACAGAGGTCAATCCCAGCTAGGGACACAAGGCCTGGATGAACAGGCGCAGCAGTAGTCGAGGACAGAGGTCAATCCCAGCTAGGGACACAAGGCCTGGATGAACAGGCGCATCATTCGAGGACAGAGGTCAATCCCAGCTAGGGACATAAGGCCTGGATGAACAGGCACAGCAATTGAGTTAAAACACCAGTAGGAACACAAGGCCTGGATGAACAGGCGCAGCAGTCGAGGACAGAGGTCAATCCCAGCTAGGGACACAAGGCCTGGATGAACAGGCACAGCGGTCAATCCCACCTAGGGACACAAGGCCTGGATGACCAGGCACATCATTCGAGGACAGAGGTCAATCCCAGCTAGGGACACAAGGCCTGGGTGAACAGGCACAGCAATTGAGTTAAATCACTTGTGGGAACACAAGGCCTGGATGAACAGGCACATCATTCGAGGACAGAGGTCAATCCCAGCTAGGGACACAAGGCCTGGATGAACAGGCGCAGCAGTCGAGGACAGAGGTCAATCCCAGCTAGGGACACAAGGCCTGGATGAACAGGCACAGCAATTGAGTTAAAACACTTGTGGGAACACAAGGCCTGGATGAACAGGCACATCATTCGAGGACAGAGGTCAATCCCGGCTAGGGACACAAGGCCTGGATGAACAGGCGCAGCAGTCGAGGACAGAGGTCAATCCCAGCTAGGGACACAAGGCCTGGATGAACAGGCACAGCAATTGAGTTAAAACACCAGTAGGAACACAAGGCCTGGATGAACAGGCACAGCAATTGAGTTAAAACACCAGTAGGAACACAAGGCCTGGATGAACAGGCACAGCAATTGAGTTAAAACACCAGTAGGAACACAAGGCCTGGATGAACAGGGATACTCGGATAGTAATTATTATTTTTTTTTTAATATTCTTATTTTAAAACGTTTCTAGCACTTCATACTTGATTACACTCAGGTACTGTATGTATTTCCCTATCCCCAGAGGAACACAAGGCCTGGATGAACAGGCACAGCAATGGAGGTCAAACACCAGTAGGAACACAAGGCCTGGATGAATACGCACAGCAATGGAGGTCAAACACCGGTAGGAACACAAGGCCTGCACAGAAGACGGTAAGGCACAGCGATTCATGTCAGGAACATTTGCTGCAGTTTATTATCTGGAGCATAGGAGGCAATTAGAGCTGCTGCAAGGCTTTCAATAGCTTTCATTCGTCTTGCCATTCACAGGGAAAATTTGGAAAGCCAAGCAAAGGCAGGTTTACTTTCAAAAACACTAGCATTTCCATCAACTCTGGTGCCAGCCTTGAGCGGTGAGGGCTCATGATATCCCCTGTCATTGAAAAGACACGTTCACTGGGCACACTGGTTGGTGGACATGACAGATATCGTTCAGCCACTTTGGCTAGGTGTGGCCAGACAGTGGACTTGTGTGCCCAATATGCCAGCGGATCTGTCTGCATGTTCTCTATCGGCTCTGAGAGATACCGTGTCACTGACAGCTGTGCTGCTGTCTCCTCCTGTGTTTGGGAGGGCTCAGAGTCACTCAATCCAGCTACTTTCTCTCTCGCCCGTTGCACAACTGATGAATCTTTATGGCCAACATGCCTTGGGCGTTCTGATGTGGAGGAGGAGGTACTACCTGTCACTGACACAGGGCTTCTCCTGCCTGGGCTAGCAGCACAACTCTGTGACGTGCCTGCTGTTTCCACCTCTGCTTCAAGCCTAATCTGACTCTGTTTCCGCCTATGGCGCTCCTGTTCACGGACCTTACCTAACAGCAGATCCTTCACATATGACAGACAATTGGTCTGTAAGGCGAGTAGGGATGTGAATCGTGTCCTCGATCGTCTTAACGATCGATTTCGGCTGGGAGGGGGAGGGAATCGTATTGTTGCCGTTTGGGGGGGTAAAATATCGTGAAAAATCGTGAAAAATCGTGAAAAATCAAAAAAACGTAAAATCGCAAAACCGGCACATTAAAACCCCCTAAAACCCACCCCCGACCCTTTAAATTAAATCCCCCACCCTCCCGAACCCCCCCCCAAATGACTTAAATAACCTGCGGGTCCAGCAGCGGTCCGGAACGGCAGCGGTCCGGAACGGGCTCCTGCTACTGAATCTTGTTGTCTTCAGCCGGCGCCATTTTCCAAAATGGCGCCGAAAAATGGCGGCGGCCATAGACGAACACGATTGGACGGCAGGAGGTCCTTCCGGACCCCCGCTGGACTTTTGGCAAGTCTTGTGGGGGTCAGGAGGCCCCCCCCAAGCTGGCCAAAAGTTCCTGGAGGTCCAGCGGGGGTCAGGGAGCGATTTCCCGCCGCGAATCGTTTTCGTACGGAAAATGGCGCCGGCAGGAGATCGACTGCAGGAGGTCGTTCAGCGAGGCGCCGGAACCCTCGCTGAACGACCTCCTTAAATAACGCCGGAACCCTCGCTGAACGACCTCCTTAAATAACCTGCGGGCCGCTGGACCCGCAGGTTATTTAAGTCATTGGGGGGGGGGGTTCGGGAGGGTGGGGGATTTAATTTAAAGGGTCGGGGGTGGGTTTTAGGGGGTTTTAGTGTGCCGGCTCACGATTCTAACGATTTATAACGATAAATCGTTAGAATCTCTATTGTATTGTGTTCCATAACGGTTTAAGACGATATTAAAATTATCGGACGATAATTTTAATCGTCCTAAAACGATTCACATCCCTAAAGGCGAGTTTCCTTTCACATGGGGATCACAGACAGAGGCGAGCATGTATGTGCTGTCCTCTGTTAAAGGCCTTAATCTGTCTTTCACCTGCTGCTGCAAAACATCCAGAAACTGCAGCACCTCAGCAGTCATTCCCTCTTGCTGTTTAAAGGCCTCCAAATGGCCATCCAGGAATTTCACTATAGGGATGATGTCGGCCAAGGTGGCACTTCTGGAACTCAGCTCCTCCGTGACATCCTTGAAGGGCTGCAGGATTTTTACCAGCTGACTCATGACTAACCAATCGCGATGCCCTAGGGGATTCTGCACACCTATGTCCATTCTACCAGAAAGTTCATGAAGGGGTGTCTGCAGCTCCAGTAACCTCTCCAGCATCATAAAGATGGAATTCCACCGGGTGGCAATGTCTTGAATGAGACGCTTCTGAGGCATATCCAAATCAGTCTGCTTTTGTCGGAGAACCTGCCCCGCCTTGACACTTCTGTGGAAGTGTGCTGCTATGTTCCTGCACTTCTGTATTAACCTACACAGGTATTCATTCTCCTTGTCATTGGACTCCAAGCCCAGAGCTGACTTCACTACCAGATGCAGAGTGTGTGCAAAACATCGGATGTTCTTAAACCGCCCATCGCTTATTGCCTTAACCATGTTTGCACCGTTGTTTGTGACAAAAAACCCTGCCCGCGTTTTCCTGTCTTGCTGGTGTAGTTGCCAGCCCTCCAGCATCTTTCTGATGCATGCTAGAATATTGGCAGCGGTATGGGAATGGTCCGTCAGGTGGGTGTTCAGTAAAGCCCACCTCCACCCTGATGCTTGTTCAGTAATAGAGCTGCTGGCTGCCCCTGCCTCTGCCATGTCCCACCAGTGTGCTGTCAGAGAGAGGTAAGAGTGTGCAGCATTCATGGCGGTGCAGATATCGCAGGTGAAATGCACTCTTCCGTCTGCCTTACCTAGCAGTGCTTGCAAGCGACTGCGACACTGCTTGTACAGGCTGGGGATGACCTTTCTACTAAATGTGGTTCTGGAGGGGACTTTGTAATTTGGAAGTACAACCTTCAAAAAACACTTGAAACCCATATTCTCCACTAACTGCAAGGGCTGGTCATCAAGGGCAATCATTTCCCCAATGCTCCTGGTTACAACTTTTGAGGCTGCCTGCCTCCTACCCCGGGATAGCGTTACCGCATTCCACCCCATTTCCTCCATGGTGGATTGTTGCTTCTGCCACATGTCACTGGATTGCTGGCCTGCCGCCTGACTGCTCGAAGGGTATGAGGGCGTGGGCTGACTCTGCTGCTTTCCTACCACTGCACACTGCTTGAAAGGGGTCCCCCGACTGAAACTGCCACCATCCCCAGATGGCAGTAATCTTGTTGGGTGTTGCCTCTTAATATGATGGTTCATGCCAAAATTTGATAGATGTCCCATTTGCTTGCCTCTGCTAATATCCCTGGCACAGTAATTACACTGAGCATAACGCGGGTCTTCTGTCGCTTTAAAATGTTTCCAGATCGGAGATTTCTTTTCTGATCCTCCTCTCTTTACCACCTTGGGGGTGGATGCTGGCACTGGAGTTGAGGTACTAGTGGGTTGTGCACCCTGAGAAGCAATGCCAGCGGGGGCACCAGTCGTCACCCTCTGTCTCCCTTCTGACACCTCTTCCTCCTCCTCGATATCACTGTAATCTCTCCCCTGCCGCACAGTTCTGGAGGTGGAGGCTAAGACAGGACTAACTGATTCTACAGAAGATTTGTCAGCTACTACTTCTTCCGTTTCTGATGAGAATTCCACCCAAGAAGATTCTTCTTCTGAATCAGAAGCTAACAGTGCCAGCGCTACCTTGTGACCGCTAAGTCTTAGTTGAGACTTCTGTCCCCCGGCTGCTCTTGGGTGTCTAAATTTTGTCGGGCTTGACTCTGCCTCCCCTTCCCTCTCCTCCAAAACTACAGGGCCAGAAACAAGTGGTGGCGATGGGGAAGTATCATGGGCCGATTTCTTTTTTTTTTGCCATGGAACTGCCATCCCCTACAAAGAGTTTAGATTGCGACAGTTGCCTTTTTAGCTGTACTGGTGGTGTTGCACTTGTGTCTTTTGCGGTGCCTCCGCTGCCAGTCCCAATAAGTCGATTGCATCTCTCTTTCCCTGACATTATGGATGATTTTATGTGGTAACACTGCCCACTGTCCCACAATAATAATGTTCAGTCTGTTTAAAATTCCCAAATGAACAGACCCACTCAAGAACAATGTTTGGTCTGTTTAAAATACCAAAATGAACTGACCCACTCAAGAACAATGTTCACTGTTTAAAATACCAAAATGAACAGACTGACTCAAGAACAATGTTCAGTCTGTTTAAAATGCCCACCGCCTCACTGCCTGCCTGGCAGTGCACTCAATGTGTGTGTGCAGTGCACACAGAACTAGCTGGCTTTTAAGCAGATAAGAGGCAGAGTACTGCGGCCCAGGCACTTCCCAGCACAGACCCACTCAAGCACAATGTTGTAAAGTCTGTTTAAAAATACCAAAATGAACAGACTCACTGAAGGACAATGTTCAGTCTGTTTAAAATGCCCACCGCCTCACTGCCTGCCTGGCAGTGCACTCAATGTGTGTGTGCAGTGCACACAGAACTAGCTGGCTTTTAAGCAGATAAGAGGCAGAGTACTGTGGCCCAGGCACTTCCCAGCACAGACCCACTCAAGCACAATGTTGTAAAGTCTGTTTAAAAATACCAAAATGAACAGACTCACTGAAGGACAATGTTCAGTCTGTTTAAAATGCCCACCGCCTCACTGCCTGCCTGGCAGTGCACTCAATGTGTGTGTGCAGTGCACACAGAACTAGCTTGCTTTTAAGCAGATAAGAGGCAGAGTACTGCGGCCCAGGCACTTCCCAGCACAGACCCACTCAAGGACAATGTTGTTAAGTCTGTTTAAAAATACCAAAATGAACAGACTGACTCAAGAACAATGTTGTTAAGTCTGTTTAAAAATACCAAAATGAACAGACTCAAGAACAATGTTCAGTCTGTTTAAAATGCCCACTGCACTGACAGACTAAGTAATTGGATTTTAATAAAGCAGGAATTTTTGACCCTCCAGAAACATGGATGACATTGAAAATATTAATATCTCTCTCCAAGCCAGCCCAACACCCTCAATGGTAAATAGTGGTCAGTGCTAGCTGACTAGACCACTAGACTGCTTGAAAGAAACAGGAATAGGAATAGGAATACTAGTGACTGTAGCTGACCCATGCCACTAATGCAAAACCAGGAAATGGAATATTTTTCTTTCCTTTGTTAGCCTAACACAGAATCTGTTCTGTGTTGTCTAATATCTGCTTCTGCTTCTGGTTTACTGCCTGCCTGCCTCAGCCTCCCTCAACCTGCCCAGCCCACCTCCCCACAGAATCGCTGGAAATGTCAGTGAGCCCTCGTGCTGCTGCTGCTTATATAGTGCTGGCTCGTCAGTAAATCCTCAGAGAAGCACTGAATGACAGCATGATTCACTGCATTCAGTGCTTCTCTGAAAACGTGAACGCAGATTCGCTGCGTTCCGGTATCCATGCCGACCTGTCCGACCCTTTCCTGTGAGTCACTGCGACTCACAGGAAAGGGTCAGACAGGTTGGCATGGTTACCGCAGGGGCGCCGCCATTTTGAGGTAATCCGGGGCTCCGAGCTCGCAGCTAATGGCGGCGAGAAAAGCGCGCCTCGCGGTTCAACGTATTCAACGTAGCTATGTTGAATACGTTGGAAACCGCGACCGTTGCGCCTCATCACTTTTTTAAGTTAAAAAAAAAAAATAAGTTGCGGATTGCTAATGCGTTCAAAACGAATGCACACCCCTACCCAGTATGGCATTTTCTTATGTCTTATGGTTTGGGAAACTGATATATGCAGACATAAGGGGAAAAACAAAGGACTGCTTCTACAGTCAAGTCCATAAGCAAAGCATATCAAGCAACACTGTCTGAATTTTCAAGAAAGCTCATCATCCAGTAAAAACTGTTGCTAGCTGCAATTTTTATGGGTTATAATAAGGCTTGGGGATAACTGCACGAAGTGGCTGTTATTACCCTTAAGAGAAACGTGGGAGTAACCTGCATAGAGTGTCTATTACTACCTTAAGAAGCTTGCTTGGCAGAGTGGATGGACCATTTTGTTCTTTTCTGCTATCATTTCTATGTAACCAAGGAAATTTTATTCACCCTTTTACAACCAGCAGCCCTTTCCCTAAGCTGAACCAACACATCATGCAGGAGTTCAATCTTAGCAACTACCTCTGACTCTAATCTTGAAAAAAGCCTTCAGCAGTGGCCAAAGTCACCTCTTTAGAATCCAAACCAGAAAATCCTTTTTCCATAAACCTTTGGGGGTCAGAGGGCCTGTACGTATGCTCGGACTGCGTGTTGAATTTATTCTTTTTTCTTTCAATAATACTGCCTGTATAATAGTTAATGCCCAGAGCCTTTGTTGGAGGAGGTGGTTTTATAAAAGGAATTTATAAATAAATAAACCTACGGCAGTGGGGGGACTCCAGGCACATGCCTGCTGTGCTTTTTGGGTAATCTAGGACCGTCCACAGGACAACTTACGTCTTTTTTCGTCTTGTTTTATCTTGAAAAAGATAAAACAAGACAACAGATCCAAAGAAAGCAGGAAAATAGTTTTGTTTTGTTTTTTTAATGGGAGAGAGACCAGCTTGCATGCCAGGTTAGGTCATCAGCATCTTGGAACCAATGCCCATTTGTTCTGTAAAGGATACCTGGTGGGGATGTCTGCTTGCTGGGGAAAAAACTAAAAGTTTTATATTTCCTATTCTAAAAGTCTTACTTTGCCAAAGAAAGCAAATAGCCCAGTTTTTCCTAACTTGTGTGTTCTCAGAACTGTTAAAGAAATAAATAAGTTGCTGATGTCCCTAGGCATGTTCTGTAGTAGCAATTCTAATTGGAGGGCCCCTGAGTAATTTTACCCTTTGAAGCCAGTCGTTTTCCATTGCTGCAGTGTACAGCGGAGATTCTGGGGCAGCATAAGGTGTTTCAACAGAATCTGCTGAACTTCAAAAATCCAAAGTAGTACATTTTTTTTTTATAACTCAGACTGTTTAGTGCTTCCTTGACAAACTTTCCAAATCAAAAACTTTAAAAAAAAAAGAGCCCAAACTGGGAACCTTGTTGACACTCAAGTCTGAGAGAGGTAGAATATACTATCAAAGCTGTGATGATAGAGCTGGTTACGTCTTGCCTTACCTTGAAAAGTCCATCATGGCCGTAGACCAAGATTTGAAACAATTTTCTCCTAGGCAATCTTTTGCGAGATATATTTTCTATTGGGGTTTATATTAAATGGCTTGGTGGTGCCCTAAAGACAAAATACATTTATAACAGCTGCTTACACATTGCTATTGTTAATTTGTATGTGTTGATAGAGACCTAAGTTGTACTACTTACATATAAAAACGTATATAGGCAATTGGACAGAATAGCTTCTGCTAGTTTGGCTACTCGTCAGAAAAAACTATTGCCACAGAAGAGTACAGACAGTTTTGCTATTTTGAAATTGCTTTTTCCAAAGCACTATCCTATTTAGGTTGGTACAGCACATTCTCATAAAAGGTGAGGAAATGTGAGTTAAGGGTTGGACAGGGAGTCCAAGGTCCTCCTGGGGTGCGAGTTCAAATTCTGCCCGATAGTGCAGGCACACGGCTTTCTTTTCCTCTTCTTTTCAAAGTAGCTTTTCTGGGCATAGCCAGGGATCAGAGGGGATATTTTGATTCATTGTCATGTGGAAGTAGCTTTGCCCTCTTCGGTTCTCGTTTAGCACTGCTCCTGGCAACCTGGCAAGAAATGTCATTTGAAACCATTGCCCTTTTCAGCAAAACTCTTCACTTCAAAGGGTCAAGAAATTAAACGGAAGATGTGCCCTTTCATCTTTACCCTCAAACCATAATACAAAGTTCAAGTGTTGGGGGGGAAACCACAAACGTGTTATGTAATATGGTAAAATAAGCGCCCAGAGTCCATGCAGACAAAAGCTCCTCAACATAAAAAGGTTTCCTTGGAAAATGAAAGTCTTAGGCCATGATAAGCCCCTGTGGCTCAGAAGATATGGGGCTCTCCTCGCACCTGTGACTCTGACGTCACAAAGAACCAAATGATCATAAAAGCTGAAAAGTGAAGGGTATAAAAGAAAACAAAACTGAAAAGAAGTCATGTGCTTGCCAGGTTCAACCACATAGATAAGTAAAAATAAGGGTCAATGAACAAGTTGAAAGTGATACTGGGCTTGATGGACCCTTGGTCTGACCCAGTATGGCATTTTCTTATGTTCTTATTAAACTAACAATGCATTTGTAAATAGCTTTCAAGAGCTATGCTGATTTTCAATTTGACCTGTTAAAGGAAACTTAACCCTCAATCACAAATGTATTAACATAATTTAATATTTATTTATTTATTTATTTTATTTAAAATTTTTTATATACCGGCATTCATGTTGCAAACACATCATGCCGGTTTACATATAACAGGGGTGTACAGTAAACAATTCAATAACCTATTTGTGTAGAAGGAAGCAGTTACAAATAACAAGGTAATAGAACTGGGAGGAGAGAAGAAAAGAAAGAGAATAACATTAGGTATAGGTATTTACATTAGTAATAACATTTTTACATGTGGAAGTGGTAGAATCTGGCTGAATAGAATTAATCGGTGTCCGGGAAAGCTTTTTTAAACAGCCAGGTCTTAAGTCTCTTCCTGAAGGTTGGGAGGCTGGGCTCCTGTCTAAGGTCCGGTGGGATGGAGTTCCATAGAAGGGGGCCGGCTGTTGAAAAGGCCCGATCTCTCAAGGTAATGTGTTTGGTAGTTTTGGCTGGGGGCACTTGAAGAGATCCTCTGAGTGTGTCTCTTGTTGGTCTGGAGGAGTTATAAATTTGGAATGGGACTTGTAAGTCGAGTGGGGTGTGTTGATGGATGGTTTTGTATATTATGGAAAGAGATTTGTAGAGGATTCTAAAGTGAACAGGCAACCAGTGGAGATCTTTTAGGATTGGAGATATATGGTCCCTCCTCCTGGAGTTTGTCAGTAATCTTGCCGCAGCGTTTTGTAACATCTGGAGGGGTCTAGTATAGGAGGAAGGTAGGCCCAGAAGGATAGAGTTACAGTAATCGATCTTAGAAAAAATGATAGCTTGTAGAATGGTTCTGAAGTCCTGAGTGTGGAAGAGTGGTCTAATTCTTTTCAGAACTTGGAGTTTGTGGAAACAGTCCTTGGTGGTTCTGTTGATGTAAGCTTTAAGGTTCATCCGGTTATCAATTAATACTCCTAGATCTCTCACCTGTGTAGTAGTTGGGATAGTTGGAGGATTAGAGATGGCATTATTATCTGGGGAGATGAGAAGCAGTTCTGTTTTAGAGGAGTTTAAAACTAGGTTTAGGTTAGCCAGGAGATGTTTAATTTCGAAGAGACAGTTTTCCCAGTGAACCAATGTTTTTGTGTAAGATTCTTTAATGGGTATCACGATCTGGATGTCGTCGGCGTAGAGGAAATGTTTGAGGTTAAGGTTGGAGAGGAGTTGGCAGATAGGTAAAAGATAAATGTTAAAGAGTGTAGGTGACAGTGAGGAGCCCTGGGGGACACCTATGGATGCGTCCATTCGTGAAGATTCTTTGTTCTGTATCTTAACCTTGAAGCCTCTGTTGGAGAGAAAAGATTTAAACCATGAGAGAGCTGTGCCTGAGATACCTATAGAAGCCAGAATGGAAGTGAGAATGGAATGATTGACCGTATCAAAGGCGGCTGATAGGTCCAGTAGAATTAAGAGGAAGGATTGGCCTTTGTCAAGGCCCATTAATATGAAGTCAGACATGGAGATGAGGAGGGATTCTGTGTTCAGTGACTTGCGAAATCCGTATTGTGATTGGAATAGGATTTTGTTTTCTTCTATGTATTCGGAGAGTTGAGTATTGACAACTTTTTCTAGAATCTTGGCTATGAATGGGAGATTGGCGATAGGACGGAAGTTGTTGGGGTCTTTAGGATCCAAGTTGGGTTTCTTGAGTAGAGGTTTGATGGAGGCCAATTTGAGGTCGTCAGGATATAGTCCTTGGGAGAGTGAGCAGTTTATGATGTCCGACAAGGTTTTAGCGATGGAGTCAGGGATGGCCAGGAGCAGTTTGGTGGGGATAGTATCCAAAGGATGGGAGGAAGGTTTCATTCTTCTTATAAGAGTTTGTATCTCTAAGATAGAGATGGGTTCAAGTGTTTCCAGACCATTGTTGTTGAGGGATGATTGTTGAAGAGACTGGTAAAGAGCAGGGTCGGTGGGATTAGAAGGCAGATGAGTTAGAAGGCTGTTGACTTTGTTGTGAAAATGAAGAGCAAGTTCTTCAGCTTTGGGTTGTGCTAGGTCGTTGGGAATCTCCTGTGGGATGATTTGGGTGAGATTGGAGACATAGGCGAAGAGGGCTTTTGCGTCGAAGATTAAGTGGTGAATCTTGGATGCATAGTAGTCCCTTTTGGATTTAGAGGTAGTTGACTTGTATTGATGGAGGGTGGCTTTGTAGATGGATCGTGTATTGGTGCTTGGGGATTTGCGCCAGTCGCTCTCTTTCTGTCTTAGATTTTGTTTTAGCTTTCTTAGTTCTTCCGTGAACCATGGTTGTCTTTTGGAGGCGTTTGGGAGTGATTTTTTGGTTGCTAGCGGACATAGCTTGTCGGCTATGGAATCTGTGATGGCTTTCCAAGAGCGGAGAGCTGTGTTCGGGTTTGAGAGATCAATGGATGGAAGTTGAGAGGCTAGGTGGGAGCTGAGGTCTTCTGTAGAGCAGGATCTTCTGTATGGGAAAGATGGTGAGGGCCCTTTGGAGGTGGAGGGTTTGTTCAATGAGAATGCGGTTGAGATAAGTGAGTGATCAGACCAAGGGACCTTCTTGCTTTTGAGGCGTGAAGAATGTTTGATGCCTGGGTTAATAAAGATAAGATCCAGCGTGTGGCCTGCTTTGTGTGTGGGTTTGGTAACTAGTTGTTTGAAACCCAGGGCTGAGAGGGCAGAGAGAAAGGATTCACAGCTGGATGATGGGGTAGGATTGTCCACATGCAGATTAAAATCTCCTAGGATAATTGCTGGAGCGTCCAGTTTGATGAGGGTTGTGATTTCCTCTACTAAGGGGGAGGGGTCTGTCTCAAGGAGGCCCGGAGGGGCGTAGACGAGTAGGATTTGTAGTTGTTCCGAGGTGAAGAGACCCATTTCTCTTCACCTCGGTGATATAAAGATATCACTTCCAATTTGTTTGTTAAACTCTATATGGTTCTTTAAAATTCAACCTGCTGCAAAAATAGCTTACTCATCTTTATTTTATTTAGATGCCCAGCCATTTCTACACCCAAGGCAACTTGCAACAGCTTTATATAAATTACTATTTTGTAATATATGTGTACCCTTGCTGCTTGTTATGGTTGTGAGGTGTTGGAGTGGATTCTTGGGTACTGCGGTGATGGCCACTCCCACAGGGAGGAGCCCTGTAAGGAACCGCAGAACTAGGCTAGACTCTATACACGCAGACACAGAAAAGTTGAGTTTATTATACAGCTCGATGGTACTGCCCGGGGAGCGGGCAGCAGTGTAGGTAACCCAGCAGAAGTAGTCCAGGGGTCCTCAGCAGAGGAGACCAGTCTCACACTCGAGTAGGTGATAGGCAGCGCAGCGTAGTAGGGACAGGTCCCAGATGTAGAGTTGGAGCGCTGAAGCTGAGACAGACTGAAAGGGTTAGTACTCACTGAAGCAGAAGCTGTATAGTAGTAGGTCCTGGCAGGCAGAAGTTGTTCAGTGGCAGGCACCAGATTAGGGAGAGCAGGCCCTCGAGGAGCGAGTACCCAGTATCCCCAGATAGGTACCTGAAATAGAACAGAAGGGCCCCCCAAGGAGCGGGTACCCAGGTTAGAGAAGAATTACCCCGAAGGGCAGAGAGAGCTTCCTGCGGCAGCTGGGAAGCAGCAGAGCAGCTTAGATTGGAGGCAATCCAATCCTTGCTAACTCAAGTTTGTTAGCAAACGAAGGGCAGGCTAAATACCAGGATGTGATGACGTCACTCTGAGAGGACGCCCCGGAGGTTCCTGCCATGACGTGTATATAGACGTGGGTGGCGTGCCCGCGCGCGCACCCTAGGAGGCCCTCAGGAAAATCATGGCGAACACCATCACTGTTGCCGATCCGGGGACGCCAGAGAGAGCGGCATGAAGACGCGGCAGCAGTCATCTTCCCAAGGCTTGAGGAGAGAGAAGGAAGAAAGGTGAGGCACAGAGCTCGAAGCCGTCTGAGACCGACGGACGCAACACTGCTGTGGTAAGGTTGGCTCAGCTTAAAGGGTAGGCCCCATAGGCCCTCACAGACAGCTGGCAGAGCTATGCAGGAAAGAGACTGGATTGGAGCTTCACCTATACAAGCCCTTTTACCTTGGGTTGAACCCTTGGGTTCCAGGGGCTGGCAGGTCTTAGGCGAGAGTATCTCTGGAAATGGCGTAGGCATTTATTCGGGCCAGACAAGGGTCAGAGGCAGGCGGCAAAAAGGAATGGTCAATGTCCAGGCAAAGCTCAGGGCCAGAAGTCAGTCTGAGGGGAGGCTGGGAGACAAGGAGCAGGACTGATACAGCAGGGCAGGCAGAAGGAACTGGATAAGACAAAGCAGGACAAGCTGGAGAGATGCAGCAAGGCTGGGCTAGAAAGACGAGACAGGAAACAGAACGCAAGTACCAGGAAGCACAACGATGCACACAACGATGCAGGAGACTTGTTGCTGAGCAGCGGCTGGGGATATCATCTAAGGACACCACAGCCTTTTCCTGCCGCAGGCCTTTTAAATCAACAGACTTTGGGCACGCATGCACCTAAGGGGAAAGGCAGAGGCAGCAGCCCTGGCAGCATCCTGCCACATCTGAGAGCTCCGGTGGGGACCCACCGTAGAGGGGAAGCCTGGCAGTTTGCAGCATTGGGGGTGAGTATGGCGGCCTACGGGGATGTCCCACAGGCTGCCAAATGTAACACATTACATTGTTAAAACATCAACACAGTTCAATAATCCTAACATAAAAATAATTGGTCACAGCCACAATCTAAAAACTCTGAGTAAATAGCCAGGATTTAAGAGATTTCTTAAAAAAATCAGCAAATTTGATATAAACTAAATTTCTTTAGGCAAAGCAGTCCAAAGAGATGGAGCTCTACAAGAAAAAGCCAGCTGTTGGGTCTATATTAAGCAAACTAGTTTAGACGATGGAAGATATAATAGACCCTTTGAACTAGACCTCAAGGCCCAAGCCAGAACATAGTATCTGTTCTCCCAAATAACTAGGAGCCAGATTATCTAGAGTCCTAAATGTTAAAATCAAGATTTTTAAACTGTATTCAAAAAGAAACAGGCAGTCACTACCAGCTGAGCTTACTATATAGAAACATAGAAACATAGAAATGACGGCAGAAGAAGACCAAACGGCCCATCCAGTCTGCCCAGCAAGCTTCACACACTTTTTTCTCTCATACTTATCTGTTTCTCTTAGCTCTTGGTTCTATTTCCCTTCCACCCCCACCATTAATGTAGAAAGCAGTGATGGAGCTGCATCCAAGTGAAATATCTAGCTTGATAAGTTAGGGGTAGTAGGGGTAGTAACCGCCGCAATAAGCAAGCTACACCCATGCTTATCTGTTTTACCCAGACCACGTTACACAGCCCTTATTGGTTGTTTTTCTTCTCCCCTGCCGTTGAAGCAGGGAGCTATGCTGGATATGCTTGAAGTATCAGTTTATTCTTCTCCCATGCTGTTGAAGCAGAGAGCCATGCTGGATATGCATCGAAAGTGAAGTATCAGGCACATTTGGTTTGGGGTAGTAACCGCCGTAACAAGCCAGCTACTCCCCGCTTTGTGAGTGCGAACCCTTTTTTCTTCTCCCCTGCCGTTGAAGCAGAGAGCTCTGCTGGATGTGTGTAGTATCAGTTTTTTCTTCTCCCCTGCCGTTGAAGCAGAGAACTATGTTGTATATGCATAGAAATTGAAGTAACAGGCTTATTTGGTTTGGGGTAGTAACCGCCGTAACAAGCCAGCTACTGCCCCCTTTGTGAGTGCAGATCCTTTATTCCACATTTCCTTTTGCTGTTGAAGCTAGAACGATGTTGGAGTCACAGTAAGCATGTGTACGTTTATTGAATAAGGGTATTGTCTCCAGGCAGTAGCCATCATTCTGGCGAGTCACCCACTCTTCATTGGCGGCCTCTTGACTTTATGGATCCACAGTGTTTATCCCACGCCCCTTTGAAGTCCTTCACAGTTCTGGTCTTCACCACATCCTCCGGAAGGGCATTCCAGGCATCCACCACCCTCTCCGTGAAGAAATACTTCCTAACATTGGTTCTGAATCTTCCTCCCTGGAGCTTCAAATCGTGACCCCTGGTTCTGCTGATTTTTTTCCTACGGAAAAGGTTTGTCATTGTCTTTGGATCATTAAAACCTTTCAAGTATCTGAAAGTCTGTATCATATCGCCTCTGCTCCTCCTTTCCTCCAGGGTGTACATATTTAGATTCTTCAATCTCTCCTCGTACGTCATCCGATGAAGATCCTCCACCTTCCTGGTCGCCCTTCTCTGTACCGCTTCCATCTTGTCTTTGTCTTTTGTAGATACGGTCTCCAGAACTGAACACAGTACTCCAGGTGAGGCCTCACCAAGGACCTGTACAAGGGAATAATCACTTCCCTTTTCTTACTCGATATTCCTCTCTCTATGCAGCCCAGCATTCTTCTGGCTTTTGCTATAGCCTTGTCACATTGTTTCGCAGACTTCATATCATTAGACACTATCACCCCAAGGTCCCTCTCCTGCTCCGTGCACATCAGCCTTTCCCCCCCCATCGAATACAGTTCATTCGGGTTTCCACTCCCCATATGCATGACTTTGCACTTCTTGGCATTGAATCTCAGCTGCCATACCTTCGACCACTCTTCCAGTTTCCTTAGATCCCGTCTCATTCTCTCCACTCCTTCCGGCGTGTCCACTCTGTTGCAGATCTTAGTGTCATCCGCAAAAAGACAAACCTTGCCTTCTATCCCGTCCGCAATGTCGCTCACAAAGATATTGAACAGGACTGGTCCCAACACCGATCCTTGCGGTACACCACTTAAAACCGCTCTCTCTTCAGAGAAGGTTCCATTTACCATCACACGTTGTCTTCTGTCCGTCAACCAATTTGCATTCCAGGTCACCACCTCGGCACTCACTCCCAAGCTTCTCGTTTTATTCACCAGTCTCCTGTGCGGAACCGTGTCAAAAGCTTTGCTGAAATCCAAGTATATGATATTGAGCGCTCTTCCTCGATCCAATTCCTTGGTTACCCAGTCAAAAAAGTCAATCAGATTTGTCTGACAGGATCTTCCCCTGGTGAATCCATGTTGTCTCTGGTCCATCAATTCTCCAGACTGTAGATAGTTCACTATTCTCTCTTTCAGCAGTGACTCCATTACTTTTCCCACCACCGACGTGAGGCTGACCGGTCTGTAGTTGCCAGCCTCCTCCCTGTTCCCACTCTTGTGAAGCGAGACCACCACCGCTCTTCTCCAATCATTCGGCACCACTCCTGTTTCTAGGGATCTATTGAACAGGTCACACAGCGGAGCTGCCAGAACATCTCTGAGCTCCCTCAATATCCTTGGATGAATCCCATCAGGCCCCATGGCTTTGTCCACTTTCAGGTTCTTTAGCTCTTCCCATACATTTTCTACTGTAAAAGGATTTTCATCTATTCCACTTCCCACCAGTTTTTTGTGTGTAGAGATGGTCCTTCTCCAGGGTCTTCTTTAGTGAACACAGAGCTGAAGTAGTTGTTTAATATTTCTGCCATTTCTTCGTTTCCCTCCACACATTGATCATTACCACCTTTCAATTTCACTATACCACTTTGGATCTTTCTCTTTTCGCTGATGTATCTGAAAAATGTTTTGTCACCATTTTTTATCTCCTTGGCAATCCTCTCTTCTGCTTGACTTTTTGCCAACTTGATTAATTTCTTTGTCTCCCTCAGTTGATACAAATATTCTTCTTTGTGTTCCTCCCTTTGGGATCTTTTATATGTCTTGAATGCTGTTCTTTTAGCTTTAATTTTGTCAGCCACCTCCTTTGAGAACCAGATAGGTTTCAATTTTCTTTTGCTTTTCTTTACATTTCTAACGTATAGAGCAGTTGCCTTGGTATATGTTATGTAATTGTTTTAGGGGCCAATTTTACATAGTAACATAGTAAATGATAGCAGAAAAAAAACATCCGGCCTATCTAGTCTGCCTAGTTATCTTAATCATACCGCTAAGGATTCATTCCAGCTGCCAGCCACAGAGTGAAACCATCTTTCAAGATTTCTCCATGTCCTTACTTTTTTTTTGTGTCATCCTCCTTTCCACTTCATCATCTTGCGCAGAAAAACATACATGTCCATTTTGTTTCCTCTAGCACCCATCCTTCCCATGCCTAACCACAAGGCTCTGTAATAAAACAGCCAGCAGTACTAGTATGGTCGTTGCCCAGATAGCTGGTCTTCTAGGTCCCCAGCATAGCCTGCCAGATAGCCCTGGCAATATGATCACCTGCATTTCCACTAGGACTTCTAGTTAATTACAGAACGTGCAGCCTGCCAGACAGAACCAGCTGCTAGTTTGATTATGTTATCACACTATGGTCTAGATAGCTACCTAACAGGCTGTTTGGCCACACGTTTTAGACGCGCTATTATTACCCCTTATACTATAGAGAGTAAAATGTGCCAAACCGGACATTTTATTCTCAGAAATGAACGCCTGGCCAAGGGCAGGCGTTAACTTCAAAGCACCAGGAAAAGTGTACAGAAAAGCAGAAAAAACTGCTTTTCTGTACACCCGCCGACTTAATATTATAGCGATATTAAGTCGGAGGCACCAAAAAATACAAAAAAAAAAAAAACTCTGCCCAAAAACTGATGCTCAATTTTGCCGGCGTCCATTTTCTGAACCCATGGCTGTCACTGGGTTCAAAAACAGATGCCAGTAAAATTAAGCATCGGTTGTCAGACCCACTGACAGTCGCCGCTTCCACTAATAAGGAGACGCTAAGGACGCGCTAGTATCCCTAGCACCTCCTTATTAGCATGCGGTCTAATTTGAATACAAAAACTCGCACCCAGGAGAGGTGCCTGGGCGTGTCATGAGAGCGGGTGCTCAACTCGGAGCACTGGCTCTTCCTCACGTTTTATTGCATTGGCCTGATTATTAATGAGCTCTTCCCATTACACTTCCCCCACCCTTCCCTTCAGTCAGTCATTCACATCACTTCCTGGTTCTCTGTTCTTTGTTTTTTTCTACTGACCAGAGGGTATCCTCCATACAGTGCACCTACTTTACATAATTTTATTTTTGCAAGAAATAATAGAGATTTCCCATTTTTGTATTAGAAAGGTATACCAATTTGGATACTGAAGTGGTTTTCCTGGTGCCTCCTGGATGCAAAGGTCTGGTGAGGACAACATTTACCAAGGATGTCTTGAGTGGAATATTTTTTCTTCAAAGCTGTTTTCCATGATGTATGGTAAGTAGGTTAAGATGTTTACTGTTGTTTAGAAAGACAGATTGACCTTTTGTGTGGGAAAGTTCTGAATGAGTACTTTATAGGTGAAATGGTACATCAGTATTTTTCAAATAATTGGCTCTGTGGCCTTGAGGATATTTCTACAGAGCTTAGATTTTATGCTATTATTGTAGGATGAAGGAACATAAGAACATGCCATGCTGGGTCAGACCAAGGGTCCATCAAGCCCAGCATCCTGTTTCCAACAGAGGCCAAACTAGGCCACAAGAACCTGGCAAGTACCCAAATACCAAGAAGATCCCATGCTACTGATGCAATTAATAGCAGTGGCTATTCCCTAAGTAAACTTGATTAATAGCAGTTGCTGATGTGATACTGTCCTATCAGGAAGATAACAGGAAAGCCCCTATTTCATGGGATGTAGTGGAATTTCAGGGCCATTGTCTCATTACACTGTCTCATTACATTCAGAAAAAAACTTAAGACGTGGCTGTTCCACCAAGCCTTCGATGATCCTCCAGACAACCCTTAGTCTTCTTTATCCACACTTGGACATAGAAGATTAAAGTCTTACAACCATTCAAACGAAGAACTCTGGCACTTACTGATTAAAGCATCTTTTGCTTTAATCCAAATTCCTTTTGGACTATGCTTCTTTAATTATTTTTTGGCCTTTAACTTCCTTCCAGCTCTTAAGCTTCCCAAGTTTTTTACTCCTTGTTAAATGTAACTTTATCTTATTCTCTTCTCTTGTTAATTACTTTTATTTATTGCTTCTGTTATACCCTTGTTTTATGTAAACCGATCCGATATGGTTTATTTACTATGAAGGTCGGTATAAAAAAGTGTTAAATAAATAAATAAATAAATAAATAAATAAATAAATAAATAGATTAAAAATAGCTGCATATGTTACTATGGACCTAATTTACTATGCATTTTCCCCGTAGACATAGAGTAGGAGAAAAGCCTTAATAAATGTTCCCCTATGTTAGCAATGTGTTTAAAGACATTGGGGTCTTTTCCTAAAATCTTCTTGGCAGGACAGTATCAAATCAACAACTTTCTGAAAATCACTATGACACTTTAGCATCTATAGAAGAAAAAAACTGGACAAACTGTGACACGATAACCACAATAATCAGAATGAAGTCACATATACACTATGGTTCTTTTCAATAAGGTATACCCTCATTTATGGGCTGGTGCACACTTCTGCCTACCGGCATTTTTAACTTTTAGGTACAACTGCCAATTTGGCTGCCCATTCATAATACGATCATAGGGTTACCCATTTTTTGAGAAAAGACCATATTTTAACGCCGCTGTTGATTTTTACAAAGCGGATGTTTCGTAGAATTTTTTAATTTTTCAAAATTTTTTCCGCCATTCTTATCTTTTTTCTTTTTTTTGTCTTGTTTTTTTGAAGATAAGTATTCACATTAGTCTCTTTTCCAACATTTTACTTAGAGAGAATAAATCCACTTATCTCTTTTTAGTGGAAAAGCAGGAGTCCCCAAAGCTCAACTGCACACCACTTTGCTAGCTTGCCCCGCTCTGCTAGCTTGCCCGACACCATGTTTCGAAGTGAATTCTTCGTCAGGGGCTTAAATGCTGAAAAGACCGAATAAAACATGTTAAACACAACTTTTGAAATGTTACAATCCCTCTTTGAAAAACAGAGACTTACAACATTGGAGAGTCGATCAAAATATGCGGCTAATGCAGATCCGCCATCTTGATGCTTGCGTTTTAAAGACGTGTTTGCATTCAAAACGAACCAATCAGAGAGCCCTTGGCTTAGAGATCAGCTGGACTATTGAAATGTCCCTTTAAATCAACGAAGGCCAATCGATGACATCATTCATCCCCTGTGGCGATTCTGATTTCAATTTAAAGATCCATTTCTGTTCTTTATAATTGAGAATAGTATGTAAATCTCCTTTTCTAACTGTTTGTGGGACCATATCCAGCTGTTTGTGGGACCATATCCAACTGTTTGTGGGACCATATCCAAAACAGTTAGAAAAGGAGATTTACATACTATTCTCAATTATAAAGAACAGAAATGGATCTTTAAATTGAAATCAGAATCGCCACGGGGGATGAATAATGTCATCGATTGGCCTTCGTTGATTTAAAGGGACATTTCAATAGTCCAGCTGATCTCTAAGCCAAGGGCTCTCTGATTGGTTTGTTTTGAATGCAAACACGTCTTTAAAACGCAAGCGTCAAGACTGCATTAGCTGCATATTTTGATAGACTCTCCAATGTTGTAAGTCTCTGTTTTTCAAAGAGGGATTGTAACATTTCAAAAGTTGTGTTTAACATGTTTTATTCGGTCTTTTCAGCATTTAAGCCCCTGACGAAGAATTCACTTCGAAACACCAGCGGGGTCGGGCAAGCTAGCAGAGCGGGGCAAGCTAGCAAAGCGGTGTGCAGTTGAGCTTTGGGGACTCCTGCTTTTCCACTAAAAAGAGATAAGTGGATTTAGTCTCTCTAAGTAAAATGTTGGAAAAGAGACTAATGTGAATACTTATCTTCAAAAAAACAAGACAAAAAAAAGAAAAAAGATAAGAATGGCGGAAAAAATTTTGAAAAATTAAAAAATTCTACGAAACATCCGCTTTGTAAAAATCAACGGCGGCGTTAAAATATGGTCTTTTCTCAAAAAATGGGTAACCCTATGATCGTATTATGAATGGGCAGCCAAATTGGCAGTTGTACCTAAACGTTTAAAACGCCGGTAGGCGGAAGTGTGCACCAGCCCATAAATGAGGGTACACCTTATTGAAAAGAACCATAGTGTATATGTGACTTCATTCTGACTTTAGCATCTATAGCATAGATGAGCAAACATTTTTGCCCCAGTGTCACATTATTGACTCTTGCCTGGGCCATTTACTGGGGGGGGGGGGGGGGGGGGCGGCTTCCTGTGCCCCATCCTGAGAAACAGGGATAGGGGAAAAATGAGTATATAAATTTCTATAGTCAAACCAAGAAGCCCTGACCCGGGGCTTTTTAAACACTTTTGCACCACTACCAAGAAAAGGTGCACTCACAGCCTGGGAGTAAACCTTCAGGAAGGAATCACCCCCTGATCCTTTCTGAACCAAGCACTTAACAGAGATAGCAAAATCATGCCGTTCCAGTTGCCCTAATAAATCCTAACTGATCTTCCCTTCCTAATGATCTCTGCGGCTCCAAAACGCTCTCCAGCACAGATTGTAGCCAATAGACCTTCCCTTCCCTTCACCTGTCACAACCCCTATTATCAGTGAAAATGCATCAGCTGGTGTGGAGGAAAATTGCTCCCTGATGCTCAGTGTGAGATTTAATTGATTTATAGTAAACCTTCTGGGGCCTCACAGCCTCTAAAAGTGGATCACAAGCATGAATTAGCAAGCAAAACAAAATAATAGAATAAAATAAAACATATGTTAAAATAAACCCCAAACGAAGATGAAATAAGATCAATTTACAGAAATCAATCAATTAATATCCCAATTCAGCCCAAGCCAAATACTAAAAAGAAAACAATAGGCAAATAAGATACACAAAAATTACAAAAGCATCTAAAGGGCAATCTCATCTAGCAAAACAGATCATAAAGCTATCGCATCAAAAACGTCTGAGAACATCCCCCAGTCTACCTTTCCCAAACATTGTAATATCATCCACCCAAAGAAGAAAGTTACACATTTAAAGAATAACCAAGTTTTTAAGTGCTGCTGAAACAGCATGTAGTTGGCAATATTCCTTTATCCGTAAGGTATTTCATAAATACTGGGCCCATCTCTAAAAATGCCCAAGACCTAATTCTCGCCTTGGTTATGGTTTTAAATGATGGAATTGACAATCTAAGCTGCTGAGATGAGCCCAACCTTCTCCTTGGATCATTCATATCAATTGATCTTATCCATAAGGTGAATCAAGGCCTCCAAAAAGCCTGGAACATCAAGAATGAAGTCTTTAAATGAATCTGGAATATTGGCAGCCAACGTAGTAACAGCTAAAGGAGTGTAACTGTCTCTTATCGCTTACTATTATAATAGTCCTAGCTGCCATAGTCTGTATAGTTTGTAATCTACTGAATATTTTTAGGGAGGCCAATATAAATAGAATTATAGTTTAGATGTGAAATGGCTGTGGTCTGTATCACTGACTTTAGATCTTCCTAACTAAGCACAGGGCACAAAAAGATTTTTATTTATTTATTTTCTACCACAGCCTGTACCTGTTTATCAATAGAAAATGTTGAGTCCTGAATAATTCCCAGATTCTTGACTTGAGATGGCAATTCAATTTCTGAAGCACCAATACTGATCTTTGCAAACTGAGCTGGCATAAAATCTCCATCTTATTCAAAGTCCAGTGGGGATTCAGCAGACACTGATGCACCCACCAAGGAGATAATTGGTACGACTGCCTCTTGTGTTGCTGCCCGTAGCACAAACATGACGATAAATAGCAAAGTGAGGCTATTTGTCCTTGGGAGAGCTGTGCAGGTGCCCTGTGTTTCCCTGCTGGTCAGGGATGGGGAAGAGAGAGGTATTCCCAGAGGCACAGCTATGCATCCATTTGGGAGGAGGGGAGGGAGGGGGCGCCAGCAGTCCTGATGAATCACTGAGGTACTCACCAGCTTTTCTTGGAAGTCACAGCTGCCATCTTATGAGTGTTCAACCCCAGGCCATAACCATTGTATTGCTGTAAGCCAATCAGATCATAAAGCTATCTCATCAAAAGACAGGCTAGATTTGGTCCATGGGCCATAATTTGATCACCTCTGATCTATAGGATGCTAATGCATAATACAGGATGCAGAAAATTTCTACTATTCCTGAACATCACAGCTGTTAGTTTTATGTGCAGTAACACAATGCAATTCTGAAATTTATGATTAATGAGAATTTGTATAAAATGGGAATTGAGATTATTTTTTTGTCCTACCAGTTTGTTCCTGCTCTCTTGGGCTTCCAACTCAGAATCATTCTCTATTGGGCTATGATGCTATAAGCCTTTTATTTGCAACTACTTGGGGGCGTTCCACATACCCCCCTCTTCCTGTCTAGCTCAATCATTGCAGTGACAGATCTCAGCAAGGACCACAGATTGCAGCTCTCTCTAAAACCCGGTATGCATGCACCTGGAGCCTGCCCATTACGTGTTGCTGTTGTGCTATGGCTGGGATTCCCTAAACTCCCAGGAGCTGTAAACAATGCCTCCACAGCATCCCCAGCCCTGGCAGGGAAGAGGAGAAAAAGCTGGCCTCAGAAATCAAACCCAGGTCTCCCACACGGCACAGTCTGCCACTGAACCATTGGGTCAGCCTGAATGAAAATGTTAAAGTGTCAAAGTACAGGTAGTTTCCAAATAAAAGTGCCTTGATCTGCTGCAGAGAAAGCAGTACTCTCTTTAAAATGAACTTTTGCTATAAGAAAGAGCACGTAAGGATTTGTATTGAAATTTTAAAATATTCACATTTCCCTCTCATAATATTTATTTGTTTATTTAGCACTTTTATATACCGATATTCTGGTAACAGAGTTACCAATCAAGTCGGTTTACATTACAACAATAACCATGACATGAAGATGTCTTACAATAAACAGGTTCATCGAACTTGGATACAACGAAATGGGTTTAACAGCGTAAATAAAATAGGAATCAGGAATTAATAGTAGGACAAGGAATCAAGATTTGACTACATCGGGCAAAAAATAGGGCGAAAGAATCTCTTAAGGGGTTACCAAAGGCTAAGATCACTGGTGTGAAATCTAATATGATACTGAGTTAGGAGAAGGCTTGGTTGAACAACCAGGTCTTGAGTCTTTTTTTTAAAGGTGATTGGGCATTGTATTAGCTTGAGGTCTGGTGGAAGAGAATTCCAATGCTTAGGGCCTGCAGTGGAGAAAGCTCTTTTGCTTAATGATGTTTTGATCGGTGGGGCCTGAAGATTGTCTCTGTATGCATGTCTCACCGGTCTGGAGGAGGTGCGAGGTTGGAGTGGGATCCTAAGCTCCAGGGGGGTGATGTTATGAATCGCTTTGTGGATTGATGATAGAGCTTTGAACAAGATCCTAAATTTGATAGGGAGCCAGTGCAGGTTCTTCAGAATGGGTGTTATATGGTTTCTTTTGTTAGTTTTGGTTAGAATCCTTGCTGTAGCATTTTGTAACATCTGTAAAGGTTTTATAGTGCTCGCAGGGAGGCCGAGTAGTAGTGAATTACAGAAATCAATTTTAGTGAAAATGATTGCTTGTAATACTGATCGGAAATCTTGGAAGTGGAGGAGGGGTCTCAACCTTTTCAAGACTTGTAGTTTGAAGAAGCAGTCCTTTACTGTGTTGTTGATGAAGGATCTGCAGTTCATTTGGTTATCCAGGATGACTCCCAGATTTCTGACTTGGGGGGATAGAATTATTTGAGAGGCGAGGCTTGCGTTAGATAATGGGTGATTCCCTTCATGGCTGATGAGTAGGTATTCTGTCTTGTTGTGATTGAGAATCAAGTTGAGACTTGTAAGCAGATTGTTGATGGCTTGTAGGCAGGTATTCCAAAAGTCTAGAGTTTTGTGAAGTGTGTCAGTAATTGGAATCAAAATCTGAACATCATCAGCATATAAATAATGGATTAGATTTAGCTTGATGAGTAGTTGACAGAGTGGGAGCAAATATACGTTGAATAAGGTTGGGGATAGTGAGGAACCTTGTGGGATTCCCAGTGTACAGCTGACTGGGTGAGACTCTTCTCTGTTGATCTTGACCTTATAATGCCTGTTCTGGAGGAAGGATTTGAACCAATTGAGGGCGACACCTTTGATGCCAATATCCGATAGGCGGTCTATAAGTATATTATGATATATCAAATAAGTATAATAAGTATATTATGATATATCAAATAATATGTAAGAGAGTAAAATAGTACAAATGTTTTATGCTAAATTTCCTATTTGGTTATAAGAGGAACAGAAAACTGACAAAATCACTTTCATTTTAGATTAAAATGGGAGTAATGCAGCTATGGCAGGGGATTTTCTAGAGCAGAGGTCTGCAAATTTTTCAGGGAAAGTGCCACATAGATCACTTCCAATCACCAAGAGGGCTGGGAGCAGGAGGGAGGTTCAGCATATTTTACCTTTGGATGATTTGAAATGCTGAGAAAGGTTGGGGACAGGGTATCAGAGATGATTGTGCTCTTTCATTTTCAATCTCCAGGCTCTTGCCGGCAATGGGCTTCAACCAGTATCAAAAACGAGCACCGGATTTTACGTCATGGGAAGTAGTAAATTACGTAAATTCTACATTTACAAGTAGTAAATTACGTAAATTCTACATTGTTCAGAAGTTGGTAACTCTGCATCCTGCATCTGCCCCAAGTTCTATGTGGGTTCACCCCTTCCCCCCTCTTATTCATTCACACTTGTCTCACTCCTCCCCTCCCTATCATTCACCCCTCTCCCCCTTACTCTGGCGGTACCTGGCCACCCCACTAGTGGCTTTAAGTTGGCTCTTCTTCCACTGGTATAGCCTGGCCTCCCCGCCAGCAGTGCTCTTCATTGGCATGAGTCTAAGCCAGCTCTTCTCTCACTGGCGGGGCCTGGCCTCCCCGTCAGCAGTGCTCTTCATTGGCATGAGTCTAAGCCAGCTCTTCTCTCACTGGCGGGGCCTGGCCTCCCCGCCAGCAGTGCTCTTCATTGGCATGAGTCTAAGCCAGCTCTTCTCTCACTGGCGGGGCCTGGTCTTCCCGCCAGCAGTGCTCTTCTCCTGTTGGCAGGGCCTGAAGAACACCACCAGCCTTTCTGCCACACCTAAAAATACTTGCGCTGCAAGCTGAATCTGGCTGCACGAAGGAAAAGCAGGATGCCCCAGAAAACGAGCCCCTGTGGGCCAGATCTGTAGTTTGGAGATCCCTGTTCTAGAGATGCTACGGCTATACGCAGGAGTAAATATGTTTCAAGAGTCTGGGAAATGAACAAACATCACTTAGATGTGTGGGTGAATGAACCTTTTTGGGCTGGCCTGTGGGCAAAGTGGAGGGTCCCTGGTGACTCCTCTTTTGCACCTTTTTTGCAGCCATGCCAAATGAACTTAGGGCTAGATTTATCAAAATGCGGTAAGTACCGCATGCGATAGCAAAAGGGGCGTGGTTTATGCTAATGTAGTATTTATCGCAATTACCTATGGAGAGAGAGAGAGAACGCGAGCCTGGCCATAATAGCATGTCCCATGCATAGGTATTTGTATCCCTAGGATAGGCCCACCTAGTAACTCGAGGTGGGGAGTAGGTAAGAGTGTAGGGGGTTAGGGGCCGCTTTCACATTGTACATGAGACGTACGAACAGAACAGTGGTCTCTTGTGAGGATTGGCTGGCCTTCGGAGTGAGGAAACTCACTCCGAGATGAGATTTGGGCAAGGGTCTCTCAACCTAGCTTGATGGACTACATCTCTCTCTCTCTCTCTCTCTCTTAACACATTTCAAAAAGGTGTAGCTAAAATTCTGCATTATGGCTGTGCGATACTCTTCGCAGGGAGCCCAGCCTACTCCTCCCATTTTTTAAATTTGCATCGCACCATACGATATGGTGCGATCGCATGCGGTAAACACGTTTTTGCATGCGTTAAAGGCCTATCGCATGCGAAAACAGGGCTTTTCGCATGCGATAAGCCCTTAACGCATGCGAAAACGCCTTACCGCATTTTGAAAAATGAGGCCCTTAGGTAGCTGGCTGGGCTGACAGAAGACCAAGGATCCAATGAGTCTAAGCTTTCTTCTGATTGCTTCATAGCTGGCAATTCAGCAACAACACACTGCATCTGAACCCACAAAATTAATAAAAAAAAATCTTTTCTGACCCCTAATATGGCAATCAGCTCAGAATCATTGGACTTTTCATTTAACATTTAACTATAATCATGATACTCACATTACATCTTTTTCCTCTAAAAACGTGCCCAGCTTACTTTGAATATCTTTTGACTACACATTTCCCCAGGTAACTCCCTTCATGATAGCTGCTATTCACCAAAACCCAAATATTTTAAGATACACATGCTTGGAAACCCTGAAACAGCAGGGGTGAATCATGTCTATAATTGTAATTGATGCAGAGTGGGAATCAATACTTACTGTGTATACTTTAGGGACTTTGCTCCTTATTCAGAGCATACAGGTTTGGTATGTTTAAGAGAGAAAATGATTTGTCTAAGAGGTTGCTGTACTTCCTGACTTCAAGTCTTCCTGTGTCTGTAAAGTGGTCTGCAGTGTGAAAAGCTTTATGTGACTTCAAATATGGATACTTTTTTTCCTTGGACCTGTAAGGAAGTGCATCCTAATGGATACAAGCTAGCATCATCTCAAGAGGATAAGCTGAACCAGTCCTGGCTTTGGTCTTCTTGAATGCATGGAGATACTGGCCTTTTTCCTTGAGGGAAATCAGGATACATTGCCCTGCATGCAATAAGGTAAAACCAGAAGGCATGGAGGAGCATAGTGGTTAGAGCAGCAGGCTTGAGAACTAGGGAAGCTAGGGTTCAAATCCCATTAATGCGCCTTGTGACCTAGGGTAAAACTTCACCATCTATTGCCTCAGGTACCAACTTTTTTCCCCATAGACACAAAATAGAAAAAAAACATGTAGTTAATAGGCCTTTTAGATGTAAGCTCTCTGGGGGACAGAGAACATACTTACTGTGCCTGAATGTAAATGCCATAAGCTACGCATGAAAAAGCATGAGCTAAATCCAAAAATAAATAAATAGTTGCTCAGCCTGTTCCCCTTGACCCACTTTAGTTTATAAACCATTTTCCCACTGTCAGTGGCTCAGTTGATGACTATACATCAGTTGTTTACTCTTTCAAAAAATAAAAAGACTAGGGGACACACCATGAAGTTACTAAGTAGCACATTTAAAACAAATAAGAGAAACTACTTTCAATGCACAATTAAGCTCTGGAATTCATTGCTGGAGGTGGTGCTAAAGGTAGCTAATGTAGTTGGGTTTTAAAAAAAGGGTTGGACAAGTTTCTAGAGAAAAAGTCCATAAATCGTTACTAATCGACATGAGGAAAGTTATTGCTTATCCCTGGGTGGAAGGAACATGGAGGTCCATATTCAGTCACAGTCCGGGATAGCAAATTTAGTTGGACAAACTTATCCAGCTAACTTTGGAGGTATATTCAATAGTACAGCTACACTATTGAATATAGCTGGCTATCTTAAATTTAGCCAGCTAACTTTATCCGGCTACTTTAGGACAGCTCTATGGCATGACCAGACGAGGCCAAATAACTTATCCAGCTAATGTTACTCCTCCCTGAAACACCCTTGGAATGCACCTACTTTATCTGGCTAAATTTTAGTCAGATAATATGATATCTGGATAATTTCCCAAATATTCATTTAGCCAGATAACTAGTAAGTTATCCAGCTAAATGCTTCTGAATATGGACCTGATGGAATTTATCTACTATTTGGGATCCTCCCAGGTACTTATAACCTGGATTGGCCACTGCTGGAAACCCTTGGTCTTGCCTAGTATGGCATGTTCTTATTCAGTGTTTGGCATCTACCCTCTAGAACAGGCTCCAGCATGAACTCTGGACCGAAAATAACTATCTTCACTTTTGCAAAAAGACTGTCAAATATTCCAAGTTTGGGGTCACTGTATGATTTGAAAGGAGAAATAAATGTCACCTATTTACCTGTTCCATCCCACTTGTGGTTTTATAAAACATTATTACAGGAGTTCCCAACCTTTTACGGGGCATGGTTCCCTTTTCTCCTTCAAAAACTTTGCAGACCCCTATGTGCATCTCTTAAATTTTTACATGCAGTTAAATGTTATATGGAAAATTGACTGATGCAGTTGCAATATGCACTGCAGAATAATTTGTAATGTATAAAACTTATAATTAAATAAGGAAGTTTCAGATATATATTGTGCTCTCCCCTTGTGACCTCTTCAGGAGAGCTCTCCCCACTTCCACTATGATGTCTTCCCGCTTTCCCTCGCCCTACGGACCCTTCCTGAGTGCTCTTTCTTCCCTGAAGCCCCTTCTCCAGTTCTGTCCCCTACTGTCTTCCTCCTGGGACCCCTTTCCTGAGTGTTTACCCACCTGCTGTCTGCCCCAGGGCCTTCCCTCTTGCCCCCCACCATGGCACCTTCCCTAATGTCTTCCCTTTTGTTCTCCCCTCCTGTGTCCTCTTCCCTGATCCTTCCCCCTCAAGGCCCCTTCCTGAATGTTTTCTCTCCTGCGCTCCTTCTTCCCTCCTGCCCTTCCTCCATGGTCCCTTTCTGAGTACCAAACTCCCCTGCCCCCCAGCCATGGCCCTTGAGTGTCTTGCCTCCTGTCCTCCTCCCCTTGTGGCCCCTTTCCTGGTCTTTTCCCTCCTTCCCTCTCCCCACAGCACCATCCTAAGTGTTCTTTTAATTATTTACTTGGATTTATTACCCACTTTTTGGATTAAGAATTTCACCCAAGGTGGGTGGGGAACAACATATTCAGAAAACATCATATAGTCTGAAGGACTTAATATCCATCCATGACATGACTAAACAAGGTAAAATGCAGAACAGGACTGAACTTGGAATAAATCAACAAGACTAATAATACAACGCATCTCAGTAAAATCAATACAGAATTAATTAGACAAGAATGCATACATCTCTGCACAATAGGTTATAAGAGCATTTTCAAAGCAGTCATAAATACAAATAACTTTGTAAATAAGTTGCAATAGCACATTTAAGGCACCCTTATAAGGTGCCAGTTTTTAGCACTCCCTCCTGCCCTCTTAAGGTCCTTCCCAAGTGCTTTCACTCTTATGCTGTCCCTCTTGCTGTCTGCTTCTTGTGACCCTCTTCTCCACATCCTTCTAAATGCGGATCCCAATATAGCATCATCCCTCCTGCCTTCCTTTCCTCCGTCCCCTACCATGGCCATACTACTCCCTCACTGTCAGGCCAGCAGGACAGCCAGAGCACATGTAGCAGTGGTCAGAAATGTTCCTCAGGGCTATTACCCTGCTTGCTGCTACCTCTGGTCATGTGGAAGCAGCAACTGTTGAAGGTGTTGGTGGTAGTGGGCTTCCCCTCCTCTTCTTGGTGCAGCTATAGACTCCTTGCTGTGGCAATCAGTCGCACTCTTCCCTTCCTCCCTTCCCTCCTCTCCTTGGCATGGGATCAGGCAACAGGAGCCTTAGAGCAGAGCTCATCAGAGGTGAGGTCTGCCTGCTCTATTTAACAGCAGTTGCACTTTGATTGTCTTCCTTCTGTGATGGCCTTGCAAACCCCAGGTTGGGAACCACTGGTTATCATATCCTTTCTAGTCATTTTCTCTCTGAGCTGAAGAGCCCAATCATGTTCAGCCTTTCTTCATAATTTTTGCTACCCTTCTCTGTACTTGTTCTAGTTCTGCTATATCTTTTTTGAAATGAGGTGACCAGAACTGCACACAATACTCAAGGTGCGGTCACATTAGGAACTGATACAGAGGCATTATGATGATCTCAGTTTTATTCTCCTTTCCTTTCTGAATAATTCCTAACATCCTTTTTACTTTTTTTGACCCTTGCCATACACAGAACTGAGGATTTAACAGTCATTCTGTACACTGCGATGTGCCGTTATCGCGTGCGTTAGGGCCTTATCACATGATATAAGGCCCTAATGCACATGATACCGGCTGCATCACTGTTGTATAATTTAAATCAGAGGAATGGGAGGAGTGTGGGGAAGTTTATGGCAGTACTGCGGGAAATAACACCACCTTTTCTCGTGGCGCTATTGGGGCAAAAGTGTGCAGCCCGGCCGCAACCATGGTAGGTGAAAATGCACCACCATCCCTTTTTTCCCTGCAGGCATTTATAGCGTAAATGTGTTGTCCACAGTGACACAAATGTGCTTTTCTTGGGTGGTGCCTCCTAATATGGAACCCTATATACACATCACTTTGCCCTTGTCCACATTAAATTTCATCTGAACATATTTATTTAATCCACTTTTTGCAGCACTTCAAAGTGGATTACATTCAGGTACTGTAGATATTTCCCTAAGTTTGTACCTGAGGCAATAGAGGTAAAGTGTCTTCCCCAAGGAATTGAACCCTGGTCCCCTGGTTTATAGCCCATGGCTCTAACCACTAGGCCACTCCTCCACTATCCAGTCCTCTAGTCTGGCAAGGACTATCACCAATAATTTGTTTGACTTTTATTTTCTACACATTCATGTGAACTAATATGGCAATTACAATACTGTGCAGTTTAGTTGAAACTGATGCAGTTAAAAAATTCCGGAAATCATGATCTGAACTCAGATGCATAAATATTGTGACATAACTATCTTATATTGTGTTTTAAGAACTGAGCTTTCCTTCTCTATCCCAAATAAATCATTTCACTTAGAATTAGTGATTAATACTTTTTGATTTATTATTTTATTGGAATGTATTCTAAGTTTTATATTATGTACTCTTGCCTTGGGGCTTTGGAGAGTGGTGATTAAAAAATGTGAATAAATGAATACATTTTTAAGAAATTTCTCCTTATGCTTACAGTAGGCTTTCCATATTCCCAAAACGCAAGCTATAACTGACCGTAAAATCTATTTTTCCTTCAAAACTCCAGTACCATTATTACTCTGTCTTCCAATTGCAAGGGCAGACCTTCAGCGTTGGAATCCATAGAACTTTTTTAATTCCAGAAAGCCCCCTAGAATATTACTGAATTCCAGCATTCACCTGCTTAGAGGGCTCAGTCAGTAAAACCGGCTTCACTGACAGTCAGTACCTAAATCTTGCTAGGTACAGTGCCGCTGGGCTCAGAGCTACAGTACGCATGCTCACACTTCGCATTCCCATGGCAACCGCACGCCAACAGCCCATCAGATTCAGAGAAATAGTAATTTTTCGTCAACGTCAGAGCATAAGATCCAAACAGCGGGCCAAGCACTCCAGATCCTGCTATTCGCTCGGCATCTTCTGCATCCCCTCGCCAGTACCTCGTGCCTTCTATCTTCACCTCGCCTCCTCCCTAACTGCGTTCTGGCAGCGCAATGCGCACATTCACTTTATAGTTATGAAAAAATAATAATTCCATCTGCAGTACAAACGGTTAATTATTGCTGACCATCCTCAAGTTCTTTAGGAAAGACGGCTGTGCATTGCACATAGGACGACAATCTTTAACGGGCCTGCACAAAGTTAGTGGGGGTCAGGAAGTAGCGCTTGGTTTATAGCAGGCTATGGCCCGCAGGTAACCTGTGATGTCTCCATATTGATGTTCATGCACTGACGTCTGCAGCGCCTGCTTTTCCTTTCTTTTTCCGGTGGCCGCGGTTGCTGAATGTGGGAACATGAAAGGAGAAAGCGGTGGCTCGTTGACAGTAGCACAGTGAAAAAATCCCGCCTATAAATTTAAAAAGCAGGTCAATATGGCTGCAAAATTACATTACTCGGTACACTTCCTAACCTTCGCAGCGGGCAACGGAAATGCGTCACCGGAAGCACATCTTTAACCTGCCTGCCAAGATGGCGGCGCGCAGGGTGTGAGGGAGGACAGCAGGGAGAGGCCGGGGAAGGAGTCCTCGGAGTATGGCTGGGACGTCCTGTAACAGCGTGCCAGGTACCGGGAGTGGAGCCGCCCTCCGCGCTCACACGTTAACGCAAGGGAAGCTGGAAGCGGTCGGGTTAGGCTACCCTGCGGTCATGGGTACTTCCGGCAGCTTGGCTTCAGCTGCCCTCTAGAGCTTCCGTGGTGTCAGGACCCCTATTACTCCTACTAGCGTTATCTTATTATTCTAGGTCCACCAACCAAGTTCCTGGTTTTACTCCATTATGCAATTATTAGGAGGAATCCATGGGAAAATCAAAATTGCAAATCCATGAATGCAGTGAGGCAAAACCAGGACTGAATGAGCCTCTTCGGTTGACCTGAGAGATAACATTACTAGCACATGCTGCCACCATGTAAAAAAATGAGTGATTTTTTTTCCAGCTGTCAGTCCTGTGCCTTGTTCTCCAGGGCTTGAGACTAGGGTTGTTTCCTAGCCAAGGTCAAGCTTGACAGACTAATTTAGTTCTTGTCAGACTGATCTGGTTTGCTCCATTGCATCTCTGAACTTGTATAGTATAATTTACTTGTTTACTGTGATTAGTTTTGTACCCAGCTTTGATTATTAAGAAAGAAAGTACAATAAATTAAATAGATACAATGGAACAAAACTACAACTGGTTTCTCTCTTAGGTTTGACATGGGAAGGGGGCAACCCTAGAATGGACAGGGTTAGCACTGACCTGGTTAGCTGTATATCATGTTTTTATTTTTTCATTTTTATATCATGGGGAAAAATATAAGCCCAGTATCCTGTTCCAGCAGTGGCCAACCCAGGTCACAAGTACCCGGCAAGGTCCTAAACCATAGATCCCATGCTGCTATTGTGCAGTGAAATGTAGTTATTCCATAAGGGGTCAATTTTAAAAGCGCATGGCCATCCATGTGCTGATTTTATAACATCCTCGCGCTGGCGCAGTATGTTATAAAATCTGATGACCATGCATGCTGGATTTTAAAATCCGCATGCGCAGGGGAGGTGAATTTTCGTTAAATACACACAGCGACACAATTGGGCCTTCCCCAGTACCTTCCCAGTGTACTCCAATTAAGAGCGGACTGGGAGGGAACTTCCCTTCCTAAACTTCCTCCCTCTTCCCCTCTCCTTCCCACCCCTAAACCTAACCTATCTTTCTCAAAATTTATCTTATTACTTACTGCTTCACTGGTGCAGCAGTAATCTCCAGCACGTGCTTCCCCGGAACAGTGGCTAATGGCCGCTGTCCCAGCTGGCCTTCGGCCCACCCCTTTTTCAGGGGCCAGCCCTTGTGTGCGTATCTGTGGTTACGTGCATGGCTGGGTTCTTTAGAAAATGCACATAGCATGAGGCCACACACATAATTACTGGTATTTGCAAGTGTGGCCCTTTGAAAATTATGGCTTAAGTCTACTTGGTCAACAGTTTATGGACTTCTCCAGGAATTTGTCCAAACCTTTTTTAAACCCAGTTATGCTAGCTACCATAAACATATCCGCTGTCAACGAATTCCAGAGCTTAATTATGTGTTGAGTGAAAAATAATTTTCTCAGATTTGTTTTGAATGTGCTGTGTACTGATCTCATAGAGTGTCCCCTAATTTCTATACTTTAAGATTTTTTGTCAGTTATGCTGCATTTAACTTCTTAAATTACCATCTAACAAATTTAAGCTTCTAGCAAAACTTGGCATTTTCACTAGTTATTATCTCTAAACAGCCTCAGAGAGTTGAAACAGGCAGGAATTTTGTTTGTAAGGGATCAGCATTTGAATTATTCTTGGTTTAACTTGGTGACTCTCCCAGTTTAATAAAAATTACCATTTTCCTCTTCTAAAAGGTGGCTGTTTTGATTGACTTCATTGGAGCTTTTTGCTGTAAATAGTTGATTCTGAGTGTAGTTTCTTTATAAATGAAGTTTTAAGCATATACAGAAATGTTTTTAAACTTTTTTTTTTTAAGAGGTAAAGTAACCAAATCAGTTTGAGTTAAAGGGTTGAATGATTTAGTGCATGCTGTAATAGCAAAATGGATATCAGTTGATGTTATGTTTATCGGCTCTCTTCAAATTTTCCTTGCTGCTGTATATTGAAGGATGTCTATGGTGCATAAAGCTCTTCTTTGAAGTTAGGAAACTTCACAGAACAGCTTTATGCAAAGTACTTGTTCTCTAACAGGATGATGTACCCTGCCTAGAGCTTGAGGATTTTCCCAGCATCAAATTTTGTCTGAAACTCTTAACATTTGTCATTTTGCCTTCCTTCAAAGCATGTTGGATGAAAACTAATTTTTCCTTTTGGTCTGCTACATCAGTCCATTTCTCAGCAGTTGAAAACAGAAGTCACACCCTTTTCCTTGACATCAAGTCTGATCATAAAAAGGGGAGTAGTCCTAGGCCTATGCCAGTAGTCTGCAGCTGTGGGCAAAGATAGAGCGGGACTCTTTGTGCTCCAAGAGTCAGGGTACAGTTCCGACCTAGTACAGCACATTGAATTCTTGGGGCAAAAACCTTGTGGGGTTGCTTCCCCCAGTATATCTGCCATCCAAAAGGGTTCCCTCTCCCTCCAGTCACAGGCACCTAGATGAGGCTTCCCTTCTCCCAAGGGATTGAGGATTCTCCCCTAAGTATGCATGCATTTACCAGCACACAGTCACCCTTGGTCAACTGCTGGTGAGTATGTATGCATATCAGTTTTAGACAACAGGACACTTACAGTAAAAATTAAAGACAGTATCTCAGACAAAGTATAATTAGCGACTGGAGTGCCACAGGGTTCTGCCCTCTCAGCTATCCTTTTTAATATTTATTTGCTGCCCTTGTGTCATCTTTTAACTGGTCTTAGTCTAATTTATTTTGTGTATGCTGATGACTTTCAGATCTTATTTCCAATTGAACACAGTTTAGAAGATACTTTTAAAAGTGTCGCAATGTATTTAAAAATAATTGGTCAACTTTTAGTCCAAATGAAACTAATTTTAAATTTGGATAAGTCTGTTTTATGGTTTTGGAAAGAAAAAATGTAAATCTTGAACAGAAAGTAATCATGCTGAATAATGAAATCAGTTTTAAACTAGTAGAGTAGCAAGGAACTTAGGCCTATTCATAGATTTTGAGTTAAATTTGAAGACCCATATCACAAAAAAAGTTAATGAAGGCTTTTGCAAACTAAGGATGCTAAAATGTTTGAAGCCACTACTCTCTTGTGACAATTTTAGAAATGTACTCCAGGTCATGTTGTTTACAGGAATCGATTATTGTAATTCCACCTTGTTAGGCCTCCCCAAAACAACTATTCAGCCTTTGCAGGTATTACAGAATGCCGCAGCCCGGGTTTTAACGAACACTAGAAGAAGAGAGCACATTACCCCAGTCTTGCAAAGCCTTCACTGGTTTCCGGTAGAATTTAGAATAAAGCATAAATGTTATGTATTATACACAAAATTCTATACGGTGAAAAAACCCGATTGGTTAAATTCGACTATCAGACTTCACATACCTCAACGTGAGTTAAGATCTGCCAACAAAGGCTTGCTTACAATTCCTATGGTTAGATCCACACATCTTAGCGAGGTCAGAGACCGTGCGATATCAATCGCAGGACCAAAACTATGGAATGCTTTGCCACAAAATTTGAGACTTCAATCCAATCTGAGAACATTTAAAAATGACTTAAAGACCTGGTGTTTTCAGCAAGTTTATGGGATTAATTCACAAGACGCAGGTTAAATATCAGACTGAGAGTTAATGATAATGACTGCGCTTTTATTGTTTCATTTACTGTCTCTTTTTAAGTAATGAATTTATAACATTTTTTGCTGTATTTTATTTGTATTGAATGGTTTTATGTAATTTTTATTCTAATCTATCTTTTATTTTTTATTGTTTTATATTATTGATATGTAAACCGTAGAGATAGAGACTTGGTTTTCTGTATAATGGTATAGAAAAGTTGATAAATAAATAGTCATGCTGCACTTCTGGGCAGCATGTGGACATAACCTCCCTCAAAGATAGGGAGATGCCAGTGCTGACTAAGAAGGGTTCTCTTTCCATGCTTCCCTACCCCAAGGTCTCAGGATTGTAAAACAGCCCTTACTTTCTGATACAATCACACTTGGATGAGGAAGGAGAACGTTTCTTCCACAGCAGTTTTTCCCTCTTTGTTCCTGACTTTATGTGGATAAATAGTGCTATGATACTTTAACTTGCCATGATCGTGTTTACAGTAGTTGAGTACTGGAGGAACTCAATAGAACTGAATATTTAATGTCTGCTTGACAATCCATTGCTCTGTGTGGGAAATGGTTACCCTAAGAGTGCTGTGAATAGGGCATTTGGCCTATTAATGCATGTGACACACCTACCTTTGCACGGTTTCAGAAGTGTATATAGGGACCTTCATTTTCCGTTTAAACTGATTTTCACCCATAAATTCCTAGATTTTTCAAAGGTGAACATCAGTTTAAACTAATCTTCCCTCTAATTTTATGTGACTCTGAAGCCATGCTCTGGCGGATGTTTTGGTTCCAGCCCTTTCGTAGGGTGTAGGGCTGAAACCAAAGCATCTGCCAGAGCATGGCTTCAGAGTCGCCCACCCAAGCACAGATGAGCAGCAGCCTCCCACCAGAAGAAGTTTCTAGCAGGATCCCTGCCTCTCTGGCTCAGCGCAGACTCAGAAGTTCAGAGTAGGGCTGCACTGCAGAATGTGAGAACATAAGCATGCTGCTGAAACTGGAGGGAGAAGGAGCTTGGAGTCGCCACAGCCAATAAGAAGGAATCATGTTTGGGGGGGGGGGGGGGGGGGAGGAAGATTTTGTGAGAGAGACACGAAGATTCTGTGAGGGGTGAGAGATGGGGGGGGGGGAGGCGAGAGGTTTTTTTTGGAGGATACTTGGGGGAGGGGAAGGAGATTTATGGAAAGAGATAATGAAAGAGTGGGAGAAAAAGGAGAAATGTAGGGGAGAGTTGTAAAGGGATCAGGATCACCTGAATTTTCATTTGAGAGTAGGTTATATAGGAGGATTGGGAGGGAATAGAAAAGTGGGAGGTTTCTGTCCACCAAAAATAAAATACAATGTTTTCCCGGAAAAGTGATAAACATTTTTCCTACTGATTTTCTCCTCTTTTTGTTCTTGTGAAAATAAACCCTAATAAATTCCCGGGAAAAAAAAAACAAAAAACGAACATGAAGGTCCCTAAAGTATACAATGATAAGGGGTTTCATCTTTGTGCTCCATTGTATTGGTTCCCTGTGTGGGGGTGGGTATTTTTTCTTTTTATGTGAACTAGTAATACTCCTTTCCTTTTCTTCCTGCTAGACCAATCCTTACACATCAGATTTCTCCTAGGACAAGCAGGATGGTAGTCCTCACATGTGGGTGACATCATCAGATGGAGCCCAGCATGCCACTATCCATGTGTCCACGTAGAGTCCCTCTTCAGTCTCTTCTTTTCTGCAGAGCTATCATCTCTTGGTTGTGGAGTTTGTGATTGATTTTCCTGGAAAACTGTTCTACGGTCGTTTTTTGACTATCCTGCACTGGGTCCCTCTTCTTTTCTCCTGGCTCTAGTTACTCTCACAGTGAGGTAAGTTTTTTTTTCTCGTTCAGTGCGGTCGGTTCCCGGCAGCAGGGTCCTTCGGTATCCGTCAATCATCGACCGCTCGCTGGCCTTTTTTGCCTCATGGTGTAGTCTGGTTTTCGTCGGTGCCTCCAGTGCAGCCTGACTATGTCCCTCACGGATCCATATGACGTATGTATCCTATGCCTGGGGGCATCGCACGACGTTCGGGGGTGTCTTTCCTGTGACCAAATGACCCTCCAAGGGCTGGTGTGCCCACCTGGATAAAATGGAGAAGCTGTTCGGTTCCAAGAAGTCTGAACCCTTGACCCCAGCATCGGGGGCATAGACTCCTAAGGGCTGAGGGGAAACCCGTGGACACTGATCTCTCGGTGTCCACCCCTCCACCAGGGCCTCCTGTGGAGAGGGCGTCCGGAGACCAATCTTCGGTTTTCTCTCGTTCGAGCACTTCTGGGTCCCTCCTTGGCTCTGGAGAAAGACCGGGCTGAGCACCGTGGGAAACCCCGGAAGCGTCGTCACTGGTCTCCATCCTTGCATGGTACCGGGTTCGGATTGGTACCGACTTCTGCTGTGATGCTTCCGAAGCGACCCTGCGGCGAGGAGATACTGCTCTCTCCATCGATGCCGGGGTCCAAGGCGTTCCCCCACCAATTCCGGTGCTGGGCACCGATTTCCCTCGGGGATGGCCTTCGAGGAGGAGCTGGAACACAGGGTGCAATTTGCCGTTGTTTGAGCCCTGCAGGGCATCAAGCCACCAGTCCCATCGGTTCCTCCACCGGTGTCGGGGCATGCGCCCTCCATGTTGCTGCCACTGCTGGAGCACCTCAGTGCTCTTCTTGGCATTCTCCCCATGCAGCTGATGCCAGTGCCCGGGCTGCCATCAATGCACCAGTGGCCACTGTTGCATCCTCCATTTGGTGCCATTCCCATCGTGGTATCCTCCGAGGAGGAAGGCCCATCGATGCCGGTGACATCGTTGAGGCCTCCAGTTCCATGGTGAGTGTTGCTTGGTCTGGTCCCGGGTCCTTCGGGATCCTTTGTGCCCAGGCCGTGGGACCTGGGGAAGGCCCCCCCCCCCTCGGGCGCCTCCGGGTGATCTTAATGATGATGGCCCTTGGGTGGATGATAACTCTTCCTCCGATGATTCTGGTGGCCTTCCCTCGGACCTATCCCTTCTGGAGGAATGGCGTCAATCCTTGCCTGAGGACTTAACCTTTGCTGGTTTCGTGCAGGCCATGGCAGAAGCCATTCTGTTTCAGCTTCTGATGGAAGAGGATGCCAAACACAAAATGCTGGAGGTCCTCCAGTTTGTGGACGCCCCAAAGGAGGTGATAGCTGTTACTGTCCATGAGATATTCAAGGAGTTGCTCCTGAATTTGGGAACACCCCCATTTCCGTAGCTCCAGTAAATAAGGCCGATGGGGTATACTTGGTCCAGCACTCTATGGGTTTTGAGAAGTGTCAACTCTCACACCAGTCAGTTGTGTTGGAGTCCACCCTCAAGAGGGCCAAGCGTTCTCGCTCCCACACTTCCACTCCTCCAGGGTGGGAACACAGGGCATTGGATGCACTAGTAAGGAAGGTTTTTCAGGGCTCTATGCTGATTGCCCGTGTACCTCCTACCAGCTATACATAATGCAGTTTTCTAGTAACTTCTGGAAACAGGTCCAAGACATGGCCGAGTGCCTGCCTCAACAGCAGCAGGACACTTTCTTTTCCGTTGTTCAGCAGGGTCTTGAATGCGGCAAGCATGAGGTGCGTTTCACATCTGATGTCTTCAAGATGGCGGCAAGGGTAATGGCCTTGGGCATTGGCTTCGGGCCTTGGATCTCCAACTGGAGGTGCAGGAGAGGCTTGCGGACCTGCTGTGTACTGGCGAGAAGCTCTTTGGAGATAAAGTAAGGCATGCTGTGGCTCAGTTGAAGGAACATCATCGTGAGATCCTCTAGCATCTCTTGGCCAGTATGTTGGACCCGTCATCCTCGGCCAAGAAATTCTCCCAGGAGGGCCCAGGGAGGCCCTATCACCAGAGGAAATGCTATCCTTCTGCGTCTTCGGCCAGATCGCAGCAGGGGACCTCTAAGAGATGCCCCAGGCAGCAGCAGACCCCTAGGCCTCAGCCACCCCCCAGACAAAACCCTGCCATGGGGTTTTGACTGATTGCAAGGGAGCATCAGCCTCCAGTCAGGGGCAGGCTGCAGTTCTTCGCAGACCTTTGGCCCAGCATTACCTCGGACTGATGGGTTGTGTCCAGGACTAGCCTCGGCCCCATGCGTCTTTACCAAGTGTCTGGTCATGCTGGGAGTGCAGACGGTTCCCTACCTGGATGACTGGCTGGTCAAGAGCACTACCTAGTCAGGGGCAGTGTGATCCTTGCGCTTGACCATTCGGGTGTTGGACTCCCTGGGGTTTATCATCAACTACCCGAAGTCCCATCTCAAACCATCGCCTCAGTTGAGCTTCATTGGTGCCCTGTTGAACACGGCTCAAGCCAGGGCTTCCTTGTGATCGAGTGCTCATGCTAATGTCCATTGCGGAAGTGGTTCAACAGAGCCGGCAGATTTTGGCTCGCTACATGTTGCGACTTCTGGGATACATGGCTGCGACCATCCATGTTACTTCCTTTGATAGCTTATATATGCGCAGAGCTCAATGGACCTTGCAGTCTCAGTGGCAGCAGGCCACCCAGGACCTCCACATGCTTGTTCTCCGGGACTCCTTTTCTTGGTGGGGGAGTCTTTCCAATTTGGAGCAGGGGGGTAACTTTTCAAACTCCCCCTGCCCAGATTGTATTCACCACGGATGCTACCAACCTGGGGAGGGGTACCCATGTTGAAAGCCTCCGCACCCAGGGCCTGTGGTCCGCCTGGGAAACTCAATATCAGATCAACTTCCTGGAGTTTCATCGGTCAGGTATGCCCTTTGGGCGTTCAGAGATTGGCTAACCAGCAAGGTGGTCCTGATCCAGACTGACAACTAGGTGGCAATGTGATACATCAACAAGCAGGGAGATATGAGTTTGTTCCTCCTGTGTCAGGAGGCGGTGCAGATTTGGTCTTACCCAGGGTATGGTGCTCCGAGCCATGTATCTGGCCAGGACAGAGAATGTGGTGGCGGACGGGCTGAGTCACGCCTCCCAGCCCCAAGAGTGGTTCCTGAACCAGTCAGTGGCAGATCGGATCTTCCGTCTCTGGGGCACCCTGGACGTGGATCTGTTCACATCCCCCTGAAACAGGAAGGAGGATCAATTCTGCTCCCTGTATAGGATGTTAATTGTAACCCGTAGATACAGTTGAAAATCAGAATCAAATCATAATATGAGAATTCAGCTGTGGAAGGAACTCTTAAAAGATTTTGTGCAAAGCAACCGACATAAATAGCCTCAGTTTGCTTGTGGCTTATTTAATGAAGCCTATGATACTCTGGGCTGGTATAATCATAGGTTGCAAGTGCACTTAGTTTGGCACCATACGGTGCTGAAAGAGTGTAGAACAGTCACTGTACAATTTTAATTACTAGTGTGTGCACTTATCTTGAATCCGCGTAGAATGAGATGACAAAACAGTCCTGAACTGTTTCCTCCGACACCATAGTGTTTCGGAGTCTTTTACTCCTTCTTCAGGGACCTTCAGGTAGGAGCAAGCCGTCTACATAAATTCAATATTATCCGGTCAGTTCTTAATCTGAAAACAGCGTGTACTTGTGCGGTGCACTAAAGCAATGCAACCTGACAGCGTATCTTATAAAATCCAGCGTACTTTTGTTCGCGCCTGGTGCGCGAACAAAAGTACGCGATCGCGTATTTTTTTAAGATCTACCCCTTATTTTATTGCCTCACTCTGGCTAGAAAGGAGGTGTGACTCCCAGCAGTTGCCAGTAGTCACTTTCACTTGCAATTATGGACATGTGAAGACTGATCATCTAAATCTCTAAGTGTGGCTCCAGCCTGGTGGAATCTGTGTTCCTAGGACAACAGTCTCTTGAGACTGATTTCCCAGTAAAAGCCTTCCTCCCAGGATTTCCATGGTTAAGTTTCCCCTGGGGCGAATCTCAGTACCCTAGGGGACTGTGGACACCCTAGAGAAGGAGTTCCCTGTTTTTTTTTGGGTGAACCTGTTTGTTTATGTATGTATTTATTTTATTCATTTATAGGCCAACTATGCTGAAGGTTTAGGTGGCGAATATTTATATACATTACGCATAAAATAATACTAAAACAGTTCTGATCAATACAAAATATAAAAATAAAAAATACCCAGTACAAAAATACTTGCCTGAACAAATACATTTTTAATATGACCTTGAAACATTTAGTGCAGATCGTGAGACGCAGATCTTGAGGAAGAGAGTTCCACAATGTTGGAGATGCAACAGAAAATGCTTTTTCCTTGTCTTTGCAAGATGGGAATGGCAGATAGTGGGGATTTCTAACAGGCACTTTTGGCAGGATGGCAAACCACAGGTTGGGTTATAAACATGAAGAATGGTATTAATCCATGGGAAAGAATCAAGCGGGGTTACTTGGGGGTAAGAGTCTACAAGGTCTCTCTTGCTCTTTTGCTTTCTCTTTCCCTCTCCTGCTGCCTGCTTTCCCGTGCTTGCTGGTGGTACAAGAAAGTTTAAAAAAAAAAAAAAAAAAAAAAAAAAGGGGAGTGGTGCGGGAGTAAACAGAAGTCTTCCCTCTGATGCTGGTGAAATTGCGGCAGGCTCTCTGGTGGCAGATCAGAAAGCTTGAGAGTTCCTGAGCGGGCCAGTGGGTTTTTTTTTTTTGGGTGGTTCTTTGTTCTGCCCTCCCAGGGATCAAGCAGGGGTTGCAACACAATTGCGATTAAAAAAAGCAAAAACATAGGAGCCCTTTTTATCAGCGGCATTAGTGTCACAAAGGAGTGAGTGAAAGCAGTGGCAGGACAAACGCTGTTGCGTGAGATCAAATGCTGTTGCGGAGAAAACAAAGCTGCACTATGACAGTTAGTAACCTCACCGAAGCTATGCATCAAGACAAGAGGTGCATGGGTAGTGGTTCTAAGCAGGTCCCCAGTGTGGCAGGGACCTTCTCCCCCATCTGTGAGGGTGGTTTTGATTCAAGCTTACAGTAGGAGGTGAACTCTCCTATCCCTTTAGCCAGGGCACAGCAATCCATAGAGGATTCATTAATTGAATTGCCTTAACTGGGGTAGATGAAGGAAACTGCCTGCTCCCAGGGGGTTCAGCCCCTCCTATTTCCTCAGTTCCAACACTCATGCAGGTAGAAGCTCAAGTTCCAAATCTCCTAGTGGGAGCCCCTTGGGAATTGCAGGCAGCTGATGCCTATCAGGGAGTGTGTTCTCCCAGGTTTGTGGTGTTAATGCACCAAGCATTTTGTGCCCTGCACAGACTTGGGGGCACCTGCTTTTCTGGAGTCCCTAGGTTACAGCCATTCCGTGAAAGGACCTGTTTTCAAGTGAGCGAGGGAAGTCTCTGAACCCTCTTTCTCTCTCCATTCATCTATTATACAGCCAAGAGATACCTCCTGGTCAGGGGATGACTTGTGTCATTGTACCCCAGGGGGGTTTGAAGAGGAAGGGGGAATGTTTCTCAGATGACCAGGAATTAAGTCAGGCTGTCCAGAGAAAGGGAGCTTGCAGCCCTTATTTTAAATGTTTTATCCATTATAAAAATAGTGGACCCCGATCCCAAGGGTCATGGCTGAAGAGACCCCAAAGAATAAGGATACCTCCAAGGGCATTCCTGTTACACAACACCTTAAAGCGTATAGTGCTGACAGAATGGGTTAACTACCAAGGGACAACATTGACTAGAATTATGCATAAGGTATACCTTCTGCTCCTAGAGGAGAAAACTCTTCTCCTTGGAATTCCTTACTGTCATGCACTTGCTTCAGCAGTAACATTAAAAACAACAATCCATGTGGCGCGAAGAATAACCCTGAAGCATCTTCAGGAAAGGAAAATAAGAGTCCATTTTAAAACAAACTTTCTCTACAAAATAATATGGTGCTACAAGTATCCATTTGTGAAGGTTACATGGTCTGGATAGCCGTGCACTGGATCCAACAGCTCCCAGAAAGCACTGAAACAGCATGACTGGAGTTGGCCATTGCATTCTTGTTAGATGCAATGTATGATTTGATCAGGATATCCTCTCAGGCATTGGCTTCTATGTCTGCAGAATTGGGCAGCAGATTTGGCGTCCAAAGCATGCCTCTCTAAATTACCTTTTAAAGGTGCGGTTACTTTTTGGAGAAGACCTAGAGAAGTTGATCAAAGATCTGGGGGAAACAAAACCCCAAAGATTGCTGGTTTGAGTCATACTTAAACAACAGATTTTTCCAAGTACAAATCAAAAACACACTATCAGACAAAGTTAAACTACAAACAGGAGTCCCACGGTTCAGCCTTGTCTGCAACACTCTTTAACATTTACCTCCTCCCAGTATGTCACCTGCTTGCTGGACTTGGAATAATACACTACATATACGCGGATGACATACAACCACTGTTACCCATCGTAAACACAATCGAAGAAACAAACAACTCCTAAACCAAACGGAACTGATAATAAACATTGATAAAACTGAATTCTTACACCTAGAACGAAAAAATATACACCTCACACAACCTACAATCGCAATCAAAAATAATCAAACCGTAGAGTTAGCAATAAAAGTATGGAATCTAGGGGTAATAATTGACCCTGAGCTTAACCTGAAACAACACATTTCACAGAAATTAAAAGAAGGTTACGCCAAACTAATGGTCCTTAGAAGACTGAAACCCCTGCTAACACTGAATAATTTTCGCACAGTCCTACAGGCAATGATATTCGCGAGCACAGACTACTGTAACTCTCTGCTATTAGGACTACCTCAAGTAACTATTAGACCACTCCAAATATTGCAAAATTCCGCTGCTAGAGTTTTGACAGGCAAAAAGTAGAGACAACATCACAGGTACACTTGCTGAACTACACTGGCTTCCAATTGAACAAAGAATACAATACAAAGCACTGTATAATTCATAAACTAATCCATGATGAAAAGGCCGACTGGCTTAACCACAGCACTGCGCGTACATGTACCACACAGAAACCTTAGATCTGCTAATAAAGCTCTACTAACCATCCCTTCTGTTAAATCAGCACGCCTCACTCAGGTAAGAGAGAGAGCACTGTCGTTGGCTGGACCTGTTCTATGGAACTGCATGCCACTCGAAATAAGGCTGCAGAGAAATTTGAAACTATTTAAACTAGTCTGAAAACCTGGCTTTTTAAACAAGTTTTTTATAAAGAGAAGGAGGAAATCAGTTGAAAGATAAGGACGCACCAAGTAATCAGTTTTTTTTTCCTCTAATATCTCCAGTTGCATATTAATGCTAGATTTGAACTGCTTGACAGTTCTTCAGCCGACATATAAGCCTTAATTAACACACAGTTCTTCTTATTAAAATATGTTACCATTCTTTGTTGGCACCTGTATAATTTGTAATCTATACCAATTAAAGTTTTTCCTTATTGTGCCTTTCTGTAAACCGTTGTGATGGTGAATTAACGACGGTATAGAAGAGTTTTTAAATAAAATAAAGATAGGCCCCCACATGCCCAGCTGGGTCCTGGAATTCAGTGCGTTTGGGACCTGCCCATATATAAGCCAGCTAGATGATTTTGTTTTTCCCTGCACACCAATCAAATGAAGCCCCATCCCTCTTGAGGGGCCAGAAGAGCTATGGCGGAGCCCCCAGTGGTAGCAAGAGGAAGCTGCCTGACCAATGTTATGTGGTGGGTCCCTCTGACGATAGTACCAGTAGGCAGTGGCCTTTTGCCGTGCTATTCAGAGTGGGCCTGAATCTTGTCAGACCAATGGATGTTGGACATCGTTCGAAGGGGGCATGCCCTGGAATGTGGGAGGCCAGTTCCAAAGGTCTTTATGATTTTCCCATGTACTTTGCAAATCAAAGAGGCAATAGGGGATACCCTTGCAAAGCTTCAGTACCTCCAAGCTGTAGTCCCAATGCCTCCTTAGGAAAAGGGGCAGGGTACCTATTCAACTTATTTGTGGTATTTTAAAAGGGCAGTCATATTTTGGACTTATGGAAGTGAACAGATGCTTCCATATACCCCACTTCTGAATGTAAATGCTCCATTTGGTCATGATGGCAGTAAGAAGAGGAGAGTACCTAGCCTGTCTAGATCTCACAAAAGCTTATTTTCATATTCCCGTTCAAGAATCCCATGGGAGCCTGCTACGGTTCTGTATAATAGATCAACATTTTCAGTTCAGGTGCTACTCTTCAGACTAGCAACAGCCCCAGGACCATTGCCAAGGCCATGGTAGTAGTGATGGCAATAGGGCATAATGATACACCCCTATCTGGATGATTGGCTCATAAGGGCCAAATCTGTTCAGGAGAACCTCTTGCAGCAGTTGGGCTGGGTAATGAAGTATTCAAAGAGCAATTCTTCCCAGACTCTGGAGTGTCTAGGTGCCCTGTTGAAAACAAGAGATGGGCAGATCACCCTAACCCCAAGCATAGCCTCCAAGTTGACCGATCAAGTGTTAGCCTTTCATGCTCAGGAGGCACTCAAAGTAAGAGACTATCTCCAGCTGCTCGGACTTATGTAGGCATTATTGAACCTGGTCCCTTGGGCCAGAGCACATATGCATCTTTTGCAGCAGTCCCTACTGTTGCACTAATCCCCTGCATCTCAGAATTACCAGCTTCAGTTACAATTACCACCCACCATAAAAAAAAAGTCTGGACTGGTGGTTAAAACCTTTCAATCTACAGAGTGATATGAGCTTAGATTCTCTCGAATGGATTGTGGAAACCATGATGCCATCTTATGAGGTCGGGGAGCTCATTGTCAGGGATAGATATTCCAGACGGCGAATCGACAGGAGGCCAGGCCTGCGCGATCGGCGCCGAGGACCCACCGGGGTAAGGCCTAGCATTATATTGCACACCTACCCCAAGTAGGGCCTCCCGCCGACCACGAGGCTCCCCGTGCCGTCCGCCATCTCCCGCAGCCGGACCGACGTCCTCTTCGTCCCGCCTCCACCGGCAAACAACCAATCGGCAAGGCAGGGACACCCGGCCAATCGACGAAGCCCTCGCTGGGCTTTAAATCCCGCGGAGACCTCACGACTTCCTCTTCCAGACGGCGAATCGACAGGAGGCCAGGCCTGCGCGATCGGCGCCGAGGACCCACCGGGGTAAGGCCTAGCATTATATTGCACACCTACCCCAAGTAGGGCCTCCCGCCGACCACGAGGCTCCCCGTGCCGTCCGCCATCTCCCGCAGCCGGACCGACGTCCTCTTCGTCCCGCCTCCACCGGCAAACAACCAATCGGCAAGGCAGGGACACCCGGCCAATCCACGAAGCCCTCGCTGGGCTTTAAATTCACATCGGAGCTAGGCGCCGCGCGCCGAAGGAGCGCGACAAAGGGGCCCGCCCCTTTGTGCGCCCCTTCGTGCAGCCCCTAAGTGCGGAACATTCCTCCTCGAGTGTTCCCCTCGCTCCCTGTTTACCATACCGTCCACAACCTCTCTTCAGCCTCTTTTGCCATTCTGTTACAAAAATGCTAGCCCTCTCTATCCCTACGATCAATTACTGCTACTCCAACCGCAGATTCAACACGAATCCCATCATACATCAGCACAAACGATTGATCTCCATTATGGCTTCACCCCTAACCCAACTCCTTGGGCTCTCCATATTCTCTTTAACCCTATTCAACGCCCAATCCCTCTCAAAAAAAACACACCTACTCAATGACTATCTCTTGGACTCACAACCAGATATCTGTGCCATTACAGAGACTTGGTTGAAAACTACAGATATTGCACTAATCAACCAGCTTCCCACTCAATTATATAATGTATTCTCCATTCCCAGACCTAAAAAAAGAGGGGGAGGACTGATATTAGCAGCAAAAAAAGAACTAAAATTAATCTTACAGAACTCCTATTACACTTCTAATCTCGAATGTGCTGTATTCAAATCGAAACAGCTACAGATCTGCCTAGTTTACGCCCCACCTGGGCTTCTGGAATCAGACCCTTCCCCCTTAATAGAAATCATAACCAAAGATATCAAATCAGAAATTCCAGCCATCATCTTGGGAGATTTTAACCTCCACATTGATGTGACACCCCACTCCGCCAATTGTGAAGCATTCCTGTCAGCACTCAAGGCCCTGGGTTTCACACAAATTGTTAAAAATCCCACCCACAGAGCTGGCCATACTTTGGACTTAATCTTCATTAATTCAGACCTCACTCAAACCTCCCAGCCCCTCTGCTGCCCTATCCCATGGTCGGACCACCAGATGATCACTACGGATCTATCCATTAAAGAAAACCCAGCGGCTGCATGGAAAACTACAATTAATTACAGAAAACCTTGCACCCTGGATGACCTCAGGTCTCATTTATCAACAGAACTGGTGAATCTTGATCTCTCCAATGTAGATGCTGCTCTCACCTCCTGGCACAACAGCACAAACAAGGTAGCAGATACATTATGCCCTTTAAAAACAAAAAACTTAGACCCCTCCAACAAAAACAAAAAACCTTGGTTCACACAGGAACTGAAAAACATCAAACAAGAACTAAGACGTAAGGAACATTTGTGGCGCAAGAGACCCTCCCATTCTACCCTAACGGATTACAAAAAATACATGCACAACTACAGAAACTCCATCCTCCGTACAAAAAAAGACTATTATGCTAGTAAAATTCATAATTTTATGTTTGATGCCAAAGCCCTGTTCTCCTATGTCACAGAGCTCACGAAACCTAACTCTCCAGTAATCCCAGATTGCCAAGCGCAATCTAGATGCACTGAACTGGCACAATTTTTCGAAAATAAAATCCTCAATCTAATAGCCCCCCTGAATTCCCCAAACACAAGACCACCGTCACCCTTCTACTCTGACTCAAACCAGAAAGCAAACTTAAAAGCCTTCGAACCTACCACTTCACTTGAAATTGAATCCATTCTCAAAAAGATGAAGCCATCCTCACACCCGGCTGACTCTATTCCCTCAAAATTACTGCTCACCGTCCCAGAAACCATCTCTAAGCCTCTAGCAAAGATTATCAACTGCTCTCTAACACAAGGATCAGTACCTGATGTCCTGAAACTCGCAACTCTTAAACCTTTACTCAAGAAACCTAACTTGAACCCAACGGACCCAGCTAACTATCGCCCCATTGCTAACCTTCCTTTTGTCGCCAGACTCATGGAAAGAATTGTGAACAAACAACTGTCGGATTACCTAGAGGATCACAAGATTCTAGCTCCCGCCCAATTCGGTTTCCGCAAAGCTCTCAACACGGAATCTCTTCTCATCTCTCTAACGGACAAAATCCTCACAGGCCTCGATAAAAAGACCCCATACCTGCTAGCACTACTTGATATATCTGCAGCTTTCGACACGGTGAAGCACTCCATCCTCATCAACCGCCTCACAGACATTGGAATATCAGGAACAGCCTTGGAGTGGTTCAAGTCCTTCCTCAATAACAGGAAATACAAGGTCAGAATTAGCAACATAGACTCGCACCCTGTCAATGCCACTTTCGGAGTTCCCCAAGGATCTTCCCTATCCCCCACTTTATTCAATATTTACCTCCTCCCGCTCTGTCAGCTTCTCACAAAGCTAAAGGTTACTCATTTCATTTACGCAGATGACGTTCAGATCCTGATACCTGTCAAAGAATCAATCGCAAAAACGCTCACTTTTTGGAACAGCTGCCTACTGTCTATTACCACCCTCTTTACTAACCTTAATTTAGTACTCAACACATCTAAAACAGAACTACTACTCATCGATCAAGAGGACAACAATCATGCTCGGACGCTCCACAATCTCTCTTCACTACAAATATCTACTACCACAAATGTAAGAGATTTAGGAGTAACTATAGACAATCGGCTGAATTTAAAAAAATTCGTCAACAACACAACAAAAGAATGCTTCCATAAATTACGCATTCTAAAAAATCTGAAACCCCTCCTTCACATGCAGGACTTCCGAACAGTTCTCCAAACCATCTTATTCTCAAAAATAGATTACTGCAATGCCCTTCTAATCGGCCTCCCAGCTATCACCACCAAACCATTGCAAATGCTACAAAATTCTGCAGCAAGAATATTAACCAACACCAGTAGAGGAGATCACATCACTCCCGTCCTTATGTATTTACATTGGCTCCCTATCAAATACAGAATTCAGTATAAAGTGCTAACCATAATCCACAAAACTATTCACTCTCTAACCTCCCTCGAACTATCCTTCCCTCTGCAACATCACTCAACCTCCAGACCAATGAGAACAACATACCTAGGTACCCTCTATGTTCCCCCCGCCAAGTCAGCTCTCAAAAAACGAGCATTCTCTATTGCTGGACCATTACAATGGAACAATCTGCCCTCGGAACTCCGAACAGAACCCTGCCTGCGGACGTTCAAAAAAAAACTGAAGACCTGGCTCTTCTCAAGAGCATTCACTTAAAGTTCCTTACCTGACCCTACTTTACAGAACTTAGGTTCAAACGTGACTAACTGACCGAAATGTCCCCGTAACCTTTATAATGTACTCCCTGTGCTGACTATCATGTTTTTCCTTTTTTGATTTTCCCCATATTCCACTCGTCATGCTTGTTCAACTATAACCCTATTCGCATACAATTTTGTTAATTATGTTCATATAGTTTTGCTGTACAATCTTTTGTTAAATTAAGTTCATATTGTTTGATGTAATTTCCAAATGTTGGTTCACTGTAAACCGAACCGATATGTACTTGTACATGATCTTCGGTATAGAAAAGTATTTAAATAAATAAAATAAAATACAAAGGCACTGGACAATGGAAGAAACATCATGGTCAATTTAAATAGCAAAAGTCAAGGGCCATCAGATGGGCACAGCAATATTTCCTCCCCCTGATAAAAAAGGAAGGCAGTCAGTCATGTCAGACAATGCCACAGCAATAGCATATGTGAACAAGTACATACTGACAATTGATACGGCCCTGCTGTGCGAATGGGCAGTAGTAATCTTGCTCTTCCTATCAGCAGCTTACATAGCAGGGACGGAGAATTTCTAGGCTGACTTCCTCAACAGAAACAGACTAGATCCATGGGAATGGTTGTTGAACTGAGAGGCCATCCAAATGCTAGTGAGTCATTGGGGTCACCTGGAAGTAGATCTGATGGCTATTCAGGAGAATGCCAAACCTGATATATTCCTGAGCTGCTGGGTGGAGAAAGGCTTCAGTGGATTAGATGCTCTCCTATATCCCTATGGTCAAAACAGTCTGCTGTCTTTCCACCCTGGCCCCTTGTAAGCCGTGTGATAAAGTGTATAGAAGACCATTCATAATTGTCATTCTGACGGCCCCAGATTTGCCAAGAAGGCCTTGGTTTGCAGACCTATGAGGCTATTGAGCAGGAGACCCTGAGACTATGAGGCCTCCTGTAGCAGGAGCCAGTTCCAATGGAAGACTGTGTCTATTCTCTCCTACATCCTGGCAATTGAATGGGTCGCCTACATGAAAGGTGGTATTCCCCAGCAGTAATTTGTCATGCTAAGGACATGTAAGACCTTTATGTTAGTGAACATCAAAATCTGACAGATCTTTGAAGGGTTCTGCTGTGATAATCAAATCTCCCAATGGAGATCAGCTATCTCACAAATGCTAAATTGTTGCAGAGCAGCCTGGACAAAGGCTTAGCCCTCAGTTCTCTTAAAGGGCAGATTAGTATCTGTATCTTGTTATGGGGTTAAATCAAGGGCATCCAGGTAGCAGCTCATCCAGATATAGTATAGTTTCTGAAAATGGTAAAGTGCTTTCAACCTCCTTTCACACCAATATTCCCACAATAATATCTTAATATAGTCTTGAGAATCTTAACAAAGCCTCCCTTCGAGCTGGTAAAACAGGCATCCCTTAAGGACCTATCTCTGAAGACAACCTTTGTTCTGCGAGGTGCATCTCGGAACTATAGGCCCTCTCATGTAGGGATCATTTTTAATTTTTTTTTTTTTTTTTACACTTTGCGGCCTGTACCATTCACTTTTTCCCAAGGGTGGTATCTGTGTTTCACTTCAGTCAATTTCATATCTGGCTTTTAGAAATAACAAAAGGGAGGAGGAATAGCCTAGTGGTTAGAGCAGTGGGCCACGAATCAGGAGACCAGGATTCGAGTCCCGCTGTTGCTTCTTGTGACCTTGGGCAAGTCACTTTACCCTCCATTGCCTCAGGTACAAAACTTAGATTGTAAACCCTCTGGGGATAGGGAAATACCTACAGTACCTGAATGTAAACCGATGTGATATCTCAGATTGAATGTCGGTATATAAATAAATAAATATCAAGACAAAAATAGTAGTCTGCACCTGCTGGATATATGGATACTCCTGAGATACCTACAAGTAAAAGCTGCCTTTAGAAAGTCAGACAGTTGTTTGTATTGTTTGCTGGCCCCCGGAAAAGGGAATCTGTCTGAAAGACTACTCTGGCCAGATGGATCAAGGAGGCAATATGCTCAGCCTACCTTCTCTTGGGAAATCAGGTGCCGGTTGCGCACCATACACATTCCACAAGAGTGCAGGCATCGTCATGGACAGAGGCATCTTCACTCTCTCCAGAAAAAATCTACAGGGTGACCACATGGTCGACCCTGCACTCCTTTGCAAGTTATTATATACTGGATGTGCAAGCCCAGGCAGATGCTGCCTTTGGGGCAAGAGTACTCAAGATAGCCCTATCTTCTTTCCTCCATAGCAATACACAAGCTTGCATAACTCCTATGTGCAATGACTGGTCTAGCAGGAAGAAAATAATTATCTTACCTGATAATTTTCTTTCCTTGAGTCCTGCTAGACCAGTCCAGGACTCGCCCAGGAATACAGGGCTAGTGAAACAACATTTCAATAGCACATTGTCTTTTGCTGTCACCTCAGTTTTTCACCTAGAGCATGGCCTTGTGAACCCTGTACTAGATTAAAATATTTAGTTGTTAGGGGGCTTGTGTTTGTCACAGTGCTCTGGCAAAAGGCTACTGGCAACTGCTGGGGTCACAGCTCCCATATAGCCAGTGGGGCCTTGAAAGAGATGTGTTTTTTGTCTCTTGTCAGTTGAGGGGAGGAGAAATCCTATGTTTAAGGACTGGTTTAGCAGGACTGGAGAAAAGAAAATTATCAGGTAAGAAGAATTGCACCTTTTGTGTGATTTGATTCAGTTCTATTTTTTTTCCGGGGTGGGGGTTATTTGCAAGTCGTGTTTTATTTTTGTGGTTCTTAGCACAGACTTGGTGACCTTGAGATCAATCCATCTACTGCTATATTGTTAAACATAAAATATTTAGCGGTCATGGGGGTTAAATGGAGTTTTTAAACCTCATGTTAACAAGCTGTGGAAAAAACTGGCACAGAAAATTTCTATAGATTTTGATCAGCACAAGGGACTGCTAAATTTCCTCTATAATGCAGGTGTTTTATCTCATGTCATACATATTTCTTTTATAACAGATAGTAAATAGATGATTTAAACCTAAGACTATTGTACTGCACAGTTGTTAAATATTATATTGATGTGAAGGGAACCCTTCACATCTTAAGAACAAAAGGTGAAATATTTATGTGCTGAAATGAGATGCCATAGTAGCAGAGATGTGACAATGTGTGCAATTCTGTCTGTCGTTAGTGAAAATATAGAGTTGATGGCCAGCTGGTGACTCTGCCTAATAACTTGTATTAAACGAAGGTACAGAATTAGAATTATAAATGCCCTTTGAAATAAAGTTTTCCCCCACATTCTCATGGAGAAAAAAGGTTTACAAGGCATAAGGTATACTGGGACTCTATCAAAGAATACTGAGTTCAGTAAAGTTAATGGCTTTTGAGGAGAACATGGTAAAATATTCACATAAAAGGTATTGTTCTGAACAGCAGGTCTTATCCTGCAACAATCAAAGTACAATCATGAATCATTAAGATGGCCTTTTTTCTGTTCTAAATTTAAAAAGTATTTTTCAGTAGAAAGAAGTTCTAAAATAAGGGATCGGAATACAAGGCTATATGAGGTAGACTGGAGTATTGTATTGAAGCCTTTTTTCACTGAAAAGGTGGATGTGTGGAACTAGCTTCCCATTAGAGTTGGAGGTTTCAAATATGGTAAATAGAATTTAAGAAAGCATGGGACAAGCGCAGAGAATCCATAGTGTTTGGAAAGTAGAAGGCAGAGTAGGCAAGTAGGGTCGGCAATATTGGGAGGGAACGCCCGCAGCAGGGACCGCCTTTTTATCTGCTCAATGGTTCTATGAGGCATTGAAGATTGAAAGACTAGGGGGCACTCCATGAGGTTAGCATGTGGCACATTTAAAACTAATCGGAGAAAGTTCTTTTTCACTCAACGCACAATTAAACTCTGGAATTTGTTGCCAGAAGATGTGGTTAGTGCAGTTAGTATAGCTGTGTTTAAAAAAGGATTGGATAAGTTCTTGGAGGAGAAGTCCATTACCTGCTATTAATTAAGTTGACTTAGATAATAACCACCGCTATTACTAGCAACGGTAACATGGAATAGATTTAGTTTTTGGGAACTTGCCAGGTTCTTATGGCCTGGATTGGCCACTGTTGGAAACAGGATGCTGGGCTTGATGGACCCTTGGTCTAACCCAGTATGGCATGTTCTTATGTTCTTATATTCTTTTTAAAAAAAATGCAACATATCCACTTCTATTATAACAGAGGGCTAACATCCAGGTAACATTAACTTACCTTGTACCATAAATCAAGGAGTTCGACAGCAGCCACTGTTTGGGTGACTTGCGTGCCTCTGGGAAACAAAATTTCTAGCAGACATCCAACTCTCTTCTGAGACATTTATGGTGACAACTCCATAGTACCATGGTAGAGAGTCCATGAAGCTAGGGCGAGAGAACATTGTAGAAATCTCTTCTTGGTGTGACTTTCCTCACTCCAAATCACTTCAAATCTTCACAGAGGTCTACTGTGCTTGTTTGTATGTCTCACTCTGCATGTAAAACTAGATTACAACCAAATCCTCACCTCAAGTTACTAGCTGGCCCTCCTATAGCAGTATAAATAGTTGACTACTATGGGTGCCACCCCAGAGGCGCTCTCTCTCTCTCTCCTCCCCTCTTTCCTCTCCCCCCTCCCCAAGGCCAAAAATACCCGAAACAGAATTTTTGATATTTATCGCAAATTGCGTTTTAAGTGTTTCGGGCATATTATACAGCTTATCACCAGGAAAAAAAGGTGTAGTTATTTCTGGCGTTAAATATGTGCGATAATGCCCCTCATTCTAATTGATCCTGCCCAAATCCCTCCCCAATCCTGCCCCTTTGAATAAATTTGTAAAATTTGCATTCGCGCCGCGCATTGCAATAACTATCGTATGCATTATGGCGTTATTGTGTGCATTAACACCATAACGCGTTTTGATAATTGACCCTGTCAGCTGGATAACTTTACCCCACTCCAGAACATTCACCCTTTTAATCTAGCTAAATTTTAGACTGATAATGACTTATCTGTTTAAAATTTAGCTAGATAAGTGATGCAATATTCAAAAAAATTGCCATTTAGCCTGATAACTTATAAGTTATCCAGCTAAATGCCTTTGAATACAGACCCTACTGTGTATATCAAATTATATAGAATAGTTGCTTATGTGTAACTCTCCATAGCTGTAGCTGGTGACTAAAGTGTAAACATATATCCAACTTTGCATTTCTGCATCTAGTCAGCATTCAGTTAGTATTTTTCTTACATTGCTATCTTTAATTTTCACTTTCTTTTCTAGGCTGGGTAGGACTATGTATTGTACACCTCAGGAGAACATCAGTTACGCAAAAAGCCTCATGCAGACTCCTACACGTTTACAGAGTACCTAATAAAAGAAGGATGACATTTCAATACTTCAACATTCTCAAACATAAGGTAAGTTGACACATTATATTCAGTTAAACATACAATATGATGGCAGGTAAGAACTATAAGGCTCATCCACTCTTCCCATGTCTTTCCTGTTGCAATTCTGTAAATTGCATAAATAGTAAAAACAATAAAAGTGGTTACAATAATACACTCGTAAGTAAAATACACATAACAAAATAAAACTTCCTTTTCTTCCTGCTAGACCAGTCATCACATTTGAGATTTCTCTTCTTCACAGCTGATGGAGACAGATGGCATACTTCTTTTAATACCTCATTTTGGGCTATAAGTAAAGTGTGGTCCTGGTCCAATCTCAGTAGTCTCTGTCTCCAGCAACTGTGGACACATAAGGATGATAGTTCCCAGAGCCTGGGTGTGGCCTGGTCCAGTTGAATCCTTGTTGCTCCTGGGACAACAACCTTTAGGGGGTTGATTTTTCCCAGTGAGAGCATTTCTCCCAGGACCATCCCTGGTTGAGCTCTGGTTGGTTATCTCTAACCCCTAGGAGTCTGTGGAGCCCTCAGAGTATGCTTCCTGGATTCTCTTGGAAACTTGCAGCTGTTAAACTAATAAAGAAAAAGGGCCAGTAGGACTGCACTCTCTCTGTCTCCTCTCCACCCCTCCTTTCTTTGGTGGAGGTTCTTAAAAAAAAAAAAAAAAAAAAAAAAAAAAAATTCCCAGCCCAAGCTAGGTAGTTAGCTCAACAAACAAAAAGGGAAGAAGCCAGACTGCATTATCAGCCAGCAGAGGCATCCCCATCGTTAGTGAGTAGCGGCTGTGTCATTTGTTGCTTGGGGGAGGGAAGCCTATCGCTGGGAACATTGTTTTCAAGATCTGCAACAGTGGACATGCCTGAAGGAGTAGAACAAATGAAAAGTGATTTAAGAAAGTGTGAAGACTGGTTGAGGATTTGGCAGCTGGGATTCAATGCCAAGAAGTGCAGTCATGCATCTGGGATGCGGTAATCCAAAAGAGCTTATGTGATGGGCAGTGAAAGATTACTGTGCATGGACTGGGAGAGAGACCTTGGGGTGAACAGTGTCTGGTGATCTGAAAGTGGCAAAGCAATCGGACAAGGTGATAGCTAAAGCTAGAAGAATGCTGGGCTGCATAGAGAGAATAACCAGTAAGAAAAAGGAGATGGTGATGCCCTTGTACAGGTCCTCGGTGAGGCGTCACCTCAAGTACTGCATTCAGTACTGGAGCTCATATCTCAAAAAGGATAAAGACAGGATGAAGGCAGTCCAAAGAAGAGAGACCAAAATGATGTGGGCTCAGTATCAGAAGATTTATGAGGAGAGATTGAAGGATCTGAATATGTATACCCTGGAAGAGAGGAGGTGTTGGGGAGATATGATACAGATCTTCAGAGATCTGAAAGGTTTTAATGATGCACAATTCTTAAATCTTTTCCATTGGAAAGAAATCAAAAGAACTAGGGATCACAAAATTTGACTCAAGGGAGGACGACTGAGAACCAGTGTAAGGAAATCTTTCTTCACAGAGAGAGTGGTGGATGCCTGGAATGCCCTTCCGGAGGAGGTGGTGAAGATGAAAACAGTGAAAGAATTCAAAGGGGCATGGGATAAACACTGGGGCTCCCTAAAGGCTAGAGAATGGAAATGAAGAAAAGAGTGCATAGGGGTAACTTGCTGGTATGGCAGTTACTACCCATTAAACCTTGATACTGTTGATGCAACTCCAACATTGCTCTCTGCTTCAAGGCAGAGGGAAAAGGGGAAATGGATTCACACAGCAACCAACAAGGGCCCTGATGTGATGGAGGGTTATATTAAAGGCATCCTGGTAGCCGCATATCCTGTTGTGGTATGCTTATTATTAAGGTGGAGTGAGGTGAAGCAAATTTGGATACCCTTTAGATAATCTTTCTCCAGTGGGACCTCAACATGTTCTTAGGTCACTAGTAGATCCATCTTTTGAGTCCTTAAAGGAAGTATCCATTAAAGACCTTTCATTAAGTCACCTTTTTAATAGCAGTCTGCTCTGCTAGATGCATCTCTTAGTTGCAGGCACTGTCTTGTAGAGAGCCCTACATGGTGATATCACCACATTTGATCACCTTTAAACCAGTGCCCTCGCTTTTCCAGAAGGTGGTGTCATTCCATGTGAACCAGGAAGAGATTCTGCCAGCTTTCGGGAGAAAGGAATGTAAAGGGAAATTCAGCGAGCTTTACCTACTAGATGAATGTTGGGTGTTGATTTAATACCTGAAGAGAACAAACCCATTTAGAAAATCTGACAGACTATTCATGCTCTTTAGGGAATCATGGAGGGGAGAAGTGGCCTTGAAGGTCACGATAGCAAGATGGATTAAGGAGGCCATCTGCTCAGTATATATTTTCAACGGTAAACAGGTGCCAGCAGCTCCCTCTGTGCTCACTTCTTGAGAGCACAGGCAATTATCCTGGGCAAAAGCATCATCTGTCTCAAGAGAAATCTGCAGGGTCATCACCTGGTCATCTGTGCACTCATTCTCCAAGCATTACTAGAAGTTCAGGCAAAGGAGGAAGCAGCCTTTGGGTCTGGGGTGCTCAAAGCAGCCCTGTCTTCCTCCCTCACTGCTTAGGGGGTAGCTTGTGTATCTCCTGAGGGTAATGGACTGATCTAGCAGGCAAAAAGGAAGGTTAAATTATTCTTGCCTAATATTTTTCTTTTCTTGCGTCCTGTTACAGTCCAAGCCTCACACACAAAGTCAGGGGCTATGAGGAAGCATGTGAGAGGCCACTCTCATACTCTATTCCTACTTTTTCTATCCTCTTTGCTCTTTATTCCTACTTTGCTCTTCACGGAAGAGGGTACAGAATTTAGGAATAAAGAAAATATGAGTAGCCCATCGCATGGGGAGGAGAATATCTTGAGTGAACATAAATATATACCAGAGACAGAGGGCATACCCCACTCTTTGTCTTAAAAGGGGAAGTAGTGTAGGCCTTGCCAGTAGCCTTCTGTCATAGTGACTGTGTGCCTTTTACATTTATCACTACTTCCCCTTTTAAGATAAAGAGTGGGGTATGCCTTCTGTTTCTGGTAACTGAGGAACAGGGAAATTCCAAGTGTAATGGACTGGACTAGCAGGATTCAAGGAAAGAAAATCAGGTAAGAATAATTTGAACCTTCTTGATCATCATTGTAGCCCCAGATTGGCCAAGGAGACCCTGTTGTACTGAAATAGTGAGGCTGCTGGACCGAACCCTTCTGGCAAGGTTCAGTGCCAATGGAAGACCTGTCTCCATTTTCTCTTATGGCTTGGCCCTTGAGAGGATGCACCTTTGTAAGAGAGGGAACTCTGTCTCTGTAATCTCAACCATGTTAAAGGAATGGAAGTTTTCCACCTCTCTCTTGACCTTCCTCACTTGAGAGGTGCTGTTCCTGATAGCAGTGACCTCCGCATTGGCATGAGTGATCTAAAGGCTTGTCTTTTGCTCTCCTTGTCTTCAGTTTTTCTGTGATGGAGTAGTCCTATGCGCTCACCCAAAACCTTTACCTAAAGTAGGCTCTGTATTCCACATCTTATAATGCTGCCCATATTTTTTTCAGAGCCACATAAATTACAAGTAGGAGTGGGCTGTCCACTCCATGGACTTTAAAAGAGCCTTAATATACTACTGAGGAAACTCAACCTTATCGTCTGTCAACTCGATTCTTTGTGTCCTTCAACCCCCCCACCCACAGATTGAGTTTAGCAGTAGTCAAAAGGAATGCTTTCCAATTGACTTTATGGTCTGTATTACTCATTTTTACAAACTGGCTGGCATACAACTGGAACCCAAAATGCACAGTCCTATCCTCTGTCACGATTACAGCAGAATCACTAGAGACGCTTAAGTCCGGGATGAAGGTTTGTTTTGCTGTGACATTGAAAGATAAGTACTATTTCCATTTTCGCTGAAGGTTGACATTCAAGTACATGTTTTGTTTAAATTGTAGCATCTGTTCTAAAAATATACTCCTGAAGAAGCGACTGTTAAGTCGCGAAACACCGGCCGTTGTCGGGTCTTTGTACAAGGGAACAGATGGATTATATACATAATTTCTGAACAGTTATTTGGAAGCATCTTTATAAACTGCTGTTGGCTTACATGAACAATACCGCATATGACGATTAGACCGGACGGCAGTTTTGTTATACTGCCGTTGTCAGGCTTGCTGATGCGGTTTCATCATTCTTAAGATCAGATTGTGTATAATCTGTCACAGCATTGAAAATATTTAGACAGAGTCCATTTGTTGTTGCTTTGGCATACAACTGGGACATACTGTTTAAAGCCCCTCAAGTAAAAGAAATAGCAACCTCACTTGTCCATCTGAGGTGTGCTTCTGTTGAGGAGATTTTCAAAATTGCTACCTGGTCATCTGTTCACAGTTTGACAACCCACTACTATCTTTTTTTTTTAACCCACTACTATCTTTTTTTTAACTAAGCAGTCTGCTCTCTCCTCATAGTGGGTCCTAGGTTGTCCATGAAACTGGATCTTCGCTCTGGATTTCTGACTGGTGTGGCTGATTCCATCCTGCTAGTGACAGAAAAAGCACAATTGTTTACCTATAATGGGGGGAGTTTCAATAGACAGTAGAATAAATCAATCACGTATTCCCATTCACCTTCATGAAGAGTTGACCCCTGCACTTTAAGCTCTAAATTTGACTGAGTAGTTCTCATGGCAGCAGCTGCGTTGGGAATGCCTGCAACAAGCGTGGAAAAATCCTTTTTAGTTTTTCTGAGTTCTGGAGAATTGGTCCGTGTTGGTGCCATCTGATACCACCCACTGGTATGGCTGATTTGTCCTGTACTTTCTACTCCTGCCCTATTTGTGCCTAGCCTGTCCTTCTTGAACAGTCTATAGCTTGATGTAACAATATCCCTATCATGGGAATCATTAAAAAAAAAACAACTTTTCTCTGAGGTCAAGCAGAACGGTAGTCCTCGCACATGGGTGATATCAGATGGCCCTGACACGGAAAACTTATGTCAAAGTTTCTAGAACTTTGACTATTCACACCGGGCGTGCCCATCATGCCCTATGTGATGTATCCACATGAGGTCTGTCTTCAGTCTTTTATTCCCCGGAGTTGCAGTACTGTGGTAGGTCAGCTCTCTTTTGGCTTTTTTGGCCTGTTTTGGAGAACGTCTGTTTTTTGCTTTTTTGCAATTTCTTTTAACTGCATTTGACACCGGGTCCCTCTCGGTCCTTCCTGTAGCATTCCTAGTCAGAGTTTTTGTTTTTAAATTTAAAGTTTTTTTTATTGATCATCAAACAACAGGCACTAACAGCTATAATATTCCCAAAGACTAATTTCAATGTTATGTGTTACCTCCCCCCTCCCAACCCCCCTTCCCTCCATGAGCTCACTTACAAAAATATTTAAAGGTTACTCAAGCCCAACATATTCAGCAAAGGGGTATTACAGTATGAAAAAAACAGTGGTGAAAATATAGTATGCTTAAACATGAGCATTTTTTCCCCATTTTAAATAAGGGTCCCATGTGTCCCGAAATTTGGACGCACCATCATCAGGAGCAGCTGAGATGGCCGCCATTTTACAGTAGAAGTGTACTCTTTGTTGCACAAATTGAAGTGCTGGAATATTAGCCGATTTCCAATGTCCCGCAATGGTGATCCTGGCTGCAATAAAGACTTGTTGACATAAGTTTCTGTGTTTTCTCATTGCCTGATTGGGAACATTAAGCAGTGCAAATCCCGCATCAAGTAAATTGGTCAATCCCAATAACTCTTCCACCCAGTGCATTATTACCTCCCAAAATCTATGTATTCACTCACCCCCCCACCACATGTGGTAGTACATTCCTACTTGACCGCAGTTCCTCCAACACAATTCACTAACTGTTGGATACCGACGGTGTAAGGTATAAGGGGTAAGGTATCATCTGGTAACTATTTTATAGCAATTTTCTTGCAAGGAAGTGGAAATGGAACATTTGCGTGCATCATTATAAATCTGGTCCCACACATCAGGAGGAAAAGCAGATCCTAAGTTGGCTGCCCAAGGTGTGACATGGGGATAGGTGTATTTTTTTCAAAACTAAGCAAGATGGCATATAGTTTTGATATCATTCCATGTTTCTTATCAATATCCTCACAGTAATGCTCAAACAGAGTTTTCCCCTGAGTGAGAGAGGGGGCAAAGCCGATGATCTTAAGAAGTGTAAGTCTTGATAACCAGTCAGATAGGTCCCTATCCGGCAACTGATAGGCAGTTTTCAGGTCATCCCAGCTCATAATAGAGCCTCCCTTTAAAAGATGTTCAACCCTGACAATACCTTGTCCTTGCCAGTCCCTGAAGGTGTTGTTGGTGTTCCCTACCAGGAATAATTTATTAAAAAAAAAAGTTGAGTAGAGTGGAAATAATCTTGGGGTCCCACCATGTGGGTTTTCCATTTATGCCATAGTCTCATAGTTGTCTCTAGCGTAATTGGTAAGCTTCCCCTTGTGGGCCAGGTGTCTCAGGGTTGCTATGGCATGGCCCGCAATGGTATCCCTCCTACTATATATTCTTCAAAGTCCAGAATTGCCTGCAGCTGGGCAGCTATATAGTACCATTCTAAATTAGGTTCTCCCAGACCTCCTCTATCCCCAGGTTGGTATAATAATCGCCGTGATACTCTTGGGGGCCTCTTCCTCTAGATAAAATAATTTTTTTTTTTTTTTTTTGCCAGACTCTTACGAGTAGCCGCGCGTATCTTATAAAATCCGGGGTCGGCGCGTGCAAGGGGGTGCACATTTGTGCAACTTGCACGCGCCGAGCCCGGCGCGTGCTGCCTGTTCCCTCCAAGGCCGCTCCGAAATCGGAGCGGCCTTGGAGGGCCTCTCCGATTTCGGAGCGGCCTCGGAGGGAACTTTCTTTCCACCCCCCTGCACCTTCCCCTCCCTTCCCCTACCTAACCCACCCCTCCCGGCCCTATCTAAACCCCCCCTACCTTCGGTAGGCCAGATTTACGCCTACCGAAAGCAGGTGTAAATCTGTGCGCTCCAGCGGGTTGCTGGCGCGCCATCACCCGACCCAGGGGCTGGTCCGGAGGCCTCGACCACACCCCCGGGCTGGTGCCACACCCCCGGTCCCACCCCGAACCGCTCCCTGACCCGGACACACCCCCGGACCCGCCCCCTCCCCGCCCCTTTCACGAAGCCCCGGGACTTACGTGCATCCCGGGGCTCTGCGCGCGCCGGCGGCCTATGCAAAATAGGCGCACAGGGCTTTAAAATCCGGCCCATTGGGTCCAATATGTACTTCCAAATATTTAATGGATGTTGGCGCCCATTTAAAGGGGTATTGGTGCTGAAGCTCTGTTATGATCTGAGGGTCTGCAGTAACATTCAAAAGTTCAGATTTATCTAAATTTATCTTAAAGCCTGAGACCGCACTGAACACTTGTAATGTGGTAAATACACTGCGTAAAGTGTACTGGATTAGTTAGCATCAGCAAGATGTCATCCGCAAATAGTGAAATTTTCAAGTTCAGATTTCCCTTCTGTATCTCTTCAATGTCTGCAGAGTCTCTGATTGTCGAGGCTAGCGGTTCAAGAAACAGTGCAAATAACAATGGAGACAGTGGGCATCCCTGGCGAGTCCCTCTCTGTACCGGGAATGGGGTACCATACCCTCCATTTACCTTAATTCTAGCTAATGGATCTGTATAGAGTTGTTTCACCCATGTCATAAAATAAGGGCCAAAAAGCATTTTATCCAAGACTGAAAATAAAAAATCCCAATGAACCAGCGTTGATTGACAATAATATGAGGGGCAATTACTCCTTCTTCGCCCACCATAAAATATCAATGACCTTGAGGACGTTATCTGCTGCCATTCTGTGAGGTATAAATCCTACCTGATCTCTATGTATTAATTGAGGAAGTTATCATGTTTAGATGGCCCGCTAAAACCTTGGCTAGTATTTTGAGATCTATATTAATTAGGGAGATTGGCTGGTATGACCCGCATTGCATCGGGTCCCTCCCGGGTTTCACAATAATGATGATGCCCGCAACATTGGAATGAGCGGGTAGGGTAGCTCCGTCCCGCAAGGTATTGAAAAAGTCTGTGAGGGGTCCCACCATCCAAGGGCAACCCTTTTTGTAGTAGCAGCCTGTAAGACCATCCAGCTCTGGTGATTTCCCGGCCTTAAGAGATTTAATGGCCGCCATAACTTCACTTACATCAATGGGGGCATCTAGATGTTGTATCTGCGCCTCTGTTATGGTGGGTAGAGAAACCATTTGCAAATACTTGGCTATTGAGTCTGGTGTGATAGACTCATCTTTACTATATAGTAAGGAGTAAAATTTAGTAAAACAGTCTCTAATTTCCAGTGTGGATGTCAATATGTGACCCAGAGTATCTTTAATTTTTGCTATGCTATTCTGTAGGGCCATTTGTTTCAGCTTCCTAGCCAACATCTTTCCTGCTTTATTTCCCTCAAAATACCTTTGTTTCGTACGTTCCATGGGATGGGCTATCCGGGTGGATTCTAATATATTTAACTCACTAGGGGCAGCCTGCAATCTCTTAAGTGTGGCATTATACAGTGTAACTGCGTGACATTTGGATAAACTGATTTTCTCGTAATAGTTCAGATTTGTGCCTTTCGGTCTGCTTTTAATGCAGTGGCCTGGGTAATAAAGTGGCTGCGATTTACTGGAGCATTCCCAGAGAGTCCCCGCATTCAATCTAAAGTAATCCATCAAAGCATCAGCCATCAATTTACACTGACTCTCTTCCCGCAACAGCCCGTCATTCAGTCCCCAGTAGCGCACCCCAGTATCAGGGCAAATCAGCTGTATCGTGGCCCAGACCGGAGCATGGTCTGACCATGTGATGCCCCCCTAGCCCCACCTCCAACACCCTATTTTGCAAAAATTTATCTACGGAGCGGCCTCGGAGGGAACTTTCTTTCACCCACCCCCCTGGCCCTATCTAACCCCCCCCACCACCTTTATCGACAGATTTATGCCTGCCGGAGGCAGACGTAAATCTGCGCGCGCCAGCGGGCTGCTGATGCGCCATCACCGACCCGGGGGCTGTTCTGGAGGGCGTGGCCACGCCCCCGGGCCGAAACCATGTCCGCGGCGCCGCCCCCGAAACGTCGTGTCACCCGCGCCACGCCCCGAAAAGCCGCGTCACGACCGCCATGCTCCCGCCATGCCCCCCGGCACACCTCTCCATGCAAGCCCCGGGACTTACGCGCATCCTGGGGCTTGTGCGCGCCGCCGAGCCTATGCAAAATAGGCTCGGTGCGCGCAGGGGGGGGGGGGGTGAGTTGGGGTAGGTTTTCGAGGGGTACGCGCGTATCCCTTTGAAAATCTACCCCACTGTGTACAATTCTGGTCGCCGCATCTCAAAAAAGATATAATTGCGATGGAGAAGGTATAGAGACTAGGGGGAACTCCATGAAGTTAGCATGTGGCACATTTAAAACTAATCGGAGAAAGTTCTTTTTCACTCAATGCACAATTAAACTCTGGAATTTGTTGCCAGGAGATGTGGTTAGTGAAGTTAGTGTAGCTGTGTTTAAAAAAGGATTGGACAAATTCTTGGAGGAGATGTCCATTACCTGCTATTAATTAAGTTGACTTAGAATATAGCCACTGCTATTACTAGCAATGGTAACATGGAATAGACTTAGTTTTTGGGTACTTGCCAGGTTCTTATGGCCTGGATTGGCCACTGTTCGAAACAGGATGCTGAGCTTGATGGACCCTTGATCTGACCCAGTATGGCATGTTCTTATGCCTGGAGAACATTACTTTTTTTTTTCCCCTGTAGTGTCACTAGGTAAGAATGCTTCATCACAGAAGTGATATGACCAAGCAGTGAAAAAGAGGGAGAAAGATCTGCACCTTTTCCCTCCCCTCCCCCATCCCCACCATACAGTGGCTAAAAGAAATTATTGAAGGTTTTAGTAGTGTATTTACAGGCTGTGAAGTTCTGTTGAAAGCAATATAGCATGTTTGTGAAGAAAAAATGTTTCTTGTTCTTGCCAGCAATGGGGCTCTTATTTTGACTACTGTGGTAACCAGTGATATGTAAAGAGAAGAAAAATATGTAAATAAAACACCAAAAAAATAAAAGTACATTATGCCAATATGTGGTTAGTTTTGGTCCTTGAGAATCCCCCCTCACAAGTTTACTAAATGTGAGTAGCCTTAATGGCTTGTGAGACAAGAGGGAACCGCTGTTGTGGCCTGGGGCAGCCCCCAATCGCTGGGCTACAGTGGAGAGAGGGCTGCTTTTAGCATTTTCAGGCAGCTCCCTATGGACCAAGCTGTGGAGGAGACAGACCTGCTGCCAGTGGCTGATGTGGCTCGGGGTACCCCCTGCCGCTGGGCCATGATTCCACTATCGACTCAGGGCAGCTCCTGGTTGTAGGCTGCAGTGGAGGGATTTCTACTGCTGTAGCCCTGCTATTGGGCTGCTGGAGGAAGCGAGAGAGAGCCGCAATTGAAGCCTGGGATGCCTCCTGCTGCTAGGCCGCTGTGGCAACAGAAACATAGAATATGATAGCAGATCAAAATTCTTAGACCCATGTACTCTCTTCAGTTTCATTCCTGGCCTATTGCCACAAAGACCCAGCTGATATCTGGCTTTCCCTTCATGTCTTCACAACTAAGGATCCTGTGCTTACCCCTGATTTTCTTGAATTGCATTACTGTTTTTGTTTCTATCACCTCCACCGGGGGGCCATTCCATGCAACCAGCACCCTTTCCATGAAAAAATGTTTTCTGATGATCTCAGCTTCATATTTTGATCATTTGTTCTAGAGTATTCTTTTCTCCATAAAAGGTTTGTTTCCTGGGTTCATCTAGAGCAGCGGTTCTCAGCCGGTGTGTCGTGCACTTCTGGTCTCCCGCTCTTCCCTCCCTCTCCTCACCCCAGCGAGACGCGCACATTTCTTCAACGAACACTGCTGCTGTTCCTGCCCGTGCTATCGGCACTTTCAAGCTCAGAGTGGAACGGCAGCAGTGTTTGTGGAAGCCAGCAACAGCAGCATGGCCTTTTCTTTGTCCCGCTCCTGCGGCCCGGAAGAGGAAGTGATGTTTACCAGGCACGCGGGAAGAAGAAAGGGCCATGCTGCCGCTGTCAAATTCATGTCCCAAGTCTCCCTCCCCCCCCACCAGCGGTAAAAGGTAGCAATCAGCTGTTTGTGCTGCGATCATTGCGATGCAGTACAGTCAGCTAAGAATGTGGTCGTGGCAATTTCCTGCCGCGCAGCTGATTGAGAAATCCGTCGATTAGTTGCCTCAGGTCTGCGGCGTTTAACTTTTTTTTTTTTTTTAATATGGTCCCTGCTCCAGACCTACGGGTCCTGCTGATGTCAGCAGGATTGTGGCCTAAATCGTAAGCCCCCCCCCCCCCCCCCCCATATGCCTTCTGCAGTTCTCTTCTCTCCTCCTAGTGGCACTAGGCTCAGAGACTCATGTCTGCTCCAGCCCTTCCCCTCGGGAACGCTTCCCGCCTCTCTTCAGGCTGCGATCAACTGGCTCCTGCCGATCAAAACGCAGCCTCTTCATACCGTGGGGAGCCTGTCATTGGCTTCCCGAGGCTCTGCACATCCACAGCTTACAGCCGCTATTCTCAGCCCCTCCTCCCTGTACCCTCCGTACCACGAGAACTTCCTCTGGCTCCTGTAGCTAGAATCGCGGCTTTTCTGCTCTTGGCCACTCACCCGTGCAACCAACAATGGCCCACATAGAGAGACGGTCACTGACTCCCGCAGCCCTTGCACATCATGGCTACTCGACAGATTTCCCAAATAGCCGCATGGCAGGAAATCCCCGCAGCCACATTCTCAGCTGACTACTCTGTGCTGCGATGATCACAGCACAGGCAAACAGCTGAGTGCTGCCTTCTTACCGCTGCGGGGCTGGGGGAGTCACTCCTGCTGCAGTTCCCAACTTGTCACAACTGCTTTAATAGCAGAATTGCGGCTGCCTTGTGCAATAGCTGCCATGTGGGGTGGGAGTGAGTGAGTGAGACAGAGAGTGCCTGCATGTGTGTAAGTATGTGAGAGAATGTGTGTGATTGAGACTGTGTGTGTAAGAGAAAAAAATGTGTGAAAGCAAGAGTCTGGTCAGGGAGGTGACTGGTGTGTATATGAGAGAGAGATTGGTAAGGTAGGCGACTGGTGTATATGAGTGAATGAGATCGGTCAGGGGTGTGACTGGTGTGTGTGTGTGTGTGAGACAGACAAGTCATGGAAGAGAAAGAAGAGAAACGTCAGAACAGAGCTTCACCAGCCATTGCTGCTTCTGGTGTGTGCTAAGGCCTACAAGGGAAAGGAGTAGGAGAGTTGCCAGTGAGGGTAAGTAAAGGTGGCTTTTTAAGTTTATCTTTCTTGGTTGACTGCCATTTTAATTATTGGGTATTATGTGATGTGTCTGCTGTTTGAAATATTTTATTGGTGTTTAGGGAATTTGTAATAATTTTATAAGTTTTTAATGATCGGATATTATTCTGTTTATCAGCTGTTTTATATTTATTATTCTAGTTTTAGAATTATTATTTTATATTACTTGAGAAATGTCTAACTTGGTTAACCATATGTAATCTCATTTAATAACTGTGGCACCCGTTGGCTCTACAGTAAAGTTAATTTACTTTTTAACTATCTATCCTTCCTCCACCTATCATTGTAATTTCCTTTCTCAGTTGTCTGTAAACCGACATGATGTTTTTTACGAATGCCGGTATATAAAAGTTATAAATAAATAAATAAATAGAAATGTGGAGACAAAAACTGAATTGGAAACAGTAAGAAGCCAGACTGAGTGTATGCAGTGCAACAATGGGAAAACAAAATCATTAACTTGATGGTCACTTTATTACTTTATTCTGTATTTGGTGATGGTCTATCTGTGTTCTGTGTGTATGACCCAGGTAAAGGTATTCTGCAAGCTTGTAGTTTCTGTGTAGGGATCTATAGCAGCTCGGCTTGTTCTGGTTTTCCTCATAGGAGGTGTATTGGTGTTTAGGGCCTGGTTAAATATTTGTAGTGTTGCCTTTTCATAGATAGGATTGTTACTGTTTGAATGAGTTCCATAATGCAGATGTAACTTTTTGCGCATTAGTTTGTGTGCCTTATTGCAGATCCTGGGAGTCTATTAGGTGCTATATTTCTGTTTCCATTTCTTCAGTTTTGCACTGCATGCAGAGTAGCTTTTTTTGGATCTCCATTCCAGTTTGTTTCCATATTTGTAATTTGTGGTCTTTCTGTACTTGGTGAAGGTCAGTTCTGGGTGTGTGACCGATGTGAAGTATTTTACTAGCATGTAGGCATTTGTATCAATCTTATTTGTTGTGTTTTCTCAATAGGACATGTATTGGTGGTAAATTATTGTTTTTTCATAAGGAGGGCTATTGCACCTGGTAGGAGAGAGTGTTTATGTTCCTGTTACTGAGATGACACCAGAAATATCTTTTTTGCATGGTAAATTGAAAGGGGAATGTCCTAGTTCTGTTCTGCACCCATTGTTGGGGGGTCAGGGTGGATCCCGTAGATACAGAGTATATATTTACATTTAGCCCCGTGACGGTCATGTGTTCAGTGTGCCACGCATGTGAGAGCCATCTATCAGGTGTGTCCCGACCGAAAAAAGGTTGAGAACCACTGATCTAGAGGTATCTGAATGTATCTATTATGTCCCCCAGCTTCCCTCCTCTAACGTATACAAAAAGCAGCTGCTGCAGCCTGGGGTTCCCCCTGCTGCCAGTCTGGAGAGCGAGCATTGCCTCTGCACGGGGGTGAGGGGCAGAGGGTCTGGAGGAAGGATGGGAAGAGGGGAGAAGAGTCCAACGGAAGGAAGAGAAGTGGAAGGGTTGAAGTAGACTGGAGGAAGGAAGGGGAAAGAGGCTAAAGAGAAGCCAGAGGAAGGGAAAGGGAAGAGGAAAAAGAAGACAGAAGGAGTTGGAAGAGAAGAGACTGGAGAGAGAAACGAAAGAAGGGATCTATAAAAACAAACAAAACGATCAAATGAGAGAAAATAAATCTTTTGAGCCCTGTGTGCTCTCTGTGGCCCTGCAGGTGGTACTCGGCTGCACAATAGCTTTGGCACGTCATACGATTAAAGTGAGAGCTGTCGCAGGATTTGGTGGAATTCTTGAGATTTAGTCAGTGTTTGGAAAGTATAAGTGAAGACATTTGAAACTTATGCTGTGTTTCTGTATCTCTGAGTTTGCAGACTGTGACCTGAACAATGTAATGTATGTACAACCACTCTAGAAGAGTGACTGGCTGTGCAGCACAGGCTGGCCCCTGGAGTGGAGGAAAACATCTTGATCGGGATGGGGAGCAGTGGTATTACTTTCCAGTTATGGTGAAGTAAAGTGAGGCTTTGGGGAAATAAGGTGAATTTGCATGGCGTCACACAGAGTGGCAGGGGGAGAAGAGACAAAACTGGGTTTTGGATGTATTGGATGCTCTGTGGAAGAGTGAAGAACCTTACTGTAGAGATGGTCTGCCTCTGCCTGAGAGAGGAAATGGGATGCTAAGCAAACAATTCAGATCATACATTGACAGGAGTTTAAACTAGAAGAGGGAGGCGACAGATGGAAGCTGATTGCCCACCATACAAAACATAGCGTGCACCTCACAATGCTCCCAGTTAAGGATGTAAGGAGAGAAGACCAGAGATTTGAAAGGCTATGAACACAGATGGGTGGAATTGGAAAATAATGTGTGTAGATTGTATTTTCAAGACATTTGGGGGCAGATTTTTAAAATTACACGCGGGGGGGGGGGGGTAGGTACATTTGTGTGCGCTACCCGGCGTGCACAAATGTACTCCCGATTTTATAACATGCGCGAGCATGTTATAAAATCCAGGGTCGGCGTGTGCAAGGGGGTGCACGCATGTGCCGAGCCCTAGGGGAGGCCCGATGGCTTTCCCCGTTCCCTCCAAGGCCGCCCTGAAATCATAGCGGCCTTGGAGGGAACTTTTTGTTTGTTTCCCCCCCCACACACTTTTCCCTCCCTTCCCCTATCTAACCCACCCCCCAGCCCTACCTAAATCCCCCCCTACCTTATTTTGTTGAGTTACGCCTGCCAGCACGGCAGGCCCCGACACAGGCTGCTGTGTCGGGGCACTTGGCCATGCCCCCACCCACGCCCCGCCCATTTTTTTGCAAGCCCCGGGACATACGCGCGTCCGGGGGTTTGCGCGCGCCGCCGAGCCTATGCAAAATAGGCTCAGCGTGCGCGGGGAGGGGGGGGTGTTAAAGGGTTACGAGTGTAACTCTTTTAAAATCCGCCCCTTGGTCTTTTTCTGCTGTCACGGTTCTGTGTTTCTAAACTGGTGCAAGGCATGCAACAAAAACCCTATGAGAGCAATACTTAAGGCCCTACAAATATATACCAGAGGATAGAGACCAGAAGATATAATAGAGACATTCAAACACTTCAAAGGTATAAATATTTACAAGAGGCAAACTTTTTTTTTTTATTGGAAAGAAGAGATCACAGCATGAAGCTGCAAGGGAATAGACTCAGGGAAAAAAATTCTGTAAAGAATGGTTGCATGGAATAACCTCCCACTGAAAGTGGGGGAGTGAGCAATCAAATTCTCAAAGCATAGATAAAACACAGAGAATTCCTAGTTGTGAAGGAAAAGCCAGATATTTATTTATTTATTTATTTGAAGCTTTTATATACCGAGGTTTAGCGCATGCCTTCACCCCGGTTTACATTGAAACGAAACAATGATACATAGAACAAGTAGTGAAACAAAAGTATATATAACAGGTCATGGAGCAGGTTGTAACAGGAAATAACTAAAATAGTTTAAGCCAAATAACGAAAATGAATATAGAAACGAAAAACGAGGAAGGTATATACAATAGAGGGGGCGGCAGTGGGAGGAGGAAGGGGTAAATATCTGCGGAAAAGAGAAGAGGGGAGAAGTAGGTGGAGGCTTAAGGCATCATAATTGTAATTTGCTTAAGTCATCATTGAAAGTCTGGCTGAAGATCCAGGTTTTCAGTTCTTTTTTGAATGCTTTATTATCGATGATATTGGTTAGGTAGTATGGTAGGGCATTCCAGAGTTTTGGCCCAGCTATGGAGAGAGCTCTATTTCTGGTGTTCGTAAGCTTTGCCATGGGATATGTGGGTATTTCGAGAAGTCGTTTGTCAGAAGTTCTGGTGTTCCGTTGAGGTTTGTGGGGGTGGAACATTTTACTGACTGCAGAGTTATCTGTATTGTGTACTGCGTTATGGATGATCGTCAGGGTTTTGTATTCTATTCTCTGAATGATTGGTAGCCAGTGAAGACTTTTTAATACTGGGGTGATGTGATCCGATTTTTTATTTCTGGTCAGTACTCTAGCAGCGGCATTTTGCAGTAACTGTAGTGGTTTTATGGTGGATTTGGGGAGACCTAGTAACATTGAGTTGCAATAGTCTAGGCTGCTGAAGATCAGGGATTGTAGTACTGTTCGGAATTCTTGATGGTGGAGGAGCGGTTTTAGGTGTTTTAGTACATGAAGTTTATAGAAACCTTCCTTGGTTTTGGTTGCTATGTTTGTTTTTAGGTTAAGATCTTTGTCGATCCATACGCCGAGGTCCTTTGTTAAGCTTTTTAGAGGTATGGAGATGTTGTTGATTAGAAGAGAGTTGAGGGAGATGGTTTGGTCTGAGACGTTTCTTCCAATGAGGATACATTCAGAGATGACCTGTGGTCCATGGCATTGTATTAAGAAGTGAATTTGGGCACATTAGATGGACCTCATGATCCTTATCTGCCATCATATTTTGTGTTTCTAAGGGTGCTCCAGGGCATGTAGTTCAATGCTGTAACAATTGGATCATATCTCCTTTACTTCAGACACTTTAATACTATTAATGCTTTTAGGTTTAGTGGGAAAGAAATTGTCCGAAAGTCCTGCTTTTAATATGTAGGTTATCCTTTTATTTCCCATTCAGTATGTAACGCAACAGAAAGTCCTCCATCAGCAAGCAAAACCCAAGCCCGAGTCATCAGCACCCCCGTTCCATGAAAAATCCTCCTTCGTTCAAGAGACAGCAGTTCTCCATGAAATCAAAGCAGTCTCTGTTGTCTCTCCACGCCTGTCTGAAGTGCCAGCTGGAGAGGACTTGGCAGCCCAGGAGAGACCTGCCGCTGCAGTGATGGAAGAGGCTTTGGCAACAGAAGCTGAAGCCAGGAAAGACAGATGCTGGAAGGAGATGAAGGTTGAGCTGGCTGATTTGCCAGGCATCCTGTCACGTTTGTCCAAAATCAAACTCACAGGTACTGTGTGGCTTTCAGGCGGGACTGGGAGTTTGCAGTGGGGGAAACCAGGGTCAGGAGGTTATTGTGGTGGGATCTGGATTGCCAGTGAGGCAGTAGCTGCCTTCAGGACTTCTGTTTAGCTTTTATACGGATGGCTGGCTGGCTTTGTTGGGGGGGGGGGGGGGAGATGGATTTGATTTATTTCCCATTCCTGTTGGGAACTCAACCACTGTTGGCAATAATCTGGTAGGGTATTCCGTATTTGTTTCCATTTTTTTTTTTTAGAAGACATTCTTTAGATCGGGAATTGGCCAACTCCAGTTCTCCAGAGCCAAACCTAGGTCTGGTTTTCAGCTTAGCCACAATGAATATTCATGAGAGAGATTTCTATGCCCTGCCTCCATTGCAAATCTATCTCATGCATATTCGTTGTGGCTAAGCTGAAAACCAGACCTGGGTTTGGCTCTGGAGAAATGGAGTTGGTCATCCCTGCTTTAAAAGGAAGATGCACTGATTTTTTTGCTAATCCACCCCTTAATAAGCAAGGGCAAAGAAGCAGCCCAGCGAGTTATAGCTGCCTCTTCACCTTAGTTGCTTCCTAGCTTTTTGCAAACTTGTTTTCCGTTTGTAAGGGTGCAGAATCTGATTTGAGGTCGTTGGCGGGTACTGCTGCAGAGCCTGGAAGAGCCTCAACATTGCATTACTTTTCACTCCTGTTGTAATGGTCCATACCTCTGAAGGAAAGCAGCAGAGCCTTCTTAATAGTAACCTGATGATAATAGCCCACATTGCTGCAAAGATCGTGGGTGATTTTCTTCCTATGGACCTTGTAGCTAACTTCTAATAGGAAACAATGTGGGCGGTTTTCCTCTAAAGACTGCTGACGGGGTACATGGGTACAAAGTGCTCGCATGCTTTGCACCTGCTTTACCTGTGGGTGGTTGAATGGGGGCGAAAACACAGCAGATGCACTGGAAAATCCAAAATGTGCACGCAGCGTTTACTCCCCGGACTGAAGCACCCTCCCACCCCAGGGAATGCCTCTCTTCGGTCTGGTTAAAAGTGCGCACTTCGCGCAAGCCTGCGTGTTTTTCCAGCTAAATCTTTTTGGAAATTTGTGCATGCGTTAATGGGGTTAATGTTCAAGAATTTTGACATGGTAAATGCATGTTTGTGGGTTTTGAAATCTGTCTGTTCCTCTCCCCCCCCCGACCCTCTCCCCCCCGTCCATTTCACAGTGCACATACTTTTACCCACATAAAGTGGGCAGGGTTAGGTTGGCGGAGGGGAAAATGCATGCAGCGATTGTATTTTCAAATTGTCACGCATACCTCCCGACGCATACTTTGCGCTGCTTCCATGCAGGTGCAAAGTACATTGGTAGAAAAGTATTCGTGCTGTGTGCACTGCCCAAATTTTCAAAGGGAAACTCTTGGGAGTTTCCATTTCAGAGCTCACTTGTAGGCCCACGGGTTCAACAGGCCAGGAAGCTGCTTGCAGGGTTTCAAAATACCCTTCCCCCGAGTTATTTTGTACTTTTATATAACACGTGTTCAATATATGCTGTATATTGCCTTGGGTGAGTTCCTGTGAAAAGGGTGGGTGGTGGTAATAACATAAGGCAATTGTCTACCTTCAGTTGGTCCTGCGTTTATCTGTCAGAAAAAGGTGAAGCGCTAAATTTAACTGTGACAGATTTTGAACTTGCCACCCTTTGGTTTACCTCAGATGTAACAAACAGATGACTTGGGTAGTACAACTTCCCTCTGTCACGCTTTCTGCTCATCCAGGTGAAATGCTTGCATTACTCTATTTCATCTTGATACTTGGAGCTAGGGAGGGTAAATTTCAAACACCCGCATGGGCTACAATATAAATCTGTTTTGAAAATCTGCGGGTATGAGCGGAAGCAGCGCTAGCATGCATGGTCAGGAGCAGGTGTCATTTAGTTCACATGTATGTGCGCAGAAACGTCTGAAAATCAAAAGCGTGCACACACATCCTTGCCTCTGCTCCAATGCCACGCCCCTCCTTCCTCCCTGAGCACCTCTTTCTAGCGTATGTGCAAAATTGCTTTTGCATATACTTTTCCATGCACATCTCCCCCTCTAAGATAATATTTTAAAAGTCAATTTACATGCATAAAACAGGGATTTATACACTATAAATTTACCCCCAAGTGGATAGAGGCAATAACTTTTAGAGATTCCCATTCAGCTGTGAGCAGTCCGGGTAGAGTTATCCAGAGAACCTGGGATACTCAGCAGCATGGCTGTATCGCCAAATGGACCCTGATAAATCAAAGTTGACGGGATAAGTTGATCCGGACCAGACTTACCCGGCTAGCTTAGCCAGATAACTCTTAATATCTGGGTAATTTCTCCAGCTAAGTTTGGTCCGTCTCAGAATGCCACCAGATAAATCTGACTCATTCAGCATGGTGGGATTTTCAGCTCCCTTGGTTTGTCTGGCTAAATTCTAAATTTATCCAAACTATCTGAATCTGGACTTCTCAGAGTGTAGTATTTATTTACTTGACTCCTTTGTTCTCAAGGAGTCCATTTTATTAAAAATAAAACATTTTTTAGTTTCCTTTTTTTGAGTTCTTGGAATGAGAGATCTCCAAGTGGTAACAGGGGCTGCAGGAAATAACATGGATCAGTACAGCTCTGTCTGTCTGTCTCTCTGAGCCTGTGCCCCAGTATGGCAGACGTAGACGCTGTTCTGCTGAGTGCCATCTTTTGAAGGAGATAATAAATTGAGGTCCCGTCTGCTCTGTGAACATTTAAGAAATGATGGATATCCTGATGTCATGGCTAAATTCCAATTCAGATTCTAGTGTCTGCCAAATTTGCCCTGTGGAAACATCTTAATTGCATTTACAAAAGACACTACCCCTTTGTTTCCTATATTTATCTATTTTTAAGCACATGACATGCTTGGGATAAAAGTTCTATACAAATGTGGTAGTAATTACATTCTCTTACAAAAGTACTGCTCAGGGGAGCAGCCTGAAGACATGTAAATGGGATGACTAAGTAGTAAACATTTTAATTGCTTGCCACGTGCACTTTTGATGTACTGAATAGTAAGTGGTAGGTACAGCGTGCTTTTAAACAAAAGCTGAATACCTGTTACATGAGAGGAGAGGTTGCCTCTGTACTAGTGGGAAAGGCATTGGGTGCAAGAGGAAATAGGAATGATGTGCTGAAAAGCACCTGAGGAGCACAGTGTTCCCGCTAGTGAGCAGTAACTTTTTGAGATTGACCTGATTAGCATATATTGGCAATAAAGGGTGGGATTAATCATATTAAAGGGTAAGATTTGGTTAGGGCAAGACTTCTGCAGCACACAAAATGTTCCTCTTATCGGGATATCTCTGTAATTATCTAGGGGTGGTTTTCATACTAACCGCATAGCTTTTAACCAATTTTCAAAGTAAAAAGTATGCACCTACTTTCACTTTGAAAATTGCCCAAGGAAAACATACTTTCAGAGATTTGCACCTGCTTTTTCTGCAGATGCTTTTTCTGACCAAAATTATGCACATATTTTTGAAAAATCCCAAATTGTGTGTGTGTGTGTATGGTCTTCTCCCTCATTTCAGTGTATTGTCCTTGTGGACAGAATTCTCAGCTCAGTGTGCAACAGCGATCAAAAAGGCAAACAGAATCTTAAGAATGATCCAAAAAGAAATGGAGAATAAAATGGAGAATAATATATTGCCTCTGTTTCAATCCATGGTGCAACCACTGTTCTAGTCACCCCATCTCAGAAAAGAGGTAGCTGAACTAGAAAAGGTGTAGAGGAGGGCAACACAAATGATGAAGGTGTTGGAACAGCTCCCCTGTGGTGAGAGGCTACACAGGTTAGAGGTTTTCAACTTGGAACATTGATGGCAGAGAAGGGCCATGAAAGAAGTTTATAAAATCACGAGTTAGGGTATAACGGGTAAATAAAGGATGACTATTTACCTTTCCAAATAATATTAAAAAGGGGGCACCATGAAACGTAACAACCAGCAGATTGAAAACAAATCATAGGAAGTATTTTTTTTCACTCGGCACACTATCAACTTGTGGAATCTGCAGCTAGAGGATGCGGTCAAGGCAATTGGCATAGCGGGGTTTGGACACGTTCCTAGAGGTAGAATCCATAAACCTTTATTAGCCAGTTTTGGAATCTGCTGGATGCTTGTGAATTGGACTGGCATTGTCAGAGACAGGATGCTGGGCTTTGATGTTCCTTGGTCCGATCCACCATGGCACATCTTATATTCTTATGACCTAACCTTGCCGCAGGAACGCTTCCACTACAATGTGGGTAAAAGGACTTTTCTCTTGCATAAGGATGAGCAGTTTTGAAAGAGTCCATTTCTGCAGGTAAAATGCTATGCTCGAAGTGAGTTTGCAGTTCCTGGGTAGGGTAAAAATTCCAGGGAGTGCCCCAAATAGATGTTAGTGGGTAGAACTAATGGTTTAGATTCTAAATTTAGTTTGGTAGTTTGCTTAGAGTTCCTCACTGTGTCCGAATATTTTAGCAGTTTTCACTTCCCCTTCGTGCCAGTTGTAGATTTTGAAGTGTCTCTCTAAAGCAACTGAAACTAAAGAAAGCAACTCGCTGAACCACTGCAGCAATCCATCGGAATGTGCTGGCTTGGGACACATCTGTATTGTTCCAGCTCTTCATTTAGCCACATCTGTTCGATGTGTCATTTTACTATAACTTTTTTTTTGTTGTTTTTCACATGCCTTTCACTCATCCTAGTGTGTGTAGAGTCCTAACATTTCAAAAACATACGTCCATAATATAGCAGGATGTCTGTAAACCAAACTTGGAGAGGGTATCACAAATGCCTCATTATGAAGGCGGTAGATGCATACACTGGCGATTTATTGTGTGAATGCAATGCTATGCCCTTATCAACAACAAAAGGCTTTGGTGTCCTTAGTATGCAAGTTCTGTTAAAGCTGCGGTACTGTCAATGTGTGATTTGGTTACTTAATTCAATCCATTCCCATGCTGCATGGAGTGACTGAAGTAAACAAAGACCATGACCACGTCCGGTCTGATTTTGAGCCTCCCCATCTCCTCCATTTCCATAGGAAATCCTCCTGTAATAACGTGTTGCTTTCCAGCTGTCACAACCTGTTTTCAATTATGAAAATACACTAGCAGGGGTGGGCAGTGTCTGTCCTTCAGTGCCAGACACTGGGTAGGATTTCAGATTAACCCACTGGCATTAAAGCAGGCAGGACTACACCCAAGCTGAAAGCCAGGAAAGCTGCTGCTGCTGTGTGTATGTGGTGTTGGGTTTTCTTTATTCTTTCAGCACTTGAATTTTAGAACGTTTTATGACATGCAGGAACACACTTTTACATACTTTAGTTCAGTTTCCTTCCCATAATCTTGCGTTAAAATTAAAGTATCTTGCCTAGAGAAGAGAAGCAAGAGTGAATATGTTCTCCTCTTCTCCAAAGAAATACAATATTGCATGTAAGTACAAGACACTGTTTAGTGTGAGATCTGGGAATCCCATAGCAGGTACACAAGCACAATCTTAAATATCTCACATACTCAAGTAAGGTAATTCTCAAGTTGCCTGCAGAAGTGCAAAGCCCACAAGTATTTTTTACCTGCAGACTTTGCACCAATTTTCAAAAGGAAAAATGTATGCACGAACATCTGAAAATGCAAAAATAATTCTGTACTTGCAAACCTCTCCCATACGCCACCCCTGAAATACCTCCTTTCATTCTCCATAAAATGATGTGCATAGTGCCACTACATGTGTAATTCTATCCACAAGTAGGGTTGGTGGTTTTCAAAGACCCCTTTTTCTCATGGAAATGGATTTAAGAGTTGCCCTCAAAGTGACCAAGGAACTGGGAATACAGAATTTCAACATAAGTCCATGTTTTCAGACTGACATGGTGACTTGATCTGTGGTTGGATTAAATCACAACTTTTATAGAGTTACATACCCTTAGGAAATAATTTTAGAATATTTTTTTCCATATTTCAAGGTTCCAATGTGTCATCTCTACTCTAAGCAAACCTCTCCCCCTTCACTGGGCGTAGGTTGTCTGTTCTCTTAAGATCCAGTAAGGAACCAGCCAGAAGGGCAGCACCCAGAACTTGACTCCAAAATGATTCAAAAACAAATTTCATGATTGAAAAAAAAAAAGTCTGTTTCTTCCTCCACAGCTGACTGAGACAGAGGGCACATCTTTTTCATGACCTCACTCGGGGCTATAAAGGAGGTGTGGCCCTAGCTGAAACCAGTAGTTCTGTCTCCTGCAGTGACAGATGAGAAGAGGACATAGCTCCCAGAGTCAGAGTGTACCCTGGACTGGTTGATTCTTTGTTGCTCCTGGGATAGCTACCCCTAGGGCTAAGAGTTACTTCTCCCAGCTGGAGCAGTTTCCCAGGCTCTGCGCTGGTTGAGCTCCTGGGTCTTCTCAGTGGAAGCAGTTTCCCAGGCCCTGTCTGAGGTTCCAGAGGTCCCTCAGAGTTGCTTGCGGGCCTGCGAAACCCCCAGAGGGGACAGTGCATGGCACAGTACCCTGTGGGGCTGAAGTATCTCCAGAGCACAATGGCAGTCATTTATCTGCAGAGAGTGGTTCTTGGATTCTCAGAGGCTTACAAGGCACTCTCGCTTTTTCCACCCCTGCCTCCCTCTCTCAAGGTGAAGGAGCAGCAGAATTAAGTGGAAGCCAGATTAGCTACCAGCAGGCTGGAGCCTTGTCTGGAGGTGGTAAGTAGTGGCTAAGCCAGTTTATTTGTGGATATATACATACTAGAGAGAGGGTAGTAGCGTCATGCTTAGCTACTGCAGGGGAAGTTGTTAGGCTATTGTCCTGGTTGTTTCTATAGCTTTAAATGCTACAGTTGTAAGCAGGCTGGGTAAGTCCTGTGTAAGAATACTGCATGGGTGTGACAGTCTGAAGGACTAATGGGTTATCTAGTAGAGCAAGCCGGGATAACAGCCTCAGCTATTCAGAGTTGGTAAGTCCTTAATCGGCCACAGCTCTCTTCAAAGTATGGAGCGGCAACTCAGGCTTGTCCTGAGCCGCCAATGATAATGTGGACCTCTGGCTAGTTGTGAGATTTAATCTCACTCCCCCTAGCAAGCAAGAGGGCCAAGTGAGGAGCCAGGGGTGGCCACATTTAAAATTTCCCCCCTCCTTCCTTTTAGATCCTCATGGATTGCCAGGACATCAAGCCTTAATAGTCTCCCATTGGTTTTAGCAATGCAGGGCTTCTTTTGATGGAAGCTCCTCTCCCCATCATTAGACTATATCAACTGGCTGGGATCTCACCCCCTTCATAATTTTCCTCCCAATTTTCTCTTTCTTTCTCGGGTTTTTGCTGTGTTTTTTGCCACCTATTATGCCTAGAAAGAAGGGAGAGCACTTAGGAAAGCCTCTGGCTGGTGCCTCTGCTTCTGCAAGGATGGCTGAGGAGTAGTGGTCTGATGTGCGAGTTCTGGTCAAACGCAATCTGAAGGACGCATCTTTGCCAGTCAGGCCCCCTTCGAATGCAGGTGCAGCCTGGAGTGCGTTTTACATACTGAAGCATTTACTCATCGCTCTGCAACCCCTGCTGCTCAGTGTATTGGAGGAAGAGAGGGTGGAGATGCTCAGCTAAAACGGGCTGCGACTGATGGCTCGAGACTGACCCTGGAAGATTTTCCCAGGGCTTGATGATGCAAGCACAGGGTCTCGGCCTAAGGAGCTGGCAAATGCTGTTGTCAGTTTGGCCCCATTCCTCATCCGGAAGTCTGTATAAGCAGGCTGTGGGGGGAGTAGTTTTGCCTTCTTCTTTTGTAAGTTCCTCTGTGGATATTAAAGGGCCTGCTGTAACTATTCCTTTTTCTTCATCATGGCCTCCTCCTGTCCTGCCGACTAGTGGCTCCCCCCGCCCTCTCACACCAGTATCGGCTTCCATGAGCTTGGGGTTTTGGGGCTTTCTCAAGAGGATCTACTCCTATTATTGGGCCTGGTTTGATTCAGTGGCCTCTGGGATGGGCTTTGCTGTCTCGTCCATTTAATGCCCCACTTTCTGTATCTTTAGGTCAGAGTGATGTCATTCCCCCACTGTCGAGTGGGGAAGGTGAGTGTTTCTTCTTTTCAGGTTTCTTGGTCTACTGGGAGGATGGTGGCTATGGACTCTTTGGAATTTCCTAGGACATCAAGGCAAATAGAATGGAGAAACTTTCCTGGGAGCAGTGAGCAGATGCTGATGGGCCCCCATGACTGGAGGCGATGGCGGAGTAGCTGACCCCATTGCAGCTGGGTCGAGGTCAGGTGAGATGGGTGTGGCTAAAAAGTGAGTCCTTCAGACAGTGCTGGTTAGGTACCCCTTGGGACGGTGACTGTCATTGATATGAGGGCCATAGTCCCTAAGAAACAGGAGGATGCCAAATTAAAGGTCGACACAGACATTGTTCTGTTTCTTCTGATTCATCTTCTAGATCTTCTGATTCTTTCTCAGCTTCCAATTCCCCGGCAGATGTGGTTCAGCCATTACCTAGTACAGAGAGAAACCCTCTTGCACTAGTTACGCTCTTTGAATTGTGGGAATGGATATCCAAATCTGTGCGTAAAAAAATTAGGAAGCACCAGTATATTGATATAGTGTGTTTGTTGGAAAGGCATAGAGGTAAGGGTAAGACCAGCAAAAAGAAGGCAAGAAAGATGATTTTCATGGGTGGGATTTGAAGGGGGCAAGGAACATATTTAATTGGGTTCATGGTTTGTTTGGTTTTTTTTAGACTAGCGAGTGTGGTTGGACATTATGATTCCTCTCAATACGGTCCTTTATTAGTGTATGTGGATATGATAGTAGCTGCAAACAAGGATTATGGAAAGGTGGGCTTGGCTCAGTTACGAGGAGCACTTTAAAGATAAAATGGAGGAAAATAAATTCATGACGTGAGGTGCACAGGATGTGGGGATTTGATTGAATTAATTGACTACATAATCTTCGGGATCGGGGGAGAAGACAGTTAACCAGCTGGCGGCGGGTCAGCCCTTTCGAAACTCTGCTGCGTCTGTTCTCCAAGGGAAGCTCCCTTCAGGTGTGCTGATTGTATGCTGGCGCTTTAACAAATCCACCTGCAATTTCCCAGAGTGCAGATAAATTAATTAAAAAATAAAAAATAAAAATAAATAAATATTGCCATGCTAGGTAAGACAAGAGTCCATCAAGCCCAGCATCCTGTTTCCAACAATGGCCAATCCAGGCTAGAAGTTCCTGGCAAGTATCCAAACACTATGTAGATCCCACGCTACTGATGCCAGTAATAGCAGTGGCTTTTCACTAAGTCAATGTGATTAATAGCAGTTAATGGACTTCTCCTCCAAGAACTTATCCAAATCTTTTTTAAACCCAGCTACACCAACTTTACTAACCACATCCTCTGGCAGCAAATTCCAGAGCTTAATTGTACATTGAGTGAAAAAGAATTTTCTCCGATTAGTTTTAAATGTGCTAATGGCTAACTTCATGGAGTACCCCCCTAGTCTTTCTATTATCTGAAAGAATAAATAACCGATTCACATTTACCCATTCTAGACCCCTCATGATTTTAAAGATCTCTATCATATCCACCCTCAGTCGTCTCTTCTCCAAGCTGAACAGCCCTAACCTCTTTAGCCTTTCCTCATAGGGGAGCTGTTCTATCCACTTTATCATTTTGGTCGCCCTTCTCTGTACTTTCACTGCAGCTATATCTTTTTTGAAATGTGGCAATCAGAATTGTACACAGTACTCAAGGTGCGGTCTCTTCATGGAGCGATACAGAGGCATTATGACATTTTCCGTTTTATTCAACATTCCCTTCCTAATAATTCCTAACGTTCTGTTTGCTTTTTTGACTGCTGCAGCACACTGAGCCGATGATTTGAATGTATTATCCACTGACGCCTAGAACTTTTTCCTGGGTGATAGCTCCTAATATGGAACCTAACATCATATAATTACAGCATGGATTATTTTTCCCTATATATATATCACCTTTCTCTTGTCCACATTAAAATTCATCTGCCATTTGGATGCCCAGTCTTCCAGTCTTGCAAGAGCCTCCTGCAATTTATCACAATCCGCTTGAGATTTAATTACTCTGAATAACTTTGAATCATCTGTAAATTTGATTACCTCACTCATCGTATTCCTTTCTAGATCATTATAAATATATTGTCCAAGTACAGATCCCTGAGGCACTCCACTGTTTACCCTTTTCCACTGAGAATATTGACCATTTAATTCTACTCTCCATTTCCTGTCTTTTATCCAATTTGTAATCCATGAAAGGACATCTCCTCCTATCCCATGACTTTTTAGTTTTCTTAGAAGTCTCTCATGTCTGGTTCAGTCTGTGACTCTCAATCATCAATTTATCAAACACTTTAAGAATCAGGATCCCAGCAGCCCTGCCCCCACTAAATAGTGTTCTCACTAGGGCTCATACACCCGTCAGAGTGGACTCAATGCGTCCTTGGTGGTCAAATTATCTGGATAGGGCAGCTTCTCGCATTTTGTTAGATGACTTTTCTAGCATTTTTTGTATCCCATATTTTGTCACAGGTGTTGGGGCTGGGTTTCTAATTCTCTTTTGATTTTCTGTCCCTGTGAAGTAGTGGCCAAAAAGATTACGGAGGAATTGGCATTGGATAGGATTGCCGGCCCATTTACTGATCCACCTTATCGAAAGATGATTTTTTTCTCCTCTTGCGGTTATTCCTAAGAGAGAGCAGGGGAGGTTTTGTTTGATCCATAACTTGTATCATCTGGAAGGAGGATCAGTGAACAACTTTCTTCCTTGTGTTTTATGCACTGTATGATATTCCTCCTTTGATTCAGCGGTGCAAGTGGTGAGACATTGTGATTTGGGGCCTTTGATGGCAAAAGATAGAGTCCGCCTTTCGTTTACTCCCTGTTCACCCAGATTGTTTTCCTTTATTAGGATTTGAGTGTGAGGGAGAATTTTATGTTGATCATTGTTTGCTCATGGGTTGCACCATATCTTGTGCTGTGTAGCTCTTTTTGTACATTGGGCCACGTTTAGGTAGCAGGTAGCCAGGATATGGTTCACTACTTGGATGATTTTCTTTCTGTGGAGACTGTTGATAGTTGAGATTGTGAGTGTCTGCTAAGATTCTTCCTTTGGGTGTCGTATCATTTTGGAATTGCGACAGTGGCAAACAAAACAGAGGGTCCAATACAGTGTCTCACCTTTTTGGGTACAGAGCTAGATTCGATTTCCATGATATTGTGTCTTCCTGAGGTGAAATTCATCCAATTGAGGGCAATCATTCAGTATGTTTTGGGTGCCAAAAAAGCTACTTTAGCCAATTTTCAGTCCTTAATTGGATCATTGAACTTTGCATGCCAGGTAATACTGATGAGGAGAGTCTTTCTCAGGAGATTGTCAAGAGCTACGGCAGAGGTTCACAAGAAATTTTGCCACATTCGCATCTCTAGTTGTGTTCATGCTGATCTCCAGGTTTGGTATTCCTTTTAGCAGGATTTTAATGGAGTCAACTGGCAGGATGATCCCTTGTTGTTCACAGATGTTGTTTGGCAGGCTGATCTTGAGTTGTTCACAGATGCTGCAGTGGTTTTGGTTTCGGGGACTTACTGTCAGGGCTCCTGGTGTTCTGTTGCTTGGCCTGATACGTGGAAGAAATCTGACCTTACAAAGAATATAATGTTCTTGGAGTTTTCTTATAGTTGTGGCTTTAGTTATTTGGGGGGATAGGCTTTGGGACAAAAAAGTGATTTTCTGGTGCGATAATCACAGGGTAGTTGATATGATTAACAGACAATTGGTTAAGAGCACATTGGTATCGGATTAGGAATTTATCTTCTGCTGTATTCACTTGAACATGACTGCGTGGGCTAAACATGTTCCCTGATGATGATAGTATTGCTGATTCTCTATCTTGTTTTCAGCTCTTTCGCTTTTGGGAGTTGGTGCCAGAAGGAGATCCATGCGGTTTTCAAATACCCAATTACCTGTGGAAGTTCGGGACCAGGAGGCATGGGGCTTGTTGTGAGCATCATTAGCCCTGTCAGCATGGAAGGCCTATATATACAGATCAACCAGTTGAAGGAATTTCTGATGGGGAGAGGTTGGACATCACACATTACTGGTTTCTCCTTTTTTCTAAGGGCTCATGGCTGGGGGTTTCCAGCTGGGAGACTTGTCGTCTGTCATCTGTTGGCAGGATGGGCCAGACATTCTGAAACAGCCCCTGACTGGCGGCATCTGATTAACATGCAGTGCACCTTGCACTGTGGCAGGTGTTAGCGGATGTGTGCCTTTCAGAATATGAGACTGCATTTTGGGACTGCCTTTGTGTTATCTTTTTATGGTGCATTACAAATTAGTGAATTGGACCCTGAATCAGGAAAAGATATGGAGAGACAGGCTTGCTTTTTGGAGTTTGTCCGACTGCGGGATAGGCAGGTTTTTCTCTTTATAGATCTGTTTGAAAACAGATCAGCTTGGTTGTGGAGTCTCCCTGGTTCTCAGCGCTACTGATGGCCTGGTAACCTGTCTGGTATATAATGTCCACAATTTATTTGGAATGTCGCCTGTCTAGGGTTGTTTGGTTTTTTTGTCTCTATTCTAACAAGCTTCCTCTGACTAAATATCAGTTTACTATGGTTATGAAAAAAGCTTTATCTGTAGCTGGTTGTGATGCTGATGAGTACGGAACACATTCTTTTCGTATTGGTGCGGCCACCAGTACTGTAGAGGACAGGCTTTCCCCTTCCAATAATTGGAGGATTGGGAGGTGACAGTCGGGGGGTGGGGGGGGGATTAGTTCCTAGATTAGGAAAGAAGTTCCTGATGCGTGACAAGTTTTAATACTCTTTTTGCCTTTCAGATTTGCCTTATTTTGTTGGCTCCATCCTGATCATTGGACATTTCTACATTCATTGAGCTACGGAGTGAGCTAGTGTTCCCCTATGGCACATATCTGGGCTTCAATTTTCAAGGAGTTCGATTGCATTGGCTTGGGGAATCAAGGGATGGATTGGGACCAGCTGATGCCATTGCTCTCTTCCTTGACCTGCTCTGTGGCTCCACCTGAGATCTTGATTATGCATTTGGGTGGCAATGATCTAGGATGATGGACTTGTAGACAGTTGATAATTGTAGCATGCAAGGATTTTGTGTTGCTTTTGCAGATGTTCCTATCTTCTAAAATGTGTTGGTCTGATATCTCTTGGCCTAAGTTCAAAGGTCAGGCTATGTGAGGCAGATGTCTAAAGAAAGTGAAACAGCAAATTGGCTGTTGGCTAAGTTTGCAGGGGGGTATTCACGTTCATGATGTTTGGTCGTGGAATGATTACCCAAGTTTCTTCCGGAGGGACCTTGTTCGCTTTTCCGACATTGGCCTCGATTTGTTTAATGATTCCTTGCAGGAAGCCATTGATGATATCGTCCGCTGTTGGTCAAGGTCCATATCTTTTGGGGGGGCTTCGTATAGTTCTTTGCACGTACCTGTGGCGGAGTATCTGAGAAATAAGGATAATTAGTATTATTTGGAGTTTCTGGTGGATTTGATGCATTGTGAGGTTGGGTTCAACCCTGTGGTTATTTGGCTTCTTGCTGGCTGTGGCAGTCGCCAGAGGTCGAACGGGCCTGCAAGTCGAGCAACCTGGGATAGTCTTAGCTTGCTAGCTGTAACGGCTAAGCTGCCAAGATTTGTTTAGGTATGGCTTACTTAAATACAGTTATTTTATGTTGTATGGCTTGGGTACTGAATGTGAATAAAAGCTGTGGCCTTTTGACCATCCAAACTCTTGTGTTATGTAATTATTTATGTTTGAGTGAGAATGAGCGTGGCTCAGAGGCTGGTTCAGAGTGTCTTCATATTATCACCTATTATAGTACCTCAATGTTGCTCAGATGCATGCCCTTCAGCAAGTGGTTACTCAACGCGATGAAATGTGAGAATCTCTGTAACAAGCCATTACAAGGTTTGTAATGGTCTGCTGAGAGATGGAAAGAGCTGTTAATAACCTAATTAACTCCAGCTGCAGGTCAAAGACCACAGGCAAGCTCCCTGACCACACCTTCTACTAATACTGATGGGATTTGTTTTGGTAAAAGCACTTCCTTACTAGTCAGGGGTAATGTGACCCTTAAGTCAGTTACATAGAGTCTGCATGGAGAAAGCCAGGTCAGCCCTGCACACTCCTCTTGAATGGTAAATGCTTTGGTTATGAAGCAAGCAGGTTAGCCCTGCATGCTCCCCTCAAAAAGTAAATGCTTTGGTTATGAAGCAAGCAGGTTAACCCTGCATGCTCCCCTTGTAAGTTAAATGCTCTAGCTATGAAGTAAGCTGGGTCAGCCCTGCATGTCTTGAATGTTAGTGCTGTTGAACAAGCAGGTTAGCCCTGGGTGTTCCTCTTGAAGGTTAAAAGCTTTGGCTATGAAGCAAGCTGGTAGAAGTCTAGCAATCTCCCCTTATATTATGGACAGGCAGTGTTGCTCCTGGGACAAATAGCCACCAAGGGTTGACTTCTTTTTTTTTTTTTAAGTAGGGATTCCTCCCGGACCTACCCTGGTTGAGTCCCTGGAAGTTAATCCTAGTACCCTATGGGATCTATGGAGCCTTTTACAGAGCAAGAGCTAACCTAAGTCCCTGGACAGGTCTGTGGAGCCTTTGGAGAGCTGTACCTGGCAGCCCTAAAAAAAAAAAAAAGGCTGCAGTTATGCTCCTTCTCACTCTCTCTCTCTTTCTGCCCCTTCTCGCCCCCCCCCCCCAAACCTCTGTCCCTCTCCCTGGCAAAGGAATAGAAGTAAGTAGAAGCTGTCTGTTAGCAGGCAGGGGCTCTTGGGAGAATGTGACTAATGTTGAATCTTTTGTGTAAGAAAAAAAAAAAAGCTAGGCTATCTAATATTGGCTTGGATTTATCAAAATGCATCAAATATCGCATGCGATAGGAAAAGGGGTGTGTTTTATGGTAATAGGCAGTTTATCACAATTTGCACTAATACCTATGAGAAGCGCTATCTTAGCGCAAATTGCGATAACGTTTTCGCACTTTGCGATAAGTGCCATAATTGTATTTCCCACATATAACCACTGGGGGGACCATGTTTAGTAGTTTTAAGCTCCTGGAGAGCCAGCCTGGCTATCTGAGCCCTCCTATAATGAGAGAGAGAGAGAGTGTGAGAGAGAGAGCGAGAGCCTAGCCATAATGCCCTCATACTAGATAGGTATTTATATCTCTATTGGAGGCCCACCTAGTAACTCAAGGTGAGGTTTAGGTATTAGTGGAGGGGTTAGGGGCCACTTTGACATTCAAAGTGAGACGTATGAACAGAACAGTGCTCTCTTGTGAAGATTTGATGATCTTCGGAGTGAGGAAACTCACCCAAAGATGAGATTTGAGCAATGTTCTCTCAACCTAGCTTGATGGACTACCTGGGTAAGCAGTTTGATAAATGACCCCCATTGTTTGGTGGCTGCTGTGAGGTTACCCACAGCTGAGAGAGAGCCATGACTGAGAGTGCCTATTTACTGCAGGGAAAGGGAAGCCCAAACTCCCCATGATGCTGCTGGGTTCTGGTTGTGTCTGGGGTACGACAGTAGTAGCTGTAACCTTGTATTATGTGCACAAAGGGCGGTGGTATGTTACCCCTTCTGAAAGTTGCCAATTTCAGGCAGCGCAAAAGCAGAACTGCAGTTCCTGCAGTTCAATGTCTAACCCCACCTTGAGCAAAAGAAACGTGAGTAACAAATGTTTTAAATAAATAAAAAAAAACCCCCAGCAGTAAGTATAAGACATCACACACTTTGCAGTGCACTAGATAATTGATAATTAGCAGAGCGCAGTTATCTCAGAGTTTAGAAATTTTTTAGCCTGCAGCAGTACAGCTCAGTGTCCTTCGGGGCTACAAAGTGACCCTTTCTGCATACGGGAAAGAAGTGTGGTGGAAATGACCCAAATGGGTTGCCTCTGGCTGCATTTGTGCATATTTCTTCTGATCCCATTGTCTTTGTTTAGCAGCCGAGGCTTAGTTGGCTAAAACAAGGAATATGTATGAGCTCAGTGCGATTCAAATAGTTCCATACTAATAAGGGAGAACAGCAAGCACACGAGTACACTTATTTAAAGTATTTACAACTAACCTAAAGGAAAACCACACAAAGAAATCAGAATGTAGCCAGCTCACCTCCATTTTTAACAGATTTACCTATCGCCAGCTGCAAGGCACACCTAAGAGTTGGTTTGCTATAGAAAATGTTGCATTTGGGCTGCAGGTCACTCTTCCTTCGATAGTGACTGGAATTCTCAGCCCCAGTAGCCCTTAAAGTTGCATGTGCAACTTGCAGCTCATGAGTGTTACAGGTGCAGTTAACATGTGATATAATGAATCTGGAATAGTGATGGGAGCTGAGAAGGCTCCAGCAGTGAAGTTAAGCAAGGGCCCAGCCCTGCAGAGGCCTGCTGCTTCAAGGGAAACTTAGCAGAGCATCTCGAAGGTGAAAGCCATCATTCGATTCCTCAAGCTAGGTAAAAGCAATCAAGAGCTGAGCTATTGGTCTTATTCAGGGCAGACACCATAGGACTGGAACAGTTCAGAACCATCATGAGAAGAGAATCTGTTTTCCTTTGGGGGCATGTTAGGGGCTAGCCCAGGATAATATCCAAGGAAATTCCCCCAAAAGGCCCAGGAGGGCTATAAGGTTCCCTGGCTGTGACCTCTTTCCTCCGAATTTGAAGTTAAAGCACAAATATTATCTAGCAGTGCAAGGTCCTATGAGTTCTAGTCTCTTGGGTCCTGAAGAATTAAACACTCGTCCCCCAGAGGTAGCCACCGTAGGGCAATGCTAAACCCCTGTAAGGAGACTCTCAAGCCCTGGGCCTGCAGGTAGCCTATTGGAGGAGAGGGAGCTAGCCATACATATTGATGAATCCTATATAATGACTTTTCCATGAAAAGGTTACCGGCATTCCTCTTTTCTAGGATAATGGCATAAGCGATATCACGTACTCCTGCAAATTATTTTTGGCAATGGAAGGGGACCCTTCCCACCAGGGTATTGAGAAGTCAAGGATGTCCGCCTCAGGAGCAAGGGTGCTCACTGAAGTGGATAGCAAAAGAAAAAGAGAAGTGCTTGGCAATGCGATCCCCTGCTGCATGAGGGGAAGAATAGTCCACTCAAAATCTCCCATGCGGATGATTGGTCTCAGCAGGTATGCTTAAGACTAGCACGATGGTAGAAAGGAAGATCAGCACTGAAGGTCAGTATATTGACCAAAATAGGCCCCTTTTGTGTGAGACTTCTGCAGGCCTTCATTTTTGGAAGCAGTAGAGCTTGAGCTACTGGGAGAGCCCAGTCAGCCCACATTCTGCCCGGATGGCAATAACCTTAGCATTCTGGGAAGGGGATAGATACAACCTGGTGAGGATACTATCGAGGCCCTATTGACTTCAGAGGCCCTAAGAAAGAAACAGTCCTGGCTCCTTGCAATATAGGGTATGGTGTAAAAAAAATAATAATAATAAGGGGGGGGGGGGAGGGTCACCTGCATGTGCTACACTGTTGGATGGAGGTAGCGGTTGGGGAACATTGCTGGGGAGGCCATGAGAATTCCCGATGTCTGGACCCCACCATTATATTCCTATCTAAGTGCATCACCAGAGCCTGGCAAGGCACTGTGTAGGGGGCAAACAGGGCCACTTCCAGCAGTGGCATTGACCTTAGCCCCCAAAACCTTCACCAAGGTTGTGGTAGAGATATCAGCAGCCCAGTGCATGCAGGGCACTAGGCCACACTCATACTTAGGCATCTGGTTTATGAGCTCAAGGCAGCTCAGGAGCCATCAGGCCCCCAGAATAATACCCCACCTTTGATAATTAGGTTCGGTTGGGAATAGAGTGTGATAACATTGTGATGCTAAAGGTTTAGGGCAGGTAGCCCCTCGGCCATCTAATGGCCACCCATGAAGGACCATTCTGAGAATGGACTTACTTGTAGTAATTCTCTTGGCTAAGATGCATTTCAGAGTGATAGGCTAAGTTCTGCAGAGATCCTTATCCAGGAATATTTCAAGGCTCTGTTCCATCTGTCTACCTGAGCTAGAGTCGACCTTCTGTGGGAAGCAGAGACCCATCCAGGTCGAAGCAGCTGTGCTGTCAGGGAAAATCCTATGTATATTAAATATACATAGGATTGTCTTGACATACCTAATATTATAGAAGAACAATCAAGCTATTGCTGATACTTGGTACTCAAGATGGGGTAGATGACCTCTAGGGCCACTATACCAGAGGGATCAAGGAGGCAATATCATTGGCCTGTCTGTTAGGATAGCAGGTCCTGGTAGGGCTCCAGGCTTCCTCTACAGGAGCACATGCCTCATCCTGGGCAGAGGCACCTCAGCCTTGCCAGAAGAAATTTGCAAGGCAGCAGCATGGTCATCCTGGCACCTTCTTGAACACCGGAAACTGGTCACACATTCTGATCCAGTCATTGCCTTCGAGACCAGGACTGTCTTCTTCTGCCCCAACAAGGGGAAGCTTTGATATATCCCAATTGTAATGACTGGTCTAGCAGGATGATAAGGAAGATAAAATTATACTTACCTGATAATTTACTTCTCTTGAATACTGCTAGACCAGTCAAGATCCCACCCAGGAAGACATGGCGAGGAGGGTCGGGGGGACTTAAGGCATCAAGTGAGGCATGACTGACAATACCCTCCTTCTGCTGTCTATATCCTGCCCTCATCCGAAATTTGTGCCTTGCTCAGAACAGGTCCCAGTACCCTGTAGTATGTGTTCAAGAAAAGGGTATAAAGGGGATTTCTAGTGCTTTGGCAGTAGGCTACTGGTTTTGGCTAGGGCCATACCTCCTTTATATCCTCGATTGAAGTCATGGAAAAGGTGTGTCCTCTGTTTCCATCAGCTATGGAGGAGAGAAATCCTAATTGTAATGACTAGTTTAGCAGTATTCAAGGAAAGTAAATTATCAGGTAGGTATAATTTTACCTTTTGCATTGTGTTTCATGATGGCTACTTACAGAGGGCGCTTCTATACAGCAGACTTCTGGGTGGGTTTGAAGCCTGAGTGCAAAGCTGTTTGTGAAAATTCAGTGCAGTAAGAAGCAGATAAAAGTCATTTTCATTTAGACAAAAGAGAGCCACAGCTTCCATTAATGAGATCTCAGCAAGCCTTGTAACTGTTACTAAATAAAATTAATCAGAAGAAATCAATCAGTTGAAAGTTTAATTGTCAGCTCAGCTGTCCTGAATTTAAACGTGTTTGAGGTCAGTGTAATGGGGATATAGCAAAAAACTATTTGTCAAACTACTCCACCCTCCTCTTTCTCTAAAGTACTTATTAATTTGCTTTAATTAATGAGTGTAAAGTGCACTGTGATAAGTTTTAATTAAATTCTTGTCTGCATGGGGGAAGTGTGATTTATAATACCAAAAATTAAATTAATCTCTTAAAACTGCAAATGTTGCTGTTTCAGGACTCCTGTGCTTAAATAAAATAAGCTCATTTTTAAAACAAAGTGGAAAAAGTTCTTTAAATTGCTGATGTGACCTATATCTACTTTAGTTTCTCTAGCCAATGGTCATCTGGGTTTAACACCAGCCAGCAGGTGATTTAATCCAGTTCCATGGAGGATGGAATAAGTTTAAAGTTATTCTGGCCCTACAATAATGAATTATATTTAATATATCTTATACTGATTCAGATGAGGTATTGGTCAGCAACAGCATGCCACTCAGTAATAACCAATACCTCTTCTAAGTACAGTTTTCAAAAGCCATTTACCTGGGTGTGAATGAAATTTTACATAACTGGAGGGAAGGCATTAAGTAAAACTAGTGCAGTAGCATACAACTTTAAAAAGGGAGATTATGCCAGAATGAATAAATTAGTTAGAAATTAAAAGGAGCAGTTGTATGAGGTGTGGGCATAGTTTAAAAATACCATCTTGGAAGCCCAGATAAAATGCATTCCACCCATTAAGAAAAAGGCCAAAGGAAAACCAAATTTACAGATTGATTTTATTTATTTATTTATTTATTTATTTAATTTTTTTCTATACCGGCATTCGTGATAATATCACATCAAGCCGGTTTACAATAAACAATGGGGTGATAACCGGAACAGAGAACGAAATAATATGTACTATACATATTATAGATGCAGTTACAATAAACAAGGAGTTGTACAACTAGGAGCAAGAAGAAGAAAAGATAGTAACAGATAACAAGAAGTTATTCAAATTTGTTAAAACAGTAGCAGATTGTGAGGAACTGAAGAAGGTATATGCAGACTTTGCACCAACCTGCATAATATTGAAAACAGTCCCCTATTAGGGCAATTTTCAAAGGCATTTCTTACTATGTAGTAACTCCTCTTAAAAACCATCACTTTTGCTAGAGATCTTGATAGAAGTGAAAGAGCAGCCACACAGTTAATAGAAGGGTCTTATGGTGGTCATATGTGAATGATCGGATGATTTTTAGAAAGATGGAATAGAAAGATATGTAATAAATAAACACATTTGGCAAAGTGGTATTTATTTTTGAGATCCACCTTCAGCTCTTACGGCTTTTGTATAAAAGTTCAGTGAGGAGAGTAATCAGTACTGCTGCTGTGGCCTCCTGGTTTTATGGTTAAGATCCAAAAGCAGGGTCTGAGCCATGAGCAGTGGACTGTTCTTCCTTGGCCTTTTGACTGAGATGGAGACCCTGTACGATGTCTGACTTGTCACCAGTTCTGCCTGGGGCAGCGACTACTTTATGACCATGGCCAAAAGCAAGAGGTTTAAAGCACCTGTTAAAAAAAAGCAAACAAACAAATCGCATCAGCCATCAGTTGCTGCGAGTTGTACATTTTTAATAAAGTTAATTTTAAAGTCAAGACCTTTTGCTTGAGGAAGGTGCCAGATTTTGTAAAAAGCAATTGTAGTTGTAAGTCTTTTCTATTATTATGGAGCAAATACAGCTTAGGCAGGAGCAGTGCAAGCTTCTCCACACTTTGTTTTGCCAGAGTGACTTTGTTCCTCATTAGGGGGAAAATGGAAACTCATTCTCTTTTCCATTCCATCCTGAGATTCCCTACTGAGGCTGACAGCTAGGCTGCCGGCCATTGCCGATTTTGGTGGTGTTTTAGTGATGTGGACATTTGCTACATTGATGATTGTTTTAGCATCATTATTTTATTGTGTTGATTACACTGTAATTGTTTTTATGTATTATGACCATATATGATGTTAACCGCACTGGAGGTAGTGGGATATAAATGACACTAAAAAAAAATTAAAACAAATATCTGAGAAATGGTTTGAGACCACCAACCTATTTGAGTTAGGCCAAGGGATGCTTTTCATAAACCACTGGCATAGGGACATGCTGCTTTTTCTCTGTATGATATTCTGCATGCCTTACATCATTAGTGCATTAGGGTGTTGTCAGATAATGTTTATTTTTTTCTTAAGAAAATACAGATAAAGTCTACATGAAAATGGAATGCTATTCTTCTGGAAAACATCACTCAGTTAAAAAAAAAAAAAACAACATGTCTTGGTATTGTAACATTACTCCCTGTGCTTATCTGTTGTAGCTTTGGTTGTAACTACAACATCGGCTGGGTTTGCTATGGCTCCAGTCCCCTTTGACCTGAGCTGTCTCCTGGTGGCATCCATTGGAACTGGCCTGGCTTCCTGTGCTGCCAACTCTGTCAACCAGGTCAGTATGTCATCTTTACACTTCAGCTGTGTCTGCCCAGATTAAGAAACCTCTCCGTCGGTCTTTGCTGAATATGATGGTGTAAGAGATGCTACACTTGAGAAAATATTTTGGTGGTGGAAGGAGAACTTACCTGTTATTTGTAATTAATTTCTAATTCTAGTTAATAATGTCAATTGTAAAGCCTGTTGCTAAGTTATTGTTAAATGTAAACCGCGGTGATGTATATCTTTACGTACTGCGGTATATAAAAATCTCTAAATAAATAAATACCTCGGTGACATTCATTAGTTACTAATTTCTGCCTGTATTTACAGATGTTTTTATAAATCTGGAGGAAGTAGATGCTGAAAGGTGGCTTTATACCTCAGTACAGATCCTCATATCTTATTGTGATGTTAATGGATCATAGTTTTAAGTATATGAGTAGAAAATGTGTTATGAAGCACTAGATATAAGTGTAAGCTTTCCTTAAGTATTGCCAATGCTCAGCTATAGATTTGGCTTTTGATAGTTTTCATTAATGATACAGTCCCTATCACAGTGTCACCTAAACTGCTCAAAAAACTGAACGCAGTTGCTCTCTAGACTCTCTGCTTTTCATATCCTGTGGTGATATACTCATCCCTGCTGCGGCCTACTTCTTCCGAACCAGGATGGATGCGTGTGTGTGTTTTTCCATGCCTTGGTGCGATGGAAAAGGTTTGTGTAAAGGGGTGTTCCCTTGATACATTGATGCAAAACATACAAGTTTGTAGACCTCTCTGGTCAGGTGGGCTGTGCAGTAGGCTCATAGTGCATCAAACAGGTTCATGGCGCGTCACTTGGAATGTTAAAGTGTACAGAACCCTGAGTTGATAAAGCAATCAAACACTTAGGTCATTCTAAGTCCTTGTGAGGAGGTGTTGCTGTCCACTCCATTTACAGTTGTTAAATCTTTGCAATTGATTATAGTTTCTTGTTAGGATCTGAGAAACCTAATATGTGTCCTTTCCAGGCTAGTCTGTATGTCTTTCACTCTGCTTGCAGTTATGGCTCATCAAGTTGCAGTTGGTAGATCTGATCTATCAACTTTAGCGCTAGTCTTCGTGCCCTTAATAGGTTGTAGAACAGCAATGTCATGTCATTGTTAACAGCAGATGGTGTAAGACACAGCTGAGTTATGTGCATCTTAGATTTGTTTTTTAGACTGTGTGTGTGGCCACTGAAGATATACTGTAAAATATTTTTCTTAAACCATGTTACATTTTTTTTTTATACCACTGTTGATATTGCAGTGCTCAGCTAGACAGTGGACTTTCCTTTTCTGTTTGAGGATATAAGAGAATTCTTATTTCTGTAATAGAAGCATTTTAAATGCATCTTCTTTAGGCCACAGGTTTTACTTCAGCCATCAAAACAGAGTGATCAGTCCTTTGAAGGAAATACTCAAGAGCAAAGGGTTTGTTCTAGATCACTAGGTGCAATGTTCATTACATCAGAAAAACAGAAATGTACTGTATAAGTCAACAGATAAGATAAAGGACCACCAGAGTAATCCAATTTGTGCACCTCTCTCTGCTACAGTACTGCAGTCCTTGCTTGATCCCTGGTTCTACCCTCTCTTTTCTGCAGCTTATGATCCTCTGTTAAGTGTTCCATTCCTTTTTGAATTCTGATAGAATTTCTGGGTCCAGCCACATTCATGAAGCTGCTGTTTCATGTGCACATTTTCCTTTTTTTTTTTTTTGTAGAAAAGTTCTTCATTACTCCTGTCTCTCTTTCGAGCAAGCCCTCCCCCCATCCTGCGGCAAGTCTTATAATGTTTTGGTAGCCTTACAGTACAACTGTCTGCTCTTGCTGGTGGCTACATTGATGATTTTTTTTCCCAAGATGCTCCTGCATTCCCTTTCTCCAACCTTGCTCTCAGCTCTTCAAGCAGCCATTAGCTTAGAGCAGGTTTGTTTTTTTTTTGTTTTGTTTTTTTTTTAAACTGTGTGTGCTTCATTCCAGCCCGTGTGAGCCAGGGCTGCTCACAGCAATGGGTTGTCTTCTGCCGGCCCACAGAAGCCAGCTCTTCACAGCAAAGCATTTCTTCCTTCAGCCCATGCCTCATTATTTCTCCTTTTCCTGATCTGCACAAGGAGCTGGTGTCTTCACTCCTTGTTGGTCTGCTGGTATTATGGCGCATGAGTATTGGTGGCTGTTTTTGAAAAACAGTTTAGCACTCCTTTGTGGGTTTTTAAACTTTTTATTTTAATTAATTAATTAATTAATTAATTAATTAATTTGAGTTTTATATACTGTCATTCGGTGCAGCCATCACAACGGTTTACAAGATTCAAACAGAATACAGATAATTAAACATTGCTGATCATTGCAAAAATAACAGTGGAAGGGATGACTGGATGGGGGGAGAGGGAGGGGGAAAAAGGGAAGAAATGGAAAGAAAGGGAAAGGAGGATAGTAACGGTATTGAGATTTATGCATCTTAGAGGCAGTCTCTTTATGTTGTTTCTTATAAGTTCATAGTGGTATGACAATGGTTGATGCTGGTTGCTGTTTCTTTCTTGCGTGGGTTTGGTGGGTGGTACTGATTGATGTTAGATTGTTGATTTAACTGATTGTCAATGTAGACTTTGTGGAAAAGCAATGTTTTTAGATCTTTCTTGAATGTTTTGATGCTGGTTTGTGTTCTCAAATCAGGTGGTAGGGAGTTCCATATTTTCGGGCAGGCGATGGAGAATGCTCTATCTCTTGTGGTTGATAGGTGAGCATCTCTGATGGGAGGAATTGTTAGAATAAATGTGGTGTTTGATCGCAGGTTCCTATGGGCATTTTGTGGGGTGATTTTTAAACCTGTTTGTTTTTGATGATCGGTGTGTACTAATTTATGTATGATAGTCATGGTCTTATGTTCAATTAGGGATTTAATAGGAAGCCAGTGTAGTGAAGTTAGTATGGGGGTGATGTGATCGTTCTTTTTTTTTTTCCAGTTAGGATTCTAGCTGCTGAGTTCTATAGAATCTGAAGAGGTTTGATGTTGTATGGAAGGCCAATCAGTAGGGAATTACAGTAGTCTATGGTTGAGAAAATTAGTAGTTGCAGTACAGTTCTGAAGTCATACGAGTTTAGGAAAGGTTTTATGTCTTAGGGTTAGATGTTTGTGATATCCTTCTTTCATTTTGGTTATGTGGTTTTTGTAGGATAGGTTTTTGTCAATGATTACTCCAAGGTTTCTGGTGTGAGTGACAGGGGATATTGGGTTCATTTGATTGTTAGCTGTGAGTTGGGGTGGTGGTGTTGGATTGGGTTTTCTGTCCATGATGATTATTTCGGTTTTGTCAATGTTGATTATGAGTTTTAATTTTGTTAGGAGTTGTTTGAGTCAAGTAGAATAGATGTTTCTTTGTATGTTTCGTCAATGGAGTTTTTGATGGGAATTAGAAGTTGTATGTCATCTGCATAGAGGAAGTGGGTGATTTGATGATCATTTAGTAGCTGGCAAATGGGTAAAAGGTATATGTTGAACAGAGTGGCAGATAATGCTGAGCCTTGTGGAACTCCAGTATTGAGGCTAATTTTCTTAGAGATGTTGTTGTCGATTGATACTTGGTAGCTTCTGTTGGAAAGATAGGATGAGAACCATTGTAGGGTAGTGTCAGCTATACCAATTTCTGTCAATCGTTCTAGGAGTATTTGTTGGTTTACTGTAACCTGGCTGTTCGCTCAAGCATACCGTTGAAGGAGCCTCAACAACCAGCACTGACTCTTCTCACCTCTCCGTTATTACCCTCTGTCCCTGCTCTCTACTCCTCCCTTCCACCCCTTCTAGTCCCTACCCTTCCACTGCCCCCAGCGGTTGCCTCCTCTGATCCTTCCACAAAGGAACTCCTATGCTAGACACTGCTTATTTAATTACCTGCTAAGTTCATAACCTCCATGTTAACCAAATATGTTTTGCTATCCGAGTTATTGCACTCGTTTAAACTACTTCTTCTCTAATGACCATGTTTTACACTCCCTGTTTATTGTAACTTTGTCCTTCTCTATCCGTGTTAATTGTTTTTTTCCCCCAGTACGTAAACCGGTACGATAAGACTTGTCTTGAGCATCGGTATATTAAAAGAAGTTAAATAAATAAATAAATACTGTATCAAATGCTGCAGAGAGGTCGAGGAGTATGAGTAGGTATTGCTTTCCATTATCAAATCCTCTTAGCATAGTGTGGTTTAATGATAGAAGGAGAGTCTCAGTGCTGAGGTTCTTTCTGAATCCATATTGGGTTGGGGATAGGATGTTGTTTGTTTCAAGGTATTCATCAAGTTGGGAGTGAGCAACTTTTTCGATGATCTTGGCTATGAAGGATAGGTTAGAAATTGGGCGGTAGTTTGTTAAGTTTTTTGGGTCGAGGTTATTCTTTTTTAGTATAGGTTTAATTATTGCTGATTTGAGGCAATTGGGGTAGCTTCCTTCAGTAAGAGATAGGTTGACGATCTTGGTGATTGTTTTTGTTATAGTAGGTTCAATTGCCTTGAGGCTTGTTATGTGGATGCTGTCCAGAGGGTGATTGGCGGGATTCATTTTCTTGATGATTGATTGGATCTCGATGGTTGAGGTGGTGTCGAAATTTGTCCATTTTGACTTTACGTTTGTGCTCAAACATATGGGCTGGGTGTTGTCGAAGTTGGATTGTATTAAGTTTGATATTTTATTGTTGAAGAATTCAGCAAAATCGTCGCTTTTGTGTGAGGTACAAGTAGTTTTCTGGGTTGTCTTTGTGAGGTATTGTACTATTGAGAAGAGCATTCTGGGGTTATGGTGAAATTTGTTGATTTTTTTTTTTAGAAGTATTCTTTCTTTGCATTGTTGATGGTGTTTTTATATTGTGCTAGGTGGCTTCGATATTTTTTTAGTGTGGCTGAAGTTTTGTTCCGTCTCCATTCTTTTTCTTTTTTTCGGAGTAAACGTTTGGAAGCTCTGATGCTATCATTGTACCATGGATTGTTGTGTTTTGATCGTTTTATTGTTTAGTTATGGTGGGGTTGATGTTATCAGCCACTTTTTTAGTGATCATTAGCCATGATGTTGTGGCTTCATCAGAATTTGATAGATTTATGTATGTTAGTTCTGTTTGAAGAGTTTCTTGTAGGAGTTCAGTGTTGAAAGGGAGGCGGTATGTTATTTTATTCGGTGGGTTATGAGGAGGAGTAAGGATGGAGTTGGTTGTCAAGGATGCTTGGATTAAGTGATGATCAGACCAAGGTATTTCTGTGGTGTGGGTTGCGATAGTATTCCAGTCATCAGTGTTGACGAATATGAGGTCAATAGTGTGACCTGCTTTGTGGGTTGGAGTATCAACCACTTGTTTTAGATGTAGTGTTGATAGTGCATCGATGATGGTTTGGCAAGTTTTTGAGTGGTTGATTGTGTTGATGTATGTTGAAATCACCCAGGATGATGATGGGTTTGTTGAGCGAAATATTATTCATGATGTATTCGATTAGGGGTGAGCAGTTTTTGTCGAGTGATCCTGGTGGACAATAGACAAGGCATATTTGAAGTTTAGCGGAATCAAATAATGCGATTTCAAAGGGTGCAGTTATGTTTGTTGGACAAGGTGTCAGCTGTAGGTTTTTTTTGGAGATTAACATTAGACCACCTCCTTTTTTTCTTTTTCTGGGAATTGAGAATATGTTGTATTCTTGGTTGTTTAGTTGGTTGATGAGCATGGTATCTGTGTTTTTGAGCCAGGTTTCTGTTATTGCGATGAAGTCTGGTTTAGAGTCAATGAGCAGGTCATTGATTAAAGGTATTTTCTTTACCATAGAGCGTGCGTTGACTAGTATGAAAGAGTAGAATATAATTTGAATATTGGATGTATGTGGTGTTTGAGATGCTTGGAAGTTGCTGTTTTTTTGTATATCGAGGATTAGAAGGTGTGTGTTTCCTTTGAATTGGTTGCTTTTTTGGGAGCATGGTTCTTTTATTTCGATTTGGGAGTTTACTTGTTGCGTCCATGATTATTGTTTGAAATTCTAATTGTTAAACAGTCTCTTGTGTGGTAGATAGTTGAGAGGTGATTTGTCAGCATTGACTAGTGTTAGCTGAACAGTGTCCAGTTGAAGGGGTAAGAGGGAGCGCTGAATGGG